>NC_137185.1:17632500-18242500 GCF_951804945.1 Podarcis cretensis
GGGGGCAGGAGTCTATCACACAGTCCTGGTCCCTAACTTGCTTCCAGTGTTAAAAACTCTCATATATATGTGTGTGTTGTTGCTTAGTCGTTTAGTCGTGTCCGACTCTTCGTGACCCCATGGACCAGAGCACACCAGGCACTCCTGTCTTCCACTGCCTCTCGCAGTTTGGTATATATATATGAGAGGCACCAAGTGGCTCCTTAAACCAAGGTTATAGTTGCTAAAACGGAATGTCTAGTTTGCCCTTTTGGGGCAAGGGGGCTCTAAAGTCTTATTTTTTCACATGACCAAATATGTCAAGAAAAACATTTCTCAATCTAAGCACAGGTCCTCAAAGGACTTCAGAAATCTGAAGAAACCTTTTTTATTGAAAACACCCTGTGCTTTGGAGTGTGAGAATGTTGTTTATTAAAGGGGCATTCATTTTGTCCAAGTAAGTTTATGCCATTAACAGTTTTTAATAAGGACATTAAAACAGGAATATGCAAAGAGATGGAAAGGATGATCTCTTGTCTCCTGGCAATTATTCCAATTCTTCAAACAATACATTCTTCAGATGCACAGCCACTAAGATTCAAAGGTCACTGGAGTCTTTGTATCCAGTTGTATGGTAGTTAACAAACAAACTTTTGTTCTTCTTTTTCTCAATGGAATAAGTTGCAGCCACAATAATTGAGTTCTGCATTCAAGGCTTGCATATGCATAATTTAGCTACAGGACTCTGGATCCCATTTATACTTAACAGAGTCACCGATTATAAATGAATGTCTTATATTTTACATGCACATGAATGAGAAAAAGAACCCAGTGTGGCTTCTCCCTTGCATCAAAGAAGTTCCTTCAGATTATTTGTTCTCTATTTTTAATGCACTATATTCTTCTACTCTTTAAATTAGAACTGGCAACTCTACCAGGATTTAACTATTGTCTGTAATAATCAAGAAAGTGATTAATTCTTTTTGGATGAATTCATCCCCATTATGTAAATAATATAAACATAAAGCAAAGAATATCAGAGAAAACAGCAGCTAAGTATGCAACAAGCTGCTACAGTGCAACTGCATAGCTGATTTCAGATATTGGTGGTAATATCTGTAAAGTACAAAATATATTTTCTGATGATATACAGCAGACAATTGTACTCCAATTAATTCAAACACTCTAAGCAGGACATGGACCCCCAAAAAAGTGGGAAGGGGAATGTAATTGTTTCAGATCTATATTGGTTGACTACACAACGGAACAAATCAAGAGAAATCACACATTTCACAAAATAAAATGGGGTGGGGCATAAATGCAACTGCTTCAAAGCCATGGTATATTCCAGGCATAGGCAAACTTGGCCCTCCAGATGTTTTGGGACTACCACTGGTCCTGTTAGCTAGAGATCATGGGAATTGTGTCCCAAAACATCTGGAGGGCCGAGTTTGCCTATACATGATACATTCTCTCTAGTGATGGTATCCAGAAGTCTAAAGCTCAAAATCAGCTGAGGTGGCCAATGGAAGCTAAGATCAACAGAAAGGACTCTCTCAGGTATGCTTGAAGGAAGAGGAAGTAAATGGAAGGATTACTGATCTGCAAGGACAAAGATGTGGAAGACGCTGCATGTACTCTTATATTGTTTCCACCCTTCTCCAAAATAGGAACTGTGTGCAACCTGACTGTTGAGGGGTCAGGCTTATAGCTCAACAAGGACTTGATACCTATCTACCTTAAAATACACAGCTCTTCCAGGCAATATTAATTTCATCCTCGAGTACAAAAAGAACATACTAAAGTGCTCTCAGAACTTACACCTTATTTGAGAAATCCTGAAGAACAGGTGAGGAGCCACAGAATTGGGAAAGGCCAAATTTCCCGTGCTTCAAAAAAGTAAAACGGGGAATCTGGGAAACACCATAATTCAACAAAATAGTGGTGTGTATTGGGAGGTCGGAAGAACCTTAATTTACAATACAAAATTGCCAATAATATGCAGAGGCTGATTATTATAATTTATTAAGTGGTTTCTGTGTGCACTGAGCTTCACACACCCTAAAAGAGGTCAAAATAATCTCCCTTTTCACAGATGTAGAGCTGAAGCTGATGATTATTTGCCATCCAGAGCATTCATCAAAGTTTTACAATGTGAACCAAAGGCTTTCTGGTTCACAGGTGTGAGAGGAGTCTGTCTGCCTTTAATTCTCACTGGCCCAACTTATATGAATCATATAAACTTGTAGGTTTCTTCCCTACCCTCTGGTTCACAAGTAACAATTAATAACACTCTTGCAAGAAAACTGGCATTGTGGCAATTTTACGATTCGAGAATGTTTTCTTAGTTCTCCAAAACCTACTGCAACTAAAGCAGAACACTTTTTAACACAAGCAGGGAAACCTTAAGTGTATTTTCTCTGAAGTCCACTAAGCTCAAAAGATACTTATTTTCTAGTAAGCACGGTTAAAATTGCAACTTATGACTTCAATATCCTAATCACACATACTGGACTGTAAATCCCACTAACCACCACAGGAGTACTAAATTTTCACATTTATATCCTGCACACTCTCCTTAAGAGCTGCATTAGTGCCATAAGATAGGATCAAGCTGTACCAGTGGTATCCTTTTCCCAACAAATCCCATGCAAATACAGCAGGGCATAGGGCAGAAAGGTTCAAAGGATTAATTTTTAAGAAAACACACTGTTTCTTCTTTAAGAGAAAGCCTTGCTTATTTTAAATGAGGATTGCACACAAGGATAAGCCAAGACTCTCTGAAAGTTAAACTAAGCCCAGCAGAAGTTCGCCTTTTAGCCACATAGAAGAGGGAAGAAACCAGTGCCTCACTCAGATTCTTGGGATCCTTCTCATATAACACTAAACTATAGTAAACAGGGCACAGTAACAGCAGGACCTGTTTGCCAAGTTTCTCATACTGAAAAAAAATACAGTGGGCCCACCACTTACATGCTATTTATTTACACTATTGCAACCTGTGAGAGTTCCAAGGCCATTGCACAACCCTCCCAGAGCCCGGTAAATGAGGTGGAGGACAAGACCTGCTCCAGACAGGTAGGAATGGTTGGGGGGGGTTCTTGTGGTTCCTGATTTTGCATGATTTTACCTTTGTGCATGGACCCCAGAGCCCTTGCGTAGGTGGTGGGTCCACTGTACACAAAAAATCCAATACTGTCATACTGCTTTCTTGAGATTGTAACTGATCACCAAAAATACTAAAAAAAAATCAACATGCCACATTATAGTTCTGAACTTTAGCAAAAACTTTGCAAACAAGTCACTTCTGCTGCTTCATAATTTCTTAACAACAAATCTGAGAAAAACAAGCCAACTTCAAATCTTAGTTTATGAAGCTGGTTTGTTTCAATAAACCATAGCTAGGACTAATCACAGTTTGCCTGGGTTTGGATACAATGCTAAACTGTGGTTAATCAAAGTGAAAAGCTTATCAGTTAGCTCTGTTGGTTAGGGCATGGTGCTGATAACACCAAGGTTGCAGGTTCTATCCCCATACAGGCCACTTGCATATTCCTGCATTGGCTGAGGTTGAACCAAATGACCCTCAGGATCCCTTCCAACTCTCCAATTCTATTATCACAGGTGTTTCAATTCTAGAGATGCAACCATGTATCTCACTACAATCATCCACGGAGTTATCCTGGTTTTGTTATGCCATCCAACTACTTGCAATCTGCACTGAGTTCAATTCTCTTACATATCTGATTCCATTAACTAATCTGCAATGAAGTTCCACCTTATATAGAAATAAAAACAGCAACTACTGTACTAGTTCTTGCTTATGCAAAATCCTGGACACTTACTTGTAAATGAACATGAATGGCATTTGACTTAAGCTCGACTTTGCTCAAATAGGACTTCCAAACAAGTGTACAAAGAAGTGCAACTTTAGCCATCATATCTTGCTCAATATCCTTGCAAGTGCACAGAAACAAAAAAAAATGGTCCCTAGACAAATAATTTGGTGTGCAGAGTCTCAAGAGCCACTCAGTTTTCTAGATGATACTAGGCTGTGTAAAGGCTCTAGTTAATCAAAATGTTTTACTATAGCTTATGTTTGTATGTTTAAGGAAATCAATTACTTTCAAAGAAGAAAATTACTTAAATCAGTCCTTTCTTAATCATTTGAGGCTGCACTCCTACACACATTATCCTGGGGCTTACAACTGAGTAGCCATCCCTAGGATTCTGCTGTAAACCATTCTGATTTAAAATTACGGTAATATTGGATTCTAACCATACAGCCTCTCTCTTTGCTTGGGATTGTTGGTACCACATCATAAATCAAACCTTTCCCCTGCGGAAGGTTTGGCCCATGGGGCCCATTTTTAGACCTTCTTTCTACTGATCTATGATTGCTCATCATTTTTGATTTGAATTGCAATCCATAATTCCCTGTATGGCTTTTGCTTCTTTCCTGGTAGAAAGAGTCCTGCTGGTCCTTCCTACTGTTCTGCTGCTGGGATACATTTGGGTGTCAATAGGATTTAAACTACTGATAGCTTTTAAAAAGCTTTCAAAGAAAAAGCAAATGTGATCTTGCTCAGGACCTCCGAACAAAAGTCATGGCTTACTTGTTCTCGAAGGTTCTATTTACTGCAACCACAACCCTTGGGGCAAAGAGCCGAGGAGACACGACCTCTGGGGTCCTTGCCCTCTTCACAGTAACTGCAGACCTCAATACAGCATTAGGCAGAGGCACAGAGGCAGCAACAGGGGGCACAGTAGGTACAACTCAGCAACACATCACTCCCATGTTGCCAATACCAAAATGGCATAATCTGTAAACTGTTATTAGATGTATTCTTTTGTTAACCTGATATGTGGGCCTCCAATTAAGAAACAATTTCTGGTAATGGTTATGGGGATTTGTGTTTATCTCAATTACTGAGTCAATGAACATTTCAAAGACTGACATAATTGGAAAAGAGTTGCTGTTACTCTTACATAACATGAAATGCAGAATTACCTCTACGATGCTAGTAAATGAATGAACTTTTCCTTGATTTTTGGTATTTACAGCTAGTATCTGAACTGCAAAATTTAATGGGCATGCAAACTATTCTTGATGGCCACAAACTGATGCAGAGCCCCAACCCAGATCTCAACACATTCCAGATCAGGGACACTCTGGCTACTTTCTCTTCAAAGGTTTAGCCCTCAGGGGAAGCTCAGAACAGTTGTTTTTACAGGCATCAATTTACAGCCATCCTACCCACTGAGCCACAAGAGCTTGCTGTGACTATGGGCTCTGCTTCTCCATGATTTTGTGTGTGGGAAGAGGTTTGGACTAAATAAGATGCTGTCATTGTAGATTCATTCTATAACCACAGTTTGAAGGTGCCTTCTGTACATGGCTAATGTGGGAGTGTCATCCATATAAAAGTTCACAACTGGTGTATGGCAGCAGAGTTGGCAGAGGTGTTGGTAAGGTTACATTGTCCTTTGTTGCTACAGCTATTCTTTCAACTTTGCTGCTGAGAGTGCACAGGATGATAGCAATGTTATGCATCATTAGCTCTCTCTAGGGGTTTTCAGTATAAAGGAATGATAAAATCACTCTGACTATCAATTTATTAAGTAGATTTAAAGGACAGCTTGTGTTGGCTTTGAATGTCAGTTACTAAAACAAGAGATTTCCATTCAACAACACACAAATAACATGTACATCTACAATTATTCACAGGCTCGCAAAGCATGAGAATTTCAGAAGAAATCACAAAAGATATTTCCATTTCCATTTCCAAATAAAGGCTGAGTATAAGTATTCATTTCTGAAGAGAAAAGGCAACATCATAGCTTTACATAAGAAGAGCTGTGAATGATCAGGCAAAAGGCCCATCTAATCCAGCAACCTGTTCTCATCATGGTCACAAGACCAGAGTGCAGCACCACTCTACCCATTTGTGATCCCCAGCAACTGGTGTATATAGAGGCATACAACTTCTGATCCTTTTAACAACTATAACAGTAGCCTTGATCCAGCAACTATTTAATTAAGTACATGCACTAGCTGGAAGGGAGGGCAAGCTGCATAGTAAAGCAGAAAACTATTTTTTCCCAACTCCTGTAACGAACCAGCAGACTGGAAAAAAATTATTACCTTGTGGTGCAAGGGTCTGAACCTGAAGAGCAGCCTACATATAAGCAGCTGTTAGCCTAGCCAGTTTCACTCCTCAGCAAAACTCTAAAAGGGAAAAAAAAACAAGCGTTCTTCAACACCCTGAAGATTAGCAGTGCACCATTCAAACAGGCCCCTGGCTGCTCACCAGCCAACTCTATTTACACAACCAGTTAAGATAATAGGTGTTGTAGTTAAGATCAGAGAATCATATAATTGTAGCACTGGAAGGAACCCCAAGGGTCATCTACTCTGACAAATAAGACAGTTTGTTATGGCGACCGTAACCTAGATTTGCCGATCAGAAGGTCGGCAGTTCGAATCCCCACGACGGGGTGAGCTCCCGTTGCTCGGTCCCTGCTCCTGCCAACCTAGCAGTTCGAAAGCACATCAAAGTGCACGTAGATAAATAGGTACCGCTCCGGCGGGAAGGTAAACGACATTTCCGTGGGCTGCTCTGGTTTGCCAGAAGCAGCTTAGTCATTCTGGCCACATGACCCAGAAGCTGTACGCCGGCTCCCTCCGCCAATAAAGCGAGATGAGTGTCACAATCCCAGGGTCGGTCACGACTGGACCTAATGGCCAGGGTCCCTTTACCTTTAACCTTGATTTAAAGTGTCATTTGGCACCTAGCTTATATATCTGAGTTTCTAACACTGACTTCAGTGTACAGTGGTACCTTGGATTACAGATGCTTCAGGTTACAGACTCTGCAAACCCAGAAATAGTACCTCGGGTTAAGAACTTTGCTTCAGGATGAGAACAGAAATCACATGACAGTGGTGCGGCGGCAGCAGGAGGCCCCATTAGCTAATGTGGTACCTCAGGTTAAGAACAGTTTCAGGTCAAGAACGGACCTCTGGAACAAATTAAGTTCTTAACCCGAGGTACCACTGTACTTTACCTTCCTATAAAAGCTAGAGACAGGGAACTTGCATAGGCTGAAAGTATAGTAGGCTATGAGGTTAGGATGAAAGATAGAAACAAACACACACTTTGTTGAGCAGTCTTCCAATCAAAACTGGTTTACTGTAGCAGTGAACTGCCACTTAATTCATTTAAACTACTATGACCAGGAAAAAGTCATATTTTAATACACTTGTGTACATATGCTTATGGCACAATAAGAACCTGAATTTGATATCTGCCAATGCTAATAAAAACCTGAAGTGTACTTGGAATGTTGTAGTTTGTAGTCAAAATATACTAAAAATTGAATTTTCTTTTTACCTTCAGATTGTTCCAATAGGTTCAAATAAAAAAGCATGTCCCCTATTCAAGCAAATTAAGTAAAGTTCAAAATCTATTTCTATGCTGTTTGCTTAGAATTTTGGTATATTATTTGCTTAGCATTATGATATATTATTTGCTACTTGCAATAAACTGCTCACTCTCATTGTCTACCATTACTATACATCACTGTGGAAAGCCATTAACATTAGCAGTTAACTCTTGTGTTGCTTTAGAACCTTTGCAAGTATACTTGACTCCATTGAAATGAATGTGATGTACTCACACTCCCATAGCACTTAATATTGGTGAGCTTTTTACTTACTATCCCTATTTTTAAGTACTTTCATTGTTAATAACAAATAAGATTTCTGACTAAGTAGTGCTTCAGCAAGGCTGCAATTCTAAACTTATTTAGAAATCCCACTGAAAGCAACCATGGGTTACTTACTTCTGAATGAACATAGTTAATATTTTATTGTAAAAATGACATAGAGAGGATACAGAAAGTAAAGCATAAGAGTTAAGTGAATTCTATTCCTTATCTCAAAAGGAATTGTCACATAGCCTTAGCTCCATCCAATGTGTTAATACTTCAGACATTTCCAAAACTGAATCTAGCAGGAGGTTTGGTAATTTCAGACATGGGCCAGAGAAAAGCAGTGTAAGACAGAAAACCTTAACAGGTTCCACTTCAACTGATGATCAACAATGTAAGAAGAACCCTGCTGGATCAGACCAGTGGCCCATCTAGTCCAGCATCCTGTTCTCACAGAGGCCAACCAGATGCCTGTTGGGTGTGTTCAGTTCAATCTCAAGCAAAAGTAAGTATTTGACTACTTATAATACAGAGCATATTGCTCATGAAAAATTGTTTAACATTGAACAAATCAAAGTCATTGCGGAACTTAAGTGTTTTAGGCTGCAATCCAAACAATAGCTAAAGAGAGGCAGAGGTTAACAGTCTGGCAAAGCTACCACTGTATCTGCAGCACACCAATGCCATCATTTGACTGGGTTACAGTGAACCCTGAACCAGCTAAGTCCCTCCTACTCACCCAGAATGCCCAGCCTGGAGGTTTTTTTGTAAGCTGCTGGCAGCAGGCATCCCACCAGAAGTATTTCTGCCCATGCAAGTGTTTGGCAGGTGAAACAGGAAGTTCTGCACCAGCAGAGGCTGGCAGGGATTGGGAAAGGACACCTGCACTGAATCCAAACCCACTCCACAGCCCACGGCAAAAGAAGTTTGGACCACAGCCTTACTTTTGTATTGTTTTCTCTTTCAAGTATTGTTTTTGCATATTTATTATTGTAAATTGCTTAAGGATGGATGCCTTTGACAGAGTGAATATAATGTTAATGCAATTTACTAACTAAACAACACAGGAAAGATAGCACAGCAAGATGCCTAAATGCCTTCAAGGTTTCTCATAATATCCAACTCTTGTCAGCACCCGAGTGACTCAAGAAAAGTACAGCTACACAATCCAAGAAGAAATACAGTGGTACCTCTGGTTATGAACTTAATTCGTTCCAGAGGTCCGTTCTTAACCTGAAACCGTTCTTAACCTAAGGTATCACTTTAGCTAATGGGGCCTCCCGATGCCGCCGCACCACTGAAGTACGATTTCTGTTCTCATCCAGGGTAAAGTTCTTAACCCAAGGTACTACTTCCAGATTAGCAGAGTCTGTAACCTGAAGTGTTTGTAACCCGAGGTACCACTGTACTAACAAGGAACTCAAAGTCTGTTTGAAAAGTATTATTCACACCACCTGGAAAAGAAAATATCACTCAAACTACCAACTATACAGAAGGTAATGATTAATGTAATTCTAGTGCTGCATTAACATTTTTTAAAGGTCCAGGTGCTGGACTCCCAAATGTCTTTCTTCAAAAATAAATGTTTCCCATGGATAATGTTATTATATCTTTTCCTCTCATGTGGGCAGAATTGGCAATAAACTACTTTCTTTGGGGGGGGGGAGCTGAGGAGCCACAGAAACTTAATATTTTCTCCCCCAAACAGGTAAAAAGAGGAAGCAATGTCCACATTTGTTTGAAACAAAGAAAAACTTGGCATAACCTAGAATAAATAAAGGTGTGTAGATTAAACACTATGAGAAACAAAACAAAAAGAAAGCCTGTTTAGAAAGCAATGGAACTGTTCGCTGATTCAGTAACAAAACATGCCGATTTCTACTGAAGATTATACTGGGAATCTGAGATTTCTTTATTTTCACCTTCAAAAGAACAAAGGCTATGGAGAGATTCCTAAAGTGAACTGGTTAAGGTGGCATTTCATTCTAAACACATACTGAGAACACAATGAGAAGCAAATACAAGGAAGGGCACAGGCATGTGTTTTTGCAGTCTCTATCCACTGCGGCACCCACAACCACACACACAATTTGGGAAGTACTTGCTCCCTGTCATGACACAAGCCAAGATCACAATGTGCATGTTTTATGGCTGCCCCTGCACACTCTAGAATAACTTCTTATTCTCTCCCAATCACTGAACCCTGCCTTGTGGGGCCTAGAACAACTCCCTTAGCTGCACTTTTTAAAAGATTTCACAGTAGTTCCCACAGCAGGCTACTGGCTGGATGTTCTTTTAATTTAAAGCAATGTCTCCTAGTTTGGAGCCTGACAGCTCTCAAGGGGCCCTTGCGAAACCTAAAGCACCCCATAGCAGTAATATCACTCTCCACAACTCATAAAGAGGTCTGCTCTCAGAAACTAACAGGTCAAGCTTTCATCCACACTCACACTTCTGCAGGTTCTGAGAACACAGTCCAGAACGAATCCACTACAACCCATGAATCCACTACAATCCTCATCCCACTAGCTACGTTATATGAACAGCTCTAGATAAAAACAAGAGTCTTTTGGCAACTTAAGAGACTAACGAATATAGCATGGCATAAACTTTTGTGAACATAATCTTGAATCACATATAAATATAACACACATTTGGTGTGGGGGGATTTCCTCTGGAAACACTTCTAGAAAGGATGTCTAAACACAATCCTAGATATGTCTACTCATTGGGGCTTACCTCCAGGTAAGTGGATACAGGATTGCAATCCTAATTTCACTTGCACCTGGGAGTAGGTCTACGTCTGAGTAGATCTGTATAGGATTATGCTGTCAATGTACCTTAATAGATTCCCTTAGTATAAGAAGCAACTCTGGCTTTCAGGGAAACCCATGGAAGCATCTCAGGTTTCCCCTAACCCAAGACACCCCAATGAAACTAACCCAAGTCAATGGGTCGGGGACAGGGAAGAAGAGAAATGGATGCTTTTAGGCATGTGAGAGTGAAGGAGGTTAAGTAGTGGTTAGCAGACTGAACTCCAGGCATACACAGCCAAATCCCAATTGCATTTACTGAGTACATCTGAAAGGCACTTGCTGAATGGCACACAATGGGATTGCACAAACACAATCTGATGCACCTATTTGGAAGTAAGCTAGATTGAACACTTTAGAACTTCTGAATAAAAGTAATGTCTGGGGTGCATCTGGATCTCCATGTGGTGTTCCATGAGACAGATTATCAACTGGATGCCAGGAACCCCAACTGAGGGGCATTCGGAGAGCAGTCGCTCCCACACCCCCAGGCACAGATCCCGACAGGCTGGCCATCCCAACCCCGAAAAGACTTCCCCCTCTACAGAGATCCTTCAAGCTAATGCACAGGCGGACAACCTGCACCGAGCTGGAGCTGCCATGCAGGTGCACAACATCCCAGCTCCACCGCCAAGCCTGTGCACGTTTGCTTAGGAGCAAGCCCCACTTGCACTCAAGGAGGAGCTTGCACCCAAGGCACCCTGTGCACGCGCACGCGCGCGCGCGCGCACACACACGCACACATATAAAGAGGGCTGCATGGCCGGGCAGCCCCACCCTGGGACCCCAGGAACGAGTCTCCCCTTCCCCCGCGGGAAACACACAGAACGAGGCTAGCCTAGCCCAACCCTGCAATCGCCTCCGCCGTGCAGCTGCACCCCTCGGCCCCACAGCGCGGCGCCCTTCCCGGACACGAGGCCCCACAGAGCCAGATCTGTGGAATCCACCTCCTTGTTCAATTGGAGGGGGGGTTAAGATGTTTGATTCTTCCAAGGAATGGGGGGGGCGCCTCCCTCCGTCAGGCGAGCGCGCCCCGGATCGCAACGCTGCACGCCGGCTCCAGAGCAAAGCTCCTCCAGCACGGCTGCCTCTCTCTCTCTCAGGTAAGCGCCCCCTGGATCGGAGCCCTGCTGCAACAACGGCGGTGCACGCTGCCTGGGGAGGGAGCCCTGCTGGCGTGCATGGCGGGTGGGGGTAGCTGCTCTCAGGTGAGCGTGGCCCGGATGGCGGGCCCCCCCCCACCTCCGGCGTGTAGGCGCGCTTACCTCCTGCTCGCGGGGAGAGCGAGGGGCGGCGGCGCCTCCCAGCCCCTTCCCGCCCACAGCAGCAGCGGCGGCGGCGGCGGCGCTGCCCTTCGCGGCGGCTCCTCTTCCTCTTGCCCGCTCGGCCGCCTCTCGCTGGAGGACCCGGCGGTAGTGGTCTTCCTCCGCCGCCGCCGCCTGCTCCTCCTCTTCAGCGGCCCCGGCGCGTCCTGGGGGCGTCCGCCTGGAGGGGGCATCCCGCGCCGGCCTCGCCTCGCCTCATCGTCCTCCGGGAGACCCCCGACTCCCTACCCAGAGGCGGGGAGGGGAGAAGGTAAGGGGCCCCCCCGCACACAACAAAAGCTTGAGGCGGGTGGGGGGGAGATAAAGGGAGTGGCGAATTTTTTTTTTCAAAAAATTAACCGTTTGAGGGGGGGGGAGGGACGAAGCGCCGCCTCTTTATTTCTGAGGAGAAACGGAATGAAAGCTGAGGTAGGTGGCGGGGGGGGGGGATGGAGGCGCCGCTTCTCCTCCGCTCTTCTTCTCCTCAGCGCCCCTTCCTCTCTCCCTTCCCGCCGCTCTGTCGGCGCCTCAGCGCAAAAAGCGGGGAGGCCGGCTGAGAGAGAGGCCCCGCGCCACGACCACACCGGCTCCGCACTGGGGAAGGGTCGGCGGCGGCTGCCCGCGAGGGAGAATGAGAGGAGGAGGCGAGGAGCCGCAGCCAGGCAGGCGCAACGCCCATGCGCGCCGCCCAAGCCACGCCCCCTTCTCTCGCTCGCTCGCTCGGAAGGTGGGGGAGAAAGGGGGCGACGGGAGTTCGGAGTGGGGCGGGGGAGGGGAGAGGAGCTCCTCCTTCTGCGCTGAGCGCCCTGGGGGTGGGAGGATAAGTTCAATGTGCCGTGTTGGGAAGGGGGAGGGCTCAGGGACTGGGTACGATCCTATACCTGGGGGAGGGCGTGGGCAGAAGGCGGGTCTCCCTCTCTGGGCGGGATGCGCGAGGTCCCCAGGGGGTTGCGCTCCGATCCCAGCTTGCAGAAGGGTGGCTGGCCTCGTCTGACGCTGATGGTTTTTCTTGCAGCAGTTATAAAAGAAGAAGAAAAAGCAGTGAAATAATATCAGAATCGTAAAGTTGGAAGGGTCCCTGAGGGTCATCCAGCCCACCCCACTGTAGCATTCGAACCCGCGCCCCAAAGTTTCATGCTCTACCGACTCGGTTGCTTATGTCATGCTGTCTTAAGTCTTCCTTCTTTGGAGGAAGTCATATGCTTTAAATGTCCGTTTTAACTGTATGCTTGTGGATCTTGATTTGGACGGAGAACAGTGGCAACACATAAATTCCCCATTCCCTTAAATGAGGCAGCTGAAATGAAGAAAACCTGGGCTGACCCAGAGTGGGCTTTAGTAACAAAGGATTGTGAGCTCCAAGCAGATTTGGTACTGAAAACCCATCCCAGACTCAGAGTGTGTTCAAGGGTACCCAGTTCTCTCATTGTGTTTGTCTTTTACAAGCTGGCTCAGGTTGGCAAATCTTGGGGTTCTGTAGGTTCTACAAACCCAAAGTGTACCTACCCCAGCTATACCTTCTTAAGCTGGGGATGAGCCCTGCAGGACTTGATGAGGCTTATTTTTGAAGAAGTGTGCATGGGGTTATGCTGTATTTTATGCTATTATAACAACTAGATAGAAAACATGAGCCCCTCTGCTCACAATCTGAAAATCAGCAACACAGAAAAAGCAACAAAGAGATATTGTGGCACCTTAAAGACTTAACACAAAACTAGTTCACGGAAGCTTATGGCATAGTAAACGTCGTTAAGTTTTTTTGATGCCACAACTTAGACTGCTGTGTTTTGTTTTGTTTTGTTTTGTTTTGTTTGCAACAGACTAACACAAAGACCACTCTGGCTTCCTGCTTGGGGGGGGGGTCATTCACAGTGTGGTACAATACCTTATTTGACCCACAAAGGCTGTGTATACATTGTTGGCTTAAAAGGCATCTAGGACTAGATTGTTGGGTTTTTCCCCTGCATTTGGACTGAAGCTGGTTTGGGGGAAAATGCATTGGAAAGCAGCATTTCGTAAGGAAGTCCAGAACAGACATCAATTGTGACCAAAGTGCGTACACATGATTAGTTGTGATTCCTGCACTGCAGGGGGGTTGGCCTGGTGACCTTTATGGTTGCGTACAACTCTAGTTCTATGATTCACCACTTCCCAAACCAGAGGTAGGAGGAGCACACTGGAAGTAGAGTATAGGGGAATGTGTACAAAGCCAACGTCACCTGTAAATTTCGAAACATGACACAAAAGGAGGAGAGCTAGAGGGAATGGGTGGGGCTTTGCAGAAGGTGGGAAAGAATGAAAGAAAGGAAAAATTGACAGTATCATCTTATGTGTGCTAACGTGAAAGCAGGTCTCCCTCTGTGTCTAAATGGGGCTTACTCCCAGAACAATTTGTGTGTGGGAATAAGTCCCATTGAATTCAGCTCGATTTGCTTCTGAGTAGGCATGGTTAGGATTGCCCTGTAATGCTGAAATCCTATGTGCACTTACTACAGAGTCCGTTCTGGAGGACTTAATGGGACTTCTGGCCCATAGCACTTCAGATTGCAGATGGGAGCTTGCAGGACTGAATGCTTACACACACACACACACACAGAGAGAGAGAGAGAGAGAGAGAGAGAGAACCTAGAAAACTAGCAGGTCAGGGCTAGAACCCACTTACATAACGTGCCAGTTTTCTGTGTACATGGAAGTGGTTTTGTATAAGATGCTTTGGAAGTCCAAGGGTCAGTGGAACATCCTGCCTACCGGTAATTATTTTAAAGAGTGGTCCCAGCTTAACAAGCTGTTGTTGTGCTGGGGCCTCAATATTTAACTTTTTACTTGTTAACAGGAAATAGAAATGCTTTAAAAAATACTTTCACATTATTTTTATTCTTTTGCAATCGAAAGACTGTACATACACAAACCCCTTACTACAGCCACCTCCATAAAGCCTCTGATATTTTGCCATGTGGCCACATCCACACAATACATTTAAAGCACATAAAGCAAATCCTGGGATCCTTGCGACATGGAATGACAGCCTGTGAGCAACCACTCTTCAGTATAACTTGGGAGGGGGGTCTCCTATCATATTTGAAGGCCTACCTTCTCCTTGAGCAACTCTTTCAACCCAGCACAGAAGAGTAA
The DNA here is from genome assembly GCF_951804945.1 of Podarcis cretensis. NCBI lineage: Eukaryota > Metazoa > Chordata > Lepidosauria > Squamata > Lacertidae > Podarcis > Podarcis cretensis. The sequence continues at coordinate 17,647,441 of NC_137185.1, forward strand.
TCTGGAGAGGTATAGTCAGGTGGGAAGGAGTCATCGGTCAACCACAGCACATTTATAGCTTGGAAGTGTATGTGGCTTGGCTGAGTCAACGGTGAGTTTCATGCATGGGTGTGTGAGCTGGGCTGAGCATATTGGGCTGTTCCAGTTACTGCAGCCTAAAGCTATTTCTTCACATTGCCTTGCATAATAGTGTTTTCAGTCCTAATATGCAGGATTCAGAAGTTGGTTGGGGCGGGGTGGGGCGTTCAGGATAGTTATTCCTAATTATTTTTATTTCTTTAAATATATATTTTTAAAAACACAAAATTTGAATATGGTGTTGGGGAGATAAAAACAAAATACATAAAATGTAACATGTAACATTAAAAGGAAAAAAAATACATTAAATCCACCTGTAAAACCCACATGAGCAAGCCCAACCATGCTACATGAAAAATATTGGTGGGGTAAAAAGTCTTCAGGAGGCACTTTAAAAAGCAATTTTTTGTGCCATCATAATTTCCCTGGAGGGAAAATATTATTACGTACATAAATAAGATATTCTAGCATACCTGAGTCACATTCCCTTGTGGACTTGGGACATTGAAAGTCACTGTGTTTGTGTATAAAAGGAACTCTTCCCCCACAAACTTTGTTGCTGTTGTTATCCATCTGCCTCGAAAGACAATGGAGTGTGCCTCCAGAGGTGAAGTCAAACCACTGCATTAACAGCACCAAAGTGACCCCCCCTGGGGCGTAAGCCTGGTCACTGTGTATGGAGGTTCTGGACTGCCCAGACGACAATATTGCCTCACTGAGATAGTCCATAGGAAAGCAGATAAATACATTTGGCACTAGATTGGCTTCAGGAGTTGCCAGAAGGAGGCATACAAGGCACCATTCAACAGCCTTAGAGACTCCACTCCAGATTTGTGTAGGGTTCACTCCTTAGCCTTTTCTTCTCCTGCATCCTGCAAGGCAACAGAAGTTTAGGATCAGAGTTTTCCTTCTCCTACATGGACTATTTTCCCAGGTTGAAGAGCCCCATCTGCCCCTCAGTTCCCTCTACATGCAGGAACTGCCTTATTGACCATTGGACCCATTATTGGCCTCATCTGCCCAATCCACTGGAGATTGTCCTTGCATGCAGGGAAAGTCCCTAACTCACCAAGGGTTTGAGACCCATTGGCTAACATCACCTGGTTTTGCCGGCCAGTTGAAGCTGTTCCCAGGTTGTGGCTGCTGTTGCACGCTGACAGCTTTTTGAGCCACAGGTGAGAGCTGTGTGCAGGGTGGGAACCAAAGGTGGACAAGAAGGAGCACGACACCCCATACACCATACATCCTACAAACACGGCCATTGTAAATATGATCAGTCAGCTTAAGAAAGGATACCTTGACCTTGCCAGGAGCTGCCTGAGTTGCCCCTTGACTGTTTAAAAACAACAACCATAAACTAAAATAAGATAGGGGAATGCTATCCCATCATTACCCATTTTGTAAACCCTATTGCAAGCATTATTAATAATAATAATAATTTATTTATACCCCGCCCTCCCCAGCCAAAATATCGTAGAAGGATATTATATGTGACTATACGGGAAGTTAAGCTGCCATGTAAAGGATAGCACGTTTTAGTGAGAAATAAATAGTGATAGAAATAAATAGTGAGACTATGGCTCAGCAAAATATTTTCCAAGAACAAAGGAATTCTTAGCATTTGAAGACCTTGCAATGCATCCTTTTGAAATTAATTTCCTTTTCCCATTAAATATTTTTAGTGCTGTTCCCCTGCTGAATTACTGGGCACAGCCTCTGTTCCCAGAATGGCTCTAAATCAACTTGAACTCGGCTTCGGTCCTTGCCTTTGCGTCACTGTGTGAGATCAGCCTCGGATCAATAAGTTGCTGCCTGTGCCTTTCATGAATTATGGAATCATTGATCATAGATAATTCAGTAGTTTTGGTCGCAATTGCAATTAAACATTAATATGTCACAAATCCCTCTTGCACTTGATCGTGCAATCGTAACACTTTAATTGTAAAAGAAAGTTACGCTCTTCTCTCAGATGTTGGGAGAATGCCACTACAGAGACTAACAATGTCTTAAAGATGCTGCACTCAGCAGCTGCTCCTAAGAAACAGATCACCAAAGCATCACCAATCTTTGTTGTGAACAACAGGAAGGAATCAACATTGGTTTTGGATGTTATATTTCACTGACCCAACTGTGACTGCAGCAGTGTTCGAAACTCCCATTGTCCTATGCGCATTTTGCAATAGGGAATTTCATCAGTGTGAGCAGTTTCTGAGCTCTGGGCACAGTACTGCGCCTAAGATTTCAGATTAAAACTGTAGAGTGGAAGGAAAGGAGGACCTTTTTCTGCCTCCCCACTTCCAGCTACTCTCTGAAGACTGGAGAAGAGACCCTCTTAAGAATATTAGCGGGGTAGGCAAGGGAAGGACTAGACCCTGTGAAAAATGAACATAATATTTTAGATGCAGTTCATTCATTTTCAGCTTTGTATTATTGTTATTTAAAATGTGCACCTAGATATTCTGTTGTTGCGCCAATAAGCTAGATTTAAGGTGCCATTTAGCTCCTAGCTTTCATATCTCAGTTTCTAACACTGGACTGTAGGGTAGGTACATTTTCATACTGTACAGAATCCTGGAGACACGAATAAGGCAGAGAGCTGAATGTAACCAAACTGCAGAAAAAGCAACCTATGGGGTTTTGGAAATCCTAAACAAACAACTAGGATGAAGTCCAGCTTACGTCAGTAGGACTTACCTCCAAGTACCTTGTTGTTCCTTGCCCTGAGTAGTAGAGCTGTGTGCAGAATGCCTTCCGCATTCTGTTTTATGTTCACCCCAACAAAGCCCACCCCCACTGCTACTGTCCGGCAGCAGACTCTGCAAATAGGTCAGCCATATTTCTGGGGAAGATGTACACAAGGGAGGCTTGTAATAGATGAGTGCTAATCTATTTTTTGCTGTTCTAACAAAGAGAAATGCTGAATCCAATTCCAGAAAGACTGTGTGACCAAGAAAACATTAGAAAAATTAGGAAGGGGTGCATGTGAAACATTTCAAAAAGAGCAGTTCCCTTAAAGCTAACACATTAGGAAATGTGTATGCAGACATTCATCCTGCACTGTTTCAGGATCCTGCTTTTTGCTCTAGGTAAGGGCAGTGCACTTTCTGATTACACGCTCCACAAGGCCAGTTCTTGAATTCCCAGGCTGGGCCCCTATTTGCCAGCACCAGCCACAGCACTAGGAGGCAGCTGATGGTGATGTGAGACAATGAAGTCAATGACCTTTGCAACTTGACTTTTCTTGACTCTTGGCAGAGTTTTAAAAAGGCAGCCGAACAAAGCAAAACAAAACTGTAGCCTAGGTTTTTTTTACCTTTCAAGTTCAGTCCTGCCTACAGGTAGCTTCTTGTCTTTTCCTATCTATTCTGCGATCAAGAGGCCGGTAGAATGCAAGTCTCACTCCAGGCTGGAAATTAGACATAAGCTGCAATTTGAAGAATGCAATTCCTTCACATAATGTGATCAGGAAGTAGAGGCCACAAAGTCAGTCTTTCTCTTTCCTCCTCCTCTTCCTTTTTTCTACTATTTCCCATAGTCTCAGGTCACTTTCCCATGTGCATTTTTGCTGTTTGCGTATGCACAAAATATGAAGAGTTCAGATGGCAATAGCAGTGAAAGCACCCAGCAAGACTGCTGAGTTGATCATACTAAATCCACAAAGTATGAGAGCCTACGTATGAGAAAAGTGGTTGTGGAAAAGTGAGGCAGTTCTGTATCACAGAATTGGGCAGCAGCGTCTGCAACACAGCAACACCATGCTGGAGGGGAGACAGCCACGGCTATTTTGCATCTGTTATTTATGCATGATTGTCATTTGAATTAAAAGTTCGAGAAGCTTAAAGCTATCAAAACTGCCACAGGGCAGGAAAACAATCTCCATCTATTAAATATTAAAACAGCTGGCACTTAAAGCAGGTTTTAAATAACCCAATTCATTCCGGGGACTACCTTAATCAGTAGAGTACTGTACAATAAATGTCTCTATTCTGCCCCCTGCCCCCATACCAAATAAATACAGGTTTCGTTTGTTTAATGTCAAGACCAGTCATGGGGAGTCCTTTTTCAGTCCAAGGGGCCACTTTTGCCTTTTGGGGGCCAAATGCCAGTGGTGGGCAGGGCCAGAGGGAAAAGTTGGGTGGAGCCACAGGTGTGACACCCCTTTGCACAGCAGGCTACATTGCAGCCTTGTGAAATCCACACAAATGCACACACCACTCTCTCCAGCCTCCATCCATGCAAGAAAACAGGAAGATCATCCCGTTCCGCCCAGGCAAAAGCACACAAAGAGGGTTCAGAGTAGGGCCAGTGAGGAGTCTAGGCTGAGAAGTGGATGTTGCCAAGTGCAAATCTTGAGGACTGGATAAGGAGACCTGGAGGGTTCCCCTTCTCCAGCCTTGGAGATAAGGCTCTTTAAAAAGAGTTAAAAGGAAATGTTCTTGGAGATACATAGTGAAGGGAAAGGGGGGGAGACACCAAGGGTTTAGCTATCCCTAGGATGTTTCAGATTAATAACATTTCTAGAAAAGACAATTAGGTTTGTTGACAAAGGAAATGCAATACATAGAACAAGGGGGGTGGGGTGGGAGGGAGTCCATTGCTTGAAGCCCAGAACACTCAACTTGGGGAATGACTTCAAATTCTTAAGTCAGTGAATGTTTTGTTTTTGTTTTTTTGCTGTGACTAGGCTCTTGCCCTTTGCAATCCGGAAGGAAAGGTCATTCAGCTTTGCTCACCGCAACTCTGCATCGTTGGGGGATGTCAAAGAGCCTATGCACAAGGGGCAGCAAAGAGGAGCCTGTCAGTCCCATTAGTCCAACAGATCAGCACAGGCAAAGCAACATCACTCGCAGAAATGGAGTGATTTGTTATCGGGCCAGCTCCATCAATAGAGATTTCTTCCCATGCACATAGCAAGGATCTCCAAAGTGACTTGTTGATGCATTTGGGGCTATCTTGGAAACAGTGAAAGTTGTCTAAACAACCCCCTTGTTTTGACTTTGCACATGGGAGCAGCTTGCTAGAGTACTCTCATGGCCAAATATGCTAAGTATCCCAGAGAGGACAAAATATGGGAGCTTTGTATTCACTGATTATATTTTGGCTTGTCCCCTTTTTCCCTATGCTCTGTCTTCTAAACTGTTTTTCATGTGTCCACATGGGAGAAAGAAGATTGGCAAGGGGCAGCAGAGGCAACTGTCCCAATGGAGCAGTCCTGAAGCTGCTTTTGCATAGGGAGCTGATAATAAGGGCAGAGTGCTTCATGGCCAAGTGGTGAAGACTTACCATCAGGAATACATATTATTCCAGAGACTGCATTAACTCTGATCACTCCAAAGGAGACTCTTACTTGCTGGGAAAACAAACATGGACCTTCAACCCCCTGCAGATGTTTTACAAAGACACCAAGTTTAAAAAAACAAAAACAAAAAACAACAACAACCTTGTGTTCCCTTACCAGGTAAGTATTTGCTTTTGTGTAAAGTTCCATATCTCAATGATCCTGGAGTCACTCTTGTTTGAGATACCTCTTAGTTTCAGTGCTGCCTTGGTAGCACTCGAGGGTGGGGACGAAAGAAGAATGAGATAGCTCCACCTGTCATTGGCTCTAGCTTCTCCAGCCATTTGCTCTGGCTCCCCCTACTGTTGACCTCCCAGCTTCCCACCCTACCAATCCTAATGAGCACCAGCCACCATTGCAGCCCCCAGTCTCCCTACTGACCATCCCTAGTACTAGATTGACCAGATTAAAGGGGGGCAGGGCATGTTTCATATTTTGTTAACAGAAGATGGCATTGTGAGCAGGGACAATTCATCAGGAAGGGATTCAAAAAGCTTCTGTTGATGAATTCTTGTTGTCTCCACAGCTATTAAAAGTGCAAGAGCCCTGATCTCCTTGAAAGAAAAAGATCAGTTCACTTTAACAGCAACTCCAGCAAAGACAGGGAAAAACACCAAAAAAAAGTATACGTGAAATGAAGCATGGCCTTAGTTTGGCTAGTAACCAGCACTCACCTCAGGAGTAATAGGGATTTGCAAGCAGGCAGGGGACCAAAGGTTTTCAGTAGATCAGTTCCCAGTGTTATTTGATGCCACCCTAAAACCTGATCGCCGTGAAGCTCCCTATTCACTCTTATATAATTCAGTGAAATTGATCTCCACTACAGGAGAAGAGAACAGGGTTCACTTTCACAGTGATTGTTATGTGTCTTTATTATTCACAAACAGGGCAAGAGAAACACAAGGGGTGTGTCTGTGCTCGAAGGAGGAAGAGGGTCAGTGTGTGGCTGCAGTGCAGCTGGGTGTAACTTAAGAGGTGCTTAAGTTGAACGTTTTGCTTCCTGGTCTGAGCCCTTTCCAGAAACTGAACCAAATCAGTGCATTTATGCCACCCTCAGTTTACACCTGTATAACAACAAAAGAGTCTTTGCTGCACTGAAGACATATTATCAGTGTTTTTTTCCTGGGTGGGTACACAAGGGTATGCATACCTCTAAACATTTTGTGAATCTTTGTATTTTTGTCCATTTACTGTATTTATTTTTCCCAATTTGAACTATAAAATGGTGATTTTCCTGAGTCAAAATGAGAATAACCCTAAACGTTTTCTTAGAAAAAAAGCACTGCATATTATAGTTACAATATAGAGGAGGCATCTTCAAAGGAACACGGCATCAACATGCAAGACACCTTAGCAGAAAATGCCACCACAACCAAGAACTAGCCATACAGAAAAGAAAAGAAAAGGAAAAAAAAGAAAAGCAAAGAAAACCATAACAAGAACTTCATTCTGCATACATGACCCCTATTTGTCAGAACATATAAAAATTAACTTGTCTGAAGTTAGTTTGCTGTTGTCCAATACGCCGTCGTCTTTTGCTCTTGCACTTTTTATGCCAGCGTTGTTATTCACCTGCTGTTATGTTTAGCCTCAGGATGTTCTTTGGTGCAGAAGCAGGTGTGGACTCATTACTCCTCCTGCAGGTGCTCTGCCATGCTTTTCAGAAGCCATTATCCTGTGAATAGAATTGCAGAGATGGAGCAATTGCGGAGCAGGGTCCCTTCTATCACCTCCGCTGAAAGCCCACCTCCCCTTCTCCATCAGACTCCTCCTGGCCCTGAACTGTTTCCAATTCAGTTGGTAACTGCAACTCAAAGAAATGGTACCTGAGTTTTCTGTTTTCCTCTTTCTTCCTCGTCTGTTTCCCCTCTCATGCTATGTCTTTAGGTAACAGGCAGCTAACGTTTCTCAGGCCTATGGCTAATCCTCTAGTCTAGGCCCTCAGGTCAAAGTGGATGCAGCCAAACTATGAATGTGGGTGTGGCTGAAGTGGGATTGTCTTACAAATGGAGAAAATGATGCAAGAGCCTTTACTTTTAGGCATCCTGGAAAAGTAGCAATATTTAAAAACTTTTCAGGCCTTTAAAAACCTAACGTGGCATGCAGATGTGTGAAACTGAAAGTTTGCTGCTTATCCAAACAGAAATTAAATAAGTTAATGCAGTTATATTGTAAGGATGAAAAAACTAACAAAAAAATTCCCATATGTTTGGTCACTTCTCTGCTCCTGCTACTGGAATTAAGGTTAAAAACAACAACATCTTGATTTCAATAGGACCAAGGCTTCATCAATATAATCTTTACCCTCGGCTATCCTCTGTCTAGATATATTAATGCACTTGGGAAGTGTACTGTTTGCAGTAAAGATAAGCCTGTAGATAGAAATCAAACTCCAAGCTTTTTAACTGCAGATCTTAATACCAATTGCAGGTTGAAGGTGAGAGAGAAAAAGGAGGCTTAACCTTAGCAGGAAATGCTCTAGAGAAAAGCAGTAGCAGGTGTTGTAAGTAAGAACTGAAAAGGTTTGGCAGAGATTTGTGCATTTACCCAGGACCGAGGAAGTCATGTGCTGACTGGCAGAAAAGTACATTGACAAGACAGCAATGCAATGGAAGGAAAAGAACAATATTGAGAGTACCTTATAGGCCAAGGCCGAGCCGGAGGAAGAGTTAGGAGCTTGAGGTCCTGAGTTTTGTGAGTCACTGTGACAATACAAAGATTGCTGTAAAGCCAAGCCGGTCAGTAATGCTCAAGAGACATGCCCTTCAGCATTTTTAAGGAAGAAAACTTCAAGGTGCGTCTGCTCCGTAGAGAAGTTGGCATTCCTCAATACAAGACCGAAGATGTATCACAGTGCAAAGCACTACCATTTAGAAGAGAAAGACAGGCAATTACTGGGAAGATTAAGAAAAAGCCCAGTCGGATTCTTTTGGCAAGACTGCTGAATCATCACAACTTTATGGGCCAATTCAGGCAAATAGTCTCTGCATTGACTTTCACTGGCACAGCTTGTTGACAATAAGGCAAAACTAATTAGCCTGAAGATGTTTAACTCACAGTGAACACCAGCTTGTCTGATGAGCTTCGACTACAGAGTCCATCACCACATTTACATCCCACGTTTCCAAGGTTCTCCTCCCCATTTTGTCCTCACAACAGCTTTGTGAGGCAGGCAAGGCTAAGGAACAGTGACTGGCCCAAGGTCTCCCAGTGATCTGAAGCCTGGCCTCCAGATCCTAGCCCAGCACTCTAACCATTACACCACATGGACTCATCGTAAACTGGACGGTTTCCGATCAGCTGATCCCACTAGACTGTCATTGCATAGCCTCTGCAAACTCCACATATGTCGAGGGCAAGCTGCTAATAAATATCTGGGTGCAAATTCTCACTCAGCCATGAAGTTCTCTGGGTTGTTCTTGGGCTTGTCAGGGAGAGGCTGTAGTTCAGTGGCCGTGCAGCTGGCCCAGCCGTGCCCCTACCTGTCCCACACATTGCGGACAAGGTTTTGTGGAAAACAGCCTCATGGACCAAATTGCCAGGATTGTTTTGGCCCAGGGCTCAGATGTTCACCGCCACTGCTATACACAATGAAGCTAGTTAAGTCATGACATATTCTGCTGATAGGAGAGCAGGAGAGCTGTGCAGCATTGATTGGACAGGTGCAGGGAGATTTTTTAGCACTGCCATTTCTGAGTAGAAGCAGTCTATTGGAGTCATCATAATTTCAGCAACAGTTGTTTAAATCACATCAATGCTGTGTGTGAGAGAGGGGGGGGAGAGAGAGACAGAGACAGAGACAGAGACAGAGAGAGAGAGAGAGAGAGAGAGAGAGAGAGAGGGAGAGATCAACAATTAAGGCACTGTTGGGAACTACTGACCTGCAATTCTTGGTCTGCAGAATCAATGAGATCCTAACAGAGTGAGACCCGTAGGCAATATTAGGAATTCAGGGCTGTCCTGGAGAAACACTCCCTGCCATCTGTTCTGCAGGGTCCAGCAAGCTCCCTATTTTGCCGAAGAACATCGTAAATTGCTTTCTGCTATGAAGCCAATGATCTTAGGAGCTTAAATAGGTGCTTCAGCCAAGTGCATACAACTGCATGAGGGAATAACTAAGAAAAGGAAAGCCTGATGAGAAGCCAGGCAATGGCAGAAGATCACACTGCTAAAATGGAGATTAGCATCTGATGCAACGAATGTTCCAAGAGCCAGAATCTAAGCAGCCCATGCGCACGTACTTTGGGTAGGCAATTGCCACAGCTGAGGCAGGGAGCTAAAGATAAACAAAGTGGACGGCAAACCCTTCTCCCCTTCCAATGGTCTTCTTTCCTTTGTCCTTGCCTCCTATTTCCCAGTGGGGTCGTGCAGTGCCCCGCTGCCTGGCAGTTCTTTGTTCTGGAATGCTAGCCGTTCTGCTCTCTCCGCTTCCAAGCCTTGCTGTTTCACCACATTGACGACTGCAGGAGCCCCCATGGGAGGCTGATATATGTGGCATCCAGAATGTAAAAGGATGCTGTTTTCCAAGCAAGTCACTCTTTATTATCACAGCAGGAAACGGATATCAGAGTGAAATTTGCAGCAAATGTTTATTAGATGGTGTGTCTGCCAGAGGTGGGCAATTTTGATCACCAGCCTATTATGATGATGAATCACAGAATCTATTAATCATGGAACGGCAGGGAAAAGGAGCTGCCTCCATTTGCTCACTTGTTTTTTGGAAAAGAGCTTCCTGACTTCATTTCATCTTATGCTTTATTGTTAACATCTTATTTATTAACAGCTGTGGGAAAATAACGTCTGTGCCTCTCTTTGGAGCAGCTACGGCAGTTGCATGGCGAGGAAGCAAAGTTCCCCTCACAGCAACCAGACAATGTGCTTCATCACTGACTTGGGAAGCACCACCACTGCATCATTGGCAAGAAAAACTCTCAGACAGTCTTAGCTGTGATGCAAATACTCTCCATGCAGGGAGGAGGATCTGTGGGTTTGAAGAGGTTGCTCCAATTTCCATCAGTCCCTGACCTCTGGCCATGTTGGCTGCAACTCAGGGTAGCTGCAGTTCTACTGGCAAAATTAACAAAAGGAATTTCAGTAGGGACAGTAGGTTCAGCACATAGGCAGGTATAATCAGATTCAGAAATACAGGATGGGGAACACCTGGCTTGACAGCAGTACATGTGAGAAGGAACTAGGGGTCTTATAGACTACAAGCCTAACATAAGCCAACAGTGTTATGCAGCAGCAAAAAAACAAGGGAGGGTGCATTGAAAGAAGTCTAGTATCCAGATCAAGGAAAATAATAGTCCCACTCTATTCTGCGTTGGTCAAACCCCACCTGGAGTCCTGTATCTAGTTCTGCCACAATTTAAGAAGGATATTGAAAAGCTGGAACGTGTGCAGAGGAGGGCAAACAATTTTATAAAGAGTCTGGAAACATATGAGCCAACACCTGTCTCTTAACATATTTGAGGGCGCCGGGGGGGGGGGGGGGGGCAAAATTGATGGACATAGCAATCAGTTGTTTGTCTTGTGATCAGTTATGTGAGGTTGGGCTTGTCTGCCCCGCCTCAGTATTTTATTCAAGTAGACATCCCTGTCTGGAAACCATATTACTGTTTTATTATGGTGTGTCCCCTACTTTGCAGTGCACAGTCCCCTAACTGAAGAGCTGTCAGTCCTCTCTTTGAAACAGTTGTCAGCTTGAAGAGCTGTCCAGTCCCAAGTCTAGTTAAAGAACCATAAGGGAGGAGAGCAAGAATTGCCGAGGCGCAGGATGAGGGGAGTTCGGGTTGGAGCAGCGAGGAGGGAAGGCTTCTTAGGAGACCTCGAGCCTGGGGGGCGTGGCTTAGCAGCATCTGCCCCGACCCAGAGCCGGCTGTATTTCTGCCCCTCCCCCCCCCCGCCAGAAAAGATTCATAGCTAGGAGGGAATCTAAGGGAACCTAAGGAAACACAAGCACTCTTTTTACGGGGAGTGCCCACTTTTTAGCCGTGACACACGCAGCCACTGTGCCGGCGTATCCAGTGCCTCAGCCTTATGCCCAGGAGCCTCTTCTTTGATTGCGCCCTGCTCCTGCTGGTGCTAGGTTCAGGTAGTGGTGCTTTTTTGAAGACCTTCTGGTCCCTAGAGACCAGGGAACGGAGGCCAAGGCATGAGGGGGTCTTCTTAATATTCTTTTTCACACTGGCCTCATTCACTCTGGGCTCCAGGTGTTTTTCTTTGTTGTCACCAGACGGGAGCCACAGCCCCTCCACAGCATCTGCAGGTGAATTATTGTGGGGCAGCCCTTTGCTGCTATTATCTTCCGGGATGATGCCAGGCTGCTCTTGTAGAGAGACCCCTCTTCTTCTTCCTTTTCCTGCAGCCATTCAGGACTTAGTAGATCTGTACAACATGGTCTCGGGGTCTCCTTGCTTTCGCCTTCCTCTTCTGGGGGGCTGCCTGTTGGTCTTCTCACCATTTTCGCACCCACTGATCTTCAGACTTTGCTGATTGTCACTCCCGCTTTCTCACTGTCCAATATGTCGTGATTTTTAAAATAAATTTAGGCACCAGTTTTTCCGATTCTGTTGCAGCTAAGCCACCCAAGAGCTGTTGAGCCAAGGCTGGGTCTCAACTGCCAAGTGAGGTTGGGATTCTGAGCTGATGTCATAGACTGGTTCCGATCAGTCCATTTCTTCTAAGGGCAGGGGACCTGTTTCTGTTTAGGGTGACCGCTTAACACACCACCCTAGAGAAAAAGGAGAAAAGCGGAGAAATGTTTTAGTTCTGTAGCAAGAAAGAATGAGTGCCAGGAGTTTTCTTTCCCCTGCCCTCCTCCATTGCAACACCTTTTCCTTTTACTCCTCCTCCTCCTTCTTAATATTTTTATTAAAGATTTCTTGGTTTTTAAAAAAATAAGGGAGGAGGGCAGGGCAGGGGCAGGGCTTCAAGTTGTCCGGCCCCTGGATGGCAGGCTGCGCATGCACACAGGCCAGCTGGCCATCATCTTCCCACCCATGGTAAAATGTATTGCATGTCTATTTAAGTCAGTAATTCTCTCCAAAGTGGCATCCGTACCTTTAAATTAGCAACTGCAAACATTATGCAAATCTGTATCATCTTTTTGGTGACACATTTCCTCTTCCTTTTTTGGCCGCTCTAGGCTTTAACTTGCAGATCATATCCTTGTGCATTCATGTTGCCTAAATAGGAAGGGTTTAAAAGAATCATAAACTGACAAAATAACTACCATTATTTTTAAATATTTTCTCCTTTATACCACATCATTTGACTTAATGCACCTAAGAATGCTGCTGTTTCTCAACTCAATTGCCTCCATTTGCTCCAATAAATGTCTACGTGCCCACTGAGGCTCTCTCCCCCCAGTTGCTTTGGTGCTCTTGTAATAAAACACTGTTTTATTTCCACTTTCCTTTTCTTATGCAGTGAGAGGAAATAGCCTCTGTCCTGAGCTCACTGGGGTACAACAAAACCATTTCTCCTCAGATAAATCAAGCTCTATAGCAAAATAAATTACCATGGGGTAAGCAAGTATTTGTTGGTCAGAGGGCCAGTTTACACACACAACTTTGGAGGTTTATATTCCTTCTTTTAATGAAATGATTCTCAAGGCATCTGACAAATAATAGGCATACCACACACACATACACCACCCAAAGCTCATACATATATAGCACACAGTGGTCTTTGTGTTTTAAATTGTATATATTTTAACTTAGTTTGGCAATTTTATCTGTTTAGTTGTTTACTATTTGCTGGTACTTTTGTACACAAAATGCACTGACTAGTGTCTGATGCAAATATCTATCATCTATCGACTGATCGATCGATCGCACAACGACAGCACATGCTTCCCTGAGGTCTTGCTCTCTGAGGGCAGCTGCCAGCCTGAGTTGTGGATGCTTCCACCAATGGGAAGATGTTTCAAACCGGGGCTCTCAGCAAGCAGGCTCCAGCTCCTTAGGTCCTGTGCCACCAGCTTGGTTTCTATAGGAAACCTGCGAGACTCAGCTTTGTGGCCTGAGGGCTGCATCTAGCAAGGCCATAGCTCAGAGGGCACAGCACCTGCTTTGCATGCAGGAGGCCCCAGGTTCAGTCCCTGGCTCTCCAGGCAGGGCTGGGGAAGACCCCTGAGGAGCTGCTGCCATTCAGCGCAGACAGTACAGAGCTCAACAGAAAGCACCTTCCTGCATCGCCCTGCCTGCATGTTGGCACGGGCCCATCCTGGTTGCCCAGGCCTCATCAGAGCTTCTCCTTCAGCCAGAGTAACCTGTCTCCGCTGCAAGAGTCCTCCCTACACACCTGCTCTCTTTTGCTGGTTGCTGTCTTGGATGCCTGTCTAGTTTTCGTTGCTACGCTTCTGCCTCTGACCTCCACTTTACAGCACAGGAGGGGAGAGATGCTCTTGTGCTTGAATCCTGCTTGCATGTTTCCCATAGGCATCTGGTTGGCCACTGTGAGAACAGGAGGTTGGACTGGACAGACTGTTGGCCTGATCTTATGTTCTTAGGTTCCTTTGTTCCTGTGCACAATATACTGGTACAGTGGTACCTCGGGTTAAATATTTAATTCGTTCCGGAGGTCCGTTCTTAACCTGAAACTGTTCTTAACCTGAAGCACCACTTTAGCTAATGGAGCCTCCTGCTGCCGCCACGCCTCCAGAGCACGATTTCTGTTCTCATCCTGAAGCAAAGTTCTTAACCTGAAGCACTATTTCTGGGTTAGCGGAGTTTGTAACCTGAAGCATATGTAACCTGAGGTACCACTGTAGGTGCAAACTGGAATTGTTTCTCAAAGGCCTTATTTGAGGGGGGAAACGGTTGACCCAGCACTTTGACACATTCCAGGTGGATGAGTTTAAGCTGCAGGCTGGTTTAAGGTCACTGACTGAGCCTCCCAGCAAGGAGCAGACTTTGCTGTAACCCAGGCTGGTTTTGCTGGAGCAGTGCATGTTCTGGCTTCCCCTGAAGATTGTGTGTGTGTGCGCGCGCACGCACGCTTCATTTCTTAATCTGCTTTTTCTTCCCAATGCAAACATGAATTAAACAAAATTGAGATAACTATGCAGGAGCATAGATTAGCTCTAGCTCCTGGGCATAGCTCTTGGCTCCCCTCCAGTGGTGAAGAGGTAGATTCTGAAGCACAGGAGCTTAACCTGAGAGCCTTTGCCACACCCTCAAGGAGAGCAACCAAGGAGCTGTGTCAAACCATTACACACATACCAAAGAGAAGCAGCACATAGGATAACACATAGGCTATTGGGACCAGTATGGCTGCAATCCTATTCATTGTTCCCTGGCAATGAGCTCCCTTGAACTCAGCGGTGCTCCCTTTTGATTGCCCAGGTTCCTTCTGTAAAACTTAAGTGAGATACCTTCCATCAGCTGAAACACAACCTTGATCTTTTAACCAGAACTGCAAAACATCTTGTAAAGAACTTGAACTGCTATTTGAAGTAGGAACTCCGTCAAATAAAAGTAGGGCTTGGATATTTTCTCAATTCTCTGACTTCTTCTGTGCTAATCTCTCACAGGCAGGGATAATGAATCTTTCAAGTTCTGTTCTAAGCAAACTTGAAAGACTCATTATCCCTGCTTTCCATTGCCAGAGCAAGTAGGATCCATCAATGGTCCTGGCACTCCAGCAGATGGCATCACTGCTGCTGTGCTGGAAAATACAGCAAGGCTATGATGCTCCATGCTCCTCCTCCTCTGTATCACAACTCCCTTCTGGCCGCTGCCTATGGGGGTAGTTTGAAGCATGCCCAGAGTGCTCCCACATTTTTAAAACCAAGCTCTCATTCTTGTCACCCATTTAAAAGCGTTGTAAAACAAAACCACAATATTGTGGGGTTCAGTTAGTTTGGGAAGTTGGATACTAGACTCCTGGCCTTACATGGTTCTGGCCTTAATGTGTTTTGACGATGCATTAAGTATGCTTTCTTAAAACCCCTCCTTCCCAGGAAAAAGAAGACCAAATGTAGCTGTCATTTCACTTATTTATTATTAATATTTTCTATTTTATTTTTAGTGCTCAAAAGAGCGTTAAAATCCCCAAAGCGTCGTGAAGAGAGGCATTAGTGGTCTCGTCTTACCAGAGGGCATGGAAGAGGGTTGTGAAGGAACCAGGAGATAATGGTTTGCCCAAAGCCATCCAATGGGTTATTGGATGGAGCAGGATTGTAAATCCAGACTCCTGGGTCCAAGCCTAGTACATTATTTGTTGGATCACAGTTGCTGTCTTCAACAGTTTGTATCAAATGCCACAGGCGGGTGGGGGAAGCGATGTGTAAATGGGAATGCAATACCCCTTGTGCTCACTGTGCAAATTGGATCTCAGTGATAGAGACATTCACACCAGACATTTAAAGCACTATGATGCCACTTCAAACAGTTGCGGCTTCCCCCAAAGAATTATGGGAGGTGTAATTGGTCACAGGTGCTGAGAGTTGGTAGGAGACACCCCTGTTCCCCCTCAGAGCTACAATTTTCAGCCTAAAGACAGAGTGATTTTTAAAGCACTCTGGGAATTGTAACTCTGGGATAGGAATAGGGGTTTCCTACAGATATCTCCAGATGGGGCTGGGAACGTTCTCTGCCTGAAACCCTGGAGAGCTGCTGATAGTCATCATACTGAACTAGATGGATCAATGGTCTGGTTCCTATACTTGACAGTTAATAATAATAAAATGGGCCTTATGCTATGTACTTCTGGTTTTTGGTATTAATATATAATGGATCAACACAGCTGCCTGTATCTTTGGACTCTCCTTGGGGACATGGATGAGCTGTCATGATGAGTTCCTGAGCTTCATGATTTACCAACATACCGTTGGAATTATGATTTTAAAAACCTGGGTGGAAATTAATCTGCACCAAGGTCTTCTCCAGATGAATGGCATGTGAAACTGCTCTATAGTGAGTTTAGAGCATTGGTCCACCTGTCAATCACGATGACAACTCTCCAGAAATTCAGGTGTCATCTTTCCAAGCCCTGTTCCATGAGAACCTTTTCACTGGGCATGCCATGCCATATATTAAACCCGGGGCATTCTGCATGGAAAGTTGATGGTTGGGGCTTCAAAGTGCAGCCCTGGGGCCCCCTGTGCTGCACTTTGAAGTTCTAACCATCAGGTGACCTATTGGTGCTTCAGAAGCTCCTTTTACCTGCCCAAGCATGGTGTCATATACAATGCCAAGTGATTGGCAGGTGGGCATGGCTTGGCCTGGTGCTAGAGGTTCCCCACCCCGCCATATACTGTATGCTCTATACCAACCTGGCACCCTGAAACAGCAGCCAGATGCTCACCTTTTGAGGGCATTACTATTAACCCTTTGACTGTAAGTAAGAGCTGAATATTGGGATTGGGAACTAACCACTGGAAATGTCTGGTGCTGGTTTCTTTTGAAAACCAGAACTTTCCTCCGCATGAAAAAAAGGAGTCAGTCTTGAACCCAGGGCTTTTTCTAAGCTGGAACTCACAGGAACCTCTTTCCACGGTGCTGGGGAAAGTGGACGAAGAAGAGAAGTCCTCTCCCTAAAAAAAGCTCAGCAAGTTCTGGCACCTCTTTTTCTAGAAAAAGAAAGCCCTGCTTGAACCCAACATTGGCCTGGCCTCCTCTCAGCCACACTGCCCTGCCTCCCAGATAGCTTACACAGCCATTCATGTATTCATGAATGAACAGCCCCAGTGATCTGGCTGTGTAAACACCTGAGGACAGTTATTTGCACTGGGCAAATGATTTATACTCCCGGATTGCTTTCATTCTGATGAGCTCCTTGTTCGCTGTGGTCACACTTTCTGTTTCCACATTGAAGAGAGGGTGCTGCCACAGAAAAGCAGACCAGGCCTCTAATGTATTTTGTTCAGAGCAGCCAAAAATTTGCCCCCCTCCCCGCACCATCAACTACTTACTTGCCGACACAGAGGAACGTTGTGCCTGCCATGTTAAGTCACTGAAATTGTAAATGCTTGTATGCATCACTATGTGTTTACATTTGATTAGTTGGTAACTGAATTCTAGGGAGTTCTCTAGTAGTTCTCATGTGATTGGCTAACATTGGTCACAGGGGAGATATCTAGTGAAGGAGAGACTTCATTTTATGTGAAGCAAGATGACTGTGTTTTAAGATCCACTGTGAATACTGCTAAGTTGAATAGAGTGTTGGAGTGTTTCTTCTCTGCTTGAAAGAAAGACAGCAAAATTGCAGGAGAAGGTAAAAGTGGAAATCTCTCATAGGAGCTGCAAGGCATGGCCTAATTGAGATACAGAAGGCTGAGGGCTGAGCTCTGGAAAGAGAGGAAAATACAGTTGTTTGGAAGTTAGAAGAAGAGACTGTAAGACTTGGAGTAGCATGTGGCCATAAATATGTTGTAATTCCTCTATATGTTTCTGCAAGTAAAGTTTTGAATGTTAAAGTTTGGACATGGACTTAATTTCCAAAGAAGGGTATCAGTCATATATACAATTTGAGTTTCTTAGCTGAGATTTTGCTACTCTTACTTCAACATGCCTAACACCCTCTGTGCCAGAGTTCCCAGCTCACATCAATCCCCTGTGTGATTCTGTGCACATGAAGTGATGGGGTATCCAAACCTTTGGGGCCAGTGGACACATTTGTAGTTTTGAGGAAGTGCTGTGGTCTTCAGTCACAAAATGGCAGTCGGGGGGGGGGATGTGGGAGGATCACACAAAATGTCTGCCACATCTAAAACAGCAGGAAAAGAAACTCAAAATGGTGTGGGCAGCTGCTCTCATGCTCCCTCAGAGAGAGACGTCCTTTTCCCCTCTCCTCCCTTCAAAGGAAAAGTCAAAACGTGTAGAACAGAGACTCCCTCCCCCCCCACACTTGTCTCTTTGGGGCTGCATCCTTTTCACAAAAGCCCTGCAGTACAAGATTGGAGCTACTGCAGGAACTTTCTTTAGCATTAGGCTAAGATCCAAAGAGCTTTTTAGACACACCCGAGGGCTTAGGCATGTTTCACAGGATTTTTTTTTCCACTTTCCCCATTTGAACAGCAGCTCCTTCCCTCCCTCCTTCCTTGCCATTTCACAAAGTAATTTTGAAAGATGCTTCACAATCCAGAGAGGCTTGCTATGTGGCCTGGCATGCTTCTGACTCAGGACAAGGCCGTGTCGTATGTCATCCACAGCGCATAGTTGAACTATGGAATGCACTCCCACAAGACGTAGTGATTAGCAGCTGACTTGGATGGCTTCAAGAGAGGATTAGACAAATTCACAGAGGAGGATATCAGTGGCTACTAACAGCCATGCTCTACCTCCACTGTTGGCGAACTTGTGGCCCTCCAGATGTTGGTGGCCAGCAACTCTCATCCTCCTTGACCATTGGCAATGCTGGCCAGGGCTCCTGGGAGTTGGGAGTCCAACAATGTCTGGAGGCCCACAGGCTCCCCAACCCTGAATCAGAACCAGTCCAAGACCACCCAGTGAGATACACTAGGATTTGATCCAACATTCTGCTCCAGAACTAGGAGACCTGTGTCTCTCCAGATGTTATTGGACTGCAGGTCCCATCAGCCCCCAGATAACCTGGCCAATGGTCAGGAGTGATGACAGTTGTAGTCCTCACAGGGTCCCTGCCTCTTCAGAATACCAAACTGGCTTCGGTCCCTTCCTGCAAATGTTTATCCTGACAGTTGAATCCATTATCCTAGTGCTCATGTCCTCCACAGCAAAATTGTAAGACAATGGTTCCTGTAACTTCCTACCCAGCCAAGCAATGCTGACATATTTTTATCATCAGCTTGACACCCTCCATCTGCAGACAGCAACTAGGATCCCTGAGCCCCTGGGCTCTGCTTTGCCGCATCAAGTGTTCTTTCACACTTGCTGAGTTGTCTGATGAATTTAAACAAGATGTGGACAACTCTAAACAGTGGCTTTAAGTGCTGGCTGAGTGTCCCTCTAAATAACTGAACAAGGAAGATCAGAACAATCAGGAGCTGCCAGCCCACTTTTGAAAAACCGTTCTAAGCCAAGCTAGATGGAACTGCTGACTGCGGCTGTTGGCAAAGGATAGAGCAGGCTCAGCGCATTGGAGAACTTTGATTGAAAACATATTTAATGGGTTGTCTCCAAGGTTATTGGTTATTGAAATTAATGGAGAGAACTATCTTAAGCCTGTTGATTTCAGTAGATTTACTCTGTGTAGAACTTGGTTGGATGCAGCCCTTTGGGTTTTTATCATCACTAGGTGATGGTCAACAATCAAAAGGGATAGGTGGGTGGTTGTGTTTGTATAAAGCTTAAAAACATGTCCATCCTACCGACTGTTATACAACCTTGAATACACAACCTTTTATATTTCGGTTTCTCAGAGACCAATGCATAATTAAACATGTGTAAGTGTCTATCTGTTTAGTCCTATTTAGTTCAGGACTGGGGGGAAATCCAACCTTTTATCTGCTCCAGATGTTCCTTAAGGTACAATAAAAATGAGAAAGAATCTCATGGCACCTTAAAGACAAAGAGATTTATTGCAGAAGATTCTTTTATGGACCCAGGGTCCACTTCATTAGGCTCTAGCCCACAAAACTCCATGTCATTACAACAAATCTAGGCATGAGAATAGGCAGTAGATATTTTGCTTATATGGCTCATATTTTGCTGCTGCAGTTTGAGAAGTCTAAAATAAATGAGTCTCAGCAGACCACAATAGCTACAGTAGTAGATCCCATGAGGATCTAGTACATGCACAGAGGAAGATCCACAATAAGTGATGGCTGTACTCTTCTTTTGTGTTGGTTAGGCCAAATCTGGAGCCTGGCTTCCAGCTAATGTAGTGCTAGGGATCAGCACAAGGATCTAGTAAATCTTACACTTGTATGTTCTTGTGAAGGCCAAGGAAAGGATCCTTGCTCTCTTTTTGAAAAATATATACGGTGGTACCTTAGTTCTCAAACTTAATCCGTCGGAAATTCGTTCCAAAACCAAGGGACACTTTCCCATAGAAAGTAATGCAAAACTGATTAATCAGTTCCAGACTTTTAAAAACAACTCCTAATAAAACAGCAATTTAACATGAATTTTACTAACGAGACCATTGATCCGTAAAATGAAAGCAATAATCAATGTATTGTACTATAAAATAAGACAGTATCGTAGATGATAAAAATAAAAAATTTCTTACATGCACTGATGATAATCATTGTTTGGATGGGGGTGGCGCTTTTATCCACTTCCGCAGTCACACAATCAAATCAATCAGTAGCTGGACTGGGTTCCACACAGCCACAAAAACAAATTAACCGAAAAGGCCTGAAAAACAGAATAAATAGCGAAAACAAAAGCGCCAGACTTAATCCGTTCTGGAAGTCCATTTGACTTCTGAAATGTTTGAAAAGCAAGGCACAGCTTCTGATTGGTGCAGGCATCCCAGAAACAATAGGCGACAACCACATTGGACGTTCGGCTTCCAAAAAACATTCAAAAACCAAAACAGTTACTTCTGGGTTTTTGGTGTTTGGGAACCACAGTGTTTGAGTACCAAGGTACCACTATATATAATTTTTATTTACATTTTTAATACAGATGTGCATCCCACATCCCCTCCCCCCTTTCATACCAATCACAACATACAACTAAATACCTAGTGACTCCCCTTCCACCCTTTTCCTGTTTTTTTTTTTAAATTTTCTACTAAATTGCGTATCCCAAATTGTTAATCTTCAAATTTCTTCCTCTATTAATTTCTATTAGCTCCTATT
Source organism: Podarcis cretensis (assembly GCF_951804945.1). Taxonomy (NCBI): domain Eukaryota; kingdom Metazoa; phylum Chordata; class Lepidosauria; order Squamata; family Lacertidae; genus Podarcis; species Podarcis cretensis. The sequence continues at coordinate 17,668,593 of NC_137185.1, forward strand.
CTGCTGAATTTACTCAAGACCTGCTGGGTTATTTACTTGTTTATACTGGTTCTTTAAATATTCAACAAACATTACCCAATCCTCCTTATATTCTTTAACATCCTTATCTCTTATCCTATTTGTCATGCCTGCCAATTCAGCATATTCAAGCATTTTAAACTGCCACTCTTCCTTAGTGGGTACTTGTTCTCCACTTTTGTGCCAATAAGATTCTAGCTTCAGAGAAATAGGAATTTGGACAAGATTGAATTTAGCACTCTGGGTTAGAATTTCGGCTATTAAAATGAATATCTTACCAAAATTCCTGTTCCTTTTCCAAATGATCCCCATAATAGGTAAAGATGAATGTTTTTAAAAATGGAAAATGGACCTAACAAAATTTATATGGCAAGGCAAAAAGCCATGGATCAAACATAAATTATTAACAGACATGAAAGAACAGGGTGGCTTTGGACTCCCAGACCTGAGAATATACTATGATGCGGCATGTTTTAGTTGGATCAGAGAATGGATTACATTAGATAATAATGACATTTTAGACTTAGAGGGGTGGAAGAACAGATACAGCTGGCATGCCTATCTAATTTACAACAAAGTGGCGGTGCATAAAGAATTTCTAAGTCATGTAATTAGAAATTCGTTATATAAGGTCTGGGTGAGACATAGAAGGTTGTTAGAACCGAAAACCCCATGGTGGGTTTCACCGTTAGAAGTAATATCAGTCAAAAAGAAAAACATGACAGGAAGATTGGTGACATAACAGCAGCTCCTAAAGGAGGAACAGGGCCAATTAAAATTAAGACTATATGAAGAGGTGACCCAATACTGCACCAAATGGTTACAATATCATCAAATTGCCCAAATATTTAATCAGGACAAAGCAATAGGATTTGAAAAAGAAGAATCAAAACTACAAAAAGTATTATTACAAAACTCGAAAAAGAGTATTTCCAAAATGTATAATTTATTATTAGAATGGGAGTTAAAGGATGAAGAAGTAAAATAAGTTATGACTAAATGGGCATGCGATATAGGTTATGCAAATCGGCTGGACCAATGGGAGAAATTATGGAAAAGTGATATTAAATTTACAGCATGTTACACAATCAGAGAAAATTTGATGGAAATGGTGTACCAGTGGTACTTAACTCTGGTAAAATTGGCTAAAATTTACAAATTAAAATCAAATACCTGTTGGAGATGCAAGAAAGAAATAGGAACAATATTTCACATGTGGTGGGAATGCTGACCTATCAAACAATTTTGGAATGAAATATATGAAGAAATCAAAAAGATGTTTAAAATATCTTTTAGTAAAAAACTGGAGGCATTCCTTTTAGGTATAATCACAAACCATATTCCTGACAATCAAAGGAAAGTATTCCTTTATGCGACAACAGCTGCCAGGATGCTCATAGCAAAAAATTGGAAAGGGAGAAAAATTCCATCAATGAAAGAATGGCAAATAAAATTGAATACAGTGGTACCTCAGGTTACATACGCTTCAGGTTACATACGCTTCACGTTACAGACTCTGCTAACCCAGAAATAGTACCTCGGGTTAAGAACTTTGCTTCAGGATGAGAACAGAAATCGTGCTCCAGCGGCGCGGCAGTAGCAGGAGGTCCCATTAGCTAAAGTGGTGCTTCAGGTTAAGAACAGTTTCAGGTTAAAAACGGACCTCCGGAACGAATTAAGTACGTAACCAGAGGTACCACTGTATATAAATCTGGCAAGACTCACAGCATTCATAAGGGGACAGTCGGACCAAAAATTATTAAAAGAATGGGGATGTGCTAAAGAATATATGAAAAAACATTGTTCTGGAGTAAGCATATTGGTATGTAATGAATGATGCTTTGCAGGGTTAAAGAAAGAGAAAAATTGTGTAAAAAGTATAAAGTTAGAAGTAATCTACATTAGACACAACAACGTAGAGTAAAAATTTCGCGGTCTTAGAACAAAGGAAGGAAGTCAATATGTGTATATGTATGTAATGACTAGATTAGAATGATGATATGGTTTTATTTGTAGATGTGTGTTTTTGTTTTTTTGTTTTTGTTTTGTTCTTTTTTCTTTTGTGTTCTTTTTTTCTTGTTTGTACTGTTTTATTTCGGATTCAATGTCTGTAATTTTTGTTGTAATTTTGCTTTGGAAATATAAATATAAATAAATAAATAAAAAGATTATAGCTGCAGTGGTGGCATAGAATAATAAATTCTTTTTTTTTAGGGACTTCTGTTACCATTCCCAAGAGGAATGTCTCAGGCTTTATTGGGAAGGTGTGTGTGTGTGTGTGTGTGTGAGAGAGAGAGAGAGAGAGATTGCAAATTACTTCCCATAATTCCCTGATTACTTTACAGAACCACCACATGTGGAAAAAAGATCCCTCTACTTCATTGCATTTCCACCATTTGCCTTTTTCTCTTTTAAACATTTTCGCTCGTTTGGCAGGTGTTAAGTACCACCCTTGCTGTCTTTTCCTGGCAATTGGAAAAGCAACGTGGAATAATTTTTAAAAGTCAATTGCAAATATGTTCACTGCCATTGTAATAGGGGTACAAATGCCAGGAGCTGCCTTGTTCTGAATCGGGCCAATGGAGGGAGCATGGAGTACAATATTTGGATGATGAAGGCAACCATGCAAACCCATCACTGTGCCTCTCCTCTCCACCTTTGCAGTGTCAGGAAGTGTTTTAATCAGCACAGCTGCTGCCTTAGGCACCAGGAGCTGATGAAATATCTTTGAAGGGATAGATTCTCTCTTTCTTTCCCATGGACTTGGAATAAAGTGTCATAATTGTAGGGGAGAGTGGTATGAGAGAGACGAGGAACAACTAAGTGCAGCATTAAAAACGAGAGGAGAGGAGAGGAGAGGAGAGGAGAGAGAGAGAGAGAGAGAGAGAGAGGATCCTTTGGCACCAGCCTCACCTAAAAGAGTGCTTGGCCCATTGGGAGAAGCTTGGTTTATGAATAATTGGGCATCAAACTTCAAAAATTCCTCTTCCAAAGATGGGGAAACCCATATCCATTCAGATTTTCTGAACTGTAACTCCCATCATCCCAGACTATTAAGAATTCTGGATGGAGTTGATTGGAATGCAAGTTCAAAGAAGAACTTCAAAGCCACAGGTTACCCATCTCTCTCCTTCTCTCTCTGTCTTTAGCACCCCAGCACACCTCCTCTGGTTCATCATCCCCAAATATCTTGCTGAATGAATGGATAATGCCACTAGAATATCACGGGGTGACTCACTGCTGCTTTCCTGCAGGGTAAACATGATGCTCAAAAGCAGCCTGTAAAATACAATGAGCTGAGCAAATCCGGATGCTGCAGCAAGCTGGCGATATGATTGCAAAGATCAGGCCAGAGAGTGGCCTCCTTGTCCTCTTGTCTCAAAATCAGCCACAGGTACAAAGCCTGTGTGTGTGTGTGTGTGTGTGTGTGTGTGTGTAATGCTTATAGTCGCACCCTTTTGTGCATTCAGCTCAGCTAAAATAAAATGCACACGCCGGAATTGGGCAGGGGAGGAGTAGACTGTATTAAAGGTCATGATGTTCTGCTGACCTTTCTCTCTGTGCTTTGATTCTTGGTGGTTCGATAGTGTTCTTTCATTCTCTTCCTCTCAGTAGCATCATTACACGTTCCAGCCTCTTCTCAGTCCATTTATTTGTTTTCTCATCCAGCTTTACTGAACCATTCATAAAATTTCACATCTCTAAGATGGGTTTGCAAAGAAACGATATTTTTATGCATGGTTGTTACATTAGCAAATATTTTGACGGAGGGCTTGCTTGCCTAAGCGTCTGGTTTTCTGACGGCTGGGAAACTGTTATAAATTGAACCAAGTGCCTTGCTGTGTTATCTCGTAAACTTTTGCTCCTTTGTTCATCTGATTCTTTTACCAGTTCTGCATCATCAAAACTGTGAGATCGTAAGACTACGTTTTGTGAAGACGTGCTTTGAGCACTACAAAAGCTCTCTGCAGAAATACTGAGCGTTATTTAGGTCCCATTTTGCCGGGGCCTCTTGCATTGTGCTTGCTGAGAAGAAGTGGTTTGTCAGAGGATCTTTTGGGAAAGTGAGGTTCTATTAGTTACTTTTCAAAAATCAAAATATCCTGGCTATTTCTACCAGAGCTCTCAATCATAGCTGTCAACTTTTCCCTTTTCTTGCGAGGAATCCTATTCAGAATAAGGGAATTTGCCTTAAAAAAAGGAAAACGTTGACAGCTATGCTCTCAATGGGGTTGCAATACAACCAGTAGTTCCCAATCTTTTTCAGGCCACAGCCATTTTGGTTCCACGATCCCCAGTGTCCCCTACCATACCCTGTAATAAGCATTATTCAGAAACAGCAGTTTCTGAATAATAACATTCAAAACAGTAACAGTTAATTGCACATTTATTGAAAATCCAGTTAAAACTATTTAGTTTAGTCAATTTAACAAAACTGATGAAGTTTATTTAGTGATAGCAGCTTGTCAAAGTCTGAGAGTCATTTATACCTCCAGTTCTTGCCTGCCACCCCATCACCTCTTAACAACCCCCTAGCTAGGGAATCCCACTGCCCGTCCCCGTCCCCACTTGGGGGTGCTACCATCCACTTAGGGAACCACTGTTTTAGATGCATAGGCAGCAAAATTAACACAATTTAAACAAAGAACATAGCGAAGACTTGGTGAACTATAGCAGTTGTTCCCAAGTCTGGTGCCCTCCAGATTTAGATGACAGGGCATGAGGACAGAGGGAACGGTCAAGATTGGCTTTGTTCCTTTTCCTGCTGACAGCAGCCTCACCGGAAGAAAACTGTGCAGAACCCCGCTCCTTGGTTCAAGCAGCATTATGGCCCTCGAAGTCAGTCCAAGTGCAAGACGGCTTGGGCTGCACATGCCGTGCTTGCAAGTCCAATTTCAGCACAAATCAATCTTGAGTTCGCTGTTGCCCTTTCTCCTATTTCTTAAAGCCAAGAGCCTGATTCTAAGCAGCTGTCTCCAACGTTTTCCTTGGAGGGTGGGGGCAGAAGAACCAGGCTTTAAATGTTTACCCAAATCAAGCATTTTCCATACATTGAGAAACATTTTAAAAGAGAGTGTTGGATCAGTCTGAGCAAGAACTTGCCAGTTTCCAGTGGATTGGCTGCCTGTGATCGTTTCATCCAAATTTTTAAAATATCCCCCTCCCATCAGTTTCTGTCTTAAGCACTTGGCTCACCTCCCTGTGCACACGGCAGTCGACTAACAGTGAATCTGGCAGCTGATCTTGTGCTCCTGGGACATTTTCTTCAAGCTATTATCCTCCAGGATTGAATATTTCAGGATGTGTAGTCCAAAGAAACCACAGAATATTGGACTCCTTTCTTCCTCATTCTGTGTGGGGTCCTGGAGATATTGTCAGAATTGACTGGTATTTGAAACTGGGGGTTGGTATGCGTGTGCAAAAAGCGGTGTGTGTGTGTGTGTGTGTGTGTGGAGATTTTCTCATTAATTTTGAAGTTTATTTCCCACTCATTTTTGGTTCATTTATTTCCCCCCATTTCCCCCACTTGTTTCAGTGGGAGACTCAGCCAGCCTTCTGCTGCCTCTAACTTTGTTGTTTTACAATGCACATGGCATGAAATCTACAAACATCCTGTTAGCAAGCCATTAGTTCTGGCAGATTTCAGGCATATTGGATAAAACGCCCCCATTTTTCAAGCAGCTGTACAAAAACTACACAGACACAGCCTAGCTGCCACCAAATACTTCCTACTGAGCCAGGTTCAGAGTTCTTGTAGTAATTTATAAAGCCCTGAAAAATTTAAGTCCTGGGTTCCTCAGGGATCGCCTGAACCCTTATGTACCAGCCCATTCACTGAGATCATCTGCAGGAGCGTCACGGGTTGTCCCCTGCGTTGGCGAGGCTCACCTGACAGCAATGAGAAACTGAGCCTTTCAGATCATCATTGGCCCAGTCCAGTGGAACTCTCTGCCCTTGGATATTCATCCGTGTTAACGGTTAATTGATGTTCTGTTTTTTACTGTTTTTTTACTGTATGTTTTTATTGCTGTAAACAACTTTGATATGTTTTCTATGATACGGTGCCACACTCTCCGTGCCTTTCCCCTCCCCCTCTCCTTCTTTACCTCAAGCATAAGATCATTTGGGAGGCCTCACAGGTTCCCTATCCCCGGCATGAGACACTTATTGAAAATAAAAAATATATAGAATGGCATTGTCTGGCTTGTTGTTGTTGTTAAAATTTGTATACTACTATAATAATAATAATAATAATAATAATAATAATAATAATAATAATTTATTATTTATACCCCGCCCATCTGGCTGAGTTTCCCCAGCCACTCTGGGCGGCTCCCAATCAGTGTTAAAAACAGTACAGCATTACATATTAAAAACTTCCCTGAACAGGGCTGCCTTAAGATGTCTTCTGAATGTCAGGTAATTCTTTATCTCTTTGACATCTGATGGGAGGGCGTTCCACAAGGCGGGCGCCACTACCGAGAAGGCCCTCTGTCTGGTTCCCTGTAGCCTCACTTCTCGCAATGAGGGAACCGCCAGAAGGCCCTCGGCGCTGGATCTCAGTGTCCGGGCTGAACGATGGGGGTGGAGATGCTCCTTCAGGTATACAGGACCGAGGCCGTTTACTGCTCTTCATCTGAAGATCTTGGGGTGGTTCACAAGATAAAACCACAAAATACATAATAAAAACAAGAAGAGAACAAAGTGAAACAAAACTGCCTTTGACCCTGGAAGCCTGTGGCCAACATTTAGACTCTCCATTGATTTCCTTCCCTCTCCTCTCCTCTCCTCTTCTCACCACACCCACACATATGCATCACCCCACCCCCCCGCTTGCCATGGCTTTTCTGGCTATGGGCTCATGCCATTTTTGAAATCCCCCCTCACTCCATTCCCTGAACCCCAGCTGTGATACTACCAACCACAAGGTCTGGGATTTCTAGCTGAAAACCGCAAAACAGAGTAGCTCTCTCTGTCCTGACGTGAACTATTAAACCATGGTGGAGATTGTTTCTTGAATCTTTTATAGCTGCCTTCTTCAGTCTCTCCCCTTTCCTCCCTCTGATGCTTTTAGCAGCAACAGCAACAGCAGAAGAAGAAGCAATTATTGAGAAGTTACTTTGTGGGCTCAGGGCAGATTCCTTCCAACATCTCCCAACTCTTCCTTTGATAAGTCTTTGGAGAGGAGAGCAAAAGGCCTCAAATGGCCCAGTCGGAGTTCGGAGGCTGTGCGCTGTCCTGCAAATGAGCACCTGTCAGTAATAATCTACAGCGCATCTGGGCTTTGCAACACAGCTTTGGCCGAGCCGAAATAACGACGGGTCCTGTATTTATAATAATGGGGAAAGAATGCTTTTCTCTCGGAGTCTGACAAGAAGCCAACAAAATGTCAGAATCAATGGGCTGCTAATAGAACAAACCAGGGCTGTTGCAAGGAAGGAGGTTTCTTCATACATATAATGATGCCTGCTCTGGGCCGTATTGATCTGGTAGATTGATGGAGACAGGCAGAGCTTATAGCTGCTTCAGCATCCCATTCCCAGAAAGACGCAATGAGAAAATGGACCTTGGCTGGCTAGGGATGCAGACCCCAGGGGGTGATTTTGCAGATAAAAGCCACATAATGTTTCATTGTGGGTGCTGTCCATGGTCGGAGGCAGCAGTGCTTCTGAATATTAGTTGCTGGAAGACACATTAGGGGAGACGGCTCTTGTGCTTGGCTCCTGCTTGTGGACTTCTGACTAGGGCATCTGGTTGGCCCCTAGGAGGACAGGATGCTAGGCTAGGTGGGCCATTAGCCTGGTCCAGCAGGGTCCTTCAACATTCCTAAGGAGTAGGTACGCACTCTGAGGTTGCTGAGAGGAACCAAAACACCTTATGTGTTTGGTGCATCTTATATAACTCTTATATAACTGAAAAGGCATCTTATATAACTGAAAGGGCAAGATCTCTGCCTGCCAGTCACCAGTCTGGGGCACCTGAAGAAACATCTCAGAGAAGGTGATCTCTGTGGACTCATGTGGAGAGAGGCAATTCTTCAGGCACCAAGCTGTGAAAAAGGAGTGAGGTATCGGCCCCAACCAGCTTGGCTGATGGTCAGAGATGATGGAGGTATGGTCTAGCAACACCCGGGGGCCCAGCCCTGCTGTGAAGGACAGCGTCAATACTTGGAAAGAGCCTTGAAATGGGCCTGGAAGCCAGTGTTGTTCTTTAAGCAAAGGAAAGATACCTTTCCAGCCGCAGGTCCCAGTTAGGAGGTCTTGCATTTGCATTCTGAATTAATGGTGGTTTCAGAATCACATGCAAAGGCAGCCCCACATATAATGTGTTATAATAATTTAACCTAGGGGTTATAACAGAAGAGAAGAAGAAGAGTTTGGATTTGATATACCGCTTTATCACTGCCCTAAGGAGTCTCAAAGTGGTTCACAATCTCCTTTCCCTTCCTCCCCCACAACAAACACTCTGTGAGGTGAGTGAGGCTGAGGGACTTCAGAGAAGTGTGACTAGCCCAAGGTCACCCAGCAGCTGCATGTGGAGGAGCGGAGACGCGAACCTGGTTCACCAGATTACGAGTCCACCAATCTTAATCACTACACCACACTGGCTCTCTTTATTATTAATAAATAATAAAGAACAGGTCTGCAGGTCTTATTAGGTAAAGAGGTGTGTATATGTCAGCCTAGCACTGGGGGAAAATCCCAGGTGCTGGGTAAAACTCCTAAATTGGTGGATAATCCCATCTTTGGACAGGTTCCGCTGCTTTAAAATGGAAGGCTCGCTTTGAGAGGTTTGATCAAGTTTGTTAATGAAGTGGCAGTGCCCTCATGCAGAACAGCTGGCCTCCTGCGGTGTCAAGACCTTTGGAAACCAAAGGGATCCCTTTTGAGGGCAGGAAAGCAAAACAAAATGGCGGAGGGAACCAAAAGAGAGGGGCAAAGTGCAGGGAGCCCAGTGCAGTGCAGCAACAGCAGCAGAACCAATCTGTACCACAGGGAGCACCCCAAGCCCTTTCCTTCTTCCCCCTTCTTGGTTACTGGCAGCAACATTCAGTTTTGGGAGCCCCGGTGAGCAATGCTGCCCCCTGCCCCTCCCAACCTAGCACTGCTGCCTTGGACTATACAGTGGTATCCGGAACTCGAACGGTTCCATTCTTGAACATTTCAGCTCCCGAATGCCAAAAACTCAGAAGTAAGTGCTCCAATTTTTGAATGTTCCTCAGAACACCAACGTCCGACACAGCTTCCACTGTGCAAAAACCTAGCTGTTGACCAATCAGAAGCTGCGCCTCAGAACTCGAACGTTTCGGAAGTCAAACGGTTTTCTGGAACGGATTGTGTTCGAGTTCCGAGGTACCACTGTAATTCCCATTGGTCCTTCCAACGTGGAAGCTGAGGATGATGGGAGCTGTGGAACAAAACCTCTGGAGGGAAGCATGTTGAGAAAGGCCAGGCAATAAAGAAAAGAATACCGTGCCGTTTACACATGAAGGAAAAGATTAAGAAACGGGACCATGTCTTGGTTTGTTTCAAAGCATCTGAATTAAGGCAAGAGACAGCTGACTTTGAGAACAATTTCAAGAGCATCGAATTTCCCTAAATCTGTGTAGATATATTAAACACTGACTCAGCTCCGCCGTCTGTCTTTCCCCGACACGTACCTTGCTAGAAGAGAACGTCATTTTTGACAGCCACCCGTTCTGTGCATAGAGCGATGCATGCCTTCCAGGGTCTGTTTTGCATTTGGATAGTCTGTATTTAAAGTGTAAAAAAGCTGCCATCTGGTTTTATAAAGAGACATAGACATACACAAACCATAACCCATAAGAAATGCAGATGTTCCCATATTTACAACCTCTGACGCTTTGGCTCAGCCTGGGAATCTTATACTGGGGGGGGGCGGGGGGTTCAGTTAACATCGCTGTGAGAAGCAGCACTTTCAGATTTCTCAACCCTTTGTGCTTTCAAACGTTATCAGGGCCTTTGTCTGTGCAGGTTGCCAGTCCATTTCCAAGCCAATTCAATGTGTTGTTTAAAACCATTAGAGACTTAAAAGGCTTGGGACCAGGGGACTCCAAAGATCACTTCCTCCCAGCGGAATGGCACTCCCTCAGAAGGTGCTGGGCTCTTTTTTGTTGGAGGTTTTTAAACAGATGTTGGATGGCCATCTGCCGTGGATGCTTTAGCTTGTGATTCCTTCATTGCAGGGGGTTGGATGAGATGGAATTTGGGGTCTCCTCCAGCTCTACAATTTGATGATTCTGACCTACCCGGAGCATAAGACCCTGTTGCGCAGGAGCACAATACATCAAGGACCGCCTCTTTCTATATAAACCTACCCAGACCCTGAGATCATCTTCTGAGGCCCTTCATTGTGTGCCTCCTCCTCAAGAGGTCCAGAGGGTGGCAACATGAGAAGGGGCCTTCTCTGCAGTGGCTCCCTGTCTGTGGAATTCTCTCCCCAGGGAAGTTCACCTGGTGCCTTCATTATACACCTTCAGGCGCCAGGCAAAAATGTCCCTTTTTAACCAGGCCTTTGCCTGACTTGATCTACACCCTATACCCTTTTTAAAATGCTGGTTCTTGGGGGGTGGGCATTATTGGGTTGTTTTTGTTTTTATTAGGTATTTTGTGGTTTTACATCTTGATTTTATTCCATGAACTGCCCTGAGACCCCCGGATATAGGGTGGTATATAAATTCAATTAATAATAATAATAATACCTCCTCGAATGTGGTGTTGTGGGCAGTTACCAGACAAAGGGCTGTTTTCACAGGAACACCCAGTTCTGGGATGCTCCACAAAGATGTCTGGTTGATGCCAATGTTATTGGTGGCCTTTGGGGCTCCAGCAAAGTCCTTTTTATTTTCACAAATGCTTTAAGATGGTTTTAAAGATCTTCAGTGGGTTGGGTGTTTGTTTGTTATTTAGCTTTGCTGTGTTAAAGTACATTTTGCTCTTGCTAGCCTAATTCTATTCCTTCACTAAGGGTTCGTTCAGAACCTCTGACCAACCTGATGGAGCTACAGGCTACATACATAGCCCTGGAGCTTGTGCTGGTCAAGGTACGTGGTGGGGGCCAGGAAGAAATGCCCCGTTACTGTGCACCAGTCTGGTGCAGCAAAAAGGCCTGGACTGAGCCTGCTGCTGTCATGTGTCAATGGCAGGGTCTGCACAAGAACCTGGGTCAGCTAACCCCCCTCCCCCTGCCTGCAGTTCCTCAAAGTATCCCATTTGGCGCGCGCGCGCGGGGGGGGGGGGTTCTTTTGAATGCTCCCTGGTAGGGGCTGGTAAAGGGACACCACGACTCCGTCTGACCCTGATTCCAGGGGTTTCGATAGTACTGTGAATTTTGGACTGCAGTTGGTTGTGCTCCCTGCTTAAGTCAATGTGGTATAGCCGTTAGAGTGTTGGACTAGGACCTTGCAAGACCAGGGTTCGAATTCCCACTCGGCCATGAAACTCACTGGGTGAGCTTGAGGCAGTCACTGCTTCTCAGCTTAATCTACCTCACAGGGTTGTTGTGGGGATTAAATGAGGAAAGAGAGAGCCATGTACGCCACATTGAGCTCCTGGGGGGCAGGGATATAAATGCAATAAATAAATAATCCTTAGAGCACTTGTTGATCATTTCGATGGGTTTTCACTCCCACTTTTAACTGCATTCTGAACTGGGCAATATATGGATGATGTCAATATTTGGAATCGAGCCCCACTGTTCAATGGGCCGTAATCCTCGTTAAGTGTCCTCAGGGCTGCAGCGTCAATCTCTCATTGCTATTTAGTTTGGCCTCCTACTTAAATGTTTTATCAAGGACACACTAGGCTTTGAGCAGATAAAAAATAATTATTATACTGTGGAACAATACATCAGTGGAAAACAAGCGGCTCTCTGCAGTTTATTTCATTTCATTACTGGTTGAGCCGAGGCACCAGATGAACCAGACTTTGGCACTGCCGCCGCCTCTGTCAGCCTTGTGGCATGAAAGCCCTTTCTTAATGAAAAGGACTCGCTTGTTTCTCCTGCTGGGGTGTGAACCTGTCTGCCTCAGATTCTCCTTGAATAGGGTGAAAGAATCTGCATTCGCCCCGTAAGGCCTGCAGACCCCGCTCACAAAAGGAGAGGCTTGAATGAGAGGCAGAGAAAGGGAGCCTCCAAACGGGGGCGGGTGGCAAGAAAGAATCACTCCTCCTTTGAGATTCTTTAAAGTTCCCTGCTCCAGCAAGGACCTGCTTGCATTTCACCCTAGGACATGGAGGAGCGGTCAGCTAATTAGGCTGCATCCTTGCTAGGCTCTCTGATAACCTTGTGCACTTTCCTTCTCAGCCCACCACACTGAGGAGGGGTTTGTTTCCCCACCTCGCAGTGAGGGAAGCCCTGAGTCACTCTCCCACAGCCGCACAATGAGTCAGCAGCTGCACGGTGACTCAGCAGCAGCTCCAACAGAGACGTGGCAAGCACATGAATGGGCCCTGTATGCAGTTCAGGTTGCCTCAATGCAAAAAGTTGCTGCGCTGGAAAAGGTTCAGAATAGGGCAGCCAAAACGGTCACAGGGATGGAGCAACAGGGATGAAGAAGGGTTGCAGCATCCAATGCTGTTTTAGATCAGAGTGAAAGGCAAGAAAGAGGCAACGTGATAGGAATTTATAAAATGATGCACTGCATGGAGAAAGTGCACAGAGAAAAGCTTTTCTCCCTCTTTCACGGCACTAGAACTCGTGGGCATCCCACGAAGCTGAATGTTGGAAGATTCAGGAGAGAGAAAAGGAAGGACCTCTTCATGCAGTGCTGTGGAACTGTGGAACTCCCTCCCACAGGAGGCAGTGGTGGCCACCAACCTAAGGTAAAGGTAAAGCGACCCCTGACCATTAGGTCTAGTCGTGGCCGACTCTGGGGTTGTGGCGCTCATCTTGCTTTATTGGCCGAGGGAGCCGGCGTACAGCTTCCGGGTCATGTGGCCAGCATGACAAAGCTGCTTCTGGCGAACCAGAGCAGCGCACGGAAACGCCGTTTACCTTCCTGCTGATATTTATCTACTTGCACTTTGACGTGCTTTTGAACTGCTAGGTTGGCAGGAGCAGGGACCGAGCAACGGGAGCTCACCCCATCGTGAGGATTTGAACCACCGACCTTCTGATCGGCAAGTCCTAGGCTCTGTGGTTTAACCCACAGCGCCACCCGCATCCCTGGCCTCAAAAGAGGATTTGGCAAATTCATGGAGAAAAGAGCTCTTGATGGCTGCTAGCTGTGATGGCTATGCTTTGCCACCGCATGTGGAAGCAGCAATGCTTCTAAATCCCAGTTGCTGGAAACTGCAGGAAGGGAGGGTGCTGTTGTGCTTGGGTCCTGCTTGTGGGTTTTCCCTGGGGGGGGGTGTTTGCATCTGGTTGGCCACTGTGAGAACAAGATGCTGGACTAGATGGGCCATTGGCCTGGTCCAGCAGGCTCTTCTTTCATTCTTGTTTCCCACTAAGGAGATCCATGCAGTGCAAGATCTCCAGGCACCGTCCCTGGCTGCATTAGGAGCTGTGGACAGGAAGTGGATGCACACCTGAGCTGTCTGTCTGTACTAGAGGTTCGCTTAGATAACATCAGACTCAAAAATGGTGGACCCCTATAAGAGCCTTAAGTCGGTCCACCTCCATCGTTCTGCCTGGACACTGAGGTCCAGCGCCGAGGGCCTTCTGGTGGTTCCCTCACTGCGAGAAGCCAAGTTACAGGGAACCAGGCAGAGGGCCTTCTCGGTAATGGCACCCACCCTGTGGAACACCCTCCCACCAGATGTCAAAGAGAACAACAACTACCAAACTTTTAAAAGACATCTGAAGGTAGCCCTGTTTAGGGAAGCTTTTAATGTTTAATAGGTTATTGTATTTTAGTGCTTTGTTGGATCCGCCCAGAGTGGCTGGGAAAACCCAGCCAGATGGGCAGGGTATAATTATTATTATTATTATTATTATTATTATTATTATTATTATTATTATTATTTCAAAGGCTCTTATAGGGGCCCACCACTTTTGATGTCAAAGTGCATTACTTGGAAACATGGCAAGCCAGCCTTGTTGCATTGGGGAGCCTTTCGGCCTTTCGTGTTGAGTGGGGCCCTGAGCATCTGCCCCAGAGTCCTGCCCCACACTATCTGCATGGGACCGAGTCTGGTATCGGGCAACCTTAAGATAACACAGCATCCAGAGAAGACTTCCTTTTCTTTTCTACACCATAGGGACCAGAATCTTTGTTAGGAGACGGATGCTGTGTCACATTGCAGAGGCTTGCAACACTGCAACCAGGTTTCCATAGCCTGGCACCCTCCAGCTGTTTTAGAATACAACTCTTATCTGGTTGGGCTGATGGGCGTCGTCATCCAAACAGCTAGAGGGCACCAGGTTGGGGAAGGGTAGCCTAAATAACCAAACATGAAGAGAAGAAAGCAGGGCGGTTGGGGGGGGGGGAGAGGAATGCAAGCATGGATAGCGGCAGAAACAAAAAGTTCACAGGCCAATAAACAAAGGAAATGAACTGTGGGAAATGGGCTAAGAAAGAGCTAAAGGAAATCTGCACAGCAGCACCCCAGAGAGAGAAAGAGGCGGCTGGGTCTTCAGGCTCCAGCTGTGGCAGCACAAGTTGTGCAGAGCCGATGGAGGAGGCTGCTCATCATCTGCCTTTCCTCTTGTGCTTCCATTGGGAATGGCTGCTCATGTAGAAATGACCCCAGGACTCTTCTTGGCTCTTCCTTTCCGTTCGGAGTCTCTCCGGGATGCTCAGCCATCTGTCTGTTTGTTGTAGTTGGAGCATCCATGGGAATGCAGCGTACAGTGGTACCTCGGGTTACATATGCTTCAGGTTACATACGCTTCAGGTTACAGACTCCGCTAACCCAGAAATAGTGCTTCAGGTTAAGAACTTTGCTTCAGGATGAGAACAGAAATCATGCTCCGGCGGCGCGGCGGCAGCAGGAGGCCCCATTAGCTAAAGTGGTGCTTCAGGTTAAGAACGGACCTCTGGAACAAATTAAGTACTTAACCTGAGGTACCACTGTACTGTACTTGGGATCTCTCTCTCTGTCTGTCTGTCTGTCTGAAGATCACAGAGCAGTTCACAACATAAAAACACATAACTAGAATATAAAACACATAATAAAACAAGAACAAACCAGTAACCCTGCTCCCACAAACACATTTAAAAGCAGGGCTTTTTTTTCAACTGAACTCACCTGAACTCAGTTCTGGCCCCTCTCAGGTGGGCGCCATTGCCATTCTAAGAGAACGAGGGAGGTGTTCATGTTGAGTTCCTGCACCTCTTTTTCTAGAAAAATAGCACTGTAAAAGGCCATAGAGTATTAATCAGCCAAAGGCCTGGTTATAGAGAAAGGTTTCCACCTGGTGCCTAAAAATATGTAATGAAGGCACCAGGAGAGCCTCCCTTAGGAGAACATTGCACAAAAATATGTATATTGGGAAAACCTGCACTAGAAAAATGTGTATATTACTTGAAATGGTCCCTAAAAATCTGAAGAAGTTACATGAGAAATCACAAACTGAGGTGGAAACGTGGAGGGCTCATTTGAAAACACAGAGAGAAACCAAAAGTGACAGCTCCACCCACCCCTATCCTGCACTACCTGATCACTGGGGAGAAATGACTGCTCACACCTGACTGGTCAATGTGCAGAGGTGGCGCTGGGCTCTGTTCTGCACGGGGCATGTGAATGATGACAAATTTCCCATGGCAAAGGCTAATGCAGATGGACACGGCCTGATTAAGTAATTGTGGTTTCCTCTAACACTCTTAACAGCTTCCAGATGCTGCTATAAAGGGCCTCAGATGTGCTCCTGGGCACCACAGCCTGACCTGAACATCCGTGTATATTGGATGGGGAAAGGAAAACATCCTGCTCATTTGCGACGCTGAAATACACCTCCAGGCAGGGGAGGTTGGTCAGTTCGGGCGAATGGGGCAGTGTCCCACCAGTCCCAGTCTACCTTTGGCCAGCCCCCACCTGCCTGCCTTCTTGCCCACAACCAGTCCTAGCTGCCAGCTTCCTCCTCAGTCTCAGTTACCTTTGTAGAGCTCAGCTGGTACCCATCAGATTTTTTGGGACTACGATTCCCATCAGCCCTTGCCAGCATGGCTGATTGTAAGAGGTGGTGAGGACTGCATTCAAAACATCTGGAGGGCACTGTGTTGGGGAAGGACCTGATACTTTTTAAAAGTGGAAAGACCAGGGGTTGAACCCTGGAACTTTTCTATGCAGTGTTTGTACTCTACTGTAATGCTGTGCAACCTAATATAAGCAGCCTTAATATCTGATATAAGGGATGCGGGTGGCGCTGTAGGTTAAACCACAGAGCCTAGGGCTTGCCAATCAGAAGGTCGGCAGTTTGAATCCCCACAACGGGGTGAGCTCCTGTTGCTCAGTCCCTGCCAACCTAGCAGTTCAAAAGCACATCAAAGTGCAAGTAGATAAATAGGTACCACTCCGGCAGGAAGGTAAACGGTGTTTCTGTGCTCTGCTCTGGTTCGCCAGAAGTGGCTTAGTCATGCTGGCCACATGACCCGGAAGCTGTACGCCGGCTCCCTCGGCCAATAAAGCGAGATGAGCGCCACAACCCCAGAGTCATCTGCAACTGGACCTAATGGTCAGGGGTCCCTTTACCCACCTAATATCTGATATATAGGTCAGACTATAGAATGCCCCATGCTATCACTGATAAACCGGCCCATACACATCTGTGATTGAATGATGAGGTTCCAGAGCACAGCGTAAGTTTCAAATGCAATTGAATCCCAGGGAATTTCCTTCCAATGCTTCTATAATGAAGCTGAAGATTAAATGCAGGCCCCGTTTTAAGAACACCTTTTTGTAATGCGATTGGAGCTGCAAAACTGCTCCGCTGTGTGGTTAGCTCCCAAACCACCCTAGTCACGAGTGAAAAGTAAGAAGACCCTTTGCTGGATCAGGCCAAGGGGGACCCATCCAGTCTAGCTTCCTGCTCTCACAGGGGCCAACCAGAGTTCCCATGAGAAATGCGTAAGGAGGACCAGAGCACAAGATCAGCGCATTCTGCCCAACTGCAATTCTTATCGTAGATTGCACACATTACATGCGTACATCTAGCTGAGGGTCAGCAAACTTTTTCAGCAGGGGGCTGGTCCACTGTTCCTCAGATCTTGCGGGGGGCCGGACTATATTTGGGGAGGAAAATGAACGAATTCCTATGCCCCACAATAACCCAGAGATGCATTTTAAATAAAAGCACACATTCTACTCATGTAAAAACACACTGATTCCCGGACTGTCCGAGGGCCGGATTAGAAGGAGATTGGGCCTGATCCAGCCCCCGGGCCTTAGTTTGCCTACCCATGATTTAGCTTCAACATCAGCATTCCCCATGGGGGTAATGCACTGGAGTGAGAGACACACTACTGTGCAGCCCAGGGGATCTGCACTGGAACACATTACCCGGGTGGCATTGGATCTAACCACAAGGGTGCAGTTTTTCCAATAATAACTATGCCACTAAAGTAATGTGCAAACTAGGTTAGGGGAGTAGCAGTGGGGGTGGAAATGAACAGAACATCAGAATGCATGTGTTTATTTACTGTGTTGATATGTCAACCTTTAGAAGACATCTGAAGGGAAGTTTTTTTAATGCTTAATGCTTTATGATATGTTTATATAGGTTGGATGCTGCCTGGAGTGGCTGAGGTAGGGTTGCCATATGTCTGAAATTTTCTGTACCTATCCGGAATACAGCAGTCAGCAGCAGTATCCGGGCAGAAATTGCTGAAATGTCCAGGAAAATCTGGACATATGGCAACCCATGTGGGCAGTGTCGTTTTTGGCGACTTTCCTTAAAAATAACTCAATAACTCTCTCTCTCTCTTTTCTTTTCTTTTTTTTTGGCATGTGAATTTGCCCAAAAATCTCAAAAACTTTGGTAAAACCAGGTAAAGTAAAGGTACCTCTGCCCGTATGGGCCAGTCGTGTCCGACTCTAGGGTTGTGCACCCATCTCACTTAAGAGGCCGGGGGCCAGCGCTGTCCGGAGACACTTCCGGGTCACGTGGCCAGCATGACAAGCTGCATCTGGCGAGCCAGCACAGCACGCGGAAACGCCATTTACCTTCCCGCTAGTAAGCGGTCCCTATTTATCTACTTGCACCCGGGGGTGCTTTCAAACTGCTAGGTTGGCAGGCGCTGGCCAACGACGGGAGTGCACCCCGCTGCAGGAATTCGAACCGCCGACCTGACGATCAGCAAGTCCTAGGTGCTGAGGTTTTACCCACAGCGCCACCCGCGTCCTAGGAGCAACCAGACTATTATTATTATTATTATTATTATTATTATTATTATTATTATTATTATTATTATTCCCATCTTCCGCCAATGAGCTTCAGGTAATAATAATAATAATAATAAATTTTATTTGTATCCCGCCCTCCCCAGCCGAAGCTGGGCTCAGGGCGGCAAACAACAATCAAAATAATCCAACGATTGTAAAAACATAAATAGTTCCCCCTCTGTCTTCAAAGAAGTTAGCCAAGTCGACTGTGAGTTGGCCAAGCTTCATAACTGAGTAGGAATTTTAACCTGGTTCCCTGTGCTCCTGGTTCAACATCCTAAAACCACAATCTCTCACTAACTCTCATGATAAAGCCTTAGAAATGAATCTGATATAAGTCAAGTACCTAGTCCTCAGCATTACAGCTGGAGAATGTTTTCACAATTCAGGTTTCGAAGATGAACCATTGGTCTCTGATGCTGCATTCCTTTACAGGGTCAAAAAACACCTCTGCGAGAACCCAAATCTCTTCTGTTGATACACTGCCACCTGGTGGTCCTTTCTAAGCCTGAGAAGCAAAGTCCATTTATTTGTGTTCTTGGGTGATGTGCTTCTAAGACTTAAAGGTAAAGGTAAAGGTACCCCTGCCCGTACGGGCCAGTCTTGACAGACTCTGGGGTTGTGCGCCCATCTCACTTAAGAGGCCAGGGGCCAGCGCTGTCCGGAGACACTTCCGGGTCACGTGGCCAGCGTGACAAAGCTGCATCTGGCGAGCCAGAGCCGCACACGGAAACGCCGTTTACCTTCCGCAAACTCAGCCCTCCAGATGTTTTGGGACTACAACTCCCATCATCCCTAGCTAACAGGACCAGTGGTCAGGGATGATGGGAGTTGTACTCCCAAAACATCTGGAGGGCCGAGTTTGCCTATGCCTGTTCTAAGACATGACTTCCTTTGTTTTCCAGGCCAGGGAGCTCATCTCGTCAGCCCCTAAAGAGCCTATGGCACCTGGTATTCCTAAGTGGGCCACGATCCAGGTACTAACCAGGTCTGACCCTGCTTAGCTTCAGAGGAGATTTGTTCAGGATCGTAGGGTGCGTTTAGGGTAGTTTGGAGATGCCTAGGGCAAGAGCCCCTTCAGCTGGGCTCAGAAGTGGACTGCAGCCGATGTAGCTCTTTCAACAGCCGCAAGAGTTATGTCTCCAACAAATGGCCTTAGATCCTTGGAGGAGAAGGATAATAGCATGCTGATGAATCATCCTCTCTGTATTTATAGAAAACAGTATTTATAGAGGGAACAGTCAATTAGAGGCAAACTTGCAGCAGTGTGTTAGCAGCTAAGAGGACGTAGTGATCCAGCCTGATCTTGCTTTGCTAAACAGGGTTGGGGGAAAATGGCTGCTTGTTTTGTTTTTTGTTTTTTTCCGGACTGCTGTTATGAACGCAACATTTTATTATTATTATTTTTAGAAACTGCATTGCTATTTGACCCTTAAACCAGCAGAGGGAGCTGTGGCTCTATCCTCTGCTGCTGAAGCAATTGGCGAGCGCTGCTGGAATCACTGCTGACGGCTCACTGAAATGGCACCCTGCTCTGGAAATCCAGGCGAAGAAGAAGAAGAAATGCCTGGGAACAAAGGTAGCTGCCTTGTACCAAGCCAGACCACAGGCCCATCTCACAGAATAGAATCATAGAGTTGGAAGGGACCCTGAGGGCCAACCCCCTGCAATACAGGGATACACAGCTGTCCCTACCTCGGTTTTGCTTACCCTTGGATGCGGGTGGCGCTGTGGTCTAAACCACTGAGCCTCTTGGGCTTGCCAATAGGAAGGTCGGCAGTTTGTATCCCCACGATGGGGTGAGCTCCTGTTGATCTGTCCCAGCTCCTGCCAACCTAGCAGTTCGAAAGCACACCAGTACCAGTAGATAAATAGGTACCACTGCGGCGGGAAGGTAAACGGCGTTTCCCTGCACTCTGGTTTCCGTCACAGTGTTCTGTTGTGCCAAAAGTGGTTTTAGTCCTGTTGGCTACATGACCTGGAAAGCTGTCTGTGGGCAAATGCCAGCTCCCTCAGCCTGAAAGTGATATGAGCACCTCAACCCCATAGTCGCCTTTGGCTGGACTTAACCATCCAGGGGACCTTTACCTTTACCTTTATCTATTGCTTACCTTGAATGGCATCAGATTTCCAGGGCTTTGGACGGGAGTCTTTCCCAATCTGGATTGAGCCCAGAACCTTCTGCATACAAAACAAGTGATCCACAAGTGCCCAATTTTCTCCATTAAGAGATGGTGGCGTGGCAATAAATTCTGAAGCCCAGAAACTCATGGCAGCCACCATAGCCATAACCCCAAGGAAGCTTATTATTGTTAATTATCAATTTTTTAATATTGACCCTTCATCAAGAGACCACGGCTTACAGCATAAAACACAAAATGCTATCTCCTGAGCATTCAATCAATCAATCGATTTTATTGCATTAGCCATACGGCCATAGCATAATATACATAGAAATAACAACATAAAATGGGGGTGGGGAGATAAAAGTGGATGTCGTCCTGGGGGAATACTTTGAGAAAATGAGGATAACAAAAGTTACGGGGGATTTAAAACATCGAGTGACAGAGAATACAAAAACACGTTCGATTGTGCGGCATATTGCATCATATAATAATAGTATTGGGGGGGCTTTAAAAATGCATGCAGCGGTGTTGAATCTGTCTGTCTACCTACCTGTCCCCCCAAAAGTAGCAGTACATCATGCCCATTTTATTAGTATCAGTGAGCAGACAGTCATAGGGTTGTGAGCTGGAAGAGGGTGGAAAGGGTCAACATGGGATAGATGGCAAAGTGATGCTTAAAGTGATGTTGGCATTCACTCAAGCTTAGAAACAGGGATCTTGCCGTTCAACAGTCTTGCAGGGCTCTGGTGACATGACAATAAAACCAGGGAAGTTTATGGAAGGAAGCTTTCCTTTTTTAATTTTTATTTATTTATACTTTTCAAGTTTATACATTTCACTAATTTTACAATCATTCTGACATTTCAAAACTTGACTTCCTTCCCCGTCTTTCTGCGGTTCCTTACATTTATTTTTAATATCTTCTGCATTTCCAAATTAACTTAATTTACTCATTTATTCGTCTTCTTTAAATATATACTTCTATAAAACTGCAGGTTATTACAATAAGCTTGCCAGTGTTTTTATCTGTTTATAATTTATCTGTAAATATTCAATAAACCATTTCCATTCTTTTGTGTGTTTTTTTAAAAAAGTTATCTTGATTTCTTATTCTTCCGGTAAGTTTCGCCATTTCTGCATTTTCCATAAGTTTTTGTATCCAATTCTTCCTTTGCTGGGACCTCTGCTTCTTTCCATTTGGGGGCAAGTAACATTCTTGCTGCTGTAGGAGCATACATGAATAAGTTTCTATACATTTCAGGTAGTTCTGTCCCTATAATTCCCAAATGAAAAGCTTCCGGTTTTGGAAGGGAGCTTTCCTGACCCTCTCTCCATCTGCAACCACCAGTGCCTCTCAGAAAGCCCCTTGGGAGGTCATGGGGTCCCCCTGAAGGCTAGAGTTTGCAGGTTTTGTGGGAAGGGGGAGAAGTGAGCCAAAGTGAGTGGTCCCCATGGATTGTTTATTCTGTGAACTCGGCCAGCAATGCTCCACCGACTCTATAACCAGTTTATCTCTGAGCCTGGCTTTGGCTGGGGATAGATAGATAGATAGATAGATAGATAGATAGATAGATAGATAGATAGATATCTTTATTGTCATTGTCCCATACAGAACAATGAAATTGAAAAACTACATAAAACATTCGAAAAACCCTAAAAACTCTGAAACTCCATTTTAAATTACACTGTGCTATACTATAAAAACCCCTAAAAACTCTGAAACCCCATTTTAAAATACACTGTACTATACTATAAAATACACTATACTATAAAATACACTATACTATACTATACTATACTATACTATACTATACTATACTATACTATACTAGAGGGGGCAGGCAGGATATAAATAAAATTTTATTATTATTATTGTTGTTGTTGTTGTTGTTGTTGTTGTTGTTGTTGTTGTTGTTGTTATTATTATTATTATTATTATTATTATTATTATACACACAGGGTCCTTTTTCTGTCTTTCTCCCTCCCTCTCTCCCTCTCTCCCTCCCTCTTTTCTTCATTTGCTCTCTCTCTCTCTCTCTCTCTCTCTCTCTCTCTCTCTCTCTCTCTCTCTCTCTCTGTCTCTCTGCATCAGTTGGCCAACAGAGCTGATCCATAAGAACATCAGAACAGCCTGCTGGATCAGGCCAATGGCCCACTTATTCCAGCATCCTGTTCCCACAGTGGCCAACCAGATGCCTGTGGGAAACCCGCAAGAGCAGGATTTGAGCCCCAGAGCCCTCTCCCCTCCTGCGGTTTCCAACAACTGGCTTTCAGAAGCGTGGCTGCCTCCATCAAGTCGCTCCTCGCCTTAAATGTAATGGAAACATTTACTAACGAATTAGTCCTCATTGCAGCCATTACGAGGAAATGCTTAATTCGCGGTAGCCACCAGATAACTGGGTTTAATTAATAAATCTGGGTGGCGTCTCCTAAACCGCAGGAAGGGATTACAGGAGTTAATGCAACTGTCTGCTGGTCTTCTACGGAAGAATTTGGCCGTCTGCTTTTAAACATGAAAAAGCGCGCTACTCCCGGTCCCATCACTTGCAAATGGGGGGTGTGGGTGGGGAGAGAGGAGGGCAATTGGTTACAAAAACACAGGATGTCCTTTGGGATGTTTGAATTTAGGCTGCATGGGTTCTAGGCATGGGAAGGTCAGATTCCCTGCAATTTTACTAAAAGCTCATCCGGATGACCTATTTATTAAGCATGCATCCTGATTTCCTTGCGCAAAGCTTGCTCAGAGGTTAGGTTATATCCAGGTTTCATGGAGCATTTGTTCTGATTTGTTTGCAGGGTGTTTATACCCGTTCCTGTTAACCATTCATTCATCTCTCACTTTTTGATGCCTTTCCCTGACACTTTCCTAACTGCAGGTAGTCCATTTCTCTCTAAAGGGGGATTTATTGACTCAGAGCTACAGAGCCCTTTAGTCCACTTTAACTGTGTAAACCTAAAGTTCTGGCATGTGCTTGAATCCCTCCTGCAAAATAGGGACAGTCAAGAGGCACCCCCCCCAGGTGTCTCTAATATCTTATAGGTACCTTCTACTTTATTGGTGCTTTCAAAATGGGATCAGCAGGAAGCCCTCTCCTGCAGAGTTGGGTATGTAATGGGAGAGATTTTTGTTTTCATTTATTAGTTCAATGTCATGTTTACTGCATGGTAATAGATGGCGACCAATAGATGGTTAATAAATTAGACACCAACAGCATCCATTGCCTGAAGATCAAAGCAGTTTGTTGTGTTGTTGCCTGTTAACAAAAGGCTCATCAGATGTCGACGCTTCATATTCCAGAAAATTGCACACCTACGTTCGTGACAAAGGTGTACACAGATCTCTTGCTCGCTGCTTTGAGTCTCCTGCTGTCTTTTTTTTCTTTTTTGCAGAACTATCATCACTGCTGAATATGTAGAGAAGAAACCATCCCACGTAAAAAAAGTATAGTGACACACACACACACAAACACACACACACACTTAAAAGACAGCCACCCCAAATCTATGAGAATGATCCTTGGAAGCCCTAATTATTACCAGGAACTACTGGCAGAAAGCATTCCAACTGCGCACTATATTGTATTGTGAATAGAACATCTCAAACGCAGCCCTCGCTGCACCAACTCAAGGCAAAATAGGTTGTGATCTAGTCGCATAGCAACCCAGAGCTCTGAAGGGCAGCCAAGAAAGTAATATTTCAAGAGCAGGAGGTTGCTGAGCACTCTTCCCTCTTTCTCTCCCGGCGTTGTTATCACCCACTGCAATTCATTTGCATCCTTTTTACTTCCCAGCTCACCGTCAAGGGCAGAGTTCCATCGTGCAGTTAAGTATGGTTTGCCGCCATTTCCCTTGCTTTTCCTATGATAGCTGCCTATTTTCTGGGACCGCGGGTGATAATTGGTTTGCTTGGGAGATCAATTAAGTAAAGCTGTGCAGGCCAATCCTGCAGAACTTTTCTCTGGAATAAGTTCTGCTGAGCTCAAGGTGTCAAGGAGGGAGTTATTTCCAAGTAAGTGTGTGCACATACCGTATTTTTCGCTCTATAAGACACACCAGACCACAAGACGCACCTAGTTTTTGGAGGAGGAAAACAAGAAAAAAAATATTCTGAATCTCAGAAGCCAGAACAGCAAGAGGGATCGCTGTGCAGTGAAAGCAGCAATCCCTCTTGCTGTTCTGGCTTCTGGGATAGCTGCGCAGCCTGCATTCGCTCCATTAGATGCACACACATTTTCCCTTACTTTTTAGGAGGGAAAAAGTGAGTCTTATAGAGCAAAAAATACGGTATGTATGAACGTGCAAACACAGGGAGCTGCCATGGGCTGAGTCTGGCCTTTGGTCCATATAGCTCAATTCCATCTGCTCTGTCTGGCAGAGGCAGTCTCTCCCAGGCCTGGCTGGAGATGCTGCCAGGGGCTGAAGCAGGCATGGAGATGCAGGACTTGTAAATGATGGAGGTGACTCTTGATCAGCTAAGGCTGAAGGGTACGCCAGATTTATTTATTTAGGATGCTGCTGACAAGCAGATTCCTGTTCAGAAAGGCACCTTGGATGCGCCACACACAAAAGAAAAAGGCAGATACGATAACATCAATCCAGCAGCATTCAGTGCACAGAGATCAGTGGCAACTGTAGTTGGTATCAGCAGTCTGGCATCAAAAACACCCAGTGGTTGGCACCTGACTTATTTCAAAAGTCAGACTGTTCCACAGAGCAGGAGCCACAACACTGAGGACACTCAGGTGTGATTAGCTGTGGTTCCTGCTTTGCTAGATGACCTTGGCAGTCCCTTCCAACTCTACAACTCTATGATTACATAAATACAAAATGGGGCTGGGGAAATTTTTTTCTCAAGGAGCTGCCACTTTGGGTAGCAGATTTGGAGGCTTCCAAATGACATGTTTATTAAGGATTCATCATGATCCATTTGCAGGGAGACCAGATGACACTGATTATTCAATGAACATTCATTTCATCTTGCCTGCTGGGAGGTTAGGTGATGATGCATCCAAGCCAGTGTTATCTTGCCTACTTCCCAGTGCACTCCCCACTACTTTCCGTATCACAAAGAAGCCCACCAGATCTCCAGATACACTGTTAGTTTTTTATATGGTTTTTCTTGTATGGTTTCATGAATAATGGGATATTAGGGATGCCATATTTCAAACAGTGAAAATCCGAAAAGTTGTTGAGCTTTTATTGCCCAAACTTGTTCAGCGTTTTTTTGGCATGGCAAATATGCCATACAAATAATAGAAATTGAAGTTTTTGAGCTATTTTTAAGGAAAATCATCAAAAACGACACTGCCGACATGGGTTGCCATGTTTGGATTTTCCTGAACATTTTAAGCAACAGTTTTAGCGATTTCTGCCCAGACACTGCTTCAGACCACAGTATTCCAATAGGTCCAGGAAAACCATATTAATATTTGTAATAAAATAAATAACCATGCAGCTCGAATTTGCCAGTATGCAATTGAATCCCACCCACCCTGAAAATAGCGGCAGTCCAGAAGCACCCTTTGTATGCCATTAAAGGATGACAAAGAAGGTTTGGGTTTCATGAGGACAGGTAGCTTGAAAATGACCCAGTGCTTGCTTGCTTTCTTGCTTTATTTATTTATTTATTTGAGACAAACTAACAGGAAGGATTCGAAACTGGCGGGACCAGAAATTCACCGAAGACGGGAGTAAATTTACGGATTATTTGAAAAGTATTTGTGACGACCAGACGACGTTTGTAGGTTTACAAGAAGTTCTGTGAGGAATAAGATAAGAAATATTGTAAAAAATGTAGAAGGAGAGATGATATGTTAAAAGATGTAAAGGCAATATTAAGTTAGGAAATGCATAAGAAGTGATTAGGACGGAGGATTATCAGGGGTGCTGATGGTAGTCCAATAAGATTGTATTTGTGATAAACTGTGTGGTATGTTTTATAATTTTATATGATAAAAACCAATAAAAATATTTTTTTTACAAAAATTAAATTAAATTGAAACTCGCCTTTTACCATCTCGGAAAACATGGCTATACTGGTATATTTTTCGCGCTGTTCTATGGAGAAAAAGCTTTGGGCCAAGGAGAATGTCAAGGTTACAGAGACCAGAGTTGAACGGAGAAGGAAGGGGGTGCAAACGTGAAATGCTGGAGTTTGCTCCTTCCATGCAGGGGGGCTTAGGCAGTTGTTGAGTGCAATTCTCCAAGGGTTAGCTCAACGTAATGCCCCCAAAGCTCCGGGGCTTAACCAATGGCACCAGAGCTCAAATCAGAGACTTTACATCTACATGTGCTTTAATTTCCTAATTATTCTCAGTGACAATTGGATTACTTGTCTTCTCGCTGATAATGAACATTCTTTCTCTGAAAGAGCATGGAAGGGAGAGAATGGGTCACGGCAGGGGCAGTGTTAGGGGGTGGGAATGGGAACCCAAGACCCAGGGCTTGGCGGGAGGGTTGTGCTGGGGCACTGGATCTCCTCCCCCTTTGCCCTCCCTTAATTTTTTTTTTTGGGGGGGGGGGTAGTTTTGCTAACAGGACGGGTGATAAGTGCATTGCAAATCGCCGGTCACCTGACATCTTAATCTTCCCATAGGCACCTCTTTATATACGTTAGTCATGGGCCTATATCCTTGGTCCTTTAAGTACCTGGCAATGCTCTGGTTCATGGGGAAGGATTGATTTTGGATGGGAAGGTTTAAAAAAAACAACCTGAGGATATTATCAGCATGGGATATACTAGTTTATAAGAACGTAAGGGGAGCCTGGCTGCTGGGTCAGGCCAATGGTCTATCTTGCCCAACATCCTGTTCTCACAGTGGCCAACCAGATGCCTGGGGAAACCGCTAAGCAAGACCCAAGCACAAGAGCCCTCCCCCCTGCTGTGG
This sequence comes from Podarcis cretensis, assembly GCF_951804945.1. Lineage (NCBI taxonomy): Eukaryota > Metazoa > Chordata > Lepidosauria > Squamata > Lacertidae > Podarcis > Podarcis cretensis. The sequence continues at coordinate 17,695,971 of NC_137185.1, forward strand.
TTTCCAGAAGCATTGCTGCCTCCAGCTGTGGGGGCAGAGCATAGCCATTGTGGCTCGTGGCCATGAATAGCCCTCTCCTGCTCCATGAAGAATTGCCAATCCTCTTTTAAAGTTGGTGGCCATCAATGGCTCCTCTGGGAGCGAGTTCCATAGTTTAACTATGGGCTGTGTGTTCTTTTCTCTGCCCTGAATCTTCAGGGATGGGGAACTTCAGAACCGGGGGACAGATCCTTGTTCTCCTCACTAAAAAATATCTCTCATGCATACCCTTTCCCCATACTTAGAATAATTTGATTGTAGAGTTGGAAGGGACCACGAGGGCCATTGAGTCCACCCGCCTGCAGTGCAGGAAACTTTTGCCCAATGTGGGGCTCAAAACCACAGCCCTGAGACTAAGTCTCTCCTGTTCTGCCGACTGAGCTATCCACCCCTTACTGGCCCTTGTGTGCTTTCTCCTGGCTGGAATGCAGCCTTGAACTCCGATAATGCTTCTTGCTTGCCTTGAGATCTCTCTCTCTCTCTCTCTCTCTCTCTGTGTGTGTGTGTGTGTGTGGAGATTAAATGTAAAGGGACCCCTGACCATTAGGTCCAGTCACGGACAACTCTGGGGTTGCGGCGCTCATCTCGCTTTACTGGCCAAGGGAGCCGGCGTAAAGCTTCCATGTCATGTGGCCAGCATGACTAAGCCGCTTCTGGCAAACCAGAGCAGTGCACAGAAACGCCGTTTACCTTCCTGCTGGAGTGGTACCCATTTATCTACCATACTTGCACCGTGCTTTCAAACTGCTAGGTTGGCAGGAGCAGGGACCGAGCAACGGGAGCTCACCCTGTCGTGGGGATTCTAACCGCCGACCTTCTGATCTTCAAGTCCTAGGCTCTGTGGTTTAACCCACAGCACCACCCGCGTCCCTTGTAGAGATTAGCTCACTGTTAAAGGCCAAATCAATATTCATTGCTCCTCCTACTTTTGCCTCCAGCCCCACCCATCTGAAGGTCCACAGGTTCACTATCACTACTGGAGGAACATAGAAGAGCCTTCCTGGGTCAGGTCCATCTAGTCCCACTCTTGTTCCTCACAGTGTCCCACTAGATGCCCCCAAGGAAAAGCCCAGAAGAAGGACATGAGCACCGTGGCTCTCTTCTGCTGCTGTTCTCCAGTGGCTGGTGTTTAGAGGCCTGGTGCCTCTGATCCAGGAGATGGTAGATCGCCATTGTAGCTGGTAGCCACTGATAGTCTCATCCTCCATGCCTAATGTCCCTTTCTAAAATGGTGGCTATCACCACATTCTGTAACGGCCAGTTCCATAGTTTCAACTCTACACCGGATCCTCTTAAGAAAGCGGAGACTTTGGGGGAAGTGGGAGAGCTAGAGAAGAGAAGCTCACAGGTGCTGGGATCTGGGAGTCCACCCATGCTCTCAGAGGTTGCCTCGGAGGGTTTCTTTTGCTTCCACTCGCTCTTGCAACAGCAGAGCCCATCCAGCCTGTCTCTGGTACAAGTTGGTTTGCAAATTAAGATGCCTGTCTAGGAACCAGTTATGAAGACTGATGTCCGATGGTTTTGGTGAGCCTCTCACCGACAGAAGTGGTGGCAGACTGTCAAAGCCGCTTAAGCTCCTGGGATGACACCTGCTCACACTCTATGAATAGACGCCTTGTGGAAAGCTAGTGCCGGGCAGGTGTCTGGGCGGATATTAGAGACCTAGACGCTGATCCCTGGAGCCTGGAGAATGAGCCATTACAAAGCAAATGGAGTCTTTGGGCTGATGGTGCAATGAGAACAGCAGCCCCCTCCTGTGTCTCTTGCTCTGGGAGATCTAGACGCCCTGTGCTGGGTGCAATGCTGGGTGCAGTACACGTTCCCAGATACTTTCTAGTGACTGTGCACATCCCTAGCTTCACCGTTATGAGAAACCCAGCCTTTTTGGGCAGAAAAGGGTCTGCCTTTCCCTTCGAGGGCACTTCCAGCCCATCCCAGGAAACATAGGTTTGCACAACCCAAGTGGATTAAAATGCCCTGCCACCCCAGGACAACAAATCCATTGTAAAAAAGAAACTGACTAGGCTGGCACAGGCATGGCCAAACTTGGCCCTCCAGCTGTTTTGGGACTACAACTCCCATCATCCCTAGCTAACAGGACCAACTGTGAGGGATGATGGGAATTGTAGTCCCAAAACAGCTGGAGGGCCAAGTTTGACCATGCCTGGACTAGGTAAAGGTAAAGGTACCCCTGCCCGTACGGGCCAGTCTTGACAGACTCTGGGGTTGTGCGCCCATCTCACTTAAGAGGCCAGGGGCCAGCGCTGTCCGGAGACACTTCTGGGTCACGTGGCCAGCGTGACATTGCTGCTCTGGCCAGAGCCAGAGCCAGAGCCGCACACGGAAACGCCGTTTACCTTCCCGCTGGTAAGCGGTCCCTATTTATCTACTTGCACCCGGAGGTGCTTTCGAGCTGCTAGGTTGGCAGGCGCTGGGACCGAGCAGCGGGAGCGCACCCCGCCGCAGGGATTCGAACCGCCGACCTTTCGATCGGCAAGCCCTAGGCGCTGAGGCTTTAACCCACAGCGCCACCTGCGTCCCATTGCCTGGACTAGGGCTACATCTAAACCACACATTCAAAGCACTGCAATACCACTTTAAACAGTCACAGCTTCTCTCAAATAATTCTGGGAGCTGTAGTTTCTTAAGGGTGCTGAGAGTTGTTTTGAGACACCATTCATCTCCCAGAGCTGCACTTCCCAGAATTCCTTGGAAAAAGGGAACCCACAACCAACACAGGATTTAAGCCTGTCTACTGCCCATTTGATGACACCAGGCAAGAAGTTTCCCACTTCTGCATCAGGGTGTTGAGTCTATAAGTCAAGCCCAGTCTCCAGTTTGGAGAAACAAACTCCAGTTTGGTTTCCCTTCTACACCATTAATTTGGGGCAATGTGTTTCATGATCTCATCATGACTGAGCCACAAACTGAGCCTGATAATGCCAATCTCCACTTCTTCCAACAAAAGGCTTAATTAATTCCCTGACTCCAGAGCAAGAGTTATGTTCTTTCTGACTCACTGTCAGTCATGCAGTTTTTCGAGGTGTCAATTAGTGTAATTAGATTTCCCTAATGAATGCTGATTTATGGGATGTGCTGCTCAGTTTTCCATTTTCTGATGCGATAATGACTAAAAACCTGCATAGCAAGCAGGTGGCCTGATTTGGATCTCACTCACCTCAAGTTTAAAAACCACAAGAATTCAGACTTAGTCCTATTATGCAGGCAGTGTGGGCAAAATCCAAGCAGTGTCAATGAGGTGCTTTCAAAATGGGTTGCCAGTTTTGCTACTGCAGAGCTCAGCCCAGCCCAGAGGAAGCTCCTTCAAGGCCCATCCATTGATGGCAAGGAGAAAGTTAAGGAAGTAGTTGAAGTCATTCTATTGAAGTTAACCCACACACTCTCCTTTCAATCAATGGAAGGTTCAGTGTGAAGATGGTGGACTTTTGGAAGGTGGTGGTCTCTCCTTCATTGGAGGTTTTTAAACAGAAGTTGGCCATCTGTCAGGGGTTCTTGAGCTGTGATTCCTGCATTGTAGAGGGTTATACTTCATGATCCTCAGGGTCCCTTTCAACCCTGTGATTCTATGGTTTCCCATCCTTGCTCTACACTTGACAGGCAGTGGCTGTTCAGGATCCCAGGCAGAAAGGGGCCTGTCCCAAGATCCGCTACCTAACAATAAACAAGCCTCAAGATGCGAGGGATTGAACCACAGACCTTTTACATGCAAAGCTATTGCTCTTCTCTCTGAGTACTCATTCTGCTACTCATATAAACTGATCTCATCCTCTGTCTTCAGAACAGGTGGGGTTAGAAGTCTGGTTTCTGGTGCAAGATCAGATTGATTATGGGAGACTCTGAAAGTTTCTTGTTTGGTAGCATCAAGCTTTCCTCTTGCCTGAGATGCATAATAATAATAATTTGTTTGTTACCAACATCCACAGGAGGGACATGGGTGGCGCTGTGGGTTAAACCACAGAGCCTAGGGCTAGGTCGGCGGTTTGAATCCCCGTGATGGGGTGAGCTCCCGTTGCTCGGTCCCTGCACCTGCCAACCTAGCAGTTCGAAAGCACATCAAAGTGCAAGTAGATAAATAGGTACCGCTCTGGTGGGAAGGTAAACGGCATTTCCGTACGCTGCTCTGGTTCACCAGAAGTGGCTTAGTCATGCTGGCCACATGACCCAGAAGCGGTACTCCAGCTCCCTTGGCCAATAAAACGAGATGAGCGCCGCAACCCCAGAGTCTGCGACTGGACCTAATGGTCGGGGTCCCTTTACATTTACCTTTTACCAACACGCACAAGCAACTACAAAAATAAACATAAATACATTTTGAAAGGGTAACTCTCCTGCTCTTGAAATAATGGCCTATATGGAAACTTATGAAACATTCCTAGGAATGTCTGGGGATATCAGTGACTCTCCCTGGAAATTTCTGCATTAACAACCTGTGTTCTGCTACCGAGGCCTTTCTAGAATCCAAGACATCACCCTGCCCTACCAGATGATTAGCACTACGTCATTATATTTAATTAGTCAATCAATTAATGCTTGGCATTTGCATGCCACTTGCTGGCCACACTCTCAGGGTGGCTCAATATTAATGTGTGAGCAACGCAGTGTCTACTCAGAATTCATACTATCTGAACCCTGCAGGACTTACTCTGAGGTAGGGACGGGGGAGAAATTCCATTCCATTCACATTAAAAGCTGAATCCATCAAATTCACACTTTCAGTAACAGCATGAGAACCGAGCCGTCCTTCAATATTTGCACTTACCTGAACTTTGCAATGGAGTTCTCCAGCTTAGCATTGTTTGTGAAAATGTGTATAATATTAGGGTGAAATATGCATTCAAAGGAATATATGAGTGGAAACAATATGTAAGAATTCATTATATTAGGGGGAAATGCTTGCACAAATGTTCACATTGGTCAAAACTGCCTATGATTCCCAGCACCCTTAGCAAACTACAGTTCCCATGATTCTTTCATGCTTTGAAGGTCTGGTGTGAATGTGACCTAATCCCCTTTGCAAGCTTCTTTCTCCTTTGCAATTTCAGTGTGGCCCCTTGTAGAACTCAGCAGGGACCAGGATAGGGACAAACCTAGAATTAGTTGGCTCTGCCTGCCATTGGCTTTTCTGCCACCTACTGTTGACCTCCTGCATTACACCCCACCATTCCTCATGAGCACTAGCCACCATGGGTTGCTGGGACACAACAGCTGGAGAGAGATCCTGCACTCCTATCCTGCTTGTGGGCTTCCCAAAGGCATCTTGTTGGCCACTGTGGGCTTCCACCTCTGAATCCTGCCCAGATATTACTTAGGGTGCCGAAAAACTGCACAAAATTGGACATGCTAGCAGTGGCGTAGCGGGGGGGTGCAGGGGGGGCCGGCCGCACCGGGCGCAACATCTGGGGGTTAGGGAAATCCACGGGTTAGGGGGCGCAAATCCATGGGTTAGGGGGCGCAAATCCATGGGTTAGGGGGCGCAAATTACTTGCCTTGCTCCGGGTGCTGATAACCCACGCTACGCCACTGCATGCTAGAACTGTAAACACTGACAAACCTGGACCTATTTAGAGAGATGTTTACAGGGTGGTGCACATTTTCCAAAGGGTGTTGCAGGGGAGCTGCTGCATATTCCTGACTAGGCGCCAAGAAAGGGCAGTTTCCTTTTTGGCAGGTGCAAATTAGATTTTTTTTCCCCCTCGCACTGTGAAAGAGGTAAGGAGTTACAGCAAGAAAAACAAACAAGAACGCAAATGCTTTCATAGAGATTTGGAAATTAGGCTGTACAAAGAGGATCTGTTGTCAAGGATAAACGTGACTGCCACATCAGCCCTAAGTGTGAACAGTATTGGCTAAGAAAGGTATTTTCATGAACAACTTAACGTAAGATAGCACAGATCGCTCCTTTGTTTCCCTTTCCCACTGGCTCTTACCATCTTGCTTAAGGTGTGGAGCAAATAGAGCTCTTGATTCTGCAACAATCAGAACCCTGGAGGCTACCAAGCCCAGCCATGTCCACAGTCTTTGGCCAGGAGTGGGGTTGTTGAGCTCCAGCTCCCGTCAAGCCCAGCCAGCAGGGAAGAAGGGAGCTATAGCCCAACAAAATCTGGAGGACCGCAGTTCAGCCATCACTACCTTTGACCTTTAGACCTCCACTGAGGAATACACAACCCAAGACATAGGGTGAGGACATTGGTGACAGCAGCCACAGCAAGCCAAGGTATTCACCTGACTTTGCTGCTTGTATTTAATAATAATAATAATAATAATAATAATAATAATAATAATAATAATTTATACCCAGCCACTCTGCGCGGCTTCCAACTGAATATTAAAAACAATACAGCATCAGACATTAAAAACTTCCCTAAACAGGGCCACCTTCAGTTGTCTTTTAAAAGTAAAATTGTTGTTTATTGCCTTGACATCTGCTGGGAGGGCGTTCCACAGGGCGGGCGCCACTACCGAGAAGGCCCTCTGTCTGGTTCCCTGTAACCTCACTTCTCGCAACAAGGGATCTGCCAGAAGGCCCTCAGCGCTGGACCTCAGTGTCTGGGCTGAACGATGGGGGTGGAGATGCTCCTTCAGGTATACAGGACCGAGGCCATTTAGGGCTTTAAAGGTCAGCACCAACACTTTGAATTGTGCTTGGAAACGTACTTACGAGCAGATTTTGCTAAGCTGGTTACTGAATCACCCATTGGTCATGCTCTTCTCTGTTTCATGCACACTACCCACTTCTTTGTTTCTCCCCCATCTTTTGTCCATCATGGATAGTGTGTGTAGGGTTCTCCTGCAGCTTTCCATCCTGGCAACCTGACCTGGACAGGCTTAGCCTCATAGACATCGCTTTATAGCTGGGGGAGGGAAACTGTGGTCCTCCAGATGTTGTTGGACAACATCCCTATCAGACCTGACTTTTATGGCTCAGAATCCATTTGGTCAGGTGCATGAATTGGCCTTGCAAGTTCATATGCAATAAAATAAACTAGTCCGGCAGGCTGGTAGTTCACAAACATTCTGAGTTGGAATATAGGAATAAAACTGCTAGCACATGCTAAGCTAAGCAGGGTCGAGTATGGTTTCAATTTGGATGGGGAACCATGTGTTGAGATTCCAGCATTGCAGGAAGTTGAACTAGATGACCCTTGATGGATAATCTTTGGCAGTGATTTTTTTTTCTGGGGGGACACAGGGGTACGCATACCCCTAAATATTTTGTGAATCTAAGTTTGGCCTCATTAAGGGGCAGTATTTCAACATGAGAAGGAAAATGAGAGTACCCCTAAACATTTTTAGGGGGAGAAGCACTGATACCTGCCACACAGGTATGGCACCTTGAGTGAGGCCAAAATTTGGCACCCCCAAATGAATCTTCTCACTGGTGGATCTTCTTAATTTTGCACCCCCTCGGCTCAGTGCCCCGGGTGTGGGCACCACCTGAACCGCCCTAAATCTGGCACTGCCCTCAGGGTCCCTTCCAACTCTACCATTCTATGATTCTGTTTGCATTTTGGCTAGGCACCTCTGTTCTTTACTGAGGCAAATAACAACCCAGTGTCCTCCATGATTCTTTGAAGGAGTCAACGTATTCCAGGACTGTACCACTTTAGTGTGCAGGACAGGATGAGCAAATGCTTCAAAACACACACAGGAGATGTGCATATATAGCAACTAGCAGGTCAGGGAAATGGCTAGGATAACGGACTTGGTAGTTTACTAAGTGCGGGGATTATTGATTTATTGGTAGCATGTGACTAAACCAGGACTGACAACCTCACTGGGAGATTCACCTCTCCTTCCTTCCTTCCTTTTTTCAGAGCAGACTTCCCTACCCCCTTCCGTCTCTCCACGTATTGCGTTCCTGATGAAATGCTGGGGCTGCTTTTTGCCAGACAAGGAGGCCTTTGGGTGATTCCAACAGCTGTAAGGGGGACTGAGCCCACATGGCAGATGTTTGCCATTCAAGCCGCTTCATTTCTCTTGGAAACAACCCCCCACACACACACACAATTCTTCCTGGCTGTTCTTGACTGACAGCTGGCGTGTGTTTCATGCGACCTAAACCATATTATTGCACAGGCTTCTTTTTTAAAAAAACAAAAAACTCATTATTGAAACATTTTCCTGGACCCTTTCAGAGAACTCTGATCACGTCTGTGAGTTTTGCATGAGGCTGTGGCGTGTTCTTGACCAGTTTATTCTCCCAGTTCTGGGCAGCCAAAGCAGACTCCAAGCTGATGGTCAGAAGCTCTGGGACTGAAGATTAAAATAAATGTTTGCTCCAGACCTGGAACCAGGGCACTTTCACAAAGAATGTCTCAATGCTTTGTTGAAGCCAAGGTCTCCTCTTGGTTAGCCTTCTGCCAGATGTGCAAGAGCCTGCAGCAATAACACGGGGCAAGGCAGTCTGCCTATGCTCACAAGCACCTCTCTCCTTTATTGTTCCTTCTCAGATCCCATGGCTTGGCAACAGCATTAATAGCAGGGTTCAGACCTAAACCCCAGAAGTAAATAATGGCACAAAGGGTTCAAATCACTTCACAAACACAATATTGCAAAAGGCCAGTAAGGTAAGGCAGTGCAGTTCCTGCAGATGTGAAACAGTTGCCAATGTGATGCCCTCCAGATGTTGTTGGATTTCAGCTCCCAACCACCCTGACCACTGACCATGCCGGCTGGTGCTGATACAGCTGCAGTCTAACAACATCCCAAGGGCTTGATAGCTAGTGATTTTGTCGCCAAGGTGAGACGTGACCCAGGGATCGCCTGACTCCTAGCTCATGCCAGCGTTTTCCCACAAGACATCATTGAATTGCAGAGCTGGAAGGGACCACAGGGGTCATTTAGTCCAGCCCCTTGCAATGAAGGAATCATTTGCCCAAGGTTAGACTTGAACCCACGATCTTGAGATTAAGAACCATGCTCCACCAAGAAGCACGTTTCAGTGCTCAAAGTATTGGGAGTGGGAAGGTGGTGGTGAGGCACTTAATGCAATTCACAGTCCTCATTCCCCAAGGCTTTTCATTTCTAGGAAATTTGTGCCCTGCTCTTTATCCTTCTCAAAACAGTAGCACAGCGATACCACAGAAGGTAACCCTCCTCCTCTGTAATTCCAGCCCTTGCTCACCTCAGATTCCCTCTCGCTTTTGGTGTGGTGTTTAGGTGTTGCCAAGGCTCCTAGGAGCCAATTCCTAGAGGCCAAGGTCCCTTCGCCCCCAATAAAATATTTGAGGGGGTGCCTCCCCCCATGTTGATGAGCATAGCCATTCAAATGGTCCGTGTGTGCCACATATTGTGATTGATTACGTGGGGCGGGGCTTACCTGCCCCTCCCCAATATTTTATTCAAGTTGGCCCCCCTGCTAAGGCTGGAGGGAATGTGGGGGTGGGGGACAACTGAAGGCGCATCTCTCATTCAGAGCAAGTTTTGCCATTCCGTTCAAAGTCCAACTTAAGTCTCCAGTGTGAAAGCTGAAGTCGAGAGCTTGCCATATGTCCTCTTTTTCCAGGACACGTCCCTCTTTCTCATGGGTAGAGTTGTCATCCATAGTTAAAAGTAGAAGTTGGCGAATGCGTCCTCTATTTTGCTCTTCAAAATATGGCAACCCAACTTGCACATATGAGCGTTTAGGGTTGTCTCCAAAGCTCAAAGTAGTCCATTTGAAATTAATGGCCATGACTCCCTTAGGTTAATTAATGTAAATGGGTTTAGCACTACTACTAGGGGCTGCCACCCCTGCTTCTGTGGCTCACCAAACCCTCTTAACCCCATCCCATGCCAAATCTCTCCCCCAACCCCCCCTCTCTGCTCCTTCCAGCTGAGAAAGGCCGAATGAGGTGCCTCGCTTAAGACTCCCTAAGTTCTATTTTATTCACCTTAGAGGCGACATTTGAACCCGGGTCCTCCACATCAGTTATTGGGGCATTTCTATTGCGGCTGAGCATTCTGGCCAGCCATACTTTTGCAAGCGCATGTCAACCTCCCCCCCCCCCCATCCCTGCCTTGAAACAAAAGGCACCTTTAAGACCCGAAAGCACCCCGAAAGGACTCTTAAGAATAAAATTGAAGAGGAACCCTGTGTCCAGCCTCTCATGGGCTGCGCCAGAGTCCAGCTATCAGCTTGAGGACCAGCCGGGCTTCGCATCTTAAGCCTCTGAGGAAGCAGCAACCTTCGACGCGTCAGCCTAAAATCCTCCAGCCTTAAGACTCCACCGGACTCTTCGCCCGCTGCCGCCGCGTTTGCTAAAATGGATGTGCAGGCAGGGCTGAAATCCTCGTCTGAATTGGCCCTTCGCTTGTAACTGACAAACGGCCGGCCGAGACTGGAGTCGCGGCTTGTCGATTTCACGCGCAAGAAACCGACCTCAGCTCCGAGGGGGATCCCCGCGCACAGCGGGAACGCGCGCAGAAATGTTGCCACAACTCTTGTTATTCCGTCTCCGTTGAGAAGCGCCAAAGACGCTTCGTTTTCTCCCAGCTCAGCTGTTTCTGTTTCATTCTTAAAATCAGAGCAGCAACAACAGCTATTAATATTTTACTACAACAACAACATTTTTTCAAAATAAACTTGTCGCTGGGCGTGCGAACGCCCCCCCCCCTTGTCGCGAAATTAAAAACAAAAGTCTAAATCATCTCTCGAAAACTCTCCGGTTTATTTTATTCATTATTATTCATTCTACACACCGCTTGATTGTAAACCAACAACAACAACTTCCAAGTGGTTTACAAAGAGAGAGCGAGAGAGAGATAAAGCAATAAAATAAACACTAAGGAAAAATTAACAACAATTTAAAACTTTCGGAAAGTTAAAAGAACAATAGGTTAACAATAGATTAAAACTCGCATCGACTTCCTAAACATCTGGGGAGACACGTGGAGGTATCGCTTGGGCTTTTATTAGGTCCCTACTTCCCTAAAATTCCTTGTATTTGCTGATGGCTCCCTTTGCGTCCTGGGAGTCAATAGGACTACGCCAGTGTAAATGGGAATATGCGCGCGCCTGTGTTTTCACTACGCTGGATTCGCATTGCCCAGACAGGCGAGTGTCCTTGGGCAGCAGACCCAGGAAAGGGAACTTCTCTTGCGCAAGCACCTCTGGAATGAATTCCTCATTTCTCCTACTTGGTCCAAATTTCAGGTTTTGTCTGGATGCTAGGACATTTCCGGTCCCAATTTTTTATTCCTGGAAATCAAGCTTGTGGGAGGACTGCAGCCCGGGTTTGTTCATGTTTAAAAACCTGGTCAGAGCTCCAAATTATTTCAATGAACATTTTTGCACGAACACTGATTGATATTTGCAGAAGTTTTCCAGCTAGGACGACTAGCTTGCCCTTAGATGCAATCCTACCTTCGTCGTTTTCTTTGGTTGAACGCCAAACTGGTTTTATGAAGGTCACCCTCATTTAAAAGAACAAAAGAAATAAAGAATAGATTAACTAATATAAAGCCTCGCTCAGTGCCAGGATCTCACCTGGCTTACCGGTAATTTGGCGGGGGGCGGGGAGGCTGCGCGGAACCGAACTGCTATTTTCCCTCTCCTTTAATGAAAGTTTTTGGTGAGCAAAGTAAAAAAAAGGAGACTAACGAACAAGTCTAGACTCTGGGGAGGAAGAGTTGCAGGAGAGGATGCTTTTCAGCCCCAGGCCCCGATCCTCGACTTACAAAGTGACACGGATGTCCAGAAAGCAGCCCTCCAAGGAAGCACGCTTGAGGAGAGAATAAAGCAATTCTCAATGGGTTTGCACCTAAGTAAAGCTTCTCAGGGAACACGCTTGGGATGAGAAGAAGGAACTTTTCGGGCCAGTACGATCTGGGCGCGTGAATTCGCCTCTCCTCACGTGCTTTCCGTGTGGCCTTTTGTTGTTGCTGTTGTTGTGCTCTGTGATGTTAGATGCGACACGTCGGGTGCTACTAGCCAACGCCAGTCCGACTCAGAGGAGACCCATGGAAATGACTGGGCAGTAATTTAACATCAAGGTTCCAATCAATTTCAACGGGTCCGCTCTCTGAGTAAAAACTTCCTTGGCTGTCTGTCACCCGCTGGCTTTGGTTTGTGCGGCGCGAGACAAGGGAGTCAGGACCAGATCCCATTGGGATCCAGTGGGGCGTTCTGTGTCCTGGGGCTGCCAGATATGCATGGCACACACCTCTCTGGGAGTAAGCCCACTGAAGACAGTGGTACTTTTCTCAGAAGTAAGAGTTGGGTTTCACCTGTCCCCTTCCCTTCCTACCGGAGGGGGTGGTTGACTTCTGCTGGGTGACCCCCCCACCCCGCCCAGGTCCTTGCCAGTCCTCGCAACAGAGATCATCAGCACATCACGGGATCTCGCTTTATTACACGATAGGGTTTGATTTTTTTATAAAGCTTTTGGGTTTTTTAAAAAAAGAATTTGGATGTGGTGCATTTTAAATCCATATGCATCTATTATTATTATTATTATTATTATTATTATTATTATTATTATTATTATTATTATTCCCCATTTTTTTCATTGCAAGGAGCCATTATAAACCAACAGTGATGACTTTTCCAGTTACATGTCGCTGAATCTCAGCCCTGTCCCGAGCAGTTTCGATGCAACAGAATGGGACTTTGCTGATTTCCATGTGATAGTTTTGCATTTGTCGTGGATCAGGTTGTTTTGACGCTCCTGGAGAGCCCAGTGGGGCCATTTAAAAATATGAAGGTAAATTCAGAAAAGGGGAGCGGAATTCACAGAGGAAAAATATATGAGCGCAAAACTTCACAGTCGAAGAGGACATTATTGATTAATAGGGAAAAAAATAATCCATAGCGTTTGGAAATATGTTATATTATAGTAGAGGACCCAAAGCTACCTATTTATGAGAAGAGCTCGAAATTGTTGCTGTGAATTGATAGGTCTCTGAGTACTATTTTACGCATGGAAACCCACGGAAGACAATGGCAACTCCCCGAGTGTAAAGAGAGTTTGATTCGCCTGCAAAAGAAAAATTGCGACGGAGATACAGATCTATAGATCGATGGTGATATTACAACGGAGATATTACGAATCACGTTATTCCTCACTTTTGCAGACACTGAAATGTTTGGATTGCTATTGTGCGGTCAGCATAACCTTAGGAGAAAGAAAATTAAAAAATTAGCAACGTAGTCCTCTGAGATATATTCATTGTATTTAGGCGAACATGGATAACTTCCTGTCTCCCGGGGGCTCAGAGCGCTTTTAAAAAAAGGAGGCCCCCATCTATATTTATGTCCCCAACACCCCATTACATTCGTAGCCGAAGACTGCCATTCTCTGCTCGCTTTCCTGGGTCTAACCCCCGCCCCCCGGATATAAGGGGGCTCACTTCCAGCTGCACATTAACATATCTTAAGAAGCAGTGCTGCAATCCTAAACGTGTCTACTCCGAAGTAAGTCTCTCTGGGTTCAGTGGAGCTTTCCTCCCAGGGCATAGCTGTCAACTTTTCCTCTTGCGAGGAATCCTATTCAGAATAAGGGAATTTCCCTTTTAAAAAAGGGAAACGTTGACAGCTGTGTCCCAGGGAACTGCGTCTGGGATTGCAGCCTAAAGGACTTGGGGGAGGGGGGGAGAGACCAAACGAGTCAAAAGGTCCCTTTCTGAGGCATCCAAGTGAAAAGTGATCTAGGCGCTGAGTCGATCCCGTTCCTTCCCCACCAACAAAACAGAGACGAGCGATAACATCCCCGATATTTTATTTGGGTGCTATTTGTTTCTTTGCTTGTTCACTTTGCTTAAGCCGTTTTATTCGCTCCTTTGCCTTGGAAAGTTTTACACAGAAAGGCAGGATCCAAATATTGTCAAATGCCTAAATTGTACATGGCAGGTATCCTGAGCGTATCAGTTCAGGAGGAGCCGGCCTCGCTGTTTTCAGCGCAGTTTACTCGCGAGTAGGTGTGTCTGCGGCTGCAGGCGAAGATCAAGCATACACACTCCCGCCAGCAGCACTGACGCAGCACAGACCGCAGCTCCAAAGGAAGGTTCGCAAGAGACGAAGAGCTTCGCGGGTCCGAAAGACTGCGGAAAAACTCGGGCGAGGCGCCCCTGGCCCTGTCTGAGCTCGGCGGGGAAGGCGGATCCGGGCCGTGGTTGCTGGAATAATGCGCGCTTCTTGGGGGACACTTTGCATAGGAGTTTTTGAAAGGTTTTATTTCCTTACTATCGGAGAAGTCTGCGTTGGAAACGCGCAGCCTGAGGGAAAGTACCTTGGCTCACAGAAATAGTTCTTCCAAAGAAGGGTGTGTGTGTGTGTGTGTGTGTGTGTGTGTGTGTGTGTTTAAAAACAAAAAGCAACACATATATAAGGCGCCAGGAGAAAACATTCCTCCGCAATCAGGCCTTCAGGCATTAATAATCTTTGGCTTTTTAATGGTTTTTTCCCCCTTCTAATTTTGAACTGAATTTATCTGGTTTTGTTTTATATTGTTAAATCGCTTTGAAATAGTGTCACACTACGCAAAGAAATGTAATTAATAATAATGATATATTCAGTAATTAATGACAGTTCGCCTTGGCACAGAACGAGGCGTGGCACGATGGTGAAAGCAACTCGGAGAGCTGCAAGGGCCGCGATCCCCGGGAAAGAAGAAATGACAAGTCCTAAACATCAAGCGGACACCCAGAGAGAAGGAAAAGGCAGCGGCTCCGCGGCTGTTCGTGGTTTTTTGCTTTTTTATTTACGCGGAGGATAGATGCAAGGAAGCCTAGAGACCTCTGCAATTTTATTTTATTTTTATAATTTTTCATTGGCGGGCAGTGCAAAAGATAACTTACAGCGCGCATAAAATTTTAATTTTTTGTTTTCCTACACTTTTCTTCTTTTTAGTGGCATCTGCAGAGGTGGGTGGGTGGATTTAAAACAAATCAAACAGAGGCATCAAAGGCCCCGAGGAACAAAATCCGGGGGGGGGGGGAGAGGCCAAGGAGTTTAAAAAGCTTTAATAACAACAAGAACAATAATTCCGAAGATGAACATCGACAGCCTTTTTTTCCCCTTTTTCTTTTTTGCCAACCAGCGAGCAGAATTGAAAGAGAGGAGAAAATCCAAGGGTCGCCACGTCTTGGGTTTGCTGCCGGTATTGGTTACTCCCCATCTCAAATAAATTGCGCCTTAGCGAGCCGGAGTGACCGAGGGCAGATTCAGGGAGAAACGGATCTTGCGCCAAGCTAGATCTCCCTTGACTGGCTCCTTAGTTCTTCCCTGCTCTTAAGCCGGCAAAGAGGGGGCGGAAATCTCTTTTAGAAACTGAATCTCTCAAACACCACCGCAAAGGTGAGGGCAGCAGGACCTCAGATTCACCTCAGATCCAGCTGCTGACTCTTTGTGATGTTTTTAGCGTTGGGTGTATCAACTCAGATCTAACAAAATCGACGTGAATATACTAAGAATGTTCTCAAAAGGATACATATGTCTTGGCAAAATCATGTCAGCACCGCAAGTACAATTCGATGGGCTCCGGAAGACCCTGCAAGCGACCCCCCTCCAGGCCACAAGGAAGTGTTTTTTCATGGCCCGACCCCGCGCGCAAACTCCGGGCGCTGCGTCGACTTTCCAAAGCAGGGAGCGATAGGATCGCAGCCGTGGTTGGAAGTCCCGGGGCTTAACGAGGGAGGGATTGACGGAGCAAGCCCTGGCACGCTTACTCCAAAGTAGACCTCAGTGTGCGCAATAGAGGTTCCCACCCCCACCCCTCAAATCAGTGTCTGCAGCCTCCAGCACCCGCTCCGGGGCCGCGCAAAGCGAGTCAAGCGCCGCTTACATCGGAGCGAACGCGCAGAAGGGAAGACCGGGGTTTGCAGCTGGGAAGTGCCCAGAAATTTGCAGACGGGTGACTGAGCTTCCTTGGGGATCGCTGGGATCCTGTGTGTGGGGTGTGTGTAAACAAATTATAAGAATTCGAAGGGACACCAAGGGTCATCTAGTCCACCCCCCCGCAAGGCAAGAACCGGTGCGGAATAACCTCGAGGACATTTCGGATCGCGCTGCTGGCCCCGTCTAAACGCGCTTTGCGAAAGTTTCCCGAACTTCGCAGACGGAGCGCTCCTTCTCTCCTGAAAGGGTTGGGGATGTTCAGACTTGAGGAAAAGGAGGAGGAGGAAGAGGAGGAAGGCATTCACGTCAGTCCATCCCCCGTCCCCCGTCCCCAGCCAGCCAGTCGGCCAGCCAGCCTAAGCTAACCCAAGGCCTTGGCGCCCTTCCAGCTGGAGAAGGGAGGGAAGCAGTCCTTAAAATAGCAAGCGCTGCCTGCCCGGGCGTCCCAGGCCCGAACAATGGGGCGCTGCGAAGGGGGTGGGGGTGCGCACTTGATTGACAGCCGGCTTGTCCTCCGAAGGCGCGGCGGCTTATATAGAGGCTGGAGGTGGGGAAGGCAGAGCTAGAGAGACAGAGACAAGCCGGGAGGGAGGCTGGGTGCGGGCGAGAGGGAGCCACAGAGCCAGGCGCAGCAGGAAGGCGGATCCCTGGATCTCCTGGCCAGGCGATCTCCTCCGGCCAGCCTCCTCTCTCTCTTTTTGGCTAGAGCTGCCAGCCTCCGCCTACCTCCCCCCAGTTCTGGCCAAACTCCGCTCCCCTTCCCCGGCGCGTTTCGCTTTCCTCCGCCCTCCTCGCCGCGCTTTCCTCGGGGACTCCTCGCTCGGCGCTCCAGCCATGCACTGCCAAGCCGAAGCCCGGCTGGCTCCCCCGGGGCCGCTGAAAGCAGCCAGGCGGCGCTACAAGACTTTCATGATCGACGAGATCCTGTCCAAGGAGACGTGTGATTACTTCGAGAAGCTCTCGCTCTACTCCGTCTGCCCGGCGTCGCTCATCGTCCGGCCAAAACCCCTCCACTCCTGCTCCGGTAAGAACCGCTGCCGGGATTCGCCCTCGCCGCCTGCCAAGGGGACCCTTTGCTTTGCCCTCTCCAGGCGAAGGAAGTGGTAGAAAAGTTTGAGGAGGAAAGGGAAGCCTTCTTTGTTGCCATTGGGGTTTACACCATTTTTACAACGTATAATTAGCATATTATAAATTATATTTATATGTATTTTTACATATAAATTACATTTTTCTTTTTTTAAAAAAAAAGGAAGAAAAGGAGAAACAAACTTATCAAGACATGTGATAGATATATGTTGTAAACAGCCTCGTGATCTCTGGATGAACAAATGGTATATAAAATTAATAAATAACAATAACTAAGAATTAAAGTTGACCTACCCTTTCCTCACCTGGGAGTAAGCCTCGCTGCATTCAATAGGTAGTTAGGATTGTGCTGGTGACGACAGCACTGTGTACCAGAAAATAAATAATTGGAAGTTATTTGAGCAACACAAACTCCTTGGAAAGGTGGAATAAAGAACACTTGGAATAAAATAAATTAAATTCATGTTCAAAGTCAGTGGAACCTGCTTTGATATATCCATAGCTGTCAACTTTTCCCTTTTCTTGTGAGGAATCCTATTCGGAATAAGGGAATTTCCCTTTTAAAAAGGGAAATGACAGCTATGGATATATCCTGCTGGTGAGGAAGAAACAACATGTTGTGTCCACAACTTTTCCAGGCAACCCCCACCCTTGAAAAATCAGCGCAATCAGTCAGATTGGAGTTAGGATAATTCCACCGGTTAGGGACTGGCAACTGGAGACCCCAGGCTGAATCTGGCCCTCTATGAAAAAGTGCCAATCACTTCCCTGACCCAACAAGCTGTTGGTGACCCAGGTGTGTGGAGGGCCCAGTGGCTGGTGGGCAATAGGATTTACTGGCGGTTCATGGTGGAAGATGAGGATTGGGGCCTCACCACCATCTCCAAAGTAGAATCGCAGAATTGTAGAGTTGGAAGGGACCTTGAGGATCATCTAGTCCAACCCCCCACAGTGCAGGAATACGAATATGGGGTTCGAACCTGCAACCTTGGCGTTATCAGCGCCACGCTCTAACCAACTGAGCCATGCAGTCCCATAGAATTCTTTCCAGAGCAGGGCCATATGACAGTCCAATTATTTTGGAAAAGGCGATTTCTGAGTGGGCAATCACGCAATTCCAGTTTGAGCTTCTGTCCTCAAAGCAGAGAGCTGCTCTGTTGACACCTCCTGCTCATTCCAGTGGTGCCCTTGAAAAAAGGGTTTCGTGACAGTGTGTGTGGCAGTGCCTCTGTCACCACTAACAGTAAGGGTCTAAAACTCCCATTCTGCCTCCCCTTAGCACACAGCTATCCTCTTGGTCTAACAATGTCAGAAATGATGGTATTAATTTTGGGGAGCAGATGGACTTTGCAAGCATGAAAAAGGACAGTGAAAATTTACTCCAGCGCTCGTAGGAACATGCAGAGAGCTACCTTAGACCCAGCCAGATCACTGCTTCATCTAGATCAGTATTGTCTACACTGACAGGCAGTTGCTCTCCGGTTTTTCAGGCAGGAATTTTAACCCCCTCCCCAAAGTCCTTTCTGGAAATCCCAGTGTTTGAGCCTGGTACCTTCTGCATTCGGAACAGGTGTTCTACTTTTGCACTAAGGTCCTTTGTAATTGTCAGGATTGGTTAAAATGCATTAGTTAGTTTTTTTTGTTGTTGCTTTGAAATTACAAAGAAAAAAGTAGGAGAGAGATGGATTCCTCCCCCCCCCCCAATTTCTTCATTTAAAGCTGAAAGGTGGCATGAGGTTGATTTTAAGCCATGCTGATTATTGTGAGTGTGGAAATGGAATGCTGGCCGTGATTCTGGGTTAATCGGGAATAAAATGATGGTGGTCTGGATGCCTGTGTATGTGTATGTCGGATGGAGCTTTCCGTTTGAGCTGAATAAGAGTGTAGATAAACTTTGATCTAGGAGTAGCTGATGAGTTTATCAGAAGAGTCCAATAGTTTTGCTCTGGCATAGGCAGGATATGTTCCCCCCCCTCCACTAAACAGTTTCTTTTCTGGTTTTTGAACACTCTTTGGTAGAAGCTGGATCTCTCTCCCTGCCAAACTCTTTATTTGTGTGTGATTTGGAGAAAGGACTCTTGCTGGGTTGTATTGGCCCAGAAAGGCGCTTACTTCTACTCTATGGGACTGAATATACTCCTCGCCTTCCAATTGAAGTTCAAGCATTTCTTTCCACTTGCTTCTCCTTGCTTGGCAGATAAGTTACGGTGCAATGACTGGAGTTAGATCAGGGCGACCTGAGTTCAAATTCTGGACCTCGTCTGGTAACCTTGGGCAAGCTGCTTTCTCTCATGCTAAATCTACCTTGCATGTTCGTTGCGAGGATAAAATAAGTAACGCTCAACTGGAACTCTTGAGGAAGGATGGGAAAGCATGTACGAGGTGAGGAGTCCCATTGTTCTCCATGGTATAATCTAATTACAAGACTATTGCTTCAGTCTATTTCCTTGTTAGGAAACAGGCTCAGATGCGATCCCTGGGCATTGACTTTCGGTAGAGAAGGTTCGTTGCAAAGTGTCTGTACGTGTTCTGTTCTTGTGGTTTGGAAGCTTCCACTTGCAATATCTTGTAAGTAGAATGGGCACTCCTTGGATTAAAAATTGCCCCATAGGAGTTAATCAATTATCTGTGCTAGCAGCGAACGGTAGAATTGCACTTGCAGACGGTTCTGGGTTGACAATGGGCATCAAAACCCAAATCCATGCTGGTGATGCACGAGTATGAAAATGCTTCAGTCACTCAGGATTTGTGAATTATATGAAATGGAGAAGAGTTGATCAAAAAATCTTTCAGACCCTTTTTTCACGACAAAATATAAATCGAAATGTGCATTGAGGAGTTTAACTTGGCTGAGTCACC
Organism: Podarcis cretensis; assembly: GCF_951804945.1. Classification (NCBI taxonomy): domain Eukaryota; kingdom Metazoa; phylum Chordata; class Lepidosauria; order Squamata; family Lacertidae; genus Podarcis; species Podarcis cretensis. Next base: position 17,715,790 of record NC_137185.1, read on the forward strand.
TGTGTCATTTTTTGATAAAGGGTTCTAGAAAGGAAGAAAGGAAGGAAGGAAGGAAGGAAGGAAGGAAGGAAGGAAGGAAGGAAGGAAGAGATTTTACTTGGAGCAAAACATACCTATCGCACAACCTACAGCCATTCCTCTGCGACTCGCCTAGGGTTCCGCTGAAGTTAAGCACAGTTGCCCAATGAATGTGCGATGTGAGAGAAGCCGTTGCTCATTGGATTCTCCCATAGGTATTGGGTGCTTAGCTTCACCTGTGGCAATGCTCCATTTGATGAAATTTAATAGGCTGTTGTATTTTCTCCCAGGGTCATAGACTTCCCCTGCCTTGCTTGGGATAAAACAACTGGATTTTTTATCTCCAACAAATCATTTTTATAATAGTTAAAAGGAGACAAGTCAGTGGGCACCTATATCACCATTTCAGATCTGATAGTCATATTATGCTTTTTTCCCCCTTTTTACAACTGAAATAATTAAGAAATTCTCATTGAAATCCAATCACCAAAGAAACAAGCGCCCTATAAGCTGTCATGCACATCCGTAGTGCCACAGCTATTATTAGTGGTATAAATGCAGAGATACGTCACAATAATTGTATTAGAAACCATGGATCACTTCAACAACACATGTCTGTGAAAGCAAAGAAGGGGGTTATTTAGTTCAGTGGAATTAACTTTTGTTTTGTTTCGGGGTACTATGAGATGGTATCTATTCTGGCTTTACTTTAAATCCATCTCTGTATCCCTCTGTTCGGTGCTGACAGCCTCCTAGACTTCAGTCCTAGGGATAGAAACAGAGAAGACTTAGGCTGTGTATAAACCACTGTGTACTCAGCATCCTGCATCTCTCCCGTTGTTCCTTGTGAAATACTGCATTTTGATGCACCCTCCCCGTCTTCTGTCTGAATTGAAAAAAGAAGGATCTAGCAGCTTTAAGACAGTAATGTGTACACAGCCTTAAATCACGCTGAACCCAGTGAGATGGACTTCTGAGTCAATGAGTTTAGGGTTAGACTTTAGAATGTCTTTCCATGACATCCCCATCATTTGGGAATAACCAGTTTCATTTGCCCAGATGTTTGAATGTCCTTATATCTCAGTCTGGAGAAAGAGAGTGCATACTATAAGCAGATTGTGTCATTAATTAAATTGTTAGAAAACCGCCCAGAGGCTGAATCTCCCTCTCCCCCAACTTTCCAGAGCAACCCATACTTGGAGATTATCTGGGTACAGAATTATCTTGTCATTCGAATTTTCATATCAATTTCCTCTGAACTTTCCCTTTTTCACAAGCAGCGAGCCAAGAATTTTGGATTAAATAGGTACTTATTAAAGACCTGAAGGCAAGATTTCCCCTTTACGGTTTTGGCTCAAGTTTTTTTTTTTTCTATAGAAAAGCCCGGAGAGAAAGGGAATCATTGCAAAAATGAAATTCCTTTTTAAAAAAAAGAAAAAGAAAAGAAAGAAAAGCTGCTGAAATTACATTTCCAGGCAAAAATCCCAAATCAGCTTGTGAAAGCATCCTTAGACTTCAGGCACCATTTTAAAATGAGCAATTCTGTATCATGTGAAAGATCATTCCGTGCAGAGGAGATTAGAAAAAGGGGAATAATTTCCGCCACTAGATTTAACTCTGTGTAAACTATCCTTCCCACAAACTTTCTACAGGAGCAATATGAAACCAGACCCACGGAAACTATATCCATGATTAATGCTATCACTTTCCCCTGGGGTTGAACTTAATTTGAAATTATGCATTTTCATATTTTTAATTAGTTGCGTTGACTACCATGAAACTTTTTTATGATCATCCTGCCTTGGGGAGCAATGTGGGGCTACTCACTGTAGTTTTCTGAGCATGTAGTAAACTTTGGTGACTCAGTGGCTGCTCACAGATGACTCTGTTACAAACATTTACAAGCCTTATTTACCTGAATTCTAAATCTTTGCGTGTTTGAAAAGCAGTGAATCAGTAGTCTAGAAATTGTTCCAGTAGCCTCAGTTGTTTCCTGCAATTTGTTTGAATGCCATAGTATATAATTCTTTGAGTGGTGTTGGCTAAAATGTTAAGAATTTGGGTTGTTGGGTTGTGGTTTTTTGTCAGGCCGGTTAAAACCAAAACCAAAACTCTACTATGACTAGTAGCAGTGTTATTATTTAGTACTGTGCCACTAATGGGTATGCTAATTGGCACTTCACAGCATAAGCAAAAGAGAGGTCTCTGCGGCAAGGGGGCTGCAATTAAATGGCCGAGAATGGTGGGGAAACCAGGGGAAGAAAAGACCGTCATTGCAGCAGAGAATAAAGGTGGGGAGAAGGTGATTTAAGATTTTGCTAAAAGGTGGAAATGAACCCATATAGCTTTTCAGGATAGATTTCTAGACACACACACAAACACAAAAAGGCAGTATCAATTTTTCTAAACCACAGTATGTCAAATTAGAAACTTCCCACGACTAAACTTTACAGTGGATGCTTGATTCGCACCACTGGTCATGGAAAGCGAAGATAAAAGATCCTTAAAATGATCTGCAGATGAGGCTGATATATAGCTAAGGGTGATGTTAATAAGACTTTTTGTAACCAGAGCTCAGTTGCCGATTTAAACCTTGGCCTGAGTCACTGCTCCCAATGTTTTCGTAAGCAGAAGAGTCCAAATGGCAGTGTAAAAATTAGTGCAGTGCAAGACTTATTTAATTAAAAATTTATATTCCCATTTAAGAACAACGGGAAGGAAAAGAAAGCTGCATAATTTCCCCAGCTCCAGCGTTTAAACTGCTTACTCAGATATCCTCCCGTCTCTGAAAGCTAGAAGATGAAGGAAGAAGGCATCATGTAACTCTGCCCAGGCGTGACCGCCCTTAATTGAAACCGTGTAAAGTTTGCCCAGATATTACAGCAAAGGCTGCTTCTAAAATGCTTGGAATAATAATCTTCATAATTAATCACTTCATCTTTGCAGCTGTGCAGCATGGCAGACCTTTCTCACATCGGGAGTCAAATCTCCGAGTATTTGTGTTGGCCGGCATGGCGACCATCTCTCCTTTTCATCTCAGAGCCACTTGGTTGGGAGGGTCAGAGACGTCTTCTTCAATCCTCTTGGCGGTCCCACTGAGACTGGAATGAGAGAAGATGTCTGCAGACTTAAGCGTAAGAAGCAGAGCAATCTAACACAAGCCCCTTTATGAAAGAGTAGAAATCTTAAAAGCCCTGGGATCCTGGATGGCCAGTTCTCTCAATTCCAACTCGGATCTCGCACAGGAGATTAGTATGAACGCAAAGGCATTTCAACATTAATTTTAAACTGTGGTGTCTTGACCTTGATTTACACAAACGCAGTCAAGTTTCCGGACCCATGGAATAGCAAAACATGCCAAAGCAAGCCTAGGCTGCATAGGAGAATATGAGAGGATGTCTCTTGCATTTCCAAAAGGGTCAGAAATCAAAGAAAAGAACTGGATTTGGGGGTCTGGGTTGAAGTAATCCCACTGAATCTAATAATCTGAGAGGTTTTTTAAAATAAAAACAACAACAACCATATTCTTATCAAATTATATGAGAAAAATGTCAACACAGATTCTATGTATCTTGGTGAAGTTGTAATATGATTCAAAAACACTAGGAACAAACTCTAGAGGTCATTGGTCAGACCTCAGAGGTCAATCTCATGATGGATCCTATGGCCATTTCACTTAATAATGCTAATAACCTTTCTTTGAAGCCTGCTTTCAAATCTCTTATTAGTGGCAAGAGTTGTTTTCCCTAGGCAGGGGAAATTTCCAAGAGTTACAGCCACGATAGAATAGCTGATCAAAGCCGTAGAAACTGCAGCAATGAACAAATTGACTGGCGATGCTTCAGTTTTATTAGCAGACAGGTGGGGAGTTTGTTGTTTGTTTTTCGTGTTTATTGGAACACACATTGCAATTTCAATGTACTGTATCTGGTTCAAATTGAATGACAACAATAAAAGAGGGAGAGTTTGATCTCGAACTTCTTGAATGGGTCTGATGTCTGATGAAAACTTCTGTGTTTTGCATAAATTCTTTCCACAGCCCTTGATCAACAGCAGCAACATAGTCTTCCAAGAAAGCAACCTTAGGCAGGTTTACTCTGAGCACTAAGTCCCATTGTGTCCATTGGGTCTGACTTTCAAGGGCATGTGGTAGGAGTAACTTCACCATCAGAGAGTAAACACTATTCTCTTACCCTGTGTGCAAAGAGTCCAAATGTTTCCAACACATCCTTTGCGTAATCACTTACGCTGTTCAGTAATTCTATTCAATGGTGTGGTGTGGTGGCTCTTTAGATGATAATGTGTATCCTTCAAGATGTGGCCGGCCAGCCAGCCTTGAATATGGGGGGTCATCTAGCTCATTTTGGGGAATGGGGCCTTGGGCACTTGCCCTCAAAGTCTTGCCCTTATGTGTACCAAATGTGCCACAACCTGGTGTGAAGTGGGCGTCTGTAGTCATGGCTCGTAGCACTCTAGCACCTGGAGAAGTGGAAGGGCCATAGCTCAGTGGTCTGCATGCAGAAGGTCCCAGCAGCACCTCCAGGTAGGACTGGGAGGGAGCCTGGTCTGAAATCCTGCAGAGCTACTGCCAGTCAGCAGAGACAATATTGAACTAGATGGAACAAAGGTCTGGCTTGGTATAAGGCTGCTTTCATTTGTTTTAGACCAAAACATCTGGAGGGCACCAGGTTCACTAGCTTGTGATGGCAAAATCCATGGATTTATGCCCTTCCGATCAATCAAATTTATTCACCTTGATAGCCTGTGGTTTAGGACTGGGTGTGCGTTTGAATGATCTAAATGGCTGCTCCTATGACATGTGAAGCAACAGGTTAGGAGGAGAGAGCGAAATTTTAATAAGTGATCAGAACATGATTGCAAAACCTTGGATAAACACAAAGGCCCTGTCTATTGACTATTGGCTAAGGAAGGCCTGGGACACTGTGGTATTGTATCGAGTCATAACTTATAATTATGAAGAGGAAGAACTCAGGCAACACAGATCTTTCAAAACAATTGGTTGCCATTTATCTTGTATTGAAATCAGAAGGACACTGGTGGGATGGTTATTAGGAATATCTGAAGTATGAGATGATTTGTTTTGGTTTTGTGAATATAATTAAGCAATACAATGAAGTTGCCCAAAGGGAGCCCCATAGCTATTCTGAATGTTGTCATACTCCATCTTCCAGCAGCTCCAGCTATCATGGTCAATAAGCAGTGGTGATGGAAACTGCACACCAGTCACATCTGGGGGACCACAGGTTCCTATCTCTGCTCTAGAGCCCCACTTGGCCACCCTGTGTGCTAGCTCAGAATAAGCAAGCAAGCAAATTGTTGGTGTAAATGACCAGATGCCTCAGAGCTGTGACTGTCTGCAGAATCTGAGTAACAGGACCATCAGACTTACCACTGTCCACCTTGCTGTTGGCTGCAAATGTCTATGCTTTCCTAGATCTGGATGACAAGGTGCATCTCCATGGAATTACTGCATTTGGCAGAAGTCATGCCTCTTTGGGTTTATGGACTATCAGTCTGGAATCTTATGTATATTCAGCTTGGCCTTGCTTCCGAGTGAGCGCCCCATAGAATCAGTTGCTAAGTTGGTCAGGTTCAGTCCTGCAGGTAGACGGCTCTTTTTATGCCTCTAATTTAAAGAGGCCAGGGGCAGTCAACAGGGTTAATGTTCTGTGTATCGGGCAGCATCATCTACGAGAGGTGGGAGAATGCAGAAACCTAAAAAAGGTTTTTAGGTTGTACAATAACAGCACGAGTGCTGATTTTTTCAGAGCCTCATCCAGGCTTGTCACCTCTGGGTCAAATGCAGAGAGGAAGCAGATTTATGGTGCATTATAAAACCACCCAGTTTCTATACGGATGACCCCACAAGCACCATGTGGGATTCCATGTAGACAAGGTCAACCGAGTCCCAGTGTGGTAGATCTGGCTGGGTTTTAAATTTGATCTGGGACGCTCTTCAGAATCCGGGTGGAAACCGTTTCTGCTGGAAAATATTTAGCCGGACCCCTTTCCCCTTTTAATTGAACGGATACTGTTACGGCATTCCTGAGGGACTGCGCGGAACTGTGGGAAAGGAGGGAGAGAGGAATGGATACAGTGTGCTTGTATCACAGTGTGGAGGAGCATGAGATCCCCTTCCACCTAGAGCTTATTATTATCTGAAGCGTAACAGCTGTATTAATCCTGTTAAATAAAGCAAACACAATGTTGTGGCTAATACCTTTTATCAGGCTCATTTACACCTGAGTCCAGCGAGGTCGCATCCTGTCAGTCATGCATTCAGCCAGGATTGGGTGGCCGACTACAGAGACATTTGCTCCCCGGAGCTCTATCATGTGCCCGATAACAAACAGCTAGAAGGACAAATCAGATTTCTCTTTCCCTGGATTGCAACTTTGGTCGATGTAATAATATCAGTTCAATCCCAAACCTTTATTGTCATGCAGACAAATTCCGAAAGGTTCTGTACAATAAAATCACTCTGCAAAATATGCATCTAACAATTGGAATACCGCTGTATAGCATTCACAGATCCTCATTGTGTGTTGAAGGACCTGGCTACTATCTCCATCTTATCCCCATCCAGGTTAGACATCTGAAAGGCTACCTTGCATTCAAGCAGATGTAATATATTGATGTCATTGGAACAGATGAAACGGAGCACCCATGAGCATCCTCAGGCATATTTTGACCCACTTCAATGTCTGCTGTGGTGAATATTCAGGTGTGGGGATTCATAGGATCATAGAGGAAGGGGCCCAAAGGGTAATCCAATCCAGTCCCCTGCAATCACAGCTGAAGAATCCCCAACAAATGACCATCTCTATTTGAAAACCTCATTGGATGTCCAATGAGAGGGGGGAGACTCAGCTTATGATGTGATGCCATCATGCTGCCTCTCCCTCACCCAACTGATTGCCACATATGGGAAGAAGAAGTTCCCAGTGGGATAATCACACACCATGTGGATTATTATACCCAGGCATTAAGAAAAGAGAAGCTAAAGGAGACACGAGGCTGCCATTTTCCTTGACAACCCTGCGTCATTTGCCTTTCCACCCTAAGTTGCTGTTCACCTGCAAAATAAGATGCTGGTGCTACCCATGACATACATTTAATGCACATTTAAATTGACATGGCTTTCCTCAAAGAATTCTAGACCTCCTCAGTAGCTGCTCCCAGGTTTTGGAACTTCCTCCCTAGAGAAGCTAGGCTGGCTCCCTCCTTCTGCTGGCAGGTGAAGATTCTCATTCCATCAGGCCTTTGGGAAACAATAGGTGGGGTTTTGTTTTTGTTTTTTAATAGTTCTGTGCTTTTTCATGACCTGAATTTTAATAGATTTCTTTTTCATGCGGTTTTAATTCTATTAAATTATTTTTGAACGATTACCTTTTGCATTTCTTAATCTTTTTGTATTTTTGTAAGCTGCCTTGAGTCTGGGGGAAAGGTGGGGTATTATTATTATTAATTAATTAAATAATAATAATAATAATAATAATAATAATAATAATATAATATCTATAGTTTTCCTCCCCCACATAGGGAGTTCCTGTCACCCTTAGTGAACTCCATTTCTTGGATTCTTTGGGGGAAGTTTTAAATGTGCTCTGAGCATGTGGCGTGGTCGTGACCCCAGGCAGAGGAGCACATGAAGAAATTTCTGCTTTGCGACAGGAGGGCCACAGCAGGCCTCCAAGACACCATGATCCTTAAAGCCGAAAGTCTTGCCATCCAGGCATGGACTGGGAGTGATATTCTGTTTCTAAAACCTGACGGAACTCCTCGGTTTTTCTCGCCGTCTCCTCTGACAAATGCAATGGAGCAGCTTCTGCAGCTCAGCTCCCTGTTGTACACCCTGTCTTATTTTCCACTCCTGTTCCTGGTTTTCTGGTGCTAAATTTAGCACCTTAATAAGTATGCACCAGTCTCAGTGCAGTGACCCTGAATAGATAACTCCCCAAAGTTGCTTGAATGGGTGTTTTGCATCTCGTCCCCTCCCTGCAATTGTCCCGTCTTCCTCCTCCACCTTTTATCAGGGCTTATAATCTTCTCCAGTTTTGTTGCTAATCTGATCTTGCACATGCCTGCCTATTATTTACCGTTCTTCACAAAGGTAAAAGACTCATCAGTTATGAGGATTATGGGCTTTCAGCACAAAGGAATCAAGAGAAGGATAAAAATGTATACAGCTGCGGTTTAGGATGATTAAGCATTGTGTGGGAGCCATGCAACTATTTCCTTATTTATACTGTGGCAGGGGAACAAGCACAGATTTATTTTATTTCAATTAAATGTCATATGACCTCCAAAATAACAAAAATAACAAAACAATAAAGTTTTCAGTAAAAAACAACACTTTAAAACAACCCTTTAAAATGTTCAGAAAAATAACAATAAGCTAAAAACCAGATTGAAACGCATGTTTGAATAGGCTTTGCCTAAACAAAAATGTTTAAAGTGGAAGTAGTGAAGATGTCTGCCTGAAGTCAAGAGGCAGGGAGTTCCAAAGTTGCACTAAAAAAAAAAAGATTTCTTGCAGGTATGGAGTGAGTGTTGAGTGGCATCTGTAACCGCTGCCAGTTCCACTGATCAAAGCTGTTGAATGGGCTCATAAGAGTAAGGGAATCTCGCAAGCAGATGTTAAGTGTGACTTAGGTTCTTCCCTTTCAGAAAACACTAGAACAATTGTAGTGAAAGAAAAACCGTACAAGTGAGTCATTTAAAAGTCTATTTTTAAAGGTGCTGATAACTTGGTGCTGTCAGATCCCATCCCATGCAGTATGAGAAATAATTTCCCCACCCTCGGATCCTAAATGAAGTTTCAACCAAATCCTGTCCTATGCTTGTTTACTTGGAAATCCACATAGATCACCTGGACTTCCTTCTTTAGCAAAGGTGAGGAGTGATGCTGGGGTGCCGAGATCTGTTAATTTCACTTTCTCTGTTCCTCGTTTTCCCACTCTCGAGTTCACTTTGACACATGCCTGCATCGGTTTGTAGTTGATTATTTCTTCAACATCTCTTCTTGAAAGTTTGCCAGCATTTCTTACGTGTCGTTTCTTTGGTGAGGGGTGCTCCCAGGTGGTCATTATTTTGGGGTGGGATTGAATCACACGCCAGCAAACTCAGTGATAGCTGATTGTGCAGCAAACCTGCTTCCCCAAAAGATTGCACATCTTGCGATAAGGAAAATGTGCTTGAACGTGTGGGCTTATACATGCTTGACACAACATCATCTAAACATGTCAGAATGAATGTTCAATAAGTAGTCAACATTGTCTAATCTCCCAGCAAACAAACTTATTCAATGAGATATTTATCTTGTCTATGGCAATCAGTGGGACTTGGGAGTGTTCAGTGGGGATCATACCTATAGTCCTTGATAAAAATCTGTACTTTACTCCCTTTTGTTCTGAGTGGTACTGTAATAAGGTGCACACCTTATTAAAATTAACATGGTTGGGATTGGATTATCGGGTGCATGTCTAGAAGTTAACATCACCCAAGTTAGGATTCAATCTCTCTCTCTCTCTCTCTCTCTCTCTCTCTCTCTCTCTCTCTCTCTCTGTGTGTGTGTGTGTGTGTGTGTGTGTGTGTGTGTTGTGATTAATGTGGCCATTTGAAAGCTGTAAAAAAAAACAGCTTTCAAATAAGGGTACCTGCAGACCCTCAGTATTTTGATGGAGAGATTCAAGGGCATACAGGAAATTTAGGTTTGTGCAGTTAACGTGGATCAAAACACTCTGCCACCCTTCAGCAACAAATCCACTTTAAAAAAAGAAATGTGCTTTTGTGGTTTGGAAAGTAACAGGGAAAGTGTGGAACGAAGGGATGGTTACTGGGAAGACGTCTAAACATCCCGCAAGCAACTAGGGATGGATACATTTTGTTCTATATCCTGCAAATAAATCAGAATACACGCATGGCAAAGACCAGATACAATCTCATCTCCACGAAAGCTTTGTGCAAGCAAATCAAGGTGGATGCTCCGTAATCATAGGCTTCATTTTTTGCTGACAATCTCCTTCAAAGATTTATTGGTGTTTTAGATTATTAAAGGGGAGGCTGTACAATATCTATAGAAACGAACTGTGGTTACATCCTGGGCATGCCAGCACTGCAAGTTATGCTCAGAATACTGTGGAAGAGGTCTTTGAGGAAGGGTGTTTGGTTAACAAACCTGCTAAACTCTCTTGAAATGCTCCACAACTCAGGACATGGATGGCTGTGTTGTCTGTGGATCTTCATTAAAATCATGACAAAATGTTTAAACTGCCAATATCCCATGTAGCATCTGGAGAAGAGCAACCAGTTTTTGCATCATGTGGCAGGGTTTGGATATGGGCTGTGTGGTTGGACAGTCTAGAGGAATCAGTGTGTGAGAGCAATTGCGTGTCTATGGTGACCCGTTCTTAGCTTGGTATGACAAGCGTTTGTTTTGAATTCATCTTTATAGGGTCTTCATCTGAAGTGCAGGAGCTGTGTATGTAGGAGGCATGTGAAGTCCACAGTAAGAATGTTCATAATTTGTATCGGGGAAGGGTCATCGCTCAGTGGTAGAGCGCCTGTTTTGCATGCATAATCAAAACTTTCCATCGTGAAATTGTTACTGCCCAAAGCCTGAATTTCAGGTGCTTTCTGAGTGCTGGCATAACCTGATGCCGACGTTTCATTAAATACGGAACGACACTCAATGTCAGGTATCAAAAGCATCAAATAGCAATTACCGCATCTTGCCAGCTCCCAAATACTAATTACCACTACATGCCAACAGTCAAGCAATATTGTTACCGAATGTGGAAAAAGAACACCGACTGCACTCTACAGTCAGATATAAAAATTGCAGTACAGTGGTACCTCGGGTTACATACGCTTCAGGTTACAGACTCCGCTAACCCAGAAATATTGCCTCAGGTTAAGAACTTTGCTTCAGGATGAGAACAGAAATCATGCTCCGGCGGCGCAGCAGCAGCGGGAGGCCCCATTAGCTAAAGTGGTGCTTCAGGTTAAGAACAGTTTCAGGTTAAGTACTTAACCTGAGGTACCACTGTATTAATAGATGTACAAGTAATTATGTTTCTGTTCCTCTGGTGTCTTAATTCCCACCTTTCCCCTCCAATACTTACTAAGCGATGGCTGATTTCATGTAAAACTTTTGAACTTGTGAAATTGACCAAGAATTAGGAAAAACCCGTTTTGCTGTACCTATTGCATCCTTGGAGCAATAGGAGAGACAAGGAGGTGTGTGGGGGGGATTAAGAAAAGGGCCTCCGTGTTATAAGTGCCTCCAAATCCTCTCTTTGAAAACCTGTAATAAAGAAGGTTGTGCTTATGATTAATGAAAGCATTTGACGTTACATAGGATGATGTAATCGATCAGTGTAGAAACCATTTCTATTTCAGTAACTCATTGGGGCAGTCCTGGAAATGACATGCCATTGTCTCCACAAGCTGTTTAGCTCCTGATTAAATTATTTAGCTGAAGAGGATCTGCACAGGGGCTGAAGCAACTGCAAACTCTTTTGTTCAAGCACCCGTAAAGTACGTAAATCAATATGTGGAGGCAGGCGGGAAGGAGCACCAGTCTGTTCACTCGTTTCAAAAGCACAGAATGGGGAGCAAGACTTTGAAAAACTCAAAATACTAGACCCCCTCCAAAAAAAACCCCTCCTGCCTCTTTGTGGTCATGAGAGCTCTGTTCAGTTTCAGACATTCTTAGGACACAGCAACACATTCATGTAGACACAGCTGGAATTACAGTTGCAAGTCATGCACCATCACTACTACTACTACTACTACTACTTACAGATAGGTAGCCGTGTTGGTCTGCCATAGTCAAAACAAAAAAAAATTCCTTCCAGTAGCACCTTAAAGACCAACTAAGTTAGTTCTTGGTATGAGCTTTCGTGTGCATGCACACTTCTTCAGATATCTGAAGAAGTGTGCATGCACACGAAAGCTCATACCAAGAACTAACTTAGTTGGTCTTTAAGGTGCTACTGGAAGGAATTTTTTTTTTTTTTTTACTACTACTACTATTATTATTATTATTTATTATTATTATTTATTTCATCTATGAATCACTTTTATGAGGCATTCCAAGGTGGTTTTCAATATAATAAAAACAAATATAAAAGAGTTGCATATATAAAAAGTTAGTGCAATTGCATATGTAAAGGCAATTCTACTACTACTACTATTACTACTACTACTACTACAAAAACAGAATAAAGCACCCAGGACAAAGATCTCCATTGAGAAGGCTTGCTGAAATGGGAAAATCTCTGGCAGGCACTGATGTTCCTTTGCATGCTACATTGATGCTCCTTGCAACATGGATGCTTGACTTCCATTGCATTCTCTCAGGAAAGCCCATGTCTACGTGCAGAAAGAGGAATCTAATGCACGGGTTTCAGAGGCAGGGCTTGCCGCTGCGCTTCTCAATTCCCTTCTCCACACACACTTATCACAGCGCTTTAAGGATGTCTGCTTTCATGAGCATTAAAAACCCAAGATCACATTGTTGCTTGAGGTAGGCAAGTCATCCCACCCCACCCCTCCACACACAGACACACACACACATACAAACACACACACACCCCTTGTTCCATGCACTGGAGCCAATTGGTCTACTTGGCTGTTGACTCTTGCTTCAGCACTGGCGGCGGGACAGTATTCTCCACCACACCTGAGGGCAGCAGGCGAGTTAGAGCCGCAGGGCAGGACAGGTATCCCACAGCCCTGCCCTTCAACCCCTCGCTGCTATCGCCCAACGCAGCACCTGCCATCTGAGGCAGTTGCCTCACCCTGCCTAATGGTAGGGCACACCCTGGAAAGGATAAACAGAGCTGGGAGGGCAAGTGTTTCCAAAAAGGAAAAAACAAACAAACCTATACTTGGTCAAAGCAGTGTATATTATATTGCTTCTATGTATATTGTATGGTTTCTTTTTCTATTTTATAACCTTTATTGAAAAATCAAGAAGTTCAAAATTACAAGTGCACAGGGTAAGATAAGACACAAAAAAGATGAAGAAACAAGAAATAGTACTCATGTAGAAAACAAATCAGGAAAAAAACTGGGTGCATTACAAAAAAAGGGGGGACTTGTTATTGTCGTTAAGCAGACCTTAGTCTAATATGATATTTATAAACATGAATTCGATGAATTCCTTCTACAGTGGTACCTTGGGTTACATACGCTTCAGGTTACATACACTTCAGGTTACAGACTCCGCTAACCCAGAAATAGTGCTTCAGGTTAAGAACTTTGCTTCAGGATAAGAACAGAAATCGTGCTCCGGCAGTGCGGCGGCAGCAGAAGGCCCCATTAGCTAAAGTGGTGCTTCAGGTTAAGAACAGTTTCAGGTTAAGTACGGACCTCCGGAACGAATTAAGTACTTAACCCGAGGTATATTGTATGTTTATGTTGCGAACTGCCCTGAGATATGTGGCTAAAGGGCAGTATTCACATTTAATAAGTAATATATAATGACGTTATGCAGTTGCCCTCACTGAAGATGTTCCCAGGGAAGGCCTATGAGATACTGAGGGGTGGCTGGGTCCTCCATTGCTTCAGCCAATGTTAAGTGGTGCATGGAGCAGATTCATCACCGCAACTGAGAATGAGCAAGGAATCCATGCAGTCAATGAATGGGGACTAGCAGCCTACAGGATAACAAGGCCTTCTTGTTCATTATTGTCTTGCATCTGAGAAATTAGGGTTGCCATATTTCAAAAAGTAAACACCAGGACACCCCAAACGTTGAGCTTTCTTTTCGGAAGACTGCCTAGTCCCGTCCCCCTTGGACGTCAATTCCTCCTTTGAAATCCTGGCAATGTCTAGGAAAATCTGGACTCATGGCAGCCTCAGAGAAATGCTTTTTAAATTTATTTAAAGGGTGGCAGCTGGGCTATCCTCAGACCAATATCTTGTGGCGCCCATGGGCAGGAAGCACTGCCGCCTTCGTTTTGTACACAGGGGGCAGCTTGCTAAGCAAGGAACTTTAGTCACCCTTATCCACAAATCATTTAAAATGGATCTAGACCTCGTGAAAACGTCAGGCTTCCATGTCAACTCTCCCTTGCCTTAGATGGCCAGGTGGAGCTGCTTGTCTTTGAGCCAAGTTCCTCCATCTCTCTGGCTCAGAATTTATTTACTTTTTTTGCATTGCTAGCCCATCTTTTCCTCCAAGGAGCTCAAGCTGGCTTACGTGGGTCTCCCTACGTCTCATTTAATCCCCATGACAACCCTGAGAGGTGGGTTAGGCTGAGAGGCAGGGACTGTCTTCCTACCACCCAGTGAGCTGTTTTATGGCCCAGTGGGAGATTTGAACATTGGTCTCTCCTAAGTCCTAGTCTGACTCCCTAATCACTGCACCACAGTGGGTGGAACTGCCTCTTCTCTATTGCAACAAATACCTTGGTGATGATTTACCTACCCCACTTCTATCATATCTTTTGGATCAAGGATGCCTTGTCTGCTTGGCAGTTCATAAGATATAATCATTAGGATTGTCAGCCAGCAGAAGACTTATTACAGTGTGATTCTGTGCATGCCTGCTTACAAGTAAACCCCGCTGAGCTCACAGGGAATGACTCTGAGCCATGTTGAAGGCTGTAGGCCTGTATCAGTTATTCAGTTGGCTGCCATAATGGCATACTCTCCAACATTTCTCCAATGAAAATAGGGACTTCTTGTTCCATTATAATTATAATTATTTATACTTGCCCATATAACTGGGTTGCCCCAGCCACTCTGGGTGGCTTCCAGCATATATAAAACCATAATAAAACATTAAACATTTAAAAAAAATTCCCCATACAGGGCTGCCTTCTGATGTCGTCTAAAGGTTGTATAGTTATTTATCTCCTTGGCTTGGAGGGGTCGCATAACTCCATACCCTCCAACATTTCTCCTAAGGAACAGCGGGAAATTCTGGGATCAAATCAGAAACCTGGACGGTTTCTGTAAATCTGGGACAGTTCCTGGAAAATAGGGATGCTTGGAGGAGCTGTCATAGCCATGCCTACTCAAAAGTAAGTGCCATTGGATTCAATTATTAATTCAGTTCAGCTAAGGCTAAGATAGACTTCTAAACAGGTGGCAATAGATAAGGACCCAGCGGACCTCAGGTAAAAAAAGCATAGGAGAACACTGGGCTTATTACAGTTAAAGCCTGGCATCAGGTTGAGGGCCACTTAGTTCCTGGAAATGATGACTCTTGGAGCAAGGCCCATTAGATGTCTTGACTGCCAGCGCCTGGGATGCTCACCTCACCTGGACGTAGAGTTTTAAAGGCCAACACCAATGCCTGCCAACAAGATTTTAGCTGGCAAGCGGCATAAATACAGTGGTACCTCAGGTTACACGTGCTTCAGGTTACATACGCTTCAGATTACAGACTCTGCTAACCCAGAAATAGTACCTCGGGTTAAGAACTTTACCTCAGGATGAGAACAGAAATCGTGCTCTGGCAGCGCAGCGGCAGCAGGAGGCCCCATTAGCTAAAGTCGTGCTTCAGGTTAAGAACAGTTTCAGGTTAAGAACGACCTCCGGAACGAATTAAATACTTAACCCAAGGTACCACTGTACAGAGATTTAAAGCATTGCTCGAACCACTGTGCTCCACTACCCCTGACCTGATTGGGCCTGATCTTCACCCTTATCTCTGGATATACAAACTCAATAAATAAATAAACTAGGGAGGTGTGCATGGGAAGTGTCCAGCCAAACCTGAAATGAAAGCAGAGCACTGACGGGAAGGAGGAATATATTTCCTGGAATAACACCTTCTCTAGGGCTTGCTGGCTGGCATTTCTGAATCTTCCTCCAGTCAGAAAGGGATTCAAGGCAGCTGCCTCTGCGACTGAGTCACGTCGTGCCCTAGATCTCTTGAGGACTTTATATTATTTTAGCAGGTGGAAGAGCCAGAAATTGTCAACTATGCACTGGGCCATTCTGAAACCAGTCTGGGGCCTGACTGGGGAGATCCAAACATCCAAAGCCCACCCCTGTTAACCCAAAACACCCTCTCTAGCCAGGATTCTTATTTATTTATTATAAGTTTCTATTATTCGTCTTATAGTCCTCTTCATGCCAAAATAGGCTTCTAAGTGGGTTACAGTCATAAAAAACAAATGGCGTAAAGAATAAAATATAAACATCCATGGAAAAAAGGTGAGGTTCCAACAAAGGAAGAATGGCTTTTGAAAATGATGCTGAACTGGCAAGATAAACAGCAAATATTAGAGACCAAAATGACAAAAAGATTCTTTGAGAACTGGAGGCCTTTTATCGAATATTTAAAGAAATACTGTAGCAAGATGAAAACACCAGCAAGACTTGAAATATGAGCCACAGCTTTAATTATCAAGATAAATGGGTTTAAATGGATGTCTTGAATATGCAGCATTCAAAGGTAAATATGGAAACCATGGAAGGGGAGGATGGGAAGTCGATAAAATAATTAATTTACGGTCTGTGTTAAAATTTGTAAAGTTTTTATTGTGAAAAACCAATAAATAAGATTATTACACACACACACACACACACACACAAAATTAAAATACTGTAGTAACAAAACAGCCCTGTTAAAGCAGTAATTAAAACAAGAGACTCGGGTCAAGAGATTATGGGAATGTCTTCAAAAGCTAGGTAGGGCAAGGATTCTTCTCAAGGGCCGATTCCCTCCTGGGCAACCTTCTGAGGGCCAGCGGTGCGCGGGTCCAGAGGCAAAAGTGGGAGGAGCAACACATGCAAATTTTACCATTGAACAGCAGGCTAGGTTCTAAACTCACTCACACCCCCTTCTCGACCCTCCATTCTAGGAAACAAGAGTCGCGATCAGAGTTCAAGGACGTATCCTGTCTCGGCAAAACTGGTTGGGGTGTGAAGCTAAACCAGCGAGGGGGTATGGTCTGGGGAGAGTCCTGGGGGCCAGATTTAGGGGCTTAGAGGGCCGCATTGCCATACTGGCCTGAGGCTCCCGCACCCCTGCCTTAAGCTACAGATGAATCAAGCTAAAAGTTGACTGGTTAATCAAGCCAAAAATTATTGACTCTAATTTAAGTCCCACTGCGAGAGGAGTGGTAGGATAAGTGCCGAAGCGAGAGGCAAACAGTTTGGCAGGAGGTCAATCTCTCCAACTTGTGGCTTAGTTAGGAGCAGAGCGTGTGCCCCTTTGATGCCATCTCCGGGTCTCTGTCCTGTCTGCCTTGGCAAGCTCAGCAGTTAGCAATGCTTTTTATTTTATTGGGGTGGTGTGTGTACCGTTCCCTCCTCATTACCCAGCTGTGAGAGATTTGACTGAGCTAATTGACAAAAACAAAGGTTTGGCCGGCCGGCCAAAATTCCATCATGTGTCATTATGCATCCTTCTAAATTGCATTGTTTGTGCAGCTGTTCTGCAAAACGGGCCACTGGGTTTATTTTTGTCCCCCAGAGCTGGGTGTGGAGGAAAGAGAAGGGTCTTCTTCCTATTGTGGCAGGTCTGAGATCAAAGAATTAAAATAACGCAGCTCAGGACATTCAAGGGTGCTTTGAGGCAGGGAATCACTTTGCATTGGACTGTGGAGATATTGCCAGCAAATTATGGGCAACAAGATCTTTTTACTTAGTGGGTTTGCCCCGGAAAGGGTGAATCTGAATTAAATGGGAGTGGGAATACGGGCTGACATTTTGATGGCAACCTTGCAGTGGGTAGGGTAGCATTTTTAGGCTCCTGAACTTCCTAAGTCAACTAATTTAATGGCTGACTTTTCGAGGCTTCTAACTGTGGCTCTCATGGATGAGCTGGTTAATGTCCCAACAAAACTGGAAATCTCTGCAGAGTTTCCTTACTACGATTGGAAAGCATGTGTTTGAATGCTTTCTAATTCTAGATTCCTAAAAAAAATGTTTTAAATAGAATGTAAGAGAAAGGAACACGACTGGGGGAAAGTGTTATTTGCTTTGAATTCTCTTAATGCTCCCATCTTCACTATACAGCTAAAGCAGTATAATAGTATTGCAGAGTTGGAAGGGTCTGTGATGGTCTACTAGTCCAGCTCCTGCAATGCAGGAATCTTTTGCCCCACGTAGGGCTCAGACCCATGACTCTGAGAGTAAGAGTCTCATGCTCTACCAAATGAGCCATCCTAGGACTGGGCCATGGCTTCACCAAAGAATCCTGGGAACCCTAGTTTATCACAGGTGCTGAGAGTTGTCGGAAGACCTCCTTATTCCAACTTGCAGAGTTGCAATGTCCAGAGTTCCCTGGGAGGAGGGATTGGATAGTAAACTGCTTTCCTGCTTATGTTCTTTTAAGATGTGGCACCTAGACTGGTGACTGGGTGCGGCCGCCGAGACCACATAACACTGGTCTTGAAAAATCTACACTGGCTCCCAGTACGTTTCTGAGCACAATTCACAGTGTTGGTGCCGACCTTTAAAGCCCTAAACGGCCTCGGTCCAGTAGACCTGAAGGAGCGGCTCCACCCCCATCGTTCTGCCCAGACACTGAGGTCCGGTGCTGAAGGCCTTCTGGCAGTTCCCTCACTGTGAGAAGCCAAGTTACAGGGAACCAGGCAGAGGGCCTTCTCGGTAGTGGCACCCACCCTGTGGAACACCCTCCCACCAGATGTCAAAGAGAACAACAACTACTGGGCTTTTAGAAGACATCTTAAGGCAGCCCTGTTTAGGGAAGCTTTTAATGTTTAACAGACCACTGTATTTTAATATTTTGTTGGAAGCCGCCCAGAGTGGCTGGGGAAACCCAGCCAGATGGGCGGGGTATAAATAATAAATTATTATTAGTAGTCTTTAAACTGGACCTGGACTGGGCAGTCCTTCAAGCAGAGAAATGTCCTCTGTAAAGTAGGGCACATGGCCACTATATTTAACAGTTTGTTTTCAGTTCTCCCCTCATACCCCATTTTCTTTCTTTTATAGTGCTTTGGGAAGGTACCTCAGTGGCAGAACATCTGCTGTGCACGCAGAAGGTCCTAAATTCAATCCCTGACATTTTTGTATGCAATCGTTGTCTAATATACACAATTTTGCAAAGCATTTCCCCCTAATGCAATGCATTTTGCTTGTTGTTGTCACTAATACAGGCATTGTGATCCTTTGTCCTAGTCTGTGCAATTTTGCACACCCTGGTTTTCTGGAGAACTGCATTGCAAAATTCAGAGAAGTTTGAATTGTTTCAATCCACTTTTTTTTTTAAAGTGTGAATTGAGCAGGTTTGCCTTCAGCTGTGAACTGAATCAGTCTTCTCCCCCCTCTCTCCCAGTCCATCCTTGCTTCCTGCATGGCACTTCACTTCTCTGAGAAAGTGTATCTCCTTGTAAGACAAATGCATTTCCTGAAAGTCGGCCATCTCAGAGGGACAGCAGTTCTTGGTTTGCAAACAATTAATTTCACTCTCCATCCTTCTGTGTCACTCATCAAATGGTTTTTACACGCTGGAAGCAGGAAAAAGGCAGTGGCATTTGCAGCGAACGTTTTCTTGGCAACGGCCACAAGGGTGGGCTTGTGAAACCTGAAGCGCCCTTTGTGTAAGCTCTGAGTCAGCCGCCTGGAATTCATGTTTGCTTATGGATGTTGCGATAATTAACAGAGCAGGAAGCCAACGACTGATTGATTGATTTATATTTAGGTGTGCGTTCACACAAACACACAGCGTTAATAAAGCGCCTCTTGGAATGCAGAGATGGGTTGGAGAGTCTGATCTCACACATGTTTACTTGGAAATTCATTAAGTGTGCGTAGAATTTGAACTCGTAGCCGGTGCCTCCTTTTTCCTGGATAGTTTGTGGAGTTGCTGCCGAGAAGCTCATCAACAGAACATCTGCTGTTGTGCAGGGGGTACCAGATTCAATGCCTTGCATTTCTGCATAGGGCTGTTAGACTCTTACCCCAAACCCTAGAGAGCTGCTGCCGGTCTGAGTAGAGCGTACTGAGCTAGATGGGAGGATGGTGTGATTGTGTGATAACAAGGATTCCTGGGTTTCTATATAGCATCTCAAAATTGAATCCAGATGCCAACCTGCCTGCCTTTGCTGTTGATAGTTCCAGTTTGCTTGTCACCATAGCTGGTGCAGATCTAATGGTGGAGGCACATTAAGTCAGCTGAGCATTGCAACAAGGATGCAGTCCTGGAGGGCTGCACTGAGCCTTTGGATCTGTGCAGGATGAGCCCCTGACCAGGGCTGATGCACGAACCCTACATGCTGTGGGTGGAGTTTGGACAGGGACTTGTTAAACCGGGGTTATAAATTGCTTTTGCATAAAGGATTATGGGCAGGTCTCCAGGGTTGCCTTTATTAAACCCTTTTGCATTTACAAAGCTTGCAGGTCGTCACATATTTTTGGAGCTAATTAGTTACTGTCAGGGCATTTATCTTGAAGTTGTAAACAGCAGTGCGGAGAAGTGTCATCATCATAAAGTGTTAATTATCCCCCTGATTAGTTTTTACTAAAACTTCCCAGGGCCTTCGGGCATGGGAGCTTTGAATTCAGTCAAATTTATTAATTACTGTGATTATGTCTGAATTATACTGCCGCGTTGAGAGGTGGCTAATAAGAGAGGGCTCCGATACCACTCATCGCAGAGGAACCAAACAGAGGGAGAAAGTTTTAGATTAATGAGAATCGTGGAATTTGAAGAACAGGGAACATGGAGGGCATTTCTATTTCCCCCTTTAGCCAAAAAGGCACTCCAAGCTGCTTACAAAAGACTTGCAACCCAAAAAGACATGCAGGGGGAAAGGAAGGAGGAAAAGGAAGACAAAGCAAGCTCAATCTCAGGCTGTACTTCTCATTTTGGCACTTACTGAAAACATCATTGTTTAGACAAGTCTAGCCAGACATTTAGAAAGTTGGTGAAAGTTTTAATCTGTTTTTTATTATTTTTGGTCTATTGTTATTTTAATTTTTCAAAGGCTTTACATTATGATTGTTAATTTTTCTTAGTGATAGCTTTATTGTTTTATCTTTTTTTGTAAACAGCTTTCAGGTTCGTTTGGGGTTTTTTTTTACGGTCAAGCAGCTTATAAATTTTGTGAAGTAAATAAAATTAAAGTTATTAGTTACAGTTCTTATGGTGCAGTTAGGAGGAGGAGGAGGAGCTCCTCATCGATGCCAGTGGAGGTTTTCTGTCGATGAAGAGAAAGCATTCTTCACACTGAACAGATCTAAGAGCAGATCCTGGTGACAATTTGTAGGCCAGAAGGACAGGGCAACTCTTGCCTTGCACTTCTTCCCTTGGATAGCTGACTTAGAAGCCACAGTGACCAGAAGTTCAGTTCCATATCTAGAAGCTGAAAAGGCACCTTCGAGGGGAAAAAATGCACTCAGAACTGGCTCCTCCCACCCTTAATTGTTAGCACTCGATCAATTATTCTGATTTTTTTTAAAGGGGCTCTATAATTGTCAAGTGAAATTATGATAATTCGGACAGCTTAGCTGAGCAATTTAAAGTTGTGCCGTCAGCAGGCTGGAAGCACAAAAGAGTGACCCAAAATACCGTATCTTTCGCTCTATAAGACGCACATTTTCCCCTCCAAAAATTAAGGGGAAATGTGTGTGCGTCTTATGGAGCGAATGCAGGCTCCTTGGCTTCAGTGATAGCAACGCGAAGCCTCCGAAGTGCAGAGGAAGCGCTCCCGCCGCGCTCCGGAGGCTTTAGGTTGCCTTCACTGAAGCCAAGGAGCCTGCATTCGCTACATAATACTCTCCAGATAGCTGCCTGAAGCCTCCGGAGCGCGGCGGGAGCTCCTGCCGCACTCCGGAGGCTTTGGGTTCCTTTCGCTGAAGGGTAGGTGCCCCTTCAGCTAAGACGCAGCGCCCCTTCAGCTAAGCGGGAGGAGAAATGGCAGGGGCTCCATTTCTCCTGCCACTTCGCTGAAGGGGCGCTGTGCAGAGAGGGGGAGATATTTTTTTTCTTGTTCTCCCCCTCTAAAACAAGGTGCGTCCTATGGTTGGGTGCGTCCTATAGAGCGAAAAATGCGGTAGTTTCTGCCCTCTTCTCTGATTTGCAGTTTCTCTTCCAAGGATGGGTGCAAAGGCATCTTCTGGGGCAAGCCTGGGCCCCATTTGTTCAGCTTGTCCACAGGCTCAGTGTGTCACAAACGGACGGTTGAAGGAGCTGAGTATGTTTACCCTGGAAAAGTGGGGACTGAGAGGAGATATGATAGCCATCTTCAAATACCTTAAGGCAGGGGTCAGCAACCTTTTTCAGCCGGGGGCTGGTCCACCATCCCTCTGACCATGTGGTGGGCTGGACTATACAGTGGTACCTCTGGTTGCGAACAGGATCCATTCCGGAGGCCCGTTCGCAACATGAAAATAGCGAAACCCGCAGTGGCGCTTCTGCACATGCGCGGGTTGTGATTTGCCGCTTCTGCACATGATGTCATTTTGTGCTTCTGCGCATGTGCGAGCGGCAAAACCCAGAAGTAACCCTTTCCGGTACTTCCGGGTCACCGCAGGATGTAACCTGAAAGAACGTAACATGAAGCAAACGTAACATGAGGTATGACTGTATTTTGAAAACAAAAATGAACGAATTCCTATGCCCCACAAATATCCCAGAGATGCATTTTAAATAAAAGGACACATTCTGCTCATGTAA
Organism: Podarcis cretensis; assembly: GCF_951804945.1. NCBI lineage: Eukaryota > Metazoa > Chordata > Lepidosauria > Squamata > Lacertidae > Podarcis > Podarcis cretensis. The sequence goes on from NC_137185.1 coordinate 17,738,444, forward strand.
AAACACGCTGATTCCCGGACCGTCTGTGGGCCGGATTAAGAAGGCGATTGGGCCGCATCCGGCCCACGGGCCTTAGGTTGCCTACCCCTGCCTTAAGGGCTGTCATGTGGAGAATGGAGCAAGCTTGTTTTCTCCTGCTCTGGAGGGTAGAACGAATGCCTTCAAGTTACAAGAAAGGAGATTGTGATTGAACATTCAGAAAAACTTTCTGACATTTTGAGCCCTTTGACAGTGAAACGGACTCCCTCAGGAGGTGGTGGATTCTCCTTCCTTGGAGGTTTTTAAGCAGAGGTTGGATGGCCATCTGCCATGGATGCTTTCGCTGAGATAGGAAAAAAGGACTGGACAAAAAGATTCCTGCAATACAGGGGGTTGGACTAGATGACCCTCGTGTCCCTTCCAACTGTAAGATTCTATGATTTTATCCCTTTCTTGAGTGTTTTCCCCTGGCTGGTATATGTCTGCTTGAGCTGTGGATGGAGATGGCTGTGCGCGGATGTGCGCGTGCAGAAACTAGGCTACTGTACCAAGGTAATCAATGCATTTGTTGCCCTGCCCACATTCACCTGTGGCCCTGCCCACCACTGCCATGTGGCCCCCATAACATTACCCTGAAGGCTATGTGGCCCTGCACAAGCTTCCTTATACTTAATCAAAATGTATTTTCTCCCCACAAACCCTTTCCTTTATCAGTTCCTTCCTTGGACTAGTTGGGGGCCCAGGAATGCACATGCGCCAAAGGTAGCAGCAGCAGGATGTGTTCCGAAAGGTCAGTGGCAGTCAGTTCCACAGGTCTTTGCTCTCCAGCACTGCCATAGGCCAAGCCAGAAGCAGACGGAGCTCTCTTCAGTTTCCCCCACTGTTTTGACACTCCCCAGCCAGCAGATTTACAGTCCTCCTGTCTCAAGTTCATTCATTTTCTCCTCTTATTTACCTTTCTGCACCACACAGTGTTTTCAGCAAAGATCACATTTCTGCCTCCGAGCAAAGGCTGGCATGCCAAGAAGGAGCTGATCCATAAATCTTTCCTTCCTTCCCCCTTTTATTCCATTAAGAGATTTAGCTGAGGTTTCGGAGGGTGGTGTGGTGTTTTTTTTGTCTCTTTGTTTTTGCCTGGGAGGAAAAAATGCCCTGCCATTGCGGGTGTTCAGACAGCGCAATTAATTAAAGCTTCATTTTCCTGCTCGTCTCTGTCTCCCCATTACAACATCTGCCGTGTGGATCCATGTCGCGGGGATCGGGCAGGCGTGGAGAAAAAGGGATTCCTTTGAGGCATTGGATCTTAATTGAAACTTTTGAAATGGGATCTTGTTTGAAGGCCACGTATAGATAATTGTGTCACGTCCAGCGGGCTTGAGGAGTTCAGTCAGAGCTTCCCAACAGATGTTTTTGGCTGACTTTAGCCTGGTGTGATGGGAAGCATGCGGGGTTTGGGAGCTTTCCAAAAGACTTGAAAGTCTTTTTTTTACCATTTCTGCCTAGAAAATGAGAGTCTCTCTCTGAAATTCTGGACTGGGCCATCTTCAAAGGGACTCAATGGGCTTTGCATGGCTTCCCACCCACCTCATTTTGGTGGGTTAGGGCTATCACAAGGATACCGTAGAGCAGGGGTAGGCAAACTAAGGTCCAGGGGCCGGATGTGGCCCAACTGCCTTCTCAATCTGACCCATGGATGGTCCAGGAATCAGCACGTTTTTACATGAGTAGAATGTGTCCTTTTATTTAAAATGCATCTCTGGGTTATTTGTGGGGCATGGGAATTTATTTATTTATTTATTTATTTATTTATTTATTTATTTATTTATTTATGGGGCATGGGAATTCATTTATTTCTTTATTTTCAAAATATAGTTCAGCCCACCACATGGTCTGGACCGGCCCACGGCTGAAAAAGATTGCTGACCCCTGCTTTGGAGTCTGAAAAGGTTCAGCAAACGGCAGTCAAAATGACCACAGGGTCTTTTAGTTTAGAAAAGGAGTGTGCATATGCAATAGAAGTAGATAATATTATGCATGCCATGGATAGATAGATGTTTTTCTCATTCGCTCATCATCCTAGGACACCAGGGTCATCAATGAAACTGAGTGTCGGAAGATTCAGGACAGGCTTTTTCTCTTCTTTTGTGAGAATTCTTTTAAATTAATGTAGGTTCAAAGATACAGATGTGAAATAACATAAACAAAACCACAAAATGCAGGAGCAATGCAGAGATTGTTCATGCAAATTAGTAGATTTCAGGTGCTATAGGATGTGAGTTTTCATCTGTTTTTAGTTTATTGTTATTTTAACTTTTGGAAAGTCTTAAATTACTGGTAATTCACCTCACTGATAATTTTATTGTTCTCTTTTTTCTTTTTTGTAAACCACTTTGAGGGTTTTCTTTTCTTTTTTTTAACCAATAAGCGGTGTATAATTTTATACATAAATAAATAACATATTAAAAAAGAAAAGCACATTGCGATTTGGCATGGGGAGAGTTTTGCATGTCCGAGTTTGACGTGTAAGAAATAAAGTCCCGCCAAACAGTGGAAAGGTTTTGCCTCTTTTTTGCCTTTAGAAACACAGAATTTGCAAGTTATTTTCCCTGCCCTAGCCAGAGTCCGCATAGTTTTGTATCGCTAAAAAACGTCCAGGTCTTGTCTTATCTTCCATTTCTGAGCTTTAGAGATCCTTGCTGCATCCAGGTAAGGAATTATTTAGATCATAAAGATGTCTGGACAGGCTTTTTCACACAGGAGATCCTTTTTTTCTTCTTCCACGAGGCCCATACTTAAACACTTGGAGTCACTGCCACAACTTATAGCAATGGCCACCATCTTGAATGGCTTTAAAAGGGGATTAGAGAAATTCATGGAAGGCCATCAATGGTTACTAGCCATGTTGGCTATGTATTGCTTCCTCTGTCGGACACAGTATGCCTCTGACATATCAGTTGTTGGGGAGCACAAGGGAGGAGAGTGTTGTTCTGCTTGTGGGCTTCCCAAAGGCTTCCCACGGAAACAAGATGCTGGGCTAAACTGGGCCCCACCATCTTAAAGCTCATGACTGGCCCAGGATCACCCAGTGCACTTCAGGGCTGGGTGGGGGTCTAAATCATGTCCCAGCCCAGTGCTCCAACCACCAACAGCATTAAATAAATGATTTGCAAGTTTAAATCTCACCCAGCCATGGACTCACTAGGCAGCCTTTGGCAAGACATCCTCTCCCCCCTGAAGTGTAGCGCAAGCCTACCTTAAAGCGTTGTTGTTGCTGCTGCCACTGCTGAGAACGCCATATCTGAGACACATAGGGAAAGTGCTTTCAGAGTCAATGGGGCTCCCTTCCAAGTAACTGTTCTTAGAGATTGGGGTGTCAGTAAATGAAATGGAGATGGAGATGTAAAGTGACTTGTGAAAGGTCATGGAGTGAGTCAGAACTCAGAATAGAACTTGTGTCATTTGAGTTTGCGGCTAACCTCTTATCCGCTGGTCTCTGCTGATTGTTTAGTTTTTGAGTTTTGTCTTCGTTTTTAAGATTTTAATGTGGGAAGCTTGTGCGAGCTTGCAGCATTCAGGGGTGGAACGCTTTCATTTTCTATTTATCTGTTCAAACTGCTTACAATAATAGGAAGCTGTCCTGCGCTGAGTCAGACCAGTGGTCCACCAAGTGGACCTCCAAGGTTAGGGTCTGGAGATGCCAGGACTTGAACCTGCAAAGCTTATGCTCACTGTGTGCAGCCACAACCCTTTCCCTAAACAAAGCTAAGCCAGAACTGAGCCAGGAGCTTGCAGCCCTCCTCTCTACCAGCTGAGCCATCAGCTCAAAGCAATTCACAATATTATTATTTTTTAAAATACAATTTTAAAAATCGCAGTATAAATGTGTCCAAATAAAAACTGCAAATTAAGCCACAATCACAGAAGATGACCTAGCTCAGCCAAATGCCTGTCCTGGCTTGCACTACATCAGTGTGGTGTAGTGGTTAGAGTGTCAGATTAGGACCTGAGAGACCCAGGTTCAAATTCCCCACTTGGCCATGAAGTTCACTGGGTGACCTTGGGCCAGTTGCCACCTCTCAGCCTAACCTACCTCACAGGGTTGTTGTAGGGATTAAGTGAGGAGTGTGAGAACTATGTATTCTGCCTTGAGCGCCTTGGAGAAAAAGGTGGGGTAGAAATGCAATGGAATAAATAAAATAAAAACAGAAAGTCTTTGCAACACCTTTGAAAAGCTAACATGGAAGTAGCTTTCTTAGCCTCTTTTGAATAGGATGGTGAGTTTAAGCACAGCTTTAAAAAATAATAATAGGAAATGCCTGGTCCCAAAATAAGACAAATGAAGGGACATAACATTTGCATATGCTGGTTTATATGTAGCGATGTGAATTCAGAAATAATTATTAGAAATTAAATAGCAATGCAATATGTCACACCATAGAGGAAAGAGGGCAAAGTGGCAAAGTGTCTGAATTAACACACAAGCAAACTAAGCAGGAGACTCCAGCACAGAAATGTTGTCCTAGCCTTGGAGCTTGGGAATGTGGGTCTTTTTAAAAGATTCAATACACATTTAGGAACATAACCAGAATTGGTGCAGATATATTGCTATTTCTTTCCTATTTCTGTTCATGGGTGCAGCCGGGATTTCAAGAGCAGTGGAAGGAGACACTTGTCCTGGGTCTCCATTGCTGTTGAACCGCAGCCATTGCTGACTGAAGTGGGATGTTCTCAGGCTGGTCAGGAGGACGTGGCCAGCTGGCCCTTTACCTTGACACGATATCCCACCAATTTCAGAAGCAGCACAGGAGCACGTCAGGAGCAGATGTCTGTCTCCTCGTTCACACAAAGAAGGGTGGTGAAGCGACAGCCACTTCAGTCTTGGCTCGAGAGACTTGGCATAATGCATCCAATTTTCACGCGTTCTGGTGGTGGCGCTTTTTATAGAACTTATTTTCGGGGACATTTGAGCAAAGCAAGGAGCTCACACATTCGTGAGTAAACACAGTGGTGAGGGTTAGAGATGTTTGTGCAAAGCTGGGACAGAAACTGAGCTTTTGAGCCTTGGGCTCCGTTTACGGCTGTCAAAAGCTGGCCTGGTTGACAGGCCAAATAGTCTTAAGGCTGTCCATGCCAATATGGCAGCAAGTCCTGCTGAGCATAGAGTTATTTTCAACCAAACAGGCATAGGGCAGTGTGCTGGGCCCAGGGGTAACCCATGAAATGTGGTCCAGAATCCAAGGTTCCGCTAGGAGTCAGTCCAACAGGGCCAAGGCAGGACACAAGGCAGGAAACCAGGCAAGGACAGGTGCAGGATCTCTGGCATACAACAATGTTGCTTCCGCAACCTGGGTTGGGGTCCGACAGCCTTTTATCTTTGTCGGGGAACGGCCGGTCCTGATCCCCTGGCGACTCACCTCCCTGTTTCGCCCAAAGGCGAGCACTCCTCCTGCGAGTACTCAGGTCTCTCCTTCTCTCAGACCTTAGTTTCTGCAGCTCGGGAGACGTCGGTGGGTTACTAGACCCAGGGGCTGCCTCAGCCTCCCCTGAGTGGAGCAGCTGTAAGCGATGGCCTAGCTGGAGGCAACGAGGTAATCCCCGCATCTGAAGCCAGGGCAGGCTCAGGTCCCTGACTCGGCCCAGCTGCTGTTTGTTGCAGGGGAACCTGTGCAGACTGGGACTCTTCAGGATCAGGCCCCAGACTTGGTTCAGGTGATGCCTGAGGCAAAGGATCTGGTGCAGACTGAGACTTCTCTGGTTCCGAGTCTGAGCCTGAGTCCCAGGCCATCACAGGCAATCAGAAGTGGCGTGTACTCAGCCAGTGGACATGGGAGCTAGGCTAGTCCCATAAATGTTCCCCATAAATTACAGCGTTGCATTATTACAGCCTGGCGCCTCCATCCGGAAACCAGTGAAGCTTCTGGCTGGCTTAGGGTGGGAGGCACAAAGCTCATGCATGCAACTTCAGGAAGTCCCCTCTTCCTGCCCAATCGCCCTTGCTCTGATTGGGCGGCTCTGAACCACGATGATTCAACCTCTCCTGCAAAGGCCCTAACCTGTGGTGTAACCCCTCTCCTTCTCTGATGCTTGTTCCCCAGGCTCCCCTTCTCTGAGGGCCTATCCTCTCATCTCTGTCATCACCAGGCAGCCCTCGGCCGTCTCCCACTTCATCCCTGCCACCGGCACGTCCCGCGTCCTCTCGCCACACCCCACGCCGGGGAGCACCTGCTCAGAGACCCAGGCCAGCGAGACCCACGGGAGCAGCGAGTCGGAGGCGGAGCAGTCGGCGCCCCGCTTGAAGAAGCCCCGCCGCAGCCGCACCATCTTCACGGAGCTGCAGCTTATGGGGCTGGAGAAGAAGTTCCAGAAGCAGAAGTACCTCTCCACTCCAGACAGGTTGGTCGAGGGGGCTTTGAACTCAGAACTGCTTCTTGTTGTGCTGTAATATTCTGATTTCCAGAAGCTAACACTGAATTATTATTATTATTTTAAACTGCAACCAACAGTGTCTCCATTACTCAGAGGAAACCTGTTGAAATTAATGAACATGGACGAGACACATAAAAGCATCTGGGAAGCCTGACCACTTGAAAATCTTAAATATTCCCCCATATTTATTTAGCAATGAGCAAGTTAAATGGAAAGGAAGTGCACTTTTGTCCTGCTGATAATTTGTAAAACCTAAAAAAAAACTTATACACTGGCCATCTGAAAACAAAACACATTCTGTGTTTAATCTGCCTAACTTGTATGGAAGGTGTCACTCCTTTCAATTACATCTTCCTATTTACACATGAATAAACAAGAACCCATTTGCTGCTGCACAAACCGGAGAGAGGACTAATAATAATAATAATAATAATTTATTATTTATACCCCACCCATCTGGCTGAGTTTCCCCAGCCACTCTGGGCGGCTCCCAATCGAGTGTTAAAAAACAATACAGCATTAAATATTAAAAACTTCCCTAAACAGGGCTGCCTTCAGATGTCTTTTAAAGATAAGATAGCTGCTTATTTCCTTGACATCTGATGGGAGGGCCTTCCACAGGGCGGGCGCCACAACCGAGAAGGCCCTCTGTCTGAGGTTCCTTGTAACCTCACTTCTCGCAATGAGGGAACCACCAGAAGGCCCTCAGCGCTGGACCTCAGTGTCCGGGCTGAACGATGGGGGTGGAGATGCTCCTTCAGGCATACTGGGCTGAGGCCATTTAGGGCTTTAAATTTCAGCACCAACACTTTGAATTGTGCTCAGAAACGTACTGGGACCAACAGGCAGATCCTTGCCATTTCGAATTCTTGCAAATGTCCCCACTTCAAACCTCCACACTTTAGCCTCGCCACATCATTTGCAGAAGCAAACTCTGTGAGCTTCCGTTTCTGGACAAACGTGTTTCTTGAGCTGGGGTTGGCGGCCAGGTCCTCCTCCCAGCTCACCAGGATGCTGGCTTGTGATGTTCCTCTCAGCTGTTCAGGGGCTGAGAGCACAGCCATGGTGCCTGGGCACGTGGAGATGAGCTTGCTCCCAGTGGAGTGCTTGGTCACATGCTCGGGTCAGATTTCAAAGCACCCTTGCCTTAAATAAAAAAGAAGAAGATAAAATCAAAGGAGACATGAGTAGATTGTATCAGTGGAAAATGCATACCAGGGCTGTGGGAATGCTTCAAACGCACACATGCCATCATGAATTGATGTGCAGTGATACTTATGAAGAAGAGAGAAAAGGCTTCTTCCTTCCTGGTACCCCTTTGAAAGGCTGATCCCTATATTTCCACTGAAAGAGAAGGAATGCTGGTTCAATCAGTAGGGAAAGGAAATGTTGCTTGTTTGTATAGGCCAGTAGGGAAAAGTCTAAGATGGGAGCCTCTGCACCAATTCATCACATTACTCAAGGTTGGGGTAAAGAAGACTTTAATTACTGTACTTTTCTGTGTATAAGACTAGGTTTTTTTCTTTTAAAATTACGTTAAGAAAATGGGGGTCATCTTATACATGGGGCAATTTCCCCCTATTTTCTTAATTTGGAGTCCCCCAAAATAGGGGGGGTCTTATACACAGGGGCATCTTATACACGGAAAAATATGGCAAAAGTATTCAATGATTGCATTGCTGATCAGAAATGCTAGGCAAAAATTCTGGTTGCATTTGCGCACGTTAAATCCGAGCGATGTGGGGAGCTTAAAAGTTCTTCAAATGCCAGGTCCATTTAAGAACAATAGAGGAGCCTGCTGGACCAAGGCAATGGCCCATCTAGTCCAGCATCCTGTTCTCACACTGGCCAACCAGATGCCTCTGGGAAACCAGCAAGAAGGACATGAGCACAAGAGCACTCTAGCCTCCTGTGTTTTCAGAAGCATGGCTGCCTCTAGCTGTGGAGGTAGCCATCATGGCTAGTAGCCATTGATAGCCCCCTCCTCCACTTGGGGCTTCCCCATGTTGAAAGTGCTTTTAAGCTCTCCACCTCGGTTGGAGGACAAGGCCCGCCCAGTGCGTCCACTCTAGGACACTCTTGCGAATTACTTAGTTCTGGCACCCCCTGCTGTCAGGTTCCTTGGCTTCTGTCCTACCGGCCCCCCATGGGCCAGCGTTAGAAACTGAGATATAAAAGCTAGGAGCTAAATGGCACCTTAAACCTAAGTTATAGGCACAATGACGGAATGTATAGGTGCGCTTTTTTATAACAGGAATACAAAGCTGAAATGAATGAACTGCAGCTAAAATATTATGTTCATTTGCCACATGATTCTAGTCCTTCCCCTGCCCACTCCTCTGATATTATTAAGTCTTCTCCAGTCTTCAGAGAGTAGCTGGAAGTGGGGAGACAGAAAAAGGTCCTCCTTTCCTTCCACTCTGCAGTTTTAATCTGAAATCTTAGGTGCAGTACTGCGCCCAGGACTCAGAAACTGCTTGTGCAAATGAAATCCCCTGTCGCAAAATGCGCCTAGAACAATGGGAGGTTTTGGATACTTCCATGGGCATCAGCCACTGCTGCCTGTAGTTCCACTGCCATCCTGCGTAGGCCAAGGGCTCTTGCCCACAGTGCTCAGCACCAAGAGCTCCTTCGTCCCTCTCGTAAGGGGTCCTGATTCCATTCAAGGGTTTGGGTGGCTAGTGTGGTGCCAGCTCAGAATCTCACATGACTGGTTGGGCAACACCATCAATCACACACACGACTCTCTTGGCACTAATAAGCTTTGGCATCCTACGTGACTGAGCATGATGAGCCAGCGCAGCTCTGGCAACTCCTGCCCCTTCCCTCCCTCCCTCTTGTTTGTTGCTTTGGTTTCCTAGGCAGTGCCTGTTGTTTCTAAACAGGCGCAGCAACCAGTTTGCAAAGGGTTACAGGTAATCTCGCCGCGATGAGGCCCCCGCTGCCAACCAGGCGCCTTTCCCATGTGAAGATTGAGATTCAGTGATGGCTCCCAGCATCGCCTCCCAAAGATGCAGCAGACGTTGCTATATTTTCCTTTCCTGGTTGAAAATTCAAGACGCCCTTCCCTTGACGCTTCAAAAAATGGCCACGCATGCATGTTTTTTCTCAAGAGTCTCTCCTCCTCCTTGAAAACTGGTGGATGGCCTGGCTGATTGCTCCTTCTGGAGGAGGAATAAGGAAGGGTGCCATCTTGAGCATCACCTCGGGAAGCAACAGGTCTTGGGGCAACCCCAATGCATCCCGCGTGATGCTAGATGTTTTCATGGCCTACTTGTGGAACTAGAATCATAGAACGGTAGAGTTGGAAGAGGAACGCCAACAGTTCTTTAGTCCAACCCTGTGCAATGCTGGAATTATTACTAGTGGTTAGGTAAAGGTAAAGGGACCCCTGACCATTAGGTCCAGTTGTGGCCGACTCTGGGGTTGCGGCGTTCATCTCGTTTTATTGGCCAAGGGAGCCGGCTTCCGTACAGCTTCTGGGTCATGTGGCCAGCAGGACTAAGCTGCTTCTGGTGAACCAGAGCAGCGCACGGAAACACTGTTTACCTTCCCGCCGGAGCGGTACCTATTTATCTACTTGCACTTTGCTTATGTGTTGCCAAAAAAGAGAAGTCGTCATTCGGCATCAGAATAGGGGACAAAAGGAGTCACAGATTAGCATGAAACTTGCAAAAAGGTTAATGTATATATCTTAATGCCAGTTCAGATGTCACTGCTCTCATGGAAATGGAGATGCAATGCACCTCAACACTGTCGGGAAGACCATATGGCAAGGTGAGCAGTGTTCCTGCTCAGGTGGCCGTCCAACTTCATGACTCCTTGCACTCCCTCCTTAGGGCTCTTTATTTTTAAACTGGACTTTGGCCAGAAAGCCCTTCAAACATAGGGCCACCCACTATGAAGTGGAGCACATGGTCACCCTATTCCTCACACCAGTGTGCCCAGCAGCACACTGTTCAGGAGTCTTGCCAACGGCTTTGTCCTTGCCCTTGCCCCCTTTGATGTGGGTCTTAAAGAAAGCCCGAAGAGAACCGTTGAATGACGAGGCTCGCTAATGGCAACAGAGGGCAGATGGGCCTGATAAGCAGCAGCCTTAATGGGTTCTGCCCTGCCGATAATAACACTCGGTGTTGCTATAGCAAAGCCGAGTGTTCAAAACACTTCGTAGAGAGTTGATCTCAGTGATGATTACAACAGCCCTGTAATGCAGGTTAGCATTAGAATGAGTCGGTGGTGCTGACTGTAGACAGAGAGTCAAAGCAAGTGGTTTTTCTGTGTCTAGGGCAGCTGTCTACCAGCTCCATCTGGTATGCAGGCTGAGACCCTACCTACCTGAGGACTGTCTCGCAAGAATCGTGCATGCTCTGGTTATCTGCTGCTTGGACTACTGCAAAGCGCTCTACGTGGGGCTACCTTTGAAGGTGACCCAGATACTACAACTAATCCAGAATGCAGCAGATAGACTGGGAGTGGCCGCTGAGATCACATAACACCAGTCTTGAAAAACCTACATTGGCTCCCAGTATTTTTCCGAGCACAATTTAAAGTGTTGGTGCTAACCTTTAAAGCCCTAAATGGCCTCAGCCCAGTATACCTGAAGGAGCGTCTCCACCCTCATCGTTCTGCCCTGACACTGAGGTACAGCGCCGAGGGCCTTCTGACGGTTCCCTCCTTGCAAGAATTGAGATTACAAGGAACCAGGCAGAGGGCCTTCTCAGTAGTGGTGCCTGCCCTGTGGAACACCCTCCCATCAGATGTCAAGGAAATAAACAACTATCTGACTTTTGGAAGACATCTGAAGGCAGCCCTGTTTAGGGAAGTTTTTAATGACTGATGTTTTAATGTATTTTTAATAGTTTGTTGGAAGCTGCCCAGAGTGGCTGGGTAAACCCAGCCAGATGGGTGGGGTATAAATAGTGTATTCTTCTTCTTCTTCTTCTTCTTCTTCTTCTTCTTCTTCTTCTTCTTCTTCTTCTTCCTGAAATGTTGGAGGGTACGAGGTTGCCCAAGCAACCAAGCCAGATGGCCCCATGTTCCGACTTGCTATAAGGTTTGCTCCTATGTTTCCAGCCCCTTGAGAAACAGGAAACGAGTGGAAGAAGTTGGTCACCTGTTGTCCCTCTTTAGACCAAGTCCTCTGGGCCTTTTGGGGCTGCAACCAACTGGTAAAACGATTGCCATGTGAGCACAGCTATTGGAACCCCACCGCAGAGAAAATGACCTGGCAAGTTTCAGGGTGATTCAGAGTCATCTACCGTGCAGCCGGTGGTGTGTATGAGACGTGACCGAGTGCACCAAGCTTGGCTTAGGCTGCCCTCGCACCTTTTGTGTTTCTGGTTCACTGATGCTAATCATGGCAGAGGCACAGCGAAGATGTCATGCCAGGAGGTCTTTTTCAGATTTCTTTGTTCAGCAAGTTTCATCTGAGGAGATTAGTCTTTCACTTGGTCCTTAACCAACGGGCCTTACGTAAACACAGTGGTGCTTGGCTGTGTGTTTGTGTGTGCCCGCGCAGGGGACCTTCCCATATCTTATCAAGGAAATCTCAGGTGAAACCCAGTTTGATCTGAGTGCTATTGAGTTCTGAATCCTCAGGAAGCCGAGTTCCGTCTGGCTTTCCAGCCTTTGTGGAAAACCAGAGTAGCAAATCCACCTTTGCACAAGAAGCTCAGTGAGAGGCTGGTCGATTTATTTATCTATTTATTTCATTTATACCCCACAGTTTTCTCTCTCCAAGAAGCTCTGGAGGGTGCTCATGGTTCTCCCCGCTATTTAATTCCCACAACAGCCCTGTGAGGTAGGTTAGGCTGAGAGGCAGTGACTGGCCCAAGGTGGGGATTTGAAGCCTCGTCTCCCTGGTCCTAGTCTGACACGCTAACCACTAATAAGAGGTCCTTCGTTTCAGTGCTCATGGGCAACATGGTACGCTCAGACACACACCCAGGTCTGAAAGGTTGGTGGCCTCTGTTTTAGCATCACCAAACCCTTAACATTGTTTTTGAACATGCATGAGACAGACCACAGGCCTGCAGAATTGCGCGACCTGAACTTGCGGGTGTTTACTTAAGTCTCTTCTTGGGACCGTCGCTTTAAGGAGCAATTAAAGCAATTTAACTGCCCAGTCCAAGGCATGCTGACTCAGGGAGAAATCCCACTGTGTTCAATGGGGCTTCTGTCCAAGTTAAGACTTATTTGCACCTCTGTTTGTTTGCCCTGCCACTTCCCCCTGGCAAAAGCTGCGGTTTAGCGGAACAAGCAGCAATGGGGTTTCCTGCAGATTGCCATTTGTTCTGATTTAGTGCTAAAGAGCGGGTTTTCCTGAGGAAAACAGTGGGGCAAAGGCAAAACTGCTTGCACCAGAGCCTAGAAAGGCACGAGACAAGCAGAAAACTGCACAAGACAAGCAGAAGTGTGGATGAGCTCTTAGTGCACCGATCATTGCTGCCTCCGTCTCTCTCCTATATAAGCCCCACAGGAAATTATTGTGCAGGTGATGCTGTTCAGCCTACCTAATCAGCTACGCTTGCATTCCAGGACTTATTACTGATGGCTCTGTTGTGCTTCTGTGGCATCATGATCTTATTATTCATAACCAGGGGCGTAGCTAGCTGCTCCAGTACCTAGAGCAGTGGGGGCGGGGCGAGTCACCCACGGGGGCGCCACGGTGATCTGTCTAGGGGGGCTCTGTGGCGAGCTGCCCACAGAGTCCGCCTGGCGGACGCAAGCCCCACACTGCCGTTTTGGGCAGCGTGGGGCCCCGAGCCACCGTGTCACTCCCAGGAGAGACGCGCGCCTCAGGCCTGCTGTAGGTCAGGCCCCACGGTAAGTGCCGCCCCCTGTGGTGTGCCATTTTGTCACCCCCTCAGGGATGACACCCAGGGCGGATCGCACCCTTGCACCCCCTTTCTACGCCCCTGTTCATAACATATCTCTCTGCTTTTCCCCTCTGCATCATTTTCTTTCTTAAGTCATGGACCGTATGATATCAGACAAACAAGTCATTGCTCGTTTCTGCATCTCTCAAATGTTTGCATTGTTATTTGCAGCAAATTATTTATTTGTGGGGGTGGGGGGAGAAACCTCCCCGCAGTTAATTACACCAAAGGGGGAATAACAACTTCTCTTTAGCTTCCTTTAGTTGATTTATTTGGACAGGGCACGTTGTCAGTCGGTGATGACTATCTTCCCCTGGCTGTTAGTGTTCCTTGGTTTTCCCCTCCAGTGTCTGTACAATTTGTTCGCTTTCTTCAGGATGTGAGCTAATCAGATCTTGGCCGTGGATTTCCTTGGTCTTCCTTTCTGTCGTTGATTTGGATTGATTTGGATCTCTTGTTTTCCAGGCTGGATCTGGCTCAGTCCCTGGGCCTAACTCAACTTCAGGTGAAGACTTGGTACCAGAATCGCAGGATGAAGTGGAAGAAAATGGTAGGTTCTGTGGTAAACAGAGGCATGCGTATAGGGTGTGCCCAAGGCAAAAATGAAATTAAATGAAAAGGGGCAAAAGGTTTGTGTCTCATTTTTTTAAGATCGCATTTTTAACATAAAACTTAGTTGTTAATTTTTTAAAAAATTAGTTAAGTTGCAGTTTCTTTAGGCAGTGGGACTCAGTTCAAAGTAAACCCGCATAGGATTGAAGTGTAAGACTTCCTTAGTTGGGTGGCATCCCTAAATGTGATTTTCATCCAAGAATCCTCCTGCTTCTCTGACACTTGGGATAATAAAATAATCTTTTATTATTGCCTTTCAGCATCAGAGTGGATTGCCTCCACTATCAGTGTCTTAAGATTTATTTACTTAAGAACATTTCTAGCCCCCTTTACAAAAATTAAACTTAATAAATAAAAAGTTCTAAACGGTAAGACAAAAATCTCTGATGCTTTTTGTGCTAATTGAGTACTGCAGAGCAAAAGATGAATCAGTCCCTCTAACAGTGAATTCAGTTGCAGAGTGCTGATAGAATACTAGACAAAATGGGGAAACAAAAGCGAGGTATCTTCAGGCCTGGAGGAAACCCCTAAAAACAACAGGAAAGAAATCAGTAGGGTGGGAAACGCTAAAAGCACCCTATTGAGGACTGAGCATGCTCAGTGGGCTTGGAATGCTGACTGACTTTTGGGAGGAGGAATGGAAAAGTAGGGGATGGAATAGAATATCCTGGGAGAGGGCATGGCAGGCTGGACAGAGCACAGGAAATCTCCATGCTGTAAGGTTTTGTTGCTAGTGCAACTTAACACTTAAAAAACACACACCATGAAAGTAGCAATTAGACACTCAGCATGTTGGTTTTTTTGTTCCAGGTTCTAAAAGGCGGGCAGGAGGCTCCCACAAAACCCAAAGGCCGCCCTAAGAAAAACTCCATTCCCAGCTCCGAAGAGATCGAAGCGGAGGAGAAGATGAACAGCCAAGCTCACAAGCCGGCTTTGGAGGAAAGCCAGGCCACGGAAGAGTGTGGGTTGACCGGGGAGCCATTGGATGCCCCTTCAGAGACAGAGGAATCTCCTAAAAACACAGCTGAAACCCCTCTGGGAGAAACTGCATCAAGTTAAGAGAGAGGGAGAGAGAGAGAGAAAAAAAAAACAACTCCCCACACTTCCCAAAAGGACAATGTACAAACTGGAGGCGTGCACACTTGGTGCCTTATGAAATCGAACAGTATGGGTGGGTCGTTGTGGAGCAAAGAGACCCCGTGTAGGCAGCAGCGACAGTTTCCTTCTTTCCAATGCAGTGTGTGTACACCCTCCCCACAGACAGTGGGGCCTGAGCTCTCCTCCCGAAGAGACTGCATGCTTGCAAATCTGATACTTTGGAAATGCACAGGGAGCTGGGAGGAAGAGGCTCCTTAGCGAACGGCTGCCAGAGAAAACTGTCCCTTTTCATCTTCCCCCTTATTATCCTCATCTGTGAAATGGGTTCAGAGCAGTGACTGCCAAACAAAACAAAAGGTCCTTTGTCGTCGTTCCAACATAGCATTCTTCTGCAACCAGTGCTTAATTGGGAACGGGCCAAAGCAAAGGTGTTTTTAACAGGGGTGTTTGGGAATCTGGGATGTTTACGTTCCAGCACCACAAAGATCGGGGGGGGGGGGTGTAAGGGAAACGCAGGAGTAGATGTCCAACTTCCTCAAGTCACTCTCTGACTTGGAGGGCTTGGCAGCACCAGTGGGCCATAAGGGCAAGACTGAAGTGGTGGCAGGGGGTGGGCAAGAGGCTGGGGCAGCGGCAAGAGTTGTGGATGTATTGCTTTGGTTCATGGTGGATGTGGAAGTTGCATTGGCTGCGGCAGGGGCAAGCGGGTAGGCCTGCCTGTAGCCACCCAGAGCTCAGTGGTGGCAATACAAACTTCTGGTGCACATGGAAGGAAAAGTGGTAGCTCAGTGGTAGAGCATCTGCTTTAAAGACAAAAGGCCCCGGGTTCGGTTCCTGGCAGCATCTCCAGGTGGGGCTGGGAAGTTCCATGTATGAAGCTCTGGAGTGCCACAGCCAGTTAGCATAGGAAATCATGATCTCAATGAAGCAATATTCGAACTCTCAGTAGAAGAGTTCCTTGTTGATGTCAGAAGAGAAGGCATATCTAAGGTCGGCTTGCCATGTTTCCAAAAGTGAAAATCCAGACACGAAAGTTGTTGCGCTTTTCTTTTTTCTTTTCTTTTCTTTTTCTCTTTTTTGCCCAAAGTTGTTGAGCTATTTTTTAGGAACATCACCAAAAAAACAACACTCTTGATATGGGCTGTCCCAGGTTTTCCCTGGACGTTTTTTCGAAAATTCCGCCTGCATGCCATTTGTGACAGATGAATCCCGGCTATGTCCAGGAATTTCCAGAAGTATGGCAGCCCTAAACTAAGGACTTCAGAAGAGTCTTTGCTGGATCAGGCCCGTGGGCCATCTAGCCCAGCACCCTGTATTCACAGTGGCCAACCTGGGACAGACCACAATAACACTCTCTCAACAGCAGAGCCATTATGGCTAATAGCCATCAGTAGCCCTCTCCTCCTCCATGAATTTGTTAACCCTCTTCTAAAGCCATCCAAGTTGGTGGCCATCACTGCCTCCTGTGGGAGTGAGTAGTCAAGTCAAAGTTTAATTCTTGTTGTGACCATCTTGGTCGTTTCATCCCCCAAAAGGAAATAAAAGTATTCTGTGCCTACTATACAGAACATGCAGAGATACACCATTAAAATACAGGGACCACCAATTTATACAAATATACCTTGAAATGGAGACCTACACAGATACGTTTCTGTATTACAGTGGTACCTCAGGTTACATACGCTTCAGGTTACAGACACTGCTAACCCAGAAATAGGACCTCGGGTTAAGAACTTTGCTTCAGGTTGAGAACAGAAATTGTGCTCCAGTGGTGCAGCGGCAGTGGGAGGCCCCATTAGCTAAAGTGGTGCTTCAGGTTAAGAACAGTTTCAGGTTAAGAACGGACCTCCGGAACGAATTAAGTACTTAACCCGAGGTACCACTGTACATTGCTGATCCAGTCCACTGTATTGTCTTTGAGGAACGTTCTTCTCCTTTTTGGGGCTGCAGCCGCCAGACCTAGCAGAGGGAGTGGTTTAACTATGTGCTGCGTGAAGAGGTGTTTTCTGTACCCCAGAAGCATGCATGCATCAAGATCAGGGCCACTACCAAAGATCAGCAATTTGGGGGACCTGCCAAGGCCTGGACCTCTTCTGGAGGCCCACAACCAAACCCTAGCCTGTTCCTTCTGCTCTCAGCTGCCTGTTCATCTGCCTTCTGAGTGTAAAAGCAGTGAGGGAGGGAAGAAGGGTCTGTTTCCTCTACTTGGCAGTGGCTTGGTTTAGGCCAGAAGAGAAAGAACCAGCAAATGTGCCTTGGTGACTCTGGCAAGTCAAGCTCAGTATTGTTTACGCTGGGCAGCTGTGGCTCTCCAAGGTTTCAGGCAGATCTACCTGGACCTCTCCTAGACCTACCAAGGATCAAACCCAGCACCTTCTGAATGCAAGGCAGCTGCTTTACCGCTGAGCCATGGAGCTGGGAGTTTGTGCATTGAGATTCATATGACTGCAGTGAAAAGAGGGGAAAGTGACCAGGGAACTACAGGAGGGCTGTCTTCTGGCCACCTGTTCTTTGATAGAATGCTGGAAGGATGATGGCAGGAAGTTTGGGGGAAGAATCTGGAGCAGGTCTTGGGCTCAGTGGGGGTGCAACTGTTGCATCTCCCTAAAGACAGTGGGGCAATAAGTTGAGTTTAAGTTGCCATAACTGAGGGTTGATTCACACTGTTTCATGCTTGATCATTGAGCCTGGTCTACATCAGGAATGGAGAATCAAGCTATGTGCACACCATGCCATTAAAGTACTCCCCCCCCCGCCCAAAAAATCCTGGGAACTGTAGTACACCTCCCACGGAGCTATAATTCCCAACATCCTTAAGAAACTACAGTTTCCAGGATTCTTTGGGGGGAGGGGAACCCATGGCTGTTAAGATTTACATGTGGGAGGTGCCTGTGACCTGCCCCCTCCCCAGAGTGATTTTAACAATTTGCTCCTTTTTCCTCAGGGAACTCTGGGAATTGTAGTTCTGTAAGGGGGAGGGGGAACCTCCTAACAACTCTCAGCACCTTTGAGAAACTACCATCCCCAATATTTTTTTGGGGGGAAGCCATGTAGTTTAGGTGGGGCCTGGGTTCCGATCCACACATTGGTCCAGGAGATGCAGATAAAATCAGTTTGCATTGAAATTTGCAAAGACCATTTTCCTCAGTTATCTGCAGTCTATTTCTGTGGCAGAATGAGACAGGTCAGACATGCTCAGAAAGGATTTAAAAGTGCAATCCTATAGATTTTGCATTAGAAGTAGAACCCCACTGAGGTAAATGGTACTTACTCTTCAGTAGGTGGGTATAGGAATACAACCCAAATTTAACTAATTTAGCCAGTTGATTGACTCACCCACAAAAATCTAAACATGTTTAGTCAGCAGTAAACTACATTGAGTTCAATGGGATTCACTTGCTGATGAGAAAGTGTTGCAACTTGAGACAGGCGAATCAATCAATGTCACTTCCCACTTTTCCAATCTGACATTCAGTTCTCGACATTTTCACATCAGCCCGCAATTTTATTTTATTTTTTTAAAAGTCCTTATGAAAATTCATCAGCACCTTAGCATAGATTTTTCTAACATATGCATGCTTCTGCATGCAGTTTTGCCTTATACACACCAGCAGCTGTGCATTAGAAAGCAACTTTGCATGCTGTTTCCACCAACGTATGCATTTTTATGCACATCTTACCTTAGTGTGGACGCTGGTGGTGCTGTGGGTTAAACCACAGAGCCTAGGACTTGCTGAACAGAAGGTTGGCAGTTTGACTCCCCATGATGGGGTGAGCTCCCGTTGCTCAGTCCCTGCTCCTGCCAACCTAGCAGTTCGAAAGCATGTCAAAGTGCAAGTAGATAAATAGGTACCGCTCTGGCTGGAAGGTAAATGGTGTTTCTGTGTGCTGCTCTGGTTCGCCAGAAGCGGCTTAGTCATGCTGGCCACATGACCTGGAAGCTGTACGCCGGCTCTGTCAGCCAATAAAGCGAGATGAGTGCCGCAACCCCAGAGTCGGTCACGACTGGACCCAATGGTCAGGGGTCCCTTTACCTTTACCTTAGTGTACACATGTACATTTAGAGAACTAGATTGCAAAATTCAGAAAAGTGTTGAATTTAGAGGATGAGTGCCTTTTTGTCCATGTATCATTTTGAGAAGCGTGCATTTAATAAGAGCTGCCTTTAAACGCAGACTTAATCAAATTTATCCTTCATCCCTCCTTGTAGACCTAAATGTTGCAGCATCAGTATTTAAAGACCAGTCTTTTTTTTCCAACTGAAGTTCCCAGAAATAAGGTGTGAACTGATTCTTAGCTTGAGCCCTTTGTGAAGCCTATATCAACCCAAGGAGATTTCCGATGTCTACAGCAACACCAGTGTTTTTAGAGCTTTTGCAGATTTGGATACATTGGTCTCTAGATTTATATGGCACTTACTGTAGGAGCACTGAAATATCTGGGGGTGGCGGGGAGGAGAGCGAGCCACAGAATTCAGAAGAAAACTTTGCAGGAGGAGCGTCGCATTTATTTTCCAGCCCCGTGTGCCAAGATTAGATAAGCATCGTGTTTCCTATAGTCTTGTTCGAGGGTGCATTTTTGCCCAAAGGCTGCAAAGAGATGTATCAAGATAACCTTTATTTTTTAATTAAAAATAAAATATATAAATAAAGGAATTGAGCGGAATCTCTCTCTCTCTCTCTCTCTCTCTCTCTCTCTCTCTCTCGTCCAAGGTTCTGAGAACTGGGTTTCTTCCTCTGCATTTTGCTGTCACGGGGCCAAAAAGCCTGGGGTTGGGGGAATCGAAGACCCTGCATTTCCCAGGGACAATTGCAACAACAAAGCCCTGAGAGAGCACACCAGCTCTTAGATGTGTCCCTCAACCAGAAAATTTGCATTTAGGCTGGTTTAGGACCTGGCTCGGTCATGGGAACATGAGAAGAGCCCTGTGGGATGAGAATGAAAGATCCTCACAAGGTGGTGGACTCTCTCTCATTGAAGGCTTTTAAAGAGAAGCTAGATGCCCATCCTCCACCAGGAATTCTTTAGCTGTGATTCCTGCATCGTAGGGGGTTGGACGATGACCTTTGGGGGACGGCTCTAACTTTACCGTTCTATGAATCTATGATCCAGTTCTCACAGTGGCCAGGGGTTACCTTGGACAACTTATTTACTGAGCATTCAGATTTCCTTGTGCAAAACTTGCACAGAGGTTAAATTACAGTAGTACCTCGAGTTACATACGCTTCAGGTTACAGACTCTGCTAATCCAGAAATAGTACCTCGGGTTAAGAACTTTGCTTCAGGATGAGAACAGAAATCGTGCTCCGGCAGAGCAGCAGCAGCAGCAGGCCCCATTAGCTAAAGTGGTGCTTCAGGTTAAGAACAGTTTCAGGTTAAGAACAGACCTCTGGAACGAATTAAGTACTTAACCTGAGGTACCACTATATATTGAATCTTTCTGCTTTTTTGTGTGTGAAATCATCCTGATTTGCTTCCCAGTAATCATTCCTTCAATACACACTTTTCAGTGCTTTTGCCCTTCACTTTCCTAACTTCAAGGTTGGTTTCTTTTTTTAAAAAGAAAAAAAAAGAAAAAAGCTGGTTTGTTGCATGAAGGTGGCACAGTTCCTTAATCCATGTGAATTACAGGAGCCTAGATCTTTTCCTGCAAGCTACTGGCCGTCTTGAGGTTTCCTAGCCAGATGCCCACAAGTGAGACCTGTATATGTGGCATTTTCACAGTGCCATGAATAATAATAATAATAATAATAATAATAATAATAATAATAATAATAATTTCCATTTCTATACTGCTTTATTTTTGGGGGGGGGGGGCATCTCAAAGCAGTTTACAACCTACATTAAAACAGCATATAAAACAATCCAAAATAAAACCTTACTGAAGAAAGTCAAATATGAAGTATACATTTAAATACAATTAACATTCATTCAAACATAATTAACAGGAAACGAAAATATTATCCTAAACATTGAATGTGTGTGTAAGTGCGGCTCTGCTTGAGATGTGGCAATATGTGCCCTCTGTCTGAGTGCTGCCATGTGGGCAAGGAAGGTGGATGTGGGCATGTCCTTATCCTGTACTCTCAATCCCAAATGTGGGTTGGAATTCCTGCATTGCAGAGGATTGAACCGGATCACCCTTTGGGTGCCCTCTGACTCTACAATTCTAGGGGCTGATAAACCCCCACCCCCATTGACTTGAAAGCATGAATGTGGAAGTGTGGGGAAGCAATGCATCCCTTCATCATTCTTTACCCTCTAGGGCTGCCAACTTTTATTCCTGGCAGCGCGCCTGTTCCCCTTATCAGCTCAGCTAACAAAAAGGGTTGAAAATGTTGCCTGCCATGAAAGGCTTCATAAGATGGTTTGCTTATCTGTGGTACGGTTGTTAAAGGCACTGAAGATCTGGCAGGAGAAAGGCAGGTAGACTACTGCCTTATCAACTCCTGGAAGCCCAATACTCCAATTAAGTGTCTCTATATGTTGGATCTGCAACAAAATGTTACAGCACAGAGTGTTCCTGCTCAGGGCTCCAGCCTGCACAGTCATGCCCTTTTGGGGACACACCATTCCACCACCACCACCCTGATTTGCATTTATCTCTTTCTCCAACCCTCAACAGTCAGCATTACGCCCACTGAGCATCTTTCATTTACAGTGGTACCTCAGGTTAAGTACTTAATTCGTTCCGGAGGTCCGTTCTTAACCTGAAACTGTTCTTAACCTGAAGCACCACTTTAGCTAATGGGGCCTCCCGCTGCCACCGCACCGCTGGAGCACGATTTCTGTTCTCATCCTGAAGCAAAGTTTTTAACCCAAGGCACTATTTCTGGGTTAGCAGAGTCTGTAACCTGAAGCGTATGTAACCTGAAGTGTATATAACCTGAGGTACCACTGTATTTCATTTATTGTTTGTTTTTGTTACAGTAACCCAATAATTTTTTTCTAGTGCATTAGACTCAGATCTAAGGCACCCAGCGAAGTTAGTCTGCAGCAGAGGATCCCAACAGAACAGCATCTTAAACTAGTTACATACTGTAGAAATCCCTTCTCTTGTGGCTGAACTAAAAGGATGCTGGCTCAGCTACAATATATTGGAGAAGGAGTCTGGGAGGACAAGAGTTAACATCCGCCTACCCTTAAGGAGTGTCCATATGTGCATGTTAAACAGTTTAATAAATTGTTCTGTGCACACTTAAGTTCACAAAGATGTGAACATGAGCCCAAATATTTCCATGTGGCAAGCGAGGGAGCAACATTATTATCTTTCAACAACAATTATTATTCTTTTGTTGTTGAAAGTTAAGAACATTGCTACAAGCAATATATCACAGCTTCTATACCCTACATATAGTCAGGGTACTGTATTTCTTGCTCTATAAGACTCACTTTTTTCCCTCCTAAAAAGTAAGGGGAAATGTGTGTGCGTCTTATGGAGCGAATACAGGCTGCGCAGCTATCCCAGAAGCCAGAACAGCAAGAGGGGTCGCTGCTTTCACTGCACAGCGATCCCTCTTGCTGTTCTGGCTTCTGAGATTCAGAATATTTTTTTTCTTGTTTTCCTCCTCCAAAAACTAGGTGCGTCTTGTGGTCTGGTGCATCTTATAGAGCGAAAAATACGATATTTAAAATGAGAGTCGTCTTAGCAAGCCATAGTTAAAAGGAGAAGTCGGCAAATGTGTCCTCTTTTTTGCTCTTCAAAATACGGCAACCCTCAGAAAACGAATGTGGTGCCCTCCATGTAATGCTTCATAATGCCTCTGGTCCTGCTTACCTCTGTCATGTGGCCCCCGGAAGGGAATGTGGCCCTTGAATCCTGAAAAATGTTATCCACCCCGGAACTAAGCCATGGTTTTGTGTCATGTCCAAACACAGCCCAGAAAACCAAAATGCCACAAGGTCTGAAGCAGACAGAAATGCAAGAAAGCCACAGGACAGCCCCACACATGCTCTGGGGTGATCCTGTCTTGTTGCAATCTGGACTCCATGAAGGAGGGAGCCCAGAAAGATCTCCTAGTGGGTGCCCCCACCATAAAATACTAGTGTCCTGCTTAGTCGCTTATTCACACAAGTAGAACAGACTCCCCGCTTCAGAGTTTAGTCCTCCAACTCAAGGAGCGCGGTGGTCCGGCAGTGGTGGGGACTCTTATTCTCATAGAATCATAGAATCACAGAATCATGGAATAGGAAGAGACCCCAAGGATATTGTAGTCCTACCACTGCCCCATCATCGCATGAGATTTGGAATGACTGATTCAGGATACAGTTCTTATGCCGCTGGTAATAATAGTCTGAATTGGGTTGCTGAATTGTGATATTTCACAAGCACACATCCTTAAGTTACCCCCTTTCAAATAATCTTATTTTTGCACGTATCAGTTGTTGTTGACTGTCAGCTGCCATGGCAACCTTTTGGCAGGCAGAAAGGTAGGAAATAAACATTGTTAATAAAAGAAGGCATTTATTGGCCTCAACTCAATGGCTTCCACAAGTCTTCCCTTCTTCCAGTAGTGCTTCTTGGCTTCCCACCTTCTCAGCTGTAGCCCCTGGTTTGCATTCCCTGCTAGTCATTGGTTCATTAAGAATATACGGACATAAGAAGAGCCTGCTGCTGGATCAGGCCAACGACCCATCTAGTCCAGCATCCTGTTTTTGTAGTTGCCAGCTATATGCCTGAATGGGAAACCCACAAGCAGGATTCAAGCACAGGAGCAACTCTCCCCTCCTGCGGTTTCCAACAACTGGTATTCAGAAGCATTATTACCTAACACATTTGCCGACTTCTCCTTTTAACTATGGCTCTCCTTGAGGGCACAAGGAGAAGGGGAAAACAGAGGATGAGGTGGTGACAGCAGTCACGAAATTAAAAGACACCTGCTTCTTGGGAGAAAAGCAATGGCAAACCTAGACAGCATCCTAAAAAGCAGAGACATCACCTTGCCAACAAAGGTCCGTATAGTTAAAGCTATGGTTTTCCTTGTAGTGATGTATGGAAGTGAGAGCTGATTGCCGAAGAATTGATGTTTTTGAATTATGGTGCTGGAGGAGACTCTTGAGAGTCCCATGGACTGCAAGAAGATCAAACCTATCCATTCTGAAGGAAATCAGCCCTGAGTGCTCACTGGAAGGACAGATCCTGAAGCTGAGGCTCCAATACTTTGGCCACCTCCTGAGAAGAGAAGACTCCCTGGAAAAGACCCTGATGCTGGGGAAGATGGAGGGCACAAGGAGAAGGGGACGACAGAGGACAAGATGGTTGGACAGTGTTCTCGAAGCTACCAGCATGAGTTTGACCAAATTGCAGGAGGCAGTGGAAGACAGGAGTGCCTGGCGTGCTCTGGTCCATGGGGTCATGAAGAGTCGGACATGACTAAATGACTAAACAACAACAAATTACCTAACAACCGTGTCTGCAGAACATAGCCACTGTGGCTCGCAGCCACCAATAGCCCCTTCCTCCATGAATTTATTTCATCCTCTTTCAAAGCCATCTAGGCTGGTGGCCATCACTCCTTCCTATGGGAGTGAGTTCCACAGTTTAACTATGTGTTGCATGAGTAAGTACTTTCTTTTTCTTCGTCCTGAGTCTTCCAGTATAGAGCCAGTGTGGTGTAGTGGTTAAGAGCGGTGGACTCATAATCTGGTGAACCGGGTTCGATTCCTCGCTCCTCCACATGCAGCTGCTGGGTGACCTTGGGCCAGTCACACTTCTCTGAAGTCTCTCAGCCTCACTCACCTCACAGAGTGTTTGTTGTGGGGGAGGAAGGGAAAGGAGAATGTTAGCAGCTTTGAGATTCCTTCGGGCAGTGATAAAGCGGGATATTAAATCCAAACTCTTCTTCTTCTTCCAACATCCCAACATCTACCCACGAGTTTGAGTATTATGAGAGAGGGAGAATTAATTAATTTCAGTGGATCTACTGATCACAGAAGCTAACAGTTAGACGCAACACAAGGATGGCCCTCTTTCCTGCCAATGTTCTTTGTGGAAACTCTCCTACAAGTCTTAGAGAACCCTCGTCTACCAGCCGTTGCATGCTAAAGCTGTCTCTGGTCCTCAAGTTTCTCCTCATTTGCCTCCGAGATTAACAATTGGCCTGGGCCCAACTCTCTCTCTCTCCCCCCCCCCCCCTTGCACCGAAACTTTTTGAGACTTAGACAGATCTGCAGGTGCAGTCTTTGGCCTCAAAATATCATTTAGCCCTTGGAGAAAGCCAGCAGCTCTGTTATCAGGTGGGAACCTTCCAACAAGTCTGTACAGGGATGAGCTGGGTGGTGGGGGTGGAAAGCACCTATTAGCAGAACAGTTCCATGGAAGACATAAGCTCTCGTTCAATTCCCTCCCTCCCCCCCCCCCCCATGATGGCTGTTCACTTTGGGGCAGCAGTTTATATGTACAATCCAGCAGAATCACATCGTAAATCTGTCCTGTTTCCAGTTTCAGGGAGGGGAAGGGGTTGCGTGTTTGGAAGCTAAAACAAAAACCAGCAACCCAAAAGAGCTTCTCTCTTTAATGTACAAAATTATTATGACAAGAAGAAGACGGGGCTCAAGGCTTTCCTCTGAAATACTAGGGTGCATGGGCGTAGCCAGGATTTATGTTAGGGGAGGGCAGGACACCCACCTGTCATCATCCCCTGTCTGGCTCTGTCCAAGCTACCTGCGCCACGATTGGTCAGTTTGCAGCAGCCATGCCAATCACTCAGTTGGGTTACCCGTTGCATCGCTAGAATGCACGCAGCATCCTCCAACTGACCTCAGCAAGCATTTGTTCTACCTGCCCGCAGACTGTCTCGCCAGAGTGGTGCATGCTCTAGTTATCTCCTGCTTGGACTACTGCAATGCACTCTATGTGGGGCTACTTTTTAAGGTGACCCGGAAACTGCAGTTAATCCAGAATGTGGCAGCTAGACTAGTGACTGGGAGTGGCCGCCGGGACCACATAACACCGGTCCTGAGAGATCTGCATTGGCTCTCAGTACGTTTCTGAGCACAATTCAAAGTGTTGGTGCTGACCTTTAAAGCCCTAAATGGCCTTGGTCCAGTATACCTGAAGGAGCGTCTCCACCCCCATCGTTCAGCCCTGACACTGAGGTCCAGCGCCGAGGGCCATCTGGTGGTTCCCTCATTGCGAGAAGTGAGGTTACAGGGAACCAGACAGAGGGCCTTCTCGGTAGTGGCGCCCACCCTGTGGAACACCCTCCCTTCAGATGTGAAGGAAATAAACAGCTATCCTATCTTTAAAAGACATCTGAAGGCAGCCCTGTTTAGGGAAGTTTTTAATATTTAATGCTGTACTGTTTTTAACATTTGATTGGGAGCCGCCCAGAGTGGCTGGGGAAACTCAGCCAGATGGGCGGGGTATAAATAATAAATTATTTTATTATTATTATTATTATTTCAATTTCAAATATGTTGATTATTTCTACTTTTAGCTAAGTATTTTTATTTATTTACTTGATTTGGGGGTGGCAGCTGCTCCCAACCCCGCCCTTCCAGCTATGCCCATACTAGAGTGACGTGTGTCTGTGTGTTTGTGTATAGGGACATCTTATGCATAGAGGAATATTACAACATTCAGACAGGTGAACTAATGTCAGTGTACTCGAAGAAGCAAAGCTCACCTATGTCAAAGTGATCAACTTCGTTGGACTAGTCCTGCTGTACGGATGCCTGATTATTGCTCCCAAAGCAACTACTCTATTCCGAACTTAAAAATGGAAAGCGTAATGCCGGTGGTCAACAAAAGAGGTTTAAAGACTCTCTCAAGGCAAATCTAAAAAAAATGTAACATAAACACTGACAACTGGGAAACACTGGCCTGCGAGCATTCCAATTAGAGAACAGCCTTTACCCAAGGTGTCATGGGCTTTGAAGACGCTTGAACTCAGGATGAAAGGGAGAAACGTGCTAAGAGGAAGGCACGCTTGGCAAAACCTCACTGTGATCAACTCCTGCCTGGAAACCTATGTCCCTACTGTGAAAGGATGTGTGGATCCAGAATTGGCCTCTACAGTCACTTACAGACCCACTGTTAAAACCATGTTTATGGAAGACAATCTTACTCGGCTACAAGTGATTGCCAAAGAAGAAGAAGTGTCTGTGAGTCTGTGTATAGGGAGATCTTGTGCATAAAGGAATATTACAACATGCAACCAAAGGTGTTATGGCCCATGATAACTCAAGAAGAGCTTTGCTAGGCTGGGTCAAAGAGCCTTAGTGTCTAGCATCTTGTTCTCACAATGGCCTGCCAGATATCTGCCACCTCATCCTCCAAGGAGCTCAATGGGATTTCCCTGTATGAAGTTTGCAACGCGTTTAACTGAATCATTTTTTTGATGTGTCTAGATCCAGCCAAAGTCAATGGATTTCCAGATAGCTGCATTTCAGTTCACTTACTAGTTTGAGAAGTACAAATTAGGTAGTTCCTCATTAAAATACAAACAAAATCAGATTTCTCATCTATCCCTAGTTGAGTGTGCGTGGCAACAATGTCTTCCTCACACCTTTTTTTAGCTCTTGGGGTGGGGTTGGGGGGTGGCTATTATCCATCTCCTAAGGTGATGGCTTCCCAATAAAACAAATGGCTACTGAATAGGGTTGTTCTTACATTGTCAGAATAGACCAGTATGATCATGGTAAGACAGCCTGGGAAGCCAGCCAGGCTATGTGCTGTAGATTCTTCTTAAGTAAACCAATCTGATCATCCTAGACCCAAATTCTCACTGTCATTTCAGGCTTGTAGACTTTTGTGTTAGGTGAAAAAATGTAGAACTGGGAAGAGAAATCCATCATTTCTGCTTAGAAACAGTTTACAAAAGTTTTCATTAAATCCAAATTCAAAAGCACAAATGCATAAGAAGGAGTTCAGAGCAAAAGCCCATATGGTCCAGCATCTGGTTTTCACAGTGGCCAAAACTGATTAGCTTGAATATGATATCTAGAGGGTTTTTTAAAAAGTATTTTTTTATCGCCATTTTCACTGCAATTATACAAAGCTATAACAGTAAACAACAACCCAGCAAAGAAAAAACAAATAAACAAGACAAGACCAAGGTGCAAGACCAAGTAATTAACCAGGACATTATCTCATGTGTGCCTTACACTGCGTAACATAAAAGAATGCATTTTAGCCATTGTGCAACTAAAAGCAAGCATAAGGACTGTATGGAAGGAGTCCAACAAAGGAATTACCGTATATCTTCCAAATGTCTGTGGAGGCCAGTGAGAGAGATTAAGGGGGATGTTCATCATTAGTATATGAGACAAATTCCCACCAAGCAGCCGAAAAGGAATCCAGCTTTGCTTTTCCAGTCAAAAATCTAATGCATCAGGTAAGATTTTTTTTCTTGCAAGACAATGTTCCGTATATTATGCCACCAAGTGGAATTACTAATATTTTTCAATGTTTTCCAGTTTTGTACAAGTGTAATACGGGCCGTGACCGATTTTAAAAGGTGAAACCAGTTGCTAGAGTTGAGTAGCTGAATTTGATCGAATTAGCTTGCAAGAGTTGAGTAGCTGAATTTTATCAAATTAGCTTGCATAGAAAGCAAGCCGCTCGAACGCTGATCTGAATGACAGAAACAATTTCATGTCTCCGCTCTGGCACTCAGCTTGAACTCAGACCTGCCTTGGCTGCTGAAGCACATCGGTGCTGCCAAGGGGGAAAGGTGTGCTCCGAGGTTGCTGCCAGACAAACAAGGTGAGCTAACCCCTCTGGTCTGTTCCGACATGTCCATTACCCAGTGGAAACACTGAGCCTATTGTTTCCTCGAACAATCCAGCAGAGGAGGTGGCCCATGATTCTCCGCAGGCACCTGCAAATTGACTTCGCCAACTCTGGTTTGGTAAGACAACTCATTAGGTGAAGGAGTTCCCTTGTACAGGAGGTGAGTTATCATGCAGGGGCAATTTCCATATATATGCGCCAGTGGTTCATGTTCTCCTGTCCTGCACCCTTTATAAAGATCTGAGGAATGAGACCATTAAACCACTCTTACTTACCATCCCAGGCCGCCCATCTGCAGCCACATTGTCCTTTCTTTTATCAGATCAAAATGATTGCTAGGTTTATCGAGGGTGCAATGAGATTAAGGGCCACTATCTGAATGATAATCTTGGTCATTTGATTGCCCTTTTTACCCATTGTTGTCTTTTCAGTTGTATATATTGCTTGTTTTATGTTGCTATGGCCGTTGGCTAATGCGAATAAAGTTTATCTATCTATCTATCTATCTATCTATCTATCTATCTATCTATCTATCTATCATCTATCTATCTATCTATCTATCATCTATCTATCTATCTATCTATCTATCTATCATCTATCTATCATCTATCTATCTATCTATCATCTATCTATCTATCTATCTATCTATCTATCTATCATCTATCTATCTATCTATCTATCTATCTATCTATCTATCTATCTATCTATCATCTATCTATCATCTATCATCTATCTATCTATCTATCTATCTATCTATCTATCTATCTATCTATCTATCTATCATCTATCTATCATCTATCTATCTATCTATCTATCATCTATCATCTATCTATCTATCTATCTATCTATCTATCTATCTATCTATCTATCTATCTATCTACACCTATGCATAAATCAGAAAGAACTAGTCTGCAGCAAACAAAAATAATATCCACTGCAGGTACAGAGGGAGGGGCAAATCTCTTGGTTTATGTTCACCTCAGTTCCCCATTTTCCCCCAACCTTAAACTCAGTTCTCCACATTTCTGCATCCGTTTGCAGTTTTTGTTTTTAAATAAAAATGGAGTCCTTGTGAAAATTCATTTCATTCTAATTTTTCCTAATGCATCCATGTTTGTGTGCAATTTCCCCAAATAAATCTCCATATTTTCCCCTACTTATATGTGTGTTTTTAATGCACGCTTTACCCTAGTACATGTATCTCTGAACCCCATTATTCGACTGGAGAACTGCGCTGGAAAATTTGGAGGTGCACGAATTTTGGAGGGTGGCCGTGTTTCAGGGCTCATATTGTTTATTGGAAAATGCAGATTAGGTGGGTTCACCCTGAAATGAGAACTGTTATCACATTTCTGATATATAATGAAATGAGGAAAATGTTTAAATGGGCTGTTTCCAAAAGACCACAAGCTTTTCTTATAGGTATAATAGGATGTTCCAAAGCTGACAGCGAAATTAAGAGATAAAAATGATGAAAATTTCTAGAGAAGAATGGAGAGGCATCTTCTTGACTATTAAAAATCATTATAGTCTAATGAAACAAAAGCAGTGGAAGAAAAATGGCAAAATAATTGTAATAGGGAAACTTTTTGTAATAGATAAAGATATAATGCAGTAGAAAGGGTTTGAGCAAAAACATTGTGGAGGTGAGGGTGGGAACCCTTCCTATTGTTTCATAACAATGTAATTAACTTGAAAGTTATTGTGAAAAGGTGTGTGTGTGTGGTATCACATTTCAGCCCCATCCCTATATATAACCACAGACTGAAAAGATTAATGGGGAGCTTAAGAAGAGTCCTGCTGGATCATGTAGAAGGCCCATCCAGTCTGGCATCCTGATACAATAGTAGTAGTAGTAGTAGTAATAATAATAATAATAATAATAATAATAATAATAATAATAATAATTTATTATTTATACCCCGCCTATCTGGCTAGGTTTCCCCAACCACTCTGGGTGGCTCCCAACAAAATATTAAAAACACAATGAAACATCAAACATTAAAAACTTCCCTAAACAGGGCTGCCTTCAGATGTCTTCTAAAAGTCAGATAGTTGTTTATTTCCTTGACATCTGACGGGAGGGTGTTCCACAGGGCCACCACCAAGAAGGCCCTCTGCCTGGTAACTGGAGGGGGGTCGGTCATGGGCCCACCTGAACTAGCCCTGCTCTGACCACTGACACATGTCCAGTCGTGCCTCCCACTGCCAGCACCACATCTCCACCACGATCGGTGCGTTCAGACTGTGAGTGAAAGGGGCTGCCCACATTTAGCTGTGTGTAGAACTACTCTGGCAAAATAAGGTTCCCTTTGTGGGGAGAGGAGGCATGGAGGGGACTTTCCTGCACTATTTGAATATGTGGGAAGCATTTCTGCTCCGCCAGTGTTCACAAGCATGGCTGGGGCAGAGCAGGTGGCGCTAACCGAAGTGCACAGGCTGCAATGAGCCACCCAGAGGAATCTGGGTCAGGGACCAGGGCATCAGGCGAGAAGGTGGCAGCCATGTTGCTGTGGGATGCAGAGGAAGGCGCTTCACACATCCCAGAAACCGCTGACCTACAGCTAAAACAAATTCATTTTGCCACCCATATGCCTCTGCCAGTGTGGTGTAGTGGTTAAGAGCGGTAGACTCGTAATCTGGTGGACCGGGTTCGCTTCCCCGCTCCTCCATATGCAGCTGCTGGGTGACCTTGGGCTAGTCACACTTCTCTGAAGTCTCTCAGCCCCACTCACCTCACAGAGTGTTTGTTGTGGGGGAGGAAGGGAAAGGAGAATGTTAGCCACGTTGAGACTCCTTCGAGTAGTGATAAAGCGGGATATCAAATCCAAACTCCTCCTCCTCCTCCTGCCACTCCCCCCTTCCTCACCTGTGGCCACAAGTCTCCCCAGCTGAACAAATTAAACATCTTCTGTTTGAACCTTTAAATGCCTGCTGTCAGGCTTATGCAGGCAATTAAGAATACATTTCCCCATAGTTGGTTGATTCCTGAATTTAAATTTTTAAATATGTTTTTTACCGCATGGTTTGTTGTTGTTTTTTGTATAATTGTTGTAAACTACTCAAACATTGAGCCAGTGAGAGTGCGGGACAGAGATGTGGGAGACCAGGGTTCGAATCCCCACTCGCCCATGAAGTTCACTGGTTACCTTGGGCCAGTCACTCACTCTCGGCCTAACCTACCTCACAGGGATGTTGTGAGAATTTAAATGCAAGCCTTCCTGACATTTCCCCGGGATGGGGATGAGATGGAGATAGTAGCCAGGTTTGTGCAACATGCAGTGAGGATCTGTGAATGTTATACAACAGTATTTTAATTGTTAGGTGCAGATTTTGCTGAGTGATTTTATTGAACGGAACCTTCTGGAATTTTGTCTATGTGCCAATAAAGGTTTGAGGTTGAAATGTAAGCCAATTTGAACTCCCTGGAGAAAAAGGTGGGAAAGCAATATAACGCAAGGCAATCAATCAATCAATCAATCAATCAATCAAAAAAGGGGAATGAGACGTCTGCAACAAATGTCTGATTTTTAATGGGTTATACTATGATTTTAAAAAACTCTCCTCTTATTTGGTTTCAGCTACAGTAGTACCTCAGGTCAGTGGCGTAGCGTAGGGGGTGCAGGGGGGGCCGGCCGCACCGGGCGCAACATCTGGGGGTTAGGGGTAGAGGTAGGGGTAGGGGGCGCAAATCCACAGGTTAGGGGGCGCAAATCCACGGGTTAGGGGGCGCAAATTACTTGCCTTGCCCCGGGTGCTGACAACCCACGCTACGCCACTGCCTCAGGTTAAGTACTTAATTCGTTCCGGAGGTCCGT
Source organism: Podarcis cretensis (assembly GCF_951804945.1). Classification (NCBI taxonomy): domain Eukaryota; kingdom Metazoa; phylum Chordata; class Lepidosauria; order Squamata; family Lacertidae; genus Podarcis; species Podarcis cretensis. The sequence goes on from NC_137185.1 coordinate 17,770,990, forward strand.
TCTTAACCTGAAACTGTTCTTAACCTGAAGCACCACTTTAGCTAATGGGGCCTCCTGGTGCCGCCGCTCTGCTGGAGCATGATTTCTGTTCTCATCCTGAAGCAAAGTTCTTAACCTGAAGCACTATTTCTGGGTTAGCGGAGTCTGTAACCTGAAGCGTATGTAACCTGAAGTGTATGTAACCTGAGGTACCACTGTACTTTTATATTTGCATGCTGCTGCATTGCAATGTTTTAAACTAGCTTTAATAGGCTGCATGGTTTTGAAATGGGCTACTGTGGTTTATCTGCTACACTTAAAATGTCTTTGGAGAGCTTTTATCCTAAAGGGTGACTTTAAAATTACCTTAGACAAATTGACAAAGCTTCATCACTTATCCAGCACTCCAATCTCTGTTCCAGAGGCTCACTCACCAATACAGTGGTACCACGGGTTACATACGCTTCAGGTTACATACGCTTCAGGTTACAGACTCCGCTAACCCAGAAATAGTACCTGCGGCATTCAAGTTGAAGCTTCATCTGTGCACATTGAACCACCTGCAAGTTCTCACTGTTCCTGGATAAATAGTAAATAATGCAAACCAATCTCCACCCAAAAGTTGATTCCAAAGAATCCAACCTGAAGTGGGGTTCAACACCACCCCTTTCAAAAGGCTCAGAATGGGTATTTCTTTTATAAATTCATTTATTCACTAAATTTATATCTCACCCCTCCTCCCAAGGGGGCCCAGGGTGTGGCAAAAAACAAAACTACGATTAAGCCAACTTATTGAACAAAAAAGATACATACAAACCAGCCTAACAGGTTTATGGGGGGGGGATTGGTATTTTTGGTAATGTTTTGGAACAACTAGTTCAGTGATAATATTCAACCTTATGCTGCTTTCAACCAGCTGTAACAGTATTTCTTTATGCTCTTTATTTTTGGTGTGTGTGTGTGTATGTGTGTGTAATAAAATCTCTACATGGTTCCAGCCCTTCCCCCTCTGAGCATCTAAAGTTCAGCCCTGAAAGAGAGGAAATCATTCTCTCTTACAATGCACGTCAGTGACAGTTTCCCTCCATCCCTCGAAGCCATTATTATTTTATTATTATTGTTAACTTCCTGTCTCTCCTTTCATTCCTGCACACATACTCCCTCCCTCCCTCTCTGGGTCTTGTTTTGCTTGCAGATTGATCCGACCCACAGTTGAATGCCATTTCGCTTTGCAAAACTGTCATCGCCTGCACTTCATTAATGGGATAATTCACTGGCAAACTTTTTAAACAGCAAAAGGAAGAAGCCTGGGGGGGCGGGCGGAGGAGAAGAATTTACTGCCTCGGGTCAATATGAAGGCCAAGATCAACCGAAACTCAGCTGTGTGTACCTTGAATGTTAAAAATGCCACAAGGAGCATCGCTGTTTCCTTTCTAATTACCTTCACATATCAGACTGACTGTCACTTTCTCTGCATTGCTGTTTGGCGTTGAGATGGTTTCTTTGTGTCGAGCTTCAGGTGGGTGAAGCTGGAGGGATGGGGGGAGAGAAAACCCAAAGAACAGAGAATAAAGATGTAATCATGCACCTGCTAATAAGGTATGTGATTTATCCACGATCTGTCTTGTGTTTGATGGCCTTGGTGATGCCCTCCCGTCCACCCAGCAAGCCGATGCAGAGGTAGGAAAGAATGTTTTCTGCAATACTGAGGGAGGGTTGTGGCTCAGCGGCTCAGAGCACCTGCTTGGCATGCGGAAGGCTCCCACTTTGGTGCCAAGGACCTGCAGTTAGGGCTGGAAAATGCCCTGAAGGCTGGAGGGCTGCTGCCAGTCAGTGTGGACATTCCTCAGGTAGATGGGCCAAGAGGTCTGACTGTGGCAGCTTCTTGCATTCCTAAAGGTAAAGAGACCCCTGACCATTAGGTCCAGTCATGGCTGACTCTGGGGTTGCGGCGCTCATCTCGCTTTATTGGCCAAGGGAGCTGGTGTACAGCTTCCGGGTCATGTGGCCAGCATGACTAAGCCGCTTCTGGCGAACCAGAGCAGAGCACGGAAACGCCAGTTACCTTCCCGCTGGAGCAGTACCTATTTATCTACTTGTACTTTTTGGCGTGCTTTCTTTCTTTTCTTTTTTTAAATAATATTTATTCAGAATTTTAAAGATTACAAAAGAAAAAAGAAAAAAGAAAATAAAAAATACAGAAAAAATACAATCATTTAAAAAATAAAAAGAACCGATTAAACCTTTACATAACTTTCTTCCTTTACTTATTTCCTTGACCTCCTCACACCTCCCTTTTTTGTATTCTAGTTCAAATTGTTATTTCAGCAAATCCTTCCAACCTTGTTTTTATCTTAATAATTTGATTTAATATATTGTAATTTTACGTTCTCTCTTTCATCAATTCATTTTTACTTAATCCTTTATATCATTTCTACCAAAACCACATAATTTTCTTTTTCCAACATCTTTCTAACAATCCTTAATTTTACAATATTTTTGAAGATATACTTTAAATTTTTTCAAATCTTCTTCCACCAACTCTTCTCCTTGGTCCCGGATTCTGCCAGTCATCTCAGCCAATTCCATATATTCCATCACCTTCGTCTACCATTCTTCCCGGGTGGGTAAATCTTGTGTCTTCCAATACTTTGCGATGAGTATTCTTGCTGCTGTTGTGGCGTACATAAAAAAAGTTCTATCCTCCCTTCGCACCAACTGGCCGACCATGCCCAAGAGAAAGGCCTCTGGTTTCTTCTGAAAGGTATATTTAAATACCTTTTTCATTTCATTATATATCATCTCCCAGAAGACCTTAATCTTTGGGCACGTCCACCAAAGGTGAAAGAATGTGCCCTCAATCTCTTTACATTTCCAACATTTATTATCGGGCAAATGATAAATTTTTAACCATTTCATCCTGTGTGTTCCATTTCAACAGCAAGTTATACATTCTTGACAAATTCTTAGTTTTAGGATCTAACAATTCTGTTTCCAATTTTGATTTTTCTACCTGAAAACCAATTTTCTTGTCCAAGTTATAAACCTCCCTTATTTGATAATAATGAAGCCAGTCTTGTACTCTATTTTTTAAACTGTCAAAGCTCTGCAGTTTTAATCTATCTCCATCTTGTTCCAAAATTTCCCAATATTTCGGCCAATTTGTCTCCATATTAAGTTTTTTCAGAGCCTTAGCCTCCATTGGTGACAGCCACCTTGGCGTTTTACTTTCAAGCAAGTCCCTATATCTCATCCAGACATTAAACAGTGCTTTCCTGACAATATGGTTTTTAAAGGCTTTATGTGCTTTGACCTTGTCATACCACAGGTATGCATGCCATCCAAAAACATTATTAAAACCTTCTAAATCCAAAATGTCCGTGTTTTCAAGAAGCAGCCAAACTTTCAGCCAGCAAAATGCGGCTGATTCATAATAAAGTTTGAGGTCTGGCGGGGCAAATCCACCTCTTTCTTTGGCATCAGTTAAAATCTTAAATTTTATTCGAGGTTTCTTGCCCTGCCAGACAAATCTAGAGATATCTCTCTGCCATTTCTTGAAACAGTCCATCTTGTCCAAAATTTGCAATGTTTGAAACAAAAACAGCATCCTAGGCAATACATTCATCTTTATCGCTTTTTGGCGTGCTTTCGAACTGCTAGGTTGGCAGGAGCAGAGACTGAACAACAGGAGCTCACCCCGTCACAGGGATTCGAACCGCCAACCTTCTGATCAGCAAGTCCTAGGCTCTGTGGTTTAACCCACAGCGCCACCCGCGTCGCTTTCTTGCATTCCTATATATTACCAAATGATGAGGACTAGAAACATACCTCGTTTTTATGATCGCTCAGTGACAGAACCCCTGCTATGCATGTGGGAGGCTCTTGGGTTCCCCGGCATCTCCAGGTTAGGACTAGAAAGGACTCCTGCCTCAAATGAGGAAGGGTCATATCGCAGTGACAGAACATCTGCTTGGCATGCAGAAAGTCCCAGGTTTGAACACTGTCAGCATCTCCAGACATTGCTAGGAGACACTCCTTGTCTGATACCGTAGAAAGCCTTGACAGACAAGAGGAGGGAGCAGTTAGTCTGGCTCAGTGTAAGGCAGTCTCTTATGTTCTTACTGAGCGAAACCCACAGTCATTTCCAGATGACCGGCTTCTGGAGCCTTCAACCTGATTTCTGTGCCCACAAAGTTTTCAGGGTAGTCAGGCGACAATGGCTATTTGCATACCCTTCAACATATCTCCAATGAAAATAGTATGGCATTTTACCATTGTACTGTGGAGAGTGTATTAACTTATGGTCTCTGTGTGTGGTTTGGGAGCTGCACAGGCAGGGGAAAAACAATGCTGTCCAGGGTTGTAAAGACTGTGGAGAGAATAATTGGGTGCACTCTTCCCACCTTGGATCAAATCTATGCTTCCAGGTGCCATAAGAAAGCTGCAGAGATAGCGCAGGACAGTGCGCACCCTGGAAATGGTTTCTTTCAGCTTCTGCCTTCTGGAACAAGGTACAGGGTTATAAAGATTATTGCATCGTATCGTATCGTATCGTATCGTATCGTATCAACGTCCCATTCCATAATGATAATTTTACTATTTACACCCCGCAAATCTTACTGGGTTGCCCCAACCACTCTGGGCAGCTTCCAACATATAAAAACAATAATAAAACATTTAACATTAAAAAAAAAACCTTCCCTATACAGGATTGCCTTCAGATAGCTGGGGGGGTGTGTGGATAATTTCATACCCTCCAACATTTCTCCAGTGAAAATAGGGACGTCCTAAGGAAAAGTCCTTTGGGACGCAGGTGGCGCTGTGGGTTAAAGCCTCAGCGCCTAGGGCTTGCCGATCGAAAGGTCGGCGGTTCGAATCCCTGCGGCGGGGTGCGCTCCCGCTGCTCGGTCCCAGCGCCTGCCAACCTAGCAGTTCGAAAGCACCTCCGGGTGCAAGTAGATAAATAGGGACCGCTTACCAGCGGGAAGGTAACCGCGTTTCCGTGTGCGGCTCTGGCTCGCCAGAGCAGCGATGTCACGCTGGCCACGTGAGCCGGAAGTGTCTCCGGACAGCGCTGGCCCCTGGCCTCTTAAGTGAGATGGGCGCACAACCCCAGAGTCTGTCAAGACTGGCCCCTACGGGCAGGGGTACCTTTACCTTTACCTTTAAGGAAAAGTGGGACATTCCAGGATCAAATCAGAAACCAGGACGGCTTCTCTAAATCAGGGATGTCCCTAGAAAATAGGGACACTTGGAGGGTCTGTATTTATTGAGCATTCATCCTGACTCGCTTGCAGGGAAGTTGAACGAACTTGCATGCAGCAGTTATATAAAATTTATTATATGGTTAAAAACGAGCATACTCTATTCAATACAACAAATACTAGTATGGATAAAATAAAGTAAAATGGTAAGTAAGCAAAATTGAAGACTTAGTGATTTAAAAGAGAGATAAATGGTTTGTGTAGACCCAGCAGGTTAAAACGATTGGCGTATTTTGTAGGCTGTCGCACAATTTTTTGTGACTGATGCTGCAATCTCTGTCTTTCCATCTTCTAGAAGCAAACTGGACAATGCCAATGCTATTTTTCTAGAAAAAGAGGTGCTGGAGCTCAGCATGAACTGGCTGGGCCACGCTTCAGGAAAAGCCTCCTTAAACAAGCCTTAAGCGACCATCTTGCAGCTTACAGAACACCCTGAGATTCCTCGAATGCCACCATTTCCTACCGCCTAGTGAAATCTTTCTCTTCACCTGATCCTGGAGATCTCTCGCCTGGCTTACAACTCATTATGCGTGGGGGATCAAATTGTCCTGTAAGGTTGATGAAAATGGCAAATTTTTATATATATCGTCTCTCCCTCCCCAAGATTCCAAATCACCGTGCAAAGCTCCTTGGCTAATCCAATCCGATTTAAAGCTAATCCCTTGCCGGCCTAGTATAGTTGAGTGAAGGTATTTGAGAGATTTATATGGACACCATTAGCCTCTCAGGGGCCTTGCTTCTTCGCATACCTCCGAAACACAATCTGATGGAGGAAGGTGAGACCCAGAGGCCTCATTCCCGTAGCAATGGCTTTTCGTTCCATCCCCTGAGCTGTGTGAAATTGAGGAGGGCGAGGAAAGCGGGGCGCCCTGGCACTGAAACGAGCCTCTTGAATCATGGAAGCATAGAATTGTTGGGTTGGAAGGAACCCAAGAGTCATCTAACCCCCTGCAATGCCGAAATCTCAACTAAAGCTTACCAAAAAGATGGTCACCCAACCTCTGCTTAAAAATCTCAACCAAAGGAGAGGCCACCACCTTCTGAGGCTGTTCATTCCATGGTTGAACCGCTTTTTACGATTAGACAAATTCAAGGACAAGAGGGCTATCGATGGCTATGAGCCACAACGGCACCTGCAATTGAAGGCAGCAGTGCTCGTGAATGCCGGTTGCTGGAAATGAGAGGCAGGGAGAGGGCTCTTGTGCTCAAATCCTGTTTGCAGGTTTCCCAGGTTGGCCACTGTGAGAACAGGATACTGGGCTACATGGGCCTTTGGCCTCACCCTGCTCTTACAGACCCTCTAAGTGTCCCTATTTTCCAGGGATATTCCTGAATTTAGAGGAGCTGTCCCGGCTTCTGATTGGATCCCAGAATGTCCCGCTTTTCCTTAGGACATCCCTGTCTTCATCAGAGAAATGCTGGTTTATGTTATGTTGTAAATATGTTGTAAATAAAATTTCCAATAATTTTTTTAAAGAGGGAAATGTTGGAGGGTATGGTAGGGTGTCCCTGTTTCCATCAGAGAGTGGAGTTATACAATGCCCGAAGTCTCTCAGCCCCACTCACCTCACAGAGTGTTTGTTGTGGGGGAGGAAGGGAAAGGAGAATGTTTGAGACTCCTTCGGGTAGTGATAAAGCGGGATATCAAGTCCAAAACTCTCTCTCTCTTATTCAGGACATTCCTATTTTCATTGGAGAAATGTTGGAGGGTATGCTCTTATGTACAGAAGGCTTACAGTGTCTGCACTGTGCAGGTGCCAACCCACCAACCCATGCCTGCCTTTGCTTGCTGTCACTTGCTCCTTAACTGCGGCATAGCGATGTGGTTATGGAATCCTGAAAAGGTTCACCTGATCCCTGAGATTAAAGCCACCTGGACAGGCTCCAAACAAGAGGAGCCCGCCCCGGACCAAATGCAAGCAGGGCGATCTACATGGAAGGCCTGGCTCCGTTCTACGGCTCCAGTTTGAAACCCAAAGTTTGAAAAGCTCCAGTTGCAAGAAAGCAGGTCACCTTTAACGGGCCACCAGCCTCTTTGTTGGTTTTCATTTCAATTTTGTGTGACTCCCTGTGACCTCGGGATGCATCTAACAGCCAAACCAGGAATGGGTGTTGCGTTTGGCCGGGTCATGTTTATTAATACAAGCTCTATTTTAAGTGTGGCTTTTGTAAGAACGTTGGGTAGTTTGGCATAACAACTCGCTGTCCTTTATTCATGCATGTTGTTGGACAAGACATTAATCGCCCTGTTACCATCAACAAGGTGGGCCTTTTCAAAGGAGAGAGAGAGAGAGAGAGAGAGAGAGAGAGAGAGAGAGAGAGAGAGAGAGAGAGAGAGAGAGAGAGCTGACAGCCATTTCTAGTAAGAATCTAAGAAGAATTTGCCAATTCACACCAATGGCCCTGTTCTCACAGATACCTGTGGGACACCAGAAAGCAGGATTCGAGCACAGGAGCCCCCTCGCCTCCTGTGCTTTCCAGAAACTGGTTTCCAGAAACATTGCTGCCTCTAGCTGTGGAGGCAGAGGATAGCTATTGCATACCCTCTAACACTCCTTAGATGAAAATAAGGACATTTCTCACTTCTCCCCTCACAAGTAACCCTCCTTGACCCCCCCCCATTTTTGTGCCCCCTCTGCAGAGCATTTCCTATCAGGAGAAGGGCCAGTGTCGCCACCGCCACATTAATGGGACACAGCACATGAGTCCTCCACCATCCTGAGAAAACCTCTTAATCTCTATTCTATTCTATTCTATTCTATTCTATTCTATTCTATGGTAAAGGTAAAGGTAAAGGGACCCCTGACCATTAGGTCCAGTTGTGACCGACTGTGGGGTTGCGGCGCTCATCTCGCTTTATTGGCCGAGGGATCCGGCGTACAGCTTCCGGGTCATGTGGCCAGCATGACTAAGCCGCTTCTGGCGAACCAGAGCAGCGCACGGAAACGCCCTTTACCTTCCTGCCGGAGAGATACCTATTTATCTACTTGCACTTTGACGTGCTTTTGAACTGCAAAGTTGGCAGGAGCAGGGACCGAGCAACGGGAGCTCACCCCATTGCAGGGATTCGAACCGCCGACCTTCTGATCAGCAAGCCCTAGGCTCTGTGGTTTAACCCACAGCGCCACCCACATCCCTATTCTATGGTAGATTTACCAATAAATAAATTTTAGAAAGGGGCAAGATTAGACTCCTTGTGCTCTGCTCCCAATTTCTTTCTGCCCAGGGCAGCCCTGCTCTCTGCCTGCCCCTCAGATCTGGTGCGTCACGTGGGGCTAGACCACAGAAGTCACAGCCTCTCCTCCTCTTTGCCTGTTTTCCAGCAGCTGCTACAAGCTGCCCAAGGGAGAAGGACGGTGGTAGTGGCCATGGGGAGGCCATGGGGAGGCAACGGGATGCTCCCTCGCAGCCGCGGCCACTGTCGTCACTCGGGACAAGCACTGACTCATCCTCCTCCCCGCATTCGGCGGTGGCAGCCCTGGTGGGGGTAATAGGGACATTCTGAGTCTGGTCTGGGCAGCAGCGACTCTTTCCAAAGGACTAGGAGCTGTGACGGTCTCCTGTGGCCTTTAGCCTGAATTTGGGCCTCACACAGAATGCTGCTAACTGTATGGAGAGCGCATGAGTGCCACATCGGATCCGTGAGGCCGTTGCTGCTCTTTCGAGAGCTGGCACATGCAGCGCGCCAAAGCGTTCTCAGCTGGGGGCTCTTGGTATCGCTGCAATGCAGTTAGCAATAATCCTCCCTTGGCAGGATAGCGTGCGGGCTGCTACCCAGCATGCCTTGCAGAGCAATTTTGCTTTTATAAATAGAAGGTAGGAGAGTGCAGAAATGGAGAGAGGAGGTCACGGGACTTTTATGCCGTGCAAAGGAGAGGTTTCGGTATTTATTTTAATTCAGTTCAATTTATGAATCGCATCCTATAAAACGCCTCAGAGCAATGTAGCAAGGGAAGCATCCATTTGATTTATAAAAGCATATAGAAACATTTCATTTATTTTATTTTAAAAACATTGTAACAATTAAAAAAAATTAAAATTTCGTATGAAAATACGATGAGCAATTCCTGTGTTGTAGGGGGTTAAAGTAGATGGCTTGTTGGGTCCCTTCCAACTCTACAATTCTGTAATTCACATAAGCAAAGAGAATGAAAGCGATTTCCTATATAAAAACATTTTAAAACAATTTCATCTGTAAAAAAACAATTTCAAATCCAATACACATCCAGAATGGGATAAAAATGTCCACTGAAATGGCTTGTTGAAAAAGGAAGGTTTTCAACAGTCTATGAGAAGGCATGGTGCTTGTCTGATATGCAACAGGAAGTAGTTCCCAAGGGCAGGGGCCACCACAGTAAAGACCCAGTTCCTGCATCATAGGGAACAGATCTCCGGATGAGATGGTCTCTTCTGCAAAACACAGTGATAGGTTGAGTATGGAACAGACAATATTTTAGATCTGTGGTTCCCAAACTTTCCCCCTCCATGGGCTGCTTGAAAATTGCTGAGAGACTTGGAGGACCACCTTAATGGTTTTCCTGGAGGATTCTGCCTGATTTTTAATTAATTGATTTTTATTGCTGTGATCCCTGTATTTCAGGGGGTTGGACTAGATGACCCCAGAGTCCCCTCCAACTCTACAATCCCAAGTTCCTTTTATTTAGTGTGTTGTATTTTATTACATTACTTTTTGATTGCCATAGAAGCAAAATGGTAGATGTCCTTCACGTATAGGGCTGAGGACCACCTGAATGAAGCTTGTGGCCCACTGGTGACCCACAGGGCACAGTTAGGGATGGCATGGCAGGGATCATGGCCTTTGGCTTTCTTGCCACTGTTCTGATTTGACTTGTCTCTTTGGTTCATCAGAACAACAAACGTTTTCAGGGGACACTGAGTTTCCCCAGAAGCACAAATCGGGAGTACATTGGTAATGGCACTTCGAAAGAGTGCTTGTCCAAGCCTAATTCTCTGCCCTTTGGGTATGAAAATAATGTGTTTTAAAGTACAGTTGTGCTTTTTTCTTGATTTTCTTGTCTTATCTATTTGTAAACCCCCATGAGGTGTCCCCCTCCTTTTTTTTTTAAAAAAAAAAATCAAGTCCTGTATGAATTTTATGAAAACAAAAACAACAACACTGTGTTACCTAGCTACTATGAGTAAGCACGTAATGTAACCTCTTTACCTGGTGGGGAAGTTCATGCAGGATAGTGGCAGAGCAGTGACAGTAGAAACTGTTTGCTCTAACACCTGATGGAGAAAAGGAATATTTCATTTTTCTTTCTTTCTTTTCTCTCTTTCTTTCAAAATGAGGGGGGGCGGGTTTAGGGGGGTAGAGATGCAAAGCAAAAACAGACATCACTCAGTTCCACTGTCACATTAAGCAGCCTGAAATCTGCTTTCAGGTAAGAGGCCTGGGTTCAGCTGAGGGTCACAGGTAAAAGTGCTCTCATTACAAAAATAAAGGATTCTTGTAACCCACAGAGCTTCCAGCTCTTGACTCCTAAAGAAACCCTGTCCTTTTCTTCTAAAATCCTTGGAGTTCGGGGAAAGTGTGTCAGATAGGCAGTACCAGATTTACATACAGTCAAACCTCGGGTTACAGATGCTTTGGGTTGAGCAATTTTGGGTTCTGCACCGCGCCAAACCCAGAAGTACCAGAATGGGTTACTTCTGGGTTTCGGCACTTGCACATGTGCAGAAGCGCCGAATAGTGACCTGCGCATGGGCAGATGTGTGGGTTGCGGGTTGCATATGCTGTGGGTTGCAAACGTGCCTCCCGCACGGATCATGTTCACAACCCGGGCGTCCACTGTATATGCTAAACAAGCTGTAGTTTAGGGCCCCACTCTCTTGGGGCCCCCCAAAAAAGGGGGAAGTGGCTGTACATTTCCAAAATATAAGATAAAAAACAAATAAAATAAAACCTACATACAGCAACAGTGTTTTGTTTTGTGTAGGCTCCTATTTGTTATGTGCAAATGCCTTGGCCCTGTACGTTAAACCACAGAGCCTAGGGCTAATCAGAAGGTCAGTGGTTCGAATCCCCGCGACGGGGTGAGCTCCCGTTGCTCAGTCCCAGCTCCTGCCAACCTAGCAGTTCGAAAGCACCTCAAAGTGCAAGTAGATAAATAGGTACCGCTCCAGCGGGAAGGTAAACAGCGTTTCTGTGCGCTACTCTGGTTTGCCAGAAGCGGCTTAGTCATGCTGGCCACATGACCCAGAAGCTGTAAGCCGGCTCCCTCGGCCAGTAAAGCAAGATGAGCGCCACAACCCCAGAGTCAGCCACGACTGGACCTAATGGTCAGGGGTCCCTTTACCTTTACCTTTAGGTCCATAAATTACCAGATAGCATATTTTCAACACAAAAAACAGCGACAAATTGTTGTTGACAAAGGACAACTGGACATATAAAGGGCCCCATTACCTTCAGTAGCTTAGGGCCACATCAAACCTAAATCTGGCCCTGCAGATAGGGATCCCCCAATTTTCTTCAAGAGAGGCTGGAAAAACTCCTCCCTGAAACCCTGGGAACCAGTGACCCATCAGAGTGCAGCACTCGGCTTGCTGGAGCAATTGGTGTGACTCAGTTTAAAACAGCTTCCTAAAGCATCCAGTCCTCAGGGTTACAGAGAAAATCCTAAATGTGTAACAACAACAAATGCCTGTATTACGGGTTTAGCCCTCATTTCCATATTATTTGAAAATGGAAGCAAATAACACGACAATGAACAGTGAGTTTGCTCTATATTCCCCTATAGGACTGGCTTTTACATTGCGTGAAAGCTCAAATATAACGTGAAACTTAACTGTCGGGAAAGGAAAGAAAATGGAGTAGACTGCCATCTGGTAGATGAATGAAATGGAGTATCCTGAAAAGGGGAATAGATGGCTGAATGTCCCTTTAGAAAGGCTCAGTGGAAGAATATCTGTTTTTTTCTAGGTAGGGCTGGTTAGGTCCGCTGTCTGAAATCCTGGAGAGGCGCTGCCAGTCAGTGCAGACAACGCTGAGCTATTAATTTTTTAAAAATAATTTTTATTGAATGATTTTATGTTACAAAAAACATTACAACCATACTACCACAAAATATAATTGAGAAATAAAAATTACATACATCAATATTTTGTTTGTTATTTGTTATTTACTGTCTTATTTCCTCCCAAACATTTCATACAAAACACACACCCGCACAAACACACCCACACACAAATAAATAGTGATAATAATGAAAATAAATATTTTGCCCCTTTTATCTTACAAAATCTTTTCTTCAATTTTGACTTCCTGTCAAGTCGCTTCGCATATATTTTATCTTACAGTTGAATGTACACAAAACAATGAATCTTTCTATATAGATTTTCCAATGCATTCAGAAAACATAATAAATCCTTAATTGTTATCCACCTCCTTTTACTTCCTTTGTCACTCAAACGCTAAGCACGGAGTCAAAACTATTATTGTATTTTTGAACATATCTTCTATAACCACCCCATTTTTCCGCAGATTTTTGCTTTGAGTTTCCTCTGAGTTTGCTACTCAATTGAGCCATCTCCACAAATTCCTGTAATTTAATTTGCCAGTCTGTTATTTATGGAGCCTCCTGATCTTTCCATCCCTTGGCAACAAGTATTCGAGCCGCTGCAGTTGCATACAAGAATATATCTCTTGAATTTTTTGGGATCTCTTTGTCTAAAATACTTAATAGAAATGCCTCCGTTTTTTTAGTAAAAAGGCAATGCTGAGCTAAATGGACCAATGCTATGAGGCAGCTTCCTATGAGCTGGAGCACTCTACCCTACAACATGTTGTGTCTCCTGGGATGGGCTTTGGTGTTGATACAAAAAAGCCAGGAAGGAAAGAGTTCTTCAGCAGAACTCTTCACCCCAGCAGTCCTTGACACGAGCGCAGAGGGAAGTAGTCTGAGTCCTTGGGCGATAATGATAGTTTAGGGTGAGGAAGATTTATGGCCAAGTTGCTGGTGTTTTGCAGGTAGATGTGCAAAGCTCTTAAAACATAGCCAGGGGTAGAAATCCACAAAGATGACAGAGAAGTCTTTATAGGAGGGAACACAAAAGGTGGTTTGTTTTTCCAAAGATTATTCTCAGGTAGTAAACCTGCCCTCTCTCTCTCTTTCTCTCTGCCTCCACCCTTCCTCTCATTCCTTGGCACCAAATCCCAGAAACATCACCAAATTGAACCCTTCACTTCTCTGCTTTTTAATGGGCAAACGGCGGCAGCTGCCAGCAGCACCTGAACTGCTGCTTCTTCCCCACTGTGAGCAATTCAGAAAACCAGGGGAAATCGTCCACTCACAATAGTAACAGTGGTTTGATCGGGGCCTTTGGTTCCAGAGCAGCTGAAGATGCTTAAGAGGAAGGTGGCAGAAACAGGCTTCCCTGGCCCCTTGCAGCTTTAAGGCGATGCAAGGATCTCAACTGAAGCATCCCTGACTTCTGCTAACCCTCAGCCTGACCAGAGGGAGGTCCCTTCTGTGCATTCCCTTTAACAAGGCGTCTCAATCTTTGCTTTTGAAAGCATTAGGGTGAATTAGAGCCACTCCTCCTTACCCTCTTCAAAGACTGTACAGTGGTACCTCGGGTTATATACGCTTCAGGTTACATACGCTTCAGGTTACAGACTCCGCTAACCCAGAAATAGTACCTCGGGTTAAGAACTTTACTCCAGGATGAGAACAGAAATTGTGCGGCGGCTGCGGGAGGCCCCATTAGCTAAAGTGGTGCTTCAGGTTAAGAACAGTTTCAGGTTAAGAACGGACCTCCGGAATGAGTTAAGTACTTAACCCGAGGTACCACTGTACCTGCTTTTGAGTTGGTATCTGCGGTGGTTCATTCATGCATGTTAGTCAACAAGTGATGAACATGGTTGTGTGAATCTGCAGTGCGTCTGTGTGTGTGTGTGTGTGTGTGTGTGTGTGTGAGTGTAGGAACACCCAACTGGCTAAAGTGTGTCAAGTAGTTAGTTAGTCAGTCTGCTTTTTGCTAATTAGAGGATACCCTAATATTATTTTCAAAATAATGGCTCAAGATATTTTGAAAGACATCAGTTATTCCCTGCATAATTAATGGAGTGAAGCTGAAACTCGAAACCTTTAATTTCAGAAACTCTGTTGGGATACTTCCACCATCTTCCATGAAACCTATCAATGGCCACTTTGTGACAATCGCTTGAAACCACAAGGCAAATCAGGCACATTTGCAGACTTCTGCATATTTTTTTCCCTCCTGAGAATTTCACATCATTCCTGTGGTTGCAAGGATCCACCAGTCTATTATATGACTGGAAACAGTTGTATGTAGAGGAAACAAAGGAATTTTAGCTGCAATTGCTGACATTGTATGCAGTGTTTATCTAGCAGGGTGGAAGAAATAACACAACCTTAAGCCAAACAGAAGACAAAGACGCATTTCAATTCATTGCCAATCCTGCATGGTTTTCTCCCATGCATCTGCCTCCTGGCTGAGCCAAAGATTATCACCACATTGACCCTAATAATTAAAGAAGAGCTCAGCTCAGTTGGTTAGAGTGTGGTGCTGATAATACCAAGCTTGCAGGTTCGATCCTCATATGGGAAAGTTGCAAATTCCTGCATTAAGGGGGGTGAATTAGATGATCCTCAGGGTCCCTTCCAACTCTGCGATTCTATGATTCTATTATTCCTATGCACAGAATAAGATGCATCGTAAATCAGAGGGGGGTAGATTTCAGGCTTGTTGGAACTGCCTTCTTTCCCTTTCCCCTAGAACTCCAAGATTTGCCAACCAGATCCAGGTGCAAACGACACACGGTTAGAATTAATCAGCAAGGCTTTGCAAGGGCATGTGAAAGGATGATTGCATGTGGAACTTTGTGACCCTGTATCCTCACCTCTGAAAAACCAACCTGGAAAGGCAAAAAATATTATATTTCTTATCATTCTTAATTCAAATGATATCTACAGTGGAGGCAGGTCTGTCTTCCCCCAGATGCCTGCTTTCCTATTTACACCCAGTCTAGGGGGCGGCTCTTCCTGCCAGCTTCCTCCTCCTCCATAGTCTCAGTGTTGCCCTTGTAGAACTACTCAGCAGGGACAAGGAGGCTGGGGACAAAACTAGAATGAGTTGGTTTAGCTCTGGCGCCTCCTACTGCTGGTCTCCCTGCCTTCCACCCTACCAGTCTTGGTGGGCACCAGCTATCATTGTTTATACCCCTCCCCTTCCTCCCGAAGTTGCCCAGGGTGGCATATAATGCTCAGTTTACGATTCTCCGTTACAAAGACCAAAATACTATTGTGAGCCTCGACATAGGATTTCGCAAATATTTGATGCTACAGTTTGAAAATGAAATAAATCATATGTGTAAAAGTTAGGATCCACAGAACAACAAATAAGGCAGAATGATGTGTGGATGCTCCAGTGTAAATCCAGCCCTGAAGCACTATCATAACTTCTGTGACGTGTTGCAACATTCACATGCAAAGAACATCAGTCTGCAAATTCCGCAAAATTAGGTGCACAGCCTAGTCCCAGGCACATTCATTCATTCATTCATTCATTTATTTATTTATTTAAAAATATTTATAGTTTTCATTTATATACATTACAACAATTATTTAACCATAGTTTTAACATTTACAACTTCGACTCCCTTCCACCTCCTTCTGCAGTTTCTTACATTTAAAAAGTAAAGTAAAGTGACCCCTGACCATTAGGTCCAGTCGTTACCGACTCTGGGGTTGCGGCGCTCATCTCGTTTTATTGGCCAAGGGAGCCGGCGTACAGCTTCTGGGTCATGTGGCCAGCATGACTAAGCCGCTTCTGGCAAACCAGAGCAGCTCATGGAAACGCTGTTTACCTTCCCGCCGGAGCGGTACCTATTCATCTACTTGCACTTTGACGTGCTTTCAAACTGCAAGGTTGGCAGAAGCAGGGACCGAGCAACGGGAGCTCACCCCGTCGCGGGGATCGAACTGCTGACCTTCTGATCAGCAAGTCCTAGGCTCTGTGGTTTAACCCACAGCGCCACCTGCGTCCCTTACATTTATTTTTGTCCTTTACTGCATTCTCCAAATTGCCCTAACTTACAGTGGAACCTCTACTTATGGACGTAATCAGTTCCAGAGGTCCGTTCGTAAGTCGATCCAGGTCGCTGGTAGAAGCGTCGTTGTGTGCAGGTGCATTCGGTGGCAGCATTCTTCTGCACATGTGCAGATGGCGGCAGCCACTTTTGCGCACGTGCAAATCACGGCATGCCCAGTATTTACTTTTGGGTTTGCTGCGGTCGCAACTTTGATCAGACCAAAGTAGAGGTGGTTGTAAATAGAGGTTCTACTGTATTCTTAATCCCAGGCACATTTATTTGGAAGTGACTCCCATTGGATTCAATCTGGTTGAGTCTCCAGTAAGTGTATGGTTGCCTTATTGAGTATTGTGCTGGGGATATATCACAGCTAGTCCTGATTGTACAAGATCCCAAATCAGTGCAGTTGATCTGTGTTCCATTTCTGGTTGCTTCCAACTGAACGAAGGGCTCTTTGATAATGAGTTTTGCTGGGGTGGTCTTTTTACGACTCTCTGGAAGCACTTGGGGTGCACCCAATGGGGACCCTTGATGCTCTATGGCTCTCTGTCACATGTCTCCTGTACATTAATTTTATAATGAATGATTTTAGAGTGTTGTTTGTGTTGTACTTTTGTACTGTTTTATTGTTGTTAGCCGCCCTGGGGAGGGTGGGATATAAATAAAATTTATTATTATTATTATTATTATTATTATTATTATTATTATTATTATTACAGATTGCATAGTTGCTGCAGGAGACAGCTGTGGAATGCCAGCTTAGCCACAGCATGACGGCAAAGGCAGGAATACCAAAAGATTGGAGAGGAAAATTCCAAGACCAGCTGGACATCTGTGGTTTTCGAAAGCAGAGGACATATTGCTATTATGGAAAAACTTGCTCATCTGCTATAGGTTCAGCTTTCAAATGGCTTGGCAAATGTCTCGGGTTTTTTTTAAAGAGTGCAATTGATATACTGTGCAGAGCCTAGGTAAGAAGAAGAAGATGGACCTCCTTAATTATAGATCAATAAGCATTTGCTGATTTAAGCCAGGGGTGCAAGGGCCACCTTCTTTTCTGGGCCACCTCCTGAGGGCCACATGTCAGTGGTGGACTGTGCTGGATGCTAACATGTTAATTTCACTTTTGCGCAGTGGAGTAGTTTCTACGCACAAACACACACCCTTTATGTCTTCCATCAATCCATGCAGAGTTCAAGGGAGTTGACTTGGGTGTGTTACCTAGGAAGAGTCCCAAGGGCCATAAAGAAAGGTACGAAGGCTGCATTTGGCCCTCAGGCCCATGTTTCCCTGTCTCTGGTTTAGGCAAATGGAAACAGTGGAAGGAAGACTTTCCATGGTAGTGGGCAATGCGAATACTTAGGAAAGGAAGGATTTGCTGGGTGCTTAATAGTCACTTGCAGCAACCCCCATTAGTAATAATTGCAACAGCTTCCCAGACTCACCTGGAGCTTGTAGCAAGGAGGGGAAGGGAGCTCAGACAGGCAATGGAGGACCAGAACTGCACCTCTAAGTGGGTATCCCAAGAGAACCACAATTCTTCTTGAAAACATTTTAATGAACTTAATATGAAAATTGTTTATCGGTGGTTGGCCATATTCATTTCACTGCAACGGATTCTGCAGACAAAGACCACTGTTAATTATTCACTTGGGATAGTAATGTGAAAGCTAGGGAGAGAAAAACAATCTTAAGCATTAAAAAAGAGGAGCATGATTATTGTACTTAAAAAAAACACACAAGTTCATTTATTTGATTCCGTTTATAAATTACTTTCCTAAAGCAACTCGAAAGTGATTTCGTAGTAAAAACATCACCAATAAAATGAATTAAAAACAATTCCATATATACGAATGATTGAAAGTCTGGGTCACTGCAATGCGCTCTGTGTGTCTGAACTTTTACCTAACATAATGCATTTTTGTATGTTATTTATATTAATTTTTATGCACACTTTTCCTGAATATTTGTGTTTTTGTAAACACTGGGTAGATAACTGCATTGCAAAATTTAGAAAAGTGCAGATTTCGAAGGGCAGCTGCGTTTGAAGGGCACACAGTCTAGCCAAGGTTCTGAAAGGAGTCCACTAGAATGAAACCAGCATCCATGCTAGCATGCCACTGCTAAATCTCAGCTTTGCACTCAGCCACGCTTGCTAACTTCCACCCCTGCCTGCCCTGCCTATTGTTTCTGTGAGTACTGTGACCACTTACGAATCTTCCAGTCTGCATTTTCCTGTATTGAGTTCTGCCTTCCAAATCTTTGCTGATCAAATTTCGTGAAGGACACAAGCCAGGACTTCTCTCCCTCAGGCATGGAAACCCTGAGCAGAAGGCCTGATCCTGCCCAGTCTTGGATTCTTGATGGGGGGGGGGAGTTGGTGTTTTTTAATAAGAGATCAGCCAGTCATACATTTCAAGATCGTTAAAGAAATACACAAAGAAAAGAATAATTAGATTCCCCCTTCAAGCAAAGCAGGATGATGTAAAAACAATTAGGGTGGGCGAAAGACAGCCCCCCTCCCCCACAACTTTAGATGAGACATACAAATCTTTAGGGAACCTATTTGCATTTTTAAAATAAAATCTCCAGAGGCATTTATGAGTCACAGACCAATCACATCCTGTAAAAGCAACAGCACAGATTTTGCAATTGAGACATAACATTCATTCTCATCCACTCCGTTCCTTCGTTCTACCTCTGAAGACGACTTCAGCTTAACTATGTGTAGTCAGCTAAGATCCCATTGCTTTTCTTCAACCAGGCATTGGGTTGATTAACATTTTTTATGGCTTTTGAAATGCGTTTGTGGGTGGGGGTGTTACTGATTTGTTTTTGTTTTATTATTTATATTGTATTCTTGATTTGTATTTTTCTTTTGCAAACCACCCTGGGATCTTTGGGTGTAAGGCAGTATACAAATTTAATAAATACTTTAATAAATTTAACAAATAAATATTCCAAAAAATTGGAATAATTCCTTAATCATATCAGTCTTCATTTATTGATTTCTCAATTAGATCTGCACACATTTCCACACACAAAAAGCAGCACACTACTTCTGAAGCACATGTTGCTGAACTATCTGCACTATAGAGTTAAGCCACTATCATGCTGCTTTAGGAGTCCTAACTAACGTCCACCAAAGAATCCTGGGATTTGTAGCTTGCTAAGGGGGCTAAGAGTTGTATGAGATGCCTTGTTCCCCTCACAGAGCTATGACTCTCAGAAGAGGGACTGGTTGTTAAGCCACTCAGAGAAATGTAACTCTGTAAGGGAAAGGGAATCTCCTAACAACTCTCAGCACCATTATGGCAATAAAAGGCTGAATGAATGAAAACTCTCAACACCCTTAGCAATGTCTAAAGGACTGCAGACCAAATGGATTCATGTGGATTCCGATCCGGGCCAGGGGTGCTGGATTTAACTCTTTCCTCCTATACCATTTACCTGGTGTAAATTGCTGCTATTTGCCCTGCGTGCTTACCCCAGCAGAGCAAATAGTACTTTCAAGGATCAGGAAAAAGCCATGTGGTGAAAGAATTGACGCTGTATCGTCCAGCACCATCTGAATTAATCCCCACCCTTTACAGTGATCACCATCTGAGGCCCTTCTTGGTGTGCCTGCTCCACATGAGGTCTAGAGAGTAGCAACACAAGAAGAGGCCTTTTCTGCAGTGGCTTCCTTTTTGTGGAACGCTGTCTTTAGGGAGGCTTGCCTGCCAGGGGCGCCATCTCTAGGAGACACTGAGGGCCCAAGAACCCATAAAAAATTGTTGTGGGTGCTCAGCTCCCACACCGCAGGGCCCCCGATGCAACTTCCGGTGCCTCACGAAGCACCGGAAGTCAGGTCCAAGGGCTTGTGAGACCTTGGAGATGCTATCCAAGGCCTTGCGAGACCTCAGAGCCTGATTTCCAGTGGAAGTCAGGTTCTGAGGCCATGGAGTGCATGATGTCATAATGTCACATCACAATGTGACGTTGTGACATCATGTTGCACACGCTGGGCACCCATAACCTGGGGCCCAAGTCAGCACCCCTGTTGCCTGCTACCTTCACTACATATCTTTAGGCAGTAGGGGAAACATTTATCTGGATGACTAAACAATATATGGACTTTTAAATGTGTCTGTGGAAAGCAGGGGGTTGTGGGTTTGTTTGTTTTTGTCATGTATTTCTGTGCTTTCATACTGCAAACTGTCCTGTGATCCTCAGATGAAGGGCAGTATATAAATTTAATAAATAATAATAATAATCAGTACTATTTTTCTAGAAAAAGAGGTGCCGGAACTCACCATGAATGCCTCCCTTGTTCTCTTAGAATGGCAATGGCGCCCACCTGGGAGGTGCCAGAACTGAGTTCCAGAGAGTTCCAACTGAAAAAAGCCTGAATAAAAATAACAGCACCAGCAACAACATCAACAACATGCAAAATGGAAAATGATGTTATGCTGGGTGAAATTGCATACAAAATTGAGTATGATAGCAGAAGGTTGCATGGAAATACTGGTGGTTTTTTACGAGAACTTTGAAAATAAATACCGTACATCACAAACTGACGTGGAAATGTGGAGAGCTGGACTTAAGAGTGTAAAAATGGAAACAAAAATTGACAGATTCACCCATCCTTAGGGACTGAGGATGAACGCCTTGGATTGGGGCCAATGTGCTTATCCACATGTACAGAGATGGATTAGCATCAGCATCAGCTCAAGAGATAAATATCCACAGGGTGGCCACCTGTCCAGCTTTAAACCACCCAGGCTGACTCCAGAAAGGGTTGTGAAACCAAATGCTAAGCAAGTAGCATTTAAATCCTTTTAGGAAAATCTTGCAAAACATCAAATGCTGGCTTCAAAGTGGTATTTTAAAAGGTATCCTGTGTCATCATAAAACCATTGCCTTGAAAGCACCCTTGCACAAAGAGAAAGAGAGATAGAGAGAAGGGGAAAGAGAGAGAGAGAGAGGCCACCACATCCCTTGGTCCACTGCAATCCCTTTCAGAAGTTTATTTGTAGAGGCTCACAAAGAAATGTCTTTGCAGGAGCTACATTATTCCCCATAGCGACTACTGAGAGATCATGGATTGCAAATTCAGCGAGTTTTGCACCCAAAGTTTGTTGACAACTTTTTGGGGAAGGTGGGCACACACACACACCACACCCCAACCTGTCATTTCAGGCCATGCCATGCCATTACTGTTTGAAAGGAGCATTTGATAATAGCTAATGAGGAGATCAGAAATTAATTGTTTGGAAAGTATTGTCATTGATTTATTAACAACATTTCTGTTCTACTGACAAACGAGCATTCTTCGGGCAGTGAAAAATTCAGATTAAAAGCCATTATATGTGTGTGTGTGTGTGGTTAAAAGAAGCAAAACCAAATAACCACAGTTAAGAAGTAGAACAGCCAACAGGGAGAGAAGTGGTTAAGATTGTTTCAGCAGCGTCATTAGCCCTGAGCACCCAAGAGAAAGCTGCTGTTCACATTCCCAAGTTCTAGTTAATTAATTGATTCATTAATCAAATCTGGTTAAGTGATTAATGCTTTAAGCGCTAGTAATCAGGCACTGATTCAACAAGATATTCAAATATAGAATTAATTCAGGATGCACCAATCCAGCTCCACCATAGTGGAGTTTGTGGAACATTCTGCTGTCTTTATTATGGTAATTTATTATTCCTTTACTTCAGACATTTATAACCCACCTTTGAGGATAATGAAACCCTCCCAGGTCACTTGTAAAAATTAAGAAACTGTTGTTGGTTTTTTGTAATATTGAAAAGCACAATTTAAACCAATCAGCTTGAAGCACCTACAAGATTCCTGGAAGGAGGAAAAAACAGCAGCGCCGAACCTACCAACTTCCATGGAAAGTTAATACCATAAAATGCTGAGCAAAAGTCTCAAGGGCCAGATAAGAAAGTGGGGGGGGGGGGGGTACTTTTAGCTCCTGGGCTTGAGACCTGGTCTACCACACAGGAAAATAAAAAAACAAGAAAGGTTTAACCAGTTGGTGAAACACATCAGAGGAGGGAACCAAATGATTATTTGATTTACCATGTGGTAAATTTGTAGTAAATTTTGTGGTAAAATTGTGGTAAAAAAAATGTGGTAAAGAACCCAAATTTGATTACCATGTGGTAAACTCTGGAAGGTCTGGAAACCAAGCCTGGTGAGGAATGGTTGAGGGAGTTGGGTATGTTTAACTTGGAGAAGAGAAGACTGAGAGGCGTTGTGATAGATGTTTTCAGTTACACAAAGAATTGTCACGTGGAAGATGGAGCAAGCTTGCTTTTTGCTGCTCCAGAGGGTAGGACCCAAACCAATGGGTTCAAATAACAAGAAAGGAGATTCCAGCTCAACATTAGGGGGGGAAAACATACGGATGGCCAGAGCTGTTGACAGTGGAACGGACTCCCTCAGAAAGTGATGGACTCTCTCCTTTGTTGGAGATTTTTAAACAGAGGTTGGGTGGTCATCTGTCAGGACTGTGATTTCTGCATTGCAGGGGGTGGCCTTGAAGACCCTTGGGGACTGTTCCAACTGTACAATTCAATGATTTGGACAATAAAGAAGGCTGATCACAGAAGAATTGATGCTTTTGAATTATGATGCTGGAGGAGACTCTTGAGAGTCCCATGGACTGCAAGAAGATCAAACCTCTCCATTCTGAAGGAAATCAGCCCTGAGTGCTCACTGGAAGGACAGATTGTGAAGCTGAGGCTCCAGTACTTTGGCCACCTCATGAGAAGAGAAGACTCCCTGGAAAAGACCCTGATGTTGGGAAAGATGGAGGGCACAAGGAGAAGGGGACGGCAGAGGACGAGGTGGTTGGACAGTGTTCTCGAAGCTATGAACATGAGTTTGACCATGTGGAAGTCAGGAGTGCCTAGCATGCTCTGGTCCATGGGGTCACGAAGAGTCGGACATGACTAAATGACTAAACAACAACAACAAAGGTATTCCGCAATCTGGATGTGGCCATGGAGAATCTCTCTCTCTCTCTTTCTTTCTCTTTTCCCCACCCCCTAGATTTTTCATTTTCTGGGTGAAACTCCAGCTTGTGTTGCATAGGAGGAAAAACAGAGTTTGCTTTCCAACCCCCCTTGTAGCCTTGCCATAACACCCAGCAATTAATCAACACCGTGAAGACACAGGAACATCGCTGGGTACTCCGCATGCCTTGGGCGCAATTCATTGTCACTCAATTTTTATCCGAGCTCAGTGCAGAAAACCCAGCCTGGGTGGGGCTTCCCTTTTCACCCCTTTGATTGTTCATCTGGAATCTCCTCATGGGGCTGGAAATGAAACACATTAACTTGAGCAACGTGCTCCACGTAGGTAACTGAGCACTGGGAAGGTTCCCCCCGGGGCAGTTTCCACCAGGTGGGGAAAGAGATTGTCTCTCAGCAGTGCTGGCCCTTGCTTCGACAAGCACGCAGGACATACCTCAGTCATTTATTTATTTTTAATCTTGTGATTTAATGCAACAGAACTTTGCCATGATGTTCCCCACCTCTTGAGCCCTGTGCACTGGAGGGATCTTCGTTCTTCAGCCCGAGACAGATTTGTCCCTGGGTTGTCCCCCCGGGCTACTCGCAGAGAAGGCGTCTTGGGTGTGCCTGCCCCAAAATGTTTTTCACACTTACAAAAATATGAAGTGGGAATGGGGCAGGAATAGGTGGGGCGCATCCGACGCTGTGTGTATGGAGCTCTGTTTGCACAATGGGACTTAGAACTGGAAAGTTAGGAGGGTCATCTAGTCCAGCCCCCTGAAATGCAGGAATCGCAGCCAAAGAACCCCTGACAAATGACCATCCATCTTCTCATTAGACACCTCCACTGCTTTCTAATTTCCCCTTCTTCTCCACACGTGTCTCCAGAATCTCCTCTGGAGGCCGAAGCAGAGGAACCTACCCCCACCTCCAAGTCAATGAGCATTGCCATTCAAATGGTGTGCATGCACCGTGTCATATGATTGATTTAGGGGGTGGGGCTTACCTGGGTCTCCCCGATATTTTATTCCAGTTGGCACTCCTAATGGGCTCACCCAGACAACCCTTCTTACATGATCCTTTGTGTTGAGCATGTGTCTGAACGACTAGATAGGACCATGTAGATATTAGAATTCCTGCTCCGTGATTGCAGTCATGGGATTGTTGTTTTTCACATGACGGTATATGTTTTGACTCCACAAAGTGGGAAGTGATGGAGACAGGATGATTGTGTTACTGTGTTCTGTGAAGTGGCACTATTGTCCTTTGTTCTTTCTCTTTGCTGTCTGACGCTAGGGAGAGAGGGAGCCATGTTGCAGTGCTCCGTGTATGTTCATATGTAAATAAAGTAGATTAGCCAAAATGCTGAGTTGCTGAGGTCTGCCATGCAAACTGCACAGACTCTGTGGATCTCTAAGTGTGCTGGTGTCTGTTGGCATCGGTCACTGTGATGTTTGGGCTGAAGAAAGCTTTTGAAGCTCCCGAACAATCGACCAGGAGGGAGGGAACATGCCAGTCGGGCATGTGTCTCTGCCAAGGTCCTACTCAAGTGCAAGCTGAGCTCCTGACAGTAGGGACTCTCTTCGGTACGTATCTCTCTCTTGAATAGGAACCCTCTCCTTTGCTGCTGCTTAATGTGCGGAACAGCTGCAGGACTGAGTGGTGGCTGAAGCATTTGCATCTATTTCTTTCATCATCAGAATTTCAGCTCTTCAAGGATGGGGGCTACGGAAACTCAGGGCAGCTCACACAGCTGTAGCTTTTCGTCTTCACCACAACCCTGCGAGGCAGGCTCGGCTGCCCAAGATTGGAGGACACTTTGCGTCTCAGTCTCTCTGCCACCTGAGTCTGAGACTCTTGCTCCAGGGTAGCCAATGAGGTACCACCCAGATGTTGTGGACTACAACTCCCATCATCCTGGTCATTGTGACTGTGTCAAGATTGTAAAGTGGCTCAGAAGTGTTAAGAACTAATTCATTCACCCCTTTAAAGATCATCAATATTGCAGGGGTTGAACGAGATGACTCTTGGGGTCCCTTCCAACCAGGTGTGCCGAGTTGGGTCCAACATTGGGAGGGGGGCTGTAATGACATCACACACATGGACCCCCCCTCCCATTGGACCATGCCTGCTGAGACGTTCAGGCACCTGCTGTGATGCTCTGGCAATTGTGGCGGGGGGGGGGGCTCAGAGGGAGAAAATCACCCTCCAAGCCTTCCCCCCAGGGGCAGCAGGGGATGGCGGCCCCCTCAATATTGGGAGGGGTGCTCAGCCCCCTGTCTCAAAATATTGAGTAGACTGAAGCCCCTTCTGCCCCCTATAGCTGAGATCCTAGCTTTAAACACTACAGTTCTATGGTTCACAGACTCTCCTACATCTCAACAGATGATGACTTGGGATACAAAGCTACACAATGGTACAGATATCACATGTATACAATTACATCAAAAAGACATCCATCACAGCAAGCTTAACAACAGGAGCAACTGAAATAACAGAGATGATGATGTACCCCCACCGTTCAGCCCGGACACCGAGATCCAGCACCAAGGGCCTTCTGGCGATTCCCTCGCTGCAAGAAGTGAAGTTACAGAGAACCAGGAAGAGGACCTTCTTGGTAGTGGTGCCTACCCTGTGAAATGCCCTCCTGTCAGATGTCAAGGAGATAAACAACTATACAACTTATAGAAGACATCTGAAGGCAGCCCTGTTTAGCGAAGTTTTTATTATTTGAGGTTTTGCTGTGTTTTTATGATTTTCTGGAAGCTGAGGCAACCCAGTCAGATGGGCGGCATCTAAATAAATCATCATCTCCCGCTTCTGCTAAAAGCAGCAGTCCTGAGAAAGAATAACAGAATAACCCTAGAATATGCCTGTTGTGCTAGTCAGTAATTGAAAAGGACAACCGTCTTCATTAGCAGTGGATTCAATGAGGCTTTCATAATGTGTGGATGTTCTTCTAGCGAAAGCACACCCACCTGCGCGTGCGCGTGCGCGCGCGCACACACACACAATTACTTTCTCACTCTGCCTGGCTTGCTCTGTCTCACTGAAACCTTGAGGGTTTGTTGTAGAGCCTGTTGCTATAAACACCCCAGGTATTTGCATAAGTATGTGACATTGTAAAGTTCCTGAAAGATTTTATCAGGTTGATTTTGGCTTGGTGCCCCATATTCACACTGAGCTGCCAGGGAGCGAGGCAGAAAGTCTGTACGCATGTGAACGTTTTCAACTTCCTAAACTCCATCAGAGTAAAAAGTAATGGGATTACTTTAATCAAACAATCAAACAGAACCGCATTTCACCTGACCATCTGTGCATTGCACTATCTGGGCAAAGCATGATGGGAAATCACAAACAACCTGGTGCAGCTTGCAATCCTTTTTTGGTCTCCAGGTGAACTTTTGCAAAGCTTTTGCTTAGTTTGCACAGGATCTCCGTCTGAAAGGTGATTTTATGGCAGCTTGTTCAACGATGTCAGCTACAGAAAATGCGCCTTAACCGAGGAACCACCAGCTGCACCATATTTAATAGTCTGGTCTAAAAGGGCCTGGACCACAGACATTGCCATATGAAAAGAGAGTAAATGAATAGACCTACCCCTCCCTTCAAAAACGGTTGACTACTAAGGCCCCATCTGCACTTCACATTTAAAGCGGTGTTATCCCACTTTAAACAGTCTTGGCTTCCTCCAAAAAATCTTGGGAACTGTAGTTTGTTAAAGACACCAAGGTTTGCTGTTAAAGGTGCTGCAAATTTGTAACGGTGTTTCTTTTTAATTTTCCTAAGAAATAAAGCAAAACAGTAAATTGTTAAAACAGCAGCAGTTTAATGCAGTATAAGAGACAGCATTTAACCAGAGGCGATAATTCAATAGCTGGTGCAGCATAGTGGAATAAGACATGACACAAAAGGAAAAGGGGATTGGGAGGGAAGAGGGGGAAAGGACATTCAGGCATCATGGGTTGGTTACAGAAGTCTTGTAAAAATGAGCTGGAATTGAAAGAGGGGCAGGAGCCCAAAGCTGCTGGTCTTTCAACAGAACTGATGGAGATGGGATCTCTCTCAGGATATTTCTCTGTGTGTCTCTATCTGGCTCCCACTGTCCACTGGAAGGAGTGATGTAGCCAGGCAAACTTCTCTGAGGAATCATAGAACCATAGAAAATGGCTCCATAGCTAGTTTCAAGCCTACTTTAAGCTTAGGTAAAGGTAAAGGTACCCCTGCCCGTACGGGCCAGTCTTGACAGACTCTGGGGTTGTGCGCCCATTTCACTTAAGAGGCCAGGGGCCAGCGCTGTCCGGAGACACTTCCGGGTCACGTGGCCAGCGTGACATCGCTGCTCTGGTGAGCCAGAGCCGCACACGGAAACGCCGTTTACCTTCCCGCTGGTAAGCGGTCCCTATTTATCTACTTGCACCCGGAGGTGCTTTCGAACTGCTAGGTTGGCAGGCGCTGGGACCGAGCAGCGGGAGCGCACCCCGCCGCAGGGATTCGAACCGCCGACCTTTCGATCGGCAAGCCCTAGGCGCTGAGGCTTTAACCCACAGCGCCACCTGCGTTAAGCTTAGCTGGTGGCCAGTCCCAGAATGCTCACAAACATTCTAGCTGCTCCCGAACTTTTTATCTGGTAAAGAAGGATAGCCGTCAATACAGCTTCACTGAGAGAAAGAAAGAGTCTGTTTGGATGGGAAACAAAAGTCCCTTGAGGCCAAAGGGAGACAAAGACAGGAAGCTGAAAATGAACTGTGGAGCTGCATGATCATAAAATGTCAGAGTTGGTGGGGAAGTTGTCGGAGCCTGCGACACAAAGAGCAAAGAACAGGGAGCAGAGAGGGCAATGGAGGGGCTTGAGGAAAAGGGGGCAGAGGCATAAGAGGGGGTCAGAGTGGAAGAGAGGAGAAACTGATAAGGAATTGGACCAGGGATGGGAGGAAATTGTATTCAGTTTGCATTCAAATTCAAACTGACCAAATCCAAACTCTCTGAATTTTGCAAAGCAATTCTCCAGCCAAGTAATAAGTACAAAACTGCATATAACATGGTAAAGAGTGCTTAGAAATGCACATATCAGCATATATCAAGGGGAATTTGCTATGCAAAAAAAATGTATATTGAGCTAAATTGCATACAGAGATGTGTGTACAGTGGTACCTCGGGTTACATACGCTTCAGGTTACATACGCTTCAGGTTACAGACTCCGCTAACCCAGAAATAGTGCTTCGGGTTAAGAACTTTGCTTCAGGATGAGAACAGAAATCGTGCTCCGGCGGCGCGGCGGCAGCAGGAGGCCCCATTAGCTAAAGTGGTGCTTCAGGTTAAGAACAGTTTCAGGTTAAGTACGGACCTCCGGAACGAATTAAGTACTTAACCCAAGGTACCACTGTATTAGGAAAAAGTTCACACTAAAATGCTAGTGAATCTTCATGAGGAATTTCCTTTTTTAAGCAAGATGACGTGGAAATGTGGGGAATTTAAGACCAGAGAAATGAGAAACTGAAAGAAAATGAAATGAATGAATTTGCCGGCAGGAGAAAATTGAATTCAGGAGGGCTGAGGGCCAGGATGGAATTTGTGCTGTTGATAGTGAGGACAGGCAAAGGAGTTTGGGAAGGGATTGGACTGTGAGCCAAAGGGACATGGAGGTGGAAAAGATTTTTGGGAGGTGGTGAGCGGGGAATGTTGATTTGAGCTGCTCCATCCCAGCTTCTGGCCACGGGCGTCTGGCTGGTTATGAATCACCTAGGACCCACCAGGATGAAATTATAAATCAGGATTGACATGCCATTAAGTGGAATTCGTAAATCTCAGTGAGAACATGCACCAGGCATCGAGTATCGAGACTTTTAATTAACGTAAACTAATATTCGGGGATTAGCTGCAGCACGTAAATTGGATGGCAGATTACAGCTAATAAACTCAGGGATATGCAACACCATTGGACATTGCTGTTATTCTAAAGCAGCAATGCAGCAGCAAGCAAAGGCTATAGCAGCCAAGACAGCTGCTTGTGGCTGCAAAGCCAGACAGGATGTATGTGACTGTTGCCATGGAAACAAAGGGGCAGTCCATTCTGTACTGAGCACCGGATGTTAGCTCAGTGTGTGTATCATATGACCTGTACAGGATGTACATGGGTGGAGTTTGGAGTTTCTCTCTGTTTGTTGAACAGAGCAGACATGTTTTCTCTATATGACTGCTGAAGACAGGAATAAAACATGTAGATACATTTCTGTCTGTGTCTGATTCCCCTCCCTGGGGATATGCTGGAGAGCAGGGAGGAGGAGAAGCAGTTTGGTGTGTTTTTCTCACAGCCTGAGGAAAATCGCCGGAACGGACCTCGTGTGTTTTTCCTACCGGGAGTCGCCGGAGGGAGGTCAAAAGAATTCAGCCGGTGCCTGGAGAGATAGGCACATACCTCTGATCGGCCTGACTTCTGACATTGGTAGCAGAGGATGGTTGCTACGATCCATGGGAGTCTGCCATCAAGGAGCAGCAAAGCTGCTGTATTCATCCCTCTCCATGGAAGCCTGAGATGGAAGCTGATTCTCTGCAGCCAGAAGCTGACCAGAAGAAGCTGAAAGCCAAGCTACGGAGCCCAGGTATGAGATTTTCGGGCTTAAAAGTGTGAATGCAGATTGATTAATTCTCTGCTTCATGGGAGCAACGTTTGGGAAAAACAGCTCCGAGAGAGAAGAGTCTGCATTCCAAACATTCCTGTGGTTTTTCCTGTCCAAGGAAAGGAATGTGGTTGCTTAGCAACGCAGGCCAGTTTCAAGATAAGGGCTGGAAGTCGTGTTTTGACTAGCCTTTACACAGGAACTGTTGGAAAGGGACTTTCCAAGCGGCCAGTGTTAGAGCTGCCAGGTGCACAGAGTGTAAACAAGCCAGCTATTGGATTTTAGAGGCTTGTGTTTGAGAGTCAATGCAAGGACTCAAAATGGATGTCAAGAAGGGAAGCCTGCCTTCTCCACCCCTCTTGACCAGTGACAATTATGCATCTTGGTCTATAAAGATGAAGGCCTTGCTGCAGAATCAGAGACTGTTTAGGGTGATTGAGAACCCCATCCCTGCAGCACCAACGCCTGTTTGGGAGTCACAGGATATGAAGGCCAGAACTGCTATAATTCTGTGCGTGTCAGACTCTCAGCTTGTTCATATACAAGATTTAGAGCACGCGAAAGATGTTTGGGACACGCTGAGAAGGACACATCAGAGAGATGCAGGTTCTTCAGCGTTGCTGTATTTTGAAAAGCTGACTAACCTGAGGCTTGCGCCTGATGGAGATGTTCAAGCGCACCTGACGGAAATGAAATTTCTGCGTCAGCAGATGGTGGAACGCAATTTCCATCTGGATGAGGAAGTGTTTTGCTT
Organism: Podarcis cretensis; assembly: GCF_951804945.1. NCBI lineage: Eukaryota > Metazoa > Chordata > Lepidosauria > Squamata > Lacertidae > Podarcis > Podarcis cretensis. Next base: position 17,801,686 of record NC_137185.1, read on the forward strand.
CATGGTGATCAACAGCCTGAATCGGACTTACAAAACGGTTGCCAGTCAGCTGGGGTCTCTCCCAGCGCAAGATCTAACGGCGGACAGGGTCTTTGCCGTGGTTCTTTGTGAACATGACAGACTTGCCGCCCTGGAAGTCAAGGACAGGGGGAGGGAAGAACGGAGTTCTAACACCCCCACTGCTGTAGCTACTGGAGGAGACGCCGTAGCTTTGAACGTTGTCCGATGCCACAATTGTGGACAGACTGGGCATCCTCAGCGGAACTGCAGGAAGCCACGTCAGAACAAAGGAGCCAAGGGAAGCTCCACGAAGTCTGAGGCGTCAGGCAGAAGTCATGCCAAGTCACAGGCGAAGCCTGCAAAGGCTTTGATGTCCCTAAAAGCCACACCACAAGTGGGGAATTCCTTCATTTTAGACACGGGAGCGACGGTTCACATGACCCATCGCAGGGATTTGTTTTCGTCGTTTAAGAAGCAAAGCTTCGTTGTACAACAAGCCAACGGTCGAGAGCTGGAAGCCACCGGAATTGGGACTGTGTATCTTAAAAGTCTGAACTTGACTATAAACAATGTTTATTTGGTTCCAGGGTTGAAGTACAATCTGCTCAGCGTTTCGCAGATTGCCAAGAAGGGACTAAAACTGTCCTATGATGATCAACACTGCGAGATCTACAAAGATGGAGAGTTGTATCTTTCTGCCAAAGAGAAAGATGGACTGTATTTGTTGACTTTTGATCAAAGTGATTACATGGAATGTAATTCTTGTGATTCTAACATGATTTCTTTTGCAGGTGTAGCCAAGAAGAACGCCAAGCAGGTCACCTCGAGGGTCGACAAGGCATTTCAGCGGGTGTATGCTGATGTGATTGGTCCTTTAGCACCATCTAGAGGCAATGCAAAGTATTACCTAATATGTGTTGATTCTTTTACAGGTTTTGTCTGGATTTATCTTTTGGAGAGACCGAAAGAAGCCTTAGAAAGGTTTAAAGAGTTTTGTGACAAGGTTAAAAATATGCATGATGCTGACATAGATTGTCTTTGCACAGATGAGAAGCCAATTTTTCTCTTACAGGATTTCCAGAGGTTCCTGAAGAAGAAAGGGATAAGACACAAAATTGCTAGTTCCGAAGAAGCTTGGAACAGATGTGTTTGTGTTAGGGTGAACAAAGAATTGCAAAAGGGAATGCATGCGCAATTGCTTAGTTCACATCTGCCACATGAGTACTGGGCTGAGTCACTAATGTCATTTTGTTACACGTGGTTGAGAAAGGTTTCAAAAGACTTGGGATGTTCTCCTTTTGAGAAACTGTTCCACAGAAAACCTTCTGTTGCCCATTTCAAGGTTTTTGGGTCTCATGTGAGGACAGAAGCTCCGGGTGGAGTAAAGAATGCCAGAGGCATTTTTGTGGGTTATGAAAAGGGTCTCTACAGAGTGATTTTGTCTGAATCTGGAAAGGTGATTCTCACAAAATTTCTAGAGAGTGCTCCTGAACAGGAGCGAGTGGTTGTTCACACATTTCCCACAGGAGATGATGATGATTCTGATGATGATGATGATGATGAGTTTAATCTTATTGAGTTCAGTAGTACTGATGATGACAGCGATAGCTCAGACAGCTCAGTTGTCACAGTCATTGAGAGGAAATCTCACACAATGACTAGACCCTCAGAAGAGGAGGATGAACCACTGATTAAGCTTAGTACTGGTTCTCCAGAGAGCTCAGAGGCTGAACCAGAAAGCAAGGGAGAGCAGCACCTCTTACGTAGGTCTGAGAGAGCAACGAAGGGTGTACCACCCAAGAGGTATTCAAAGGAGTTTGCCAACCAAGCTATTGCATGTGTTGCTGTTGTAAACGACCAAGGTCAAATTGAAGCTGTGTCTGAGTCAGAGACAAAGGCACAACAGAGAGTTGCTAACCAAGGTAATGCAGTAGCACTCATTCCTTGGAAGTCATACAACCAGAGAGGTACATTGGTAAAACCAGTGGCGGGTAGTTCCAAGGGTGGAACTGAAACAACAGGGGAGTGTTATAAGTATAACAACTGTTTGTTTTCTTCTCTGGATGACGCTTTGCTCGCTGCACGCATTGATACTTTAGGGGGAGTATGTTATTCTAAAGCAGCAATGCAGCAGCAAGCAAAGGCTATAGCAGCCAAGACAGCTGCTTGTGGCTGCAAAGCCAGACAGGATGTATGTGACTGTTGCCATGGAAACAAAGGGGCAGTCCATTCTGTACTGAGCACCGGATGTTAGCTCAGTGTGTGTATCATATGACCTGTACAGGATGTACATGGGTGGAGTTTGGAGTTTCTCTCTGTTTGTTGAACAGAGCAGACATGTTTTCTCTATATGACTGCTGAAGACAGGAATAAAACATGTAGATACATTTCTGTCTGTGTCTGATTCCCCTCCCTGGGGATATGCTGGAGAGCAGGGAGGAGGAGAAGCAGTTTGGTGTGTTTTTCTCACAGCCTGAGGAAAATCGCCGGAACGGACCTCGTGTGTTTTTCCTACCGGGAGTCGCCGGAGGGAGGTCAAAAGAATTCAGCCGGTGCCTGGAGAGATAGGCACATACCTCTGATCGGCCTGAATTCTGACAATTGCAACTGAAATGTTCTGTTCCAGGCTCTGCAAGATCAGTGGCAAATTGTACTGCACAGAAGCGGATTTAGGGCAGCAAGACTGGTTCCACTGCACTGGGCGCCAAGCCTAGGGGGCGCTGCAGGTCATCACAAGTATGGCATAGAGGATTGAGCAGAACAGAAGGCGAGAGGTTGGAGGTGGGCTGAATTTTGTCCTCGCACAGGGCACCACTGAAATTTGAAAGACCAAAGTCCTTCCCTGTATTGCAGCGGAATCGGGGGTGGAAGTTGAATGCAAACTGCACAGATCTTTCAATGAAAGAGCACTGGAGCCTCAGAGAGAATTGTCAAGCCACGAGTACTAAATCAATATTTGTGGTTTGACTGTACTGGGATTCACATATGCATAAATGTATTTCCCTCTTGCGGTTAATTAAATTAATTAAAGTTGCTTAATTCAATCCTATCTCCGGGACAATGGGTTGATGAGCATGGCATGACATGACCTTTCCGACTTCCTTCCTTGAACAACCCCATGAGGCAATCTGGGCGGATCCACCACATGCTATAAGATCTGTTGGTGAGAACCAGCACAGAATTAAATCCTTTGTGGACACCAGGTGAACACCCACCAGGAGCAGATTCTTTTCAGTAGTCGAAGCTGTGGAATGCTTCCCCCACTCGCATAAACTAAATACAGTGGTACCTCTGGTTACGAACTTAATTTGTTCTGGAGGTCCGTTCTTAAGCTGAAACCATTCTTATCCTGAGGCGCGCTTTCGCTAATGGGGCCTCCCGCTGCATGTGCGCCTCCGGCACACTATTTCCATTCACATCCTGGGGCAAAGTTCACAACCAGGAGCAGCTACTTCTGGGTTGGCAGAGCTCGTAACCTGAAGTGTTCGTAACCAGAGGTACCACTGTACTTGTCTCCTTTAGGAAGAAAGCAACATTCTTATTGCTCTGTAACAGGGTTGGGGGAACTTTGGCCCAGGGATCAAATGCGGCCCTCCATCCTCTATATACCGCCCTTGCAATTCGCCCCAGGCTATGCCCCCTCTCTTCTCAGGCCATGGCCTTCTCTGGACCTGCTTCACTCCTGAAAGACTTTGGCCTGCTGCACAAAGGTGATAATGGACATTTCTTGCTTTGCCCATTTTTGCCTCTGGCCCCGGCCACCACTGACATGCAGCCCCTGGAAGGAAATGCGGCCTTCAAGTTGAAAAAGGTTCCTCACACCTTTTCTCCAGGGTAGACCTATGCCCAGTGCTATTTTTCTGGAAAAAGAGGTGCAGGAACTCACCATGAACACCTCCTTTGTTCTCTTAGAAGGGCAATGGGACCCACCTGGGAGGTACCGAAACTCAGTTCCGACGAGTTCCACCTGAAAAAAGCCCTGCCTCTGTCCAGCTGTCCAGTTCAGAGGACAGTCCTCTAACTGAAGGGATGTCTGTCCCAAGTCCAGTTGCCAGGATAAAGACCCCCAAGAGGAGAAACCAGGAGGGGCCTTGAAGTTGCCCATCAACACTTAGAGAGCCAGTGTGGTGTAGTGGTTAAGAGCGATGGACTTGTAATCTGGTGGACCGGGTTCGATTCCCCGCTCCTCCACATGCAGCTGCTGGGTGACCTTGGGCTAGGTCACACTTCTCTGAAGTCTCTCAGCCTCACTCACCTCACAGAGTGTTTGTTGTTGGGGAGGAAGGGAAAGGAGATTGTTAGCTGCTTTGAGACTCCTTTGCATAGTGATACGGTCAAGATAAAGGGACCCCTGACCATTAGGTCCAGTCGTGACCAACTCTGGGGTTGCAGTGCTCATCTCGCTTTAGTGGCTGAGGGAGCTGGCGTACAGCTTCCAGGTCATGTGGCCAGCATGACTAAGCTGCTTCTGGTGAACCAGAGCAGCGCACGGAAACGCCGTTTACCTTCCCGCTGGAGCGGTACCTATTTATCTACTTGCACTTCATGCTTTCAAACTGCTAGGTTGGCAGGAGCAGGGACAGAACAATGGGAGCTCACCCCGTCACGGGGATTTGAACCGTCGACCTTCTGATCAGCAAGTCCTAGGCTCTGTGGTTTAACCCACAGTGCCACCCGCGTCCCAGGGTAGTGATAAGGTGGATATCAAATCCAAACTCTTCTTCTTCTTCTTTTTCTTAGGACTTGGACAGCGGGCACCTGGGCCACCTGGTTACCACCTCTGATGTAGTGCATTTATATTTAAATTATAAAAAACTCTTTCCAATTTTGCATCCATGTGTATAAATTAGCATATGCAGATGTTATGCACACCCACGCCCTCTTTTCCAGTGACTCATTTCCTCTTTGGGGAGGTGACGCATGAAGTGTCAATCCTGCGGTTTTTTAAGTGCAAAGGGAGTGGTATTGTGCTCTTGCTGGGCTGGTTCTTTTTCTAAAATTGTGGTTTGATTATTTCATTACCATGTCAGATGATCTGTGTTAGAAACCATCTCGAAAACATTGGTTAGAAAGCAGTATCTGAAATTTGTTAAGTAAACACAACGCTGTGTAGTTTCATCAGCAAGAGAGGTACAATACAAATTGCTGCGTTGATGGTATTTTCAAACCAGCTGGATTTAACAGGATACTTTCCACGGTGTGTTTCAATGTTTCAGGAGGTGTATTGCTCCCCACACAGATCTGATCTGGTGAGACGCCAGATGCTATATTATTGGCGGCAGGTTGCAGAAATCAGATTACAAAATATAGGTTATGATCTTGCTGCTAATATTTTAATGATTTTTCCCAATGTAGTAGAGGATACCATTCTCAAGATTACAAAATCTATTGTGTTGTATTTATTAATGTATTGCCAAGTATATTTGAGTATGTCCCTGGGGGGGACGGGACAGTTGTTCATGATACAGAAATGGTTATTAAAATGACTTGATCTGGTGGAAATGGATAAACTGACAGATGTTATTCACAGCAGGATCTGAGCAGTCAAAGAACTGTGTAGATAATGGATGTGATTTACTGTTTATAGGAACCAGCATTTTGAACACATCACCATGGATAGATAGATGATAGATAGATAGATAGATAGATAGATAGATGATAGATAGATAGATAGATAGATAGATAGATAGATAGATAGATAGATGATAGATAGATGATAGATAGATAGATAGATAGATAGATAGATAGATAGGTGATAGATAGATAGATAAGTATTTCTCTCTCTCTCTCTCATGTTTTACTGCATTTATTCTTTTAAAATGATTTTAGAAGCTTCTAATTGCTTTTTTAATATTTTGTTTATTTTTTAAAAGAAAAAATGCATTGTATCACTGGTGTGTTTACCACCTGGAGCTCCTTTGGGAGGAAGGGTGCAATATAAATTAAATTAATAAAAGTAACTCTCTTACTGTGGTATTTTTGCACTCTCTCTGTTTTGTAATAGCCACCTCCCACACAGCATTGCTCAGGAATTCTAACAAACTAAATAATCAGTGCACTTTTGAAATCACTGGTTAAAATCAGTGCTGTTTTGCAAGGCTTGGCCTGCCATCTTGATTCAAAATGGTTCCAGTTGTATCCAAGCATAGATGAAAACCTGCTACTGGCTCTCAGGAACCATGATGCAAAATTTGGTTGTGATATCTTGAGAGGGGTCCAAAATGCACCCAGACAACTTTCCAAAATATATTAAGAGATCTAGCATGGACAAATGATTTTTTTTAAAAAAATGTTTAAAAATACAAAACTTACTAAAAACATAAATAGAGACTTGTCCATGACCAGCTAGTGTACTTTGTGGTTAAGACGTATGCCAACTTGCATTTCCTGTGTTTTTATTTTACTTTTCATGTCCACAAAACTAACACAAGCTTGGTATCATATACGGTAAGTATGATTCAGTAATATGGCAAGAATGTTTTATTACAATGGGAGGATTGTCTAGGTCAGTGGTTCCCAACCTTTTTTGGCCTGCTTTTGCTACTTCCTCACAACAGACAAGAAGGAGTTCAGTTTCACTTTTCTTGGATTTCCAAGGTTCTGCAACAGCCCACATGAATGCTGTTTTCTTTTGCCAAACCTGAGGCAGTTTTTGTTGTTATCATCATATTTATATCCCATCTCCTTTCTTCCCAGGAGCTCAAGGTGACATATATAGGCCCTTCCCCTCTCCATTCCATCCTCACAGAAACCCTCCTAGGTGGGTGAGGCTGGGAGAGGATGCATACCCTCCAACATTTCTCTGGCGAAAATAGGGGTGGCCTATTCCATAATAATAATAATAATAATAATAATAATAATAATAATACTTTCAGACCCCTGGGCTCTCACTTGTGAGATGCCTCAGGGTTCTGTCCTCTCCCCCATGCTTTTTAATATCTATATGAAGCCCCTGGGAGAGATCATCAGGGGTTTGGGCTGGGTGTTCATCAGTATGCGAATGATACCCAGCTCTACTTCTCTTTTAAATATTATTATTATTTTAAATATTATTATTATTATATTTTATTATTATTTATACCCTGCCCATCTGACTGGGTTGCCCCAGCCACTCTAGGTGGCTTACAACATATATAAAGCCATATAAATAACACAAATATATTTAACATTTTTTTAAAAACTTCCCTATACAGGGCTGCCTTCAGATGTCTTCTAAAGGTTGTATAGTTACTTATCTCCTTGGTTTGAGCATCACTTAATTCCATAGCCTCCAGCATTTCTCCATTGAAAATAGGGACATCCTAAGGAAAAGTGTGACATTCCGGGATAAAATCAAACTGGGACAGCTTCTGTAAATCTGGGACTGTCCCTGGAAAATAAGGACACTTGGGGGTCTGGATGATGACCACTCTAAGGTGGGCTTCATGGCTGAGTGAGGATTCAAACCCTGGTTGCCCAGCTCCTAGCTTGCCACTCTAACCACTATGCCACACAGGCTCTCTACCCTCAAGACATTTCTCCTAGTTCTCCTCCTGCAAAACCCACCCTCAGTCTCATTCGATCTTGCCCTCCCTCTGGGGTGGCAGAGAGCCTGCCTCTGCCCCCTTATGCATGACACTCCTCTCCCAGTGTGACTGTCATCACACCTCATGTTTCTACACCCTTGTTTCATATCAGTGTCTCTTTCTGGTGGAGGGTGAAGAAATGCAGTATGTGAAAACATTATGATGCAAGAAAGTGAAACCACTTTTCACAAGGAGAGGGGAGACAAGAACAGCAGACATGATATTTCGCAGCCACCCCTAGTCTGGTTTGAAATCTCATTTGGCGCGCAACGTAACTGCAGGCTTTTGTGTTCCTTTGGGTTGGGGCCAGAATCCCTGCCATCTTTAGGATCAAGCTGTTATAGGAAGGGAAGTAGGAAGAAGGCATCACACAAAAGCAATCAAGCTGACATTTGGCATTTAGTTATCATGCAACCAAGCACATATCACCTGCTAATTAAAAACAAATTACATATAACTTAAGGAGGATTAAACTTCGTATAGAACAGGCTGTCTTCCGAGGGAGCGATTAGTCCACGTTTTGAGCACGGTATGAAACCAAGCAACCTGACCAATAGAAAGGCAATCTAAAGAATCAGCTTGTTCCCACTCCTGTTCTTTTCCATCTGCAAGAGAACAGCTGTATAATTACGACAGATGAGGCTTGTGATGGGAGCGAAGTCTTGTGAAGCACTCCAACAGGGAGGCTCAGCGCATCTTGAAGGAGGAAGGCAAAGCCTAGGGGAAGGATAAGTTGTCGCAGAAGCATGGCCTCCTCCCTGTTTTGAAGCGAACCACTTCCCTTTGTCACTTGGCCTCGCTGAGTGTGACAGCAGAGAAGAGAACAAAAGGGAAAGAAGATGGGATCATGGCAACTCACAATGGGGCAGAGAGCACATGGGGAACTGGCGAACTACAAAGATGGAAAAATAGTTTGGAGGAAACACAAGCAAGAGGTGACATGATAGAAATTTATAACATTATCAGAAAGTGGGAAGGGAAAGTTTGCAGGGGGTTGGACTAGATGACCCTCGGTGTACCTTTCAACTCCTCAGTTTTATGATTCTATGAAAATTTTTATATGTAACTGTGAATTTTGTAATATTTTGTTTAAGCTGTTGCTTCAGCTTTTGGTACACCACTTAGCTATATTTTTAATTTATTAAGTGGCATACAAATTAAATAATCCAATCAAAGAATCCAGTCAAACAAAACTGTGTACCAGGAAGTCAACATTGTTTCCATTTTTACAGGAGCAACAGGACAGCGAATTGCTCAGGTGACCTCTAAATTCAGCCCCAAAGTCCCAAGATCACATTAGTTCTACAAATTCCAGTAGATGGAATTGGCTGAACAGAACTGTAAAGTTGACTCACTAAACTGCATATTGGGTGTGGGTGGAATCAGCTGATTTCGGGTTCTCTCAGTTTCTTTTTCCCAATCTGATGTTCAGTCCTTTCCATTTCCCCATCAATTTGCAAACTCTGCATTTTTCTCAACAAATCTCCTAAGATTTTGTGTGTGTTTCTGTGGGCAAGGTTGCCTAATAGAAGTGTTCTTGCAGTCGACTTTCTCCTAATATAATGCAGTTTGTGCATTATTTTAACTAATATATACATGGTTTTAGCATGTGTTTTGGTTGAACTGCATCACAAAGTTCAGAGCCACATTTGGCCCCCGGGACAAGGGTCCCCATCTGGATCCTATGAGTTTGACCCCTGTGCACCATAACCTCCACCCTCTCGAACATGGGAAATTTCTGACGTTGCCAGGAACGGCAAGCTCTTAAAGATCACCTTTGGAAATCACAAAGCCGCGATGAAATGTGTGAGTCCTTCGATGACATGAGGAAGTTTTTCAGAACAGAAGAAATCACTCCCCCACCCCCTGCAAAGGCTGTTTTGCCTGTCAATCTACAGCGGTCTAACCACAGGAGTGTTTGTTTTGACAGTGCATACAAATCGGACACGGACGTGTAATAACATCAACATATTTCGCTTCCCCCCCCCCACCTCCGCCTACCTTTTTCTGTCTTTCTCGTTCACCTTTCTGCTGAGCTGCTCCACCAGCCCTCTTGCCTCAGGGGTAGAGAGGAACAATTAAGCTTTGTGCGGTTTTTGAAGATGACTGTCAGGCCTCCATGGGACAAATGCTTTTTGACTGGAGGAAGAAGAAGAAGAAGAAGAAGAAGAAGAAGAAGAAGAAGAAGAAGAAGAAGAAGAAGAAGGGGTCCAACTTTGAGGGTGGGGGTAAATAAATATTTTCCTCACACTTCTTCACATCTTTGTTGGGTTTCTTAATAGGCTGCCCCCCATACCGAGAGAGAGGCTCATCGCCAGCGGTCGTTGAAACCTTGGCCCCACCTCGTCCCCTCCCTCAGCGGCTGCCCTGTCAGCCTCTCAGATGATAGGTTCTGGGTGAGGGAAAGGTGAGCAGCATTCCACTGGGTTGTGATAAGTAAAATGGCTTTGTGTGGAAGAGGAACTGAAGACTGCTTCATGTTTTTCTTTTCGCCATCTCTACACAAACACACATACACACCATGCTCAGAATACTGGGCTCTGATGCTGTCAGTCAGCGGTGGGTGACCCTCAGCCCTCAATCTAAGTTTAAAAAAAACACCTGTGTGAGTAATCGGTTCAGGTTTCTAGCAAGAGCAACCTGTGTCTTCAGAGGGAGAAATAACCTTAGCCCATTGCTCAGTGCTGGATTTACGTATAAACTAAACAAGCTATAGCTTAGGGCCCTACTCTCTTGGGGGCCCCCCAAAATTTAAAGGAACAAAAAAAATGGATGTACATTTCCAAAATATAAGATAAAAAAACAAATAAATTAAAACCTACATACAGCAACAGTGTTTTGTTTTGTGTAGGCTCCTATTTGTTATGTGCAAATGCCTTTAGATACCTATTAGGTCCATAAATTACCATATAGCATATATTCAACACAAAAAACAGCAACAATTTGTTGTTGACAAAGGACAGCTGGGCATATAAAGGGCCCCATTGCCTTCAGTAGCTTAGGGCCTCATCAAACCTAAATCTGGCCCTGCAACTGCTGGCATTGGACCCTCAACAGTTTGCCTCCTGAGGGAAAGTGCCCTCAGAATAATAGAATGGCAAGGGACCGCAAACGTCGCCTAGCCCAAGCCCCTGCATTGCAGGAATTCACCCTTCTTTCCCTCTTTCTTCACACTCTGCTACCCAGTCTATGCTTATCTCATGGCACTCATTATCACTGGCGGAGGAGTCACATGACAAGAAGCAAAATACCTCTCCACACTCAGAAAGTTACATGCCATGGAAAAGTCTTGTCTAACCTTTTCCTGAGATGCTCAATTTTTGCATGCTGAGATTTGGCTGGGATGGGGTGGAGTGTTCACTGCAGAGTTGCCATATCTTGAAGAGCAAAAAAGAAGACAGCACAAGATGCTGCCAGCCTGAGCCGGAGAATGAGGTGTGCAGGCGTGGACGCGCAGGGCCGCCTCCTCTACACCCGCACACCTCTTTCCCCGACTCAGGCTGGCAGCAACAGCGGTGTGCGGACCAGCCCAAACCCAAACCCAAACCACCCAAACCCAAGCCCCACCCCCAAGTCCTCCTAAAACCCGGACATTTCCTTTGAAATGTAAAAATCCTCCCAGATGGGCATGGGTTTTTCTAGTCATATGGCAACCCTAATTCAGTATGCTTCTCCCATTGCTTGCCATCTAAATTGGTACAGTCTCAGATTGCACCTCTGCATTCACCATGATTTGCAACAGTACAGCCTGGCAAGAGATTATGGAGCCTTATGCATTTCTTGTCAAGGAAATTGTTGTTTGCAAATGTAATTGAGACGGTGGCTTTTGCAACAACAGGAGGTATTAACCAAATAGCCGATCATGTTTCAGCTCTTTCAAAACATCTTTTATTAAGCACCCGATTCTCCCCCCTCACAAAACAAAACCCTGTTGTGTAACAACTTGATTGAGATACTCAGCAAATAAATTGTTCCACCTTTGTCTCAGTTCTTTTCTTTGAAATTAAAAAAAAAAGTTTTCTGGGTGATGCACACTGACAGGAAGCATGGATTAGATTCCTGTGGGTTTGTTTTGTGATAGACTTTGTAAATGATCACTCAGTGTGGAAGGAACTCCCTGTGGAACTGGCCCTGTTACAGGGGCCACATAATGTTCTTTTCCCATTTGTAATATACCGTATCTATCTTTTAGTGTGGCAGTATTTGCACTTTGGAACTCCCTGCCTTTTGACATCAGGGAGACAACCTTCGTTGTTATTTAGTCGTTTAGTCGTGTCCGACTCTTCGTGATCCCATGAACCAGAGCACGCCAGGCACTCCTGTCTTCCACTGCCTCCCGCAGTTTGGTCAAACTCATGTTTGTAGCTTCGAGAACACTCTCCAACCATCTTGTCCTCTGTCGTCCTCTTCTCCTTGTGCCCTCCATCTTTCCCAACATCAGGGTCTTTTTCAGGGAGTCTTCTCTTCTAATGAGGTGGCCAAAGTATTGGAGCCTCAGCTTCAGGATCTGTCCTTCCAGTGAGCACTCAAGGCTGATTTCCTTAAGAATGGAGAGGTTTGATCTTCTTGCAGTCCATGGGACTCTCAAGAGTTTCCTCCAGCACCATAATTCAAAAGCATCAATTCTTCGGCGATCAGCCTTCTTTATGGTCCAGCTCTCACTTCCATACATCACTACTGGGAAAACCATAGCGATAACTATACAGACCTTTGTCGGCAAGGTGATGTCTCTGCTTTTTAAGATGCTGTCTAGGCACTCTACTCTTTTTGGCACCTGCTAAAAATGTTTTTGTTTAGACAAAGCCTACCCAGACATGCAGAATGCTGACGTGTATTTTGATCTGGCTTTTAGCTTATTTCCTTGACATCTGATGGGAGGGCGTTCCACAGGGCGGGGGCCACTACCAAGAAGGCCCTCTGCCTGGTCCCCTGCAACTTCACTTCTCACAGTGAGGGAACTGCCAGAAGGCCCTCAAAGTTGGACCTCAGTGTCCAGGCTGGACGATTGGCAGCAGATCCCTGACTGGCAGCAGATCTTCAGGGTTTCAGACAAGGGGACATTCCCAGCCCTAGCTGGAGATGCTGCCATTGCAGGATTGAGCTTGGGACCTTCTGTGTGCAAATGAGATGCTTTGCCACTGAGCTACGGCCCTTCCCCTATATACTGCTTGCATGTGCATTTCAGATGCTGATTTGATGGCTCCTCTATTTCCTCCTCCAGGTTTCAGTTTGGTTGCACCTCCTGCTGCTCTTGCTGGTTCCATTTCAAGAAAGAGCTTCCATTCTGAAGTGTCGATTTGTGAAGGGCCAACTGAGGCACCGCCCTCAGCCTTCAATCATCACTGGCAGGCAATCAGTGATCAGGAAGAGCATTCTGGGTATTATAATTAACATTCAAATCAGGCCACTAAGCAACCTACTTTGCCTAAGAAAAACATTACAAGATCACGGTTGGGAAAGAGGATTTCTGGGCAGTAATGAGATGCAAAGAGATTTGGCGTGTTCCTTTCTGTACCGATAATAATTTACAAATAGCAATTTGACTAGCGTCTCTCAGGCAGACATCTTAACAGCGCTTTGCAAATGCTAATTAAGTCTAGCTCCTAATATCCTAGGACTGTTGAAGCAGGTGAATAAATTAATATACTTAATTGAGACTTGCATTCCTGATCAGTTTAAGTCTGCTAAACAGGCTGGAGACTAGGAACTCTATATAAAGAGACACTGTTGACGCAGAATGGTGTATATTTTCATATATATAGGATCTTCTCAAGCCAAACTTTCAGTTCACTGTGCACAAGGGATTTATTCCTCAACATCTCCTCGTTCTGCAAGAATGTAATTGCTTTTTTAATTGCTATAATGGAGCTGCCAGGAAACAGTGCAGTTTCTCCAATGTATCCTGCAGTGTCTCTCTCTCTCCCCCCCCCCCCCACTGCACAAGAATGAACTCGGGAACTGAAATCAGACAGAAAAATACCCTTCAGTTCTTAAGAGAATTTATTTACTTTTTATTTGTCATACAAAAATATATTCCAGAGAAGACAAGGGAGCATCTCCATAAAACAACATTGCATGAATTCTCTGTACATGAGGTAGTGCCTAGTTTCAAATAACTTATTTGAATGGATATTGAGCTTATAATTGTAATAATTCTGTATAAATATATTAAAGCATGGCTGTGTTGAGATATGCAAAAACATAGAAATTATGAATCACACTATTCATGCTTGTTTGGAATAAGAATAGACAATATAATCTGCTGTTAAGCAGTGTAGAATTTCACAATATAGTAAATATGGATTCACCTGTTCTTGCACTTTATTATTCCAGTAAAATATAAATAAGCTCAGTTTTTAAACACAGTTATCTTTTATTTGCCTGCCTTGCCCTACTGTCATTTGTAAGTTTATTATTAAAAGCTATTTATTTTCCCCAAAATACTGTGATTGGCACTACCTTAGATGATTATAAAAATTAGGATTCAATTAATTCATATATGATACATTTTTCAGTAAGTAATTACAGTATGCAAATGGAATCTTTGTTATTCAAAGCGGTGTACCTTCTTATAAGAGTTTTTAATTGGGAAATGATACATTCAATTCCCCCCTACTTGTTTTCATTCATTTCTTTTGCCAGCCATTGAAATGACATTCATTCATTAGTCCATCTCCCTTTCCATTCATTGCAATGGGAGAGCCAACCAGTCTTCCATTGAAGAAGAAGAAGAAGAAGAAGAAGAAGAAGAAGAAGAAGAAGAAGAAGAAGAAGAGTTTGGATTTGATATCCCGCCTTTCACTCCCCTTCAGGAGTCTCAAAGCGGCTAACATTCTCCTTTCCCTTCCTCCCCCACAACAATCACTCTGTGAGGTGAGTGGGGCTGAGAGACTTCAGAGAAGTGTCACTGGCCCAAGGTCACCCAGCAGCTGCATGTGGAGGAGCGGAGACACGAACCCGGTTCCCCAGATTACAAGACTACCGCTCTTAACCACTACACCACACTGGCTCATTGCCCATAACTTCTGTGTTTTCCATCCAGATGACATGAAATGTGCAGACATACTACCATCCCTCAGATAATCACAACTGCAAACTAGTCTAATATCAACTCCCAGGTAATCAGACCTGCCAATTTACAGTCAGATTGGACAATGGGTTTCTTCTGCCTTATGGGCAAATGGAAATGAGTTAGCAAAACTAATGAATGAATTTTCATTTGGTTTTATTGTCATCCATCCAAATCATCATTCCCATAATAGTGAGTGAATGGGGCTCATTTGTTATTCAAATGAACACATACCTCTCCCTTCTCTTCACTGGCAAACAACAGAACATGAACATCATATCTTTCTGAAGGCATCTGGCTGGCCACAAATTCATGGACTATGGATGGTTATTAGCCATGTTGGAAGCAGCAATGCTCCTGAACACCAGTGCTGGCAAGCACAAGTGGGGAGACTGCTTATGGGTTTCCCACAGGCATCTGGTTGACCAGAACAGGATGCTGGACGAGGTGGGCCATTGGCCTGATTCAGCAGGCTCTCCTTGTCTTCTTACTTTCTTCTGAAATCAAAATGCTGGATTAGACAGATGAGGAACCTGTAGCCCTACAGATATTTCTGGGTTTCCTTTTTTTTTTTTAATAATATTTATTAAGAGTTTAAAGATTACAACAAGAAAGAAAAAGAATTAAACAAATCAATATAATACAATACAAAAACAGAAACAAAAACACTACATAAAACACTGAATTAACAAAACAAAACAAGAACAATTAAAAACACTTCCAATATTTTCAAGCTTATCTTTCATTCACTTGTTTCATTGACTTCCTCACGCCTCCCTTTTTGTATTCCACTTCAATTAACTGTTTCAGCAATTCCTTTCCATCTTCCTCTGTTTTCTGTCCTGTAATTAATCTTAACATATTCTAACCTTGTTTTTTCCCTTTAATACATTAACAATCTATCTGTACCTAGCTCCTTATAACATTTCTGCCAAAGCCATATAACTTCATTCCACCATTTTTCTAAAGCTCATTAATTTTACAATATTTCTGTAAATAATCTTTAAATTTTTTCCAATCTTCTTCCACCGACCCTTCTCCCTGGTCTCGGATTCTGCCAGTCATTTCCACCAATTCCATATAGTCCATCAACTTCATCGGCCATTCTTCCCGGGTGGGTAAATCTTGTATCTTCCAATACTTCGCGATGAGTATTTTTGCTGCTGTTGTTGCATACATAAAGAAAGTTCTGTCCTTCTTTGGCACCAATTGGCTGACCTTGCCCAGGAGAAAGGCCTCTGGTTCTTCAGAAAGGTATATTTAAATACCTTTTTCATTTCATTATAAATCATCTCCCAGAATGTCTTAATCCTTGGGCATGTCCACCAAAGGTGAAAGAATGTACCTTCAGTCTCATTACATTTCCAACATTTGTTTTTGGGCAAATGGTAAATTTTTGCAAGCTTGACTGGTGTCATGTACCACCTGTAAATCATTTTCATTAAATTCTCTCTTAGGGCATTACATGCCGTAAATTTCATACCTGTGGTCCATAACTGTTCCCAGTCAGCCATCATAATGTTATGTCCAACATCTTGTGCCCATTTAATCATAGCAGATTTCACCATTTCATCCTGAGTGTTCCATTTCAACAGCAAATTATACATTCTTGACAAATTCTTAATTTTGGGATCTAACAATTCTGTTTCCAATTTTGATTTTTCCACCTGGAAGCCAACTTTTTTATCCAAATTACCGGTATATGCCTCCATTATTTGCCTGACAATATGAGGAATATAATCAACATTTTAGAAAAACTACAAGTGAATATTAATACTAAGGCAGTTTTGATATTTGTGGATGCGGAGAAAGCTTTCGATAATATTTCTTGGAGCTTTATGAAGAAGAATTTACAGGCGATGGGGGTAGGTCAAGGTTTTGAAAATGGTATAGGTGCAATCTATTCAGAACAAAAAGCAAAATTAATTGTGAACAATGTAGTTACAGAAGAGTTTAAGATTAAGAAAGGAACACGACAAGCTTGACCAATCTCTCCACTGCTTTTTATATCGGTCCTGGAGGTTTTGCTAAATATGATTAGAAAGGACCAATTGGTTAAAGGTATACAAGTGGGAGCTAAACAGTATAAATTGAGGGCATTTGCTGATGACCTAGTATTGACTTTACAGGAGCCAGAATCTAGTACTAAAAGGGTACTGGAACTGATTCAAGAATTTGGACAGGTAGCAGGTTTTAAGTTAAACAAAATGAAAACTAAGGTTTTAGAGAAAAATTTAACTCTGAATGAGAGAGAGAAGTTCCAGGAAGAGACAGGATTAACACTGGTCAAGAAAGTGAAATATTTAGGGGTTAATATGACTGCCAAGAATGTGAATCTGTTTAAGGATAATTATGAAAAATGTTGGATTGAAGGGAAAAGGACTTAGAAATATGGTCAAATTTGAAGCTGTCATTGTTAGGCAGAATTGCTGTGATAAAAATGAATGTATTGCCAAGGATGTTGTTCTTGTTTCAAACACTGCAAATCATAGACAAGACGGATTGTTTCAAGAAGTGGCAGAGAGACATTTCCAGATTTGTCTGGCAGGGCAAGAAGCCTAGAATAAAATTTAAGATATTAACTGATGCTAAAGAAAGAGGTGGATTTGCCCTGCCAGACCTTAAACTTTACTATGAATCAGCTGCTTTTTGCTGGCTGAAAGAATGGCTGCTTCTTGAAAACACTGATGTGCTGGATTTAGAAGGTTTTAACAATGTATTTGGTTGTCATGCATATTTGTGGTATGATAAGGTAAAAGCACATAAAGCATTCAAAAACCATATTGTTAGGAAAGTATTGTTTAATGTTTGGATAAGATATAAGGACTTGTTAGAAAATAAAACCCCAAGATGGTTGTCACCAATGGAAGCGAAGGCACAGAAAAAACTCAACATGGAGGCCAAATGGCCGAAATATTGGGAAATTTTGGAACAAGATGGAGACAGGGTAAAATTGCAGAGTTTTGAAAAATTAAAAAACAAAGTGCGAGATTGGCTTCATTATTAGCAAATATTTCTGGGTTTCCAACTCTCAACAGTCCTGGCTGGCATAACCAATGGCCAAGGATGATGGGAGCTGTATTTTGGCAACATCTGGCTCCAGATCCCTGGACAGATACTTTGACTGGTAACAGCAAGACTTATTCTATGGCCTTTTAAATGTGTTTGTGGGGAGGGGGTTATTGACTTGTTTTTGTTTTACTCGGCGCTATTTTTCTAGAAAAAGATGTGCCGGAACTCACCACGAATGCTTCCCTTGTTCCCTTACAATGGCAATGGCGCCCACCTAAGAGATACCGGAACTGAGTTCCGTCAAGTTACAGCTGAAAAAAAGCCCTAGTATTACTATGTATTTTGTGTTCTCCTTTTGTATTTTTATGTTGTGAACCTCCCTATGATCTTGGGAAGAAGGGCAGTATACAATCTTAACAAATCAGTAAATAAAAACAAATAATTCTAGACTTATGCAAAGAAATGATGGACATAATGAAGAGTGTTTCCTACGTTTTGAGCAGACTTAGGAGCTATAGGGACGCGAGTGGCACTGTGGTCTAAACCACAGAGCCTAGGGCTTGCCGATCAGAAGGTGAGCTCCCGTTGCTCGGTCTCTGCTCCTGCCAACCTAGCAGTTCAAAAGCATATCAAAGTGCAAGTAGATAAATAGGTACCACTCCAGCGGGAAGGTAAACGGCATTTCCGTGCGCTGCTCTGGTTTGACAGAAGTGGCTTAGTCATGCTGGCCACATTACCTGGAAGCTGTATGCCGGCTCCCTCAGCCAGTAAAGTGAGATGAGCACCACAATCCTAGTGTCGTCCACGACTGGACCTAATGGTCAGGGGTCCCTTTACCTTTATCTTTTAGGAGCTATAAGAGGGACCCTAAAAACAGAATGTGTTGTATGTGGTGGTATTTTTGCCTTGTTTACCTCCCTCCTTCAGGGTGTCCTGGCTGCTCTCTGCCAATTACCAGCAGCGTTATAGACTCCCTGGCTTGAGCTGTCAGTAACCAAGGAAGGATGTCAAACTGTGTGTCAAACGTTTTGCACCATCTGCAAACCACAGGCAAGTTGGAACTCCTTGGATTATTGAGGGCTTGATGGCATTTATCCTTTTGCATGTCAGTGAAACAATGTGAAGGTGAGGCTGGCTCTCAGCAGTGGTTCTCTGAGTCACCTTTTTGTTAGGCCCTCTGCGCTGCTCTGAATAACAGCATTGGAGGTGAAAAAGAAACAAACAGCTTTGTGCCTCTGGCAGGTGTGAAGTGGGATGTTTTGCTGCAGCTGCGATGGAATTGCACTCAGAGGTTTGTGCAGGTATCACAACAGAAGGGGGTCACGCTCAGAGGATGTTGTCAATAAACTGTGGATAGTGCTTTTCCAGTTAGCCGGTCAAATAATAAAATTGTACAACTGTACAGTTGGAATGGATGTCAGTGGTCCTCTAGTCCAGCCCCCTGTGATTCAGGAATCACAGTTCAAGAATCCCTGACAGATGGGCCATCCAAACTCTTGTTTGAAAACCTCCAATGAAGGAGAGTCCACCACATCCTGAGGGAATCCATTCCACTGTCAAACAGCACTTTCCGTCAGGAAGTTCTTCCTAACAGACTCACATTTTAATGTCTTAGTTAGAACAATAGTACAGCCAAGGGCAGAGAGAGTTGTGCTAGATTAAAAAAAGAACCCAGTTGACCTCTCCACAGCAAATGCAAGAGACTCAGTGGCAGCCCCGATTCCTGGGCACTCCATGTTCTCCTGCAGAGATGCCGCAATGATCTGCAGGCTTAATCTGGGCTGAGAGGAAAGGGCAGACACTCCCTGGAGGAGGTTTCAGGGCAAGAACACCTGATCCTGGATGAAGATCATGTGACCCTGATTCCTAAAAGGTTGGGGAACAATCGGTTCCCACTCCTGCCATTGATATCAGATGACACAATGCTACCATTTTTTAAAAGGGTGAGCTGCTACTCATGCAAAAGTGTTCTTGACTGCAAGGAAAACGAACATCAACAGAGCCCTGCTGGATCAAATCAAAAGGAAGAATGTAGGTTTTAATGGTTCTATTGTACTGTTTCATGTTTTTTTAATGGCTGTAAACCACTTTGATATATTTGTTTATGATACAGAATATGCAAATATATTTTTCTTATAAATATTGATGAGGTCTTTTTATAAAAAAGAAGAAGAAATGTGGAGAACTGAATTTAAATTTGGAAAGACAAGAAGCTTGGAGAATGAAAATGGACAGAGCCATCCATCCCTAACAGGGGGCTGCCTGCCATAGCTGCCCCACTGAATCTTGCGCCCTCAAACTGCTGAGTGAGAGGCTTGGACTAGTCTTGACCCAGACCGGAGTGAGAAAAGTTGATTTTACAGCACTGTCATTTGAGTTTATAAATTTATGCTTCTTACCTACATACTGCACAGAGACAGAATGCCCTTTTCCACATCCCATTCTTCCTAGAAGGAACAGAAAGAATGGGGACTAAAAAATAAACCTGGCGTAAGTTTGATAGCGATTAGCAGAACTTGCATAATTTCTGCCTGCAATATGGCTGGCTGTACCCAGCCTTGTCAGCCTTGGACGCTTCATCAGCGCCAGGCTTGCTTCATTTTCGTAGAATTGTAGAATTGTTTTAAATAACAACAGTAAATAAATATTGCTATGAGGTTTCTTTGGGCAGGGGAGTAGGCCGTATGCAAGATCTCTCTAGCCCCTGGATCCAGGAAGTGTTAAAATACAAGCCAGGCTTTCTTTGTGCATTGAGGTGATAAGGCTGGGAAATGGGCCATTAAGGGAAACAAAGGAAAATGGCTCTGTGTGAGACAACAAATGAGTGGGAAGCCTCCCTCAACTCATAGATAGAAAGACAAAGCCAGAGTTTAGAGTTGAGTTGCAGTGATGTGACCTAGAAGTAAAATAGCAAGCTAGAGAAAGTCAGAGCAATGTTTGAGTGCAATGTTTCATTTCTGCTTGACTCCAAGGCTGAAGCTTGAGGTGGTAGACCATTTTGTCTAGCTGGTTTCCACCATAACCAGTAACCTCTCCATCGATGATGAGCTGGACAAGCGTATTGGCAAGGCAGCTATGGCAATGGCTCACCTCTTAGAAAGAGTAGGGGAGAAACAATACCCTCTTGGGGTGTTAATTCTGTGAACCCCTCTGTCAGGCTTCAGGGACTCGGCTTCCTCCCATCCTTTGGCAGTAGATAAGCAGAACAAAGTGAGAGGAGTCTCTGACCAGTTTGAAGTTTTAATGATTACAGCGAGAGGACAAAGAGCCCGTTCCTAGGAATGAAGGTGCTCCCAGTTAAGGGTTCCACCCACTTCCCCCCTAGTCACCCATGTCACTTCCACATTTTGCAACCTGATCTCACAACCACTGTGCTTTCTGTGCTGCCACCTTATCTGCTCTCCTTGACCTTGGGCTGAGCGGATGGACGCTTTCCAGAGAAAGTGAGTCTGTTAACCCTCCCTCTCCCGGTTCTTCTTCTTCTAGTTGTTCACCACCCAGTTCTTCCCAACTTCTGTCTTCTGTGCTATGTCCCTCTGCAAACCACTGTTCCAAATCTATACTGTCCTCTTGCTCCTGGGAAGAGTCAGGGTTCTGATCAGGAGCAGGGAGAGGGGGAGGCTCCCACCATTCCTCTTCAGCGCAGTCCTCCTCAGCACGGTCCCTGACACCCTCCCTCACAGGCTTGGGTGATATATATTATTTACACACATATATGTGTGTAAATAAGCCATATATCACAAATATGCCACAGTTTCCACTGTGCCTCATTCCAAAAGGAAACACAAACCCTGGGTAAATGCCTGGAACCCCTGGAATCTCGCACCGCTGGGAGATTGGGGTGGCGTGCAACCCTATCTCTTAACAATCAGTTGTCTCCAATTAAAAGCACAGAAAGCCAGTTGTCTGTCCCTGTTGCACAACTGTTGCCCATCCTACAGATACCAGTCAATTATTAAAATAAAACATTTAAGCAGATGCAAAAAAAAACAACCCCAACTCAAGATGTGCATCTGTTATTATTATATAATGACAAATGATAAATGGAAAGTCGAGCTGTGATCCTCATTAAGCTGGCAGGGGGGTGGGGATGTGGTATGAAAGAGATGAATGTTTTGCAAAGCGAAATGCGCCCCTGGTTTCTTTGGGTGTTTTTCTTTTTCCCAAGGCAGAAGCAGATCCTTCCACACATAATAAAATAAAGGAGACTCGAGGTGCTTTAAACAAGATTTGAGATGAGTCCTCTGGATTACTTTGGATTAGTCTGTTGCTAGTGGCAGGGAATCCTGGCTCCTGGCCAGGCATTCACCTAGAAAATACAGAGCTAATTGGAAAAGCACCTGTGATGAGGTGTAGCTCACCACCTGCACTTTACCGAAATAAAAGAAGCCTACATAACTGAGAACATTACATATTAATGTTGTGAAATCACCTCCAGGCATTTTTTAATTATTATTCTTATTTTTAAAAAAACTCTCTTTCCCTCCCCCCTGTATACTCCAAATGGTGTCTCCTTTCACCTCCCTGGGGAGCTGTGGGGCAGAGTTAGGGATGGCAGCAAAAGAGGGGGTGTAAATAAAAGCATCCCACTAGAGCAGCGGTAGGGAACCTCTGGCCTGTGGCTCTCCTATGTCCCATGACGTCTCTCCATTGGGTCTGCAAGGCTGCTTTGGCTCAGTCCTGCCCACCTGACCTCCAGGTAAAAGGGCAGAGCAGAGAAAGACGCAGCTGGGTTGGAGAGAGATTTGCTGTGATGCCTGCAATTCCCCATGCAGAGCCCTTTTGCAAGTGCTGACGGTTGTCCGATACAATAAAAGTCCTTCTTCAAATAGTGCATGCTTAAAGTTGCTCCAACAGGGGGCAATGATGGCCACCAACCTGGATGCCTTTAAAAGGTGACTGGACAAATTCATGGAGGAGAGGGCTATTGATAGCCACTAGCCACCATGGCTATGCTCTGCCTTCACGGCCAAAGGCAGCAAGGCTTCTGAATACCAGTTGCTGGAAGCCAGAGGAAGGGAGAGGGCTCTTGTGCTCAGGACCTGCTTCCAGGCTTCCCACAGACATCTGCTTGGCCACTGTGAAAACAGGATGCTAGACTATGATGGGCCATTGGTCTGATCCAGAAGGCTCTTCTGGTGTTCTTATGTCAGAGCATGCAAAGTGTGCAGCATGGTGCTTTGCAAGCCATGATAATCAGCTGGTGGTTAGGGATCACTTGCAGGTACAATGGAAGCCCTGATGGCCACTGACTGTGGGGTGCAAGGTGCATTGCAAGCCCCAACAGTGAGCAGATTGTCAGGGTTTCCATGTACAGCACTAGGCAGAAACAGGCCCCTGGCAGCATTGTGGGGTCAGGTGATTGACAGGTGTGCAATTCCAGCCACCTACCTAACTTGGCCCATGGGGAAGATATGGATCTAGCCAGCTGGATCTAGTTCTTCAGCCCTTCATCAGAGTCAGTGAGGATATGCTTGAGACAAAACACTTACCAGGGTCCTCAACTAAAAAACCACTGTTAAAAACCTGTTTCACCTAAAACAGGTAAAGCCAACTGATTAATCAACTAAAGTTCTCATTGATTTAAACTCATGAAAATTTGCAGCCTTGTTTAGGACAATAGCCAAGACAACCACCTGTAGTATAACTAAGATGAGAGATAAGTTGTCTTTCTCTTTTGGGCTGGGGTTGTGCCAACCTGATATCTAGCTGGAAATCTTCCTCTCTGATACCAGTTTCCTACCCGAAAATCATCTGTTTGGCAGAGCGCAGCCTGGCTCCATGGGAAGCCAAGTGTTCTGCCCTTCTGTCTCAGGATGGGTTCCCCATTTTCAGTGAGACCTGCTCAGTCAAGTCTCTTGGAGACTTGACTGGGCCTGTTGCCTGTTGTGCTTCCCTGAGTCAAATGTCTGTGTGCCAGCCACATCTTCCAGACAGTTGTTTGTCTCAAGATTCAGCCGCCTCCATTTTGCTGATATCACAACATCGCAAGACAGACCCTGGAAACCATAAGAGTTTAATTGTTCAGAGCTGCAACTTTCAAACTTTTTATCCCCAGGGAACTGTCTGACATCCTCCTCTTTTCTGAGGAACCCCTCTGCTTTCTGGGGGGCGGGGGCTTCAGAGGGTGAGAAGTGCACTCATTGCACCCATTCATTATCTTGATCCTTCAAGGAGACTAACATCCTGGGTCAGGACATTGGTGGTCACAGGCTTGAGGTGGTAGACCATTTTATCTAGCTGGTTTCCACCATAACCAGCAACCTCTCCATCGATGGTGAGCTGGACAAGCGTATTGGCAAGGCAGCTACGGCAATGGCTCACCTCTCCGAAAGGATATGGGAGAATGTGATGCTAACATCCAATACCAAGATGAAGATCTACCAGGCTTGTGTGTTGAGTGCATTGCTTTATGGAAGTGAGTCGTGGGCAACTTACAACCACCAGGAGCAACACCTCAACCCCTTCTACATGTCCCGCATCAGGAAGATTTTGGGTACCACATAGCAGGATAGAGTCTCATACAAAGATGTGCTCTCCCAAACCCACATTCTCAGCATGTTCACACTTCTGTCTCAGTGATGTCTACACTGTCATGTCCAGGGAATGGACGATGGCAGGATTCCCAAGGATGTGCTCTGTGAGGAGCTGGCTTCAGGCACCAGGCCCATTGGCAGACCAATTCTGCATTACAAAGATGTCCGCAAACATGACATGAATGCCAGCATCATCAACCCTGCTGTGTGGGGATTGCTTGCAGACGACCGTAGAGCCTGGAGACAGACAGTCAAGCCATGTATCCAGATCAGTGACCACAGAAGGAATCACTGCTGGGAGGAGAGAGAGAAGAAATGTGGTGCATCTGCAGCAGCGCAACCTGGTACCTTCATCTGCCCCTGTCGCAATGAAACATTTCTCTTCCATATTGATTTCTACAGCTATAGCAGGTGCTGTAACCTTTCAACTGTTTGACCTCACCCGCAAAGGCCCAATGCTCCATTGTCCCCTGAGACAGACCAATGCCAACCAATATTTTGAAATGTCTCTCAAATGCCCTCAGTACCCGTGCATCACGAGGGCAGCTTGCAACTATTAAAACCACAATGCAATGCCAATGTATTAAAATATATACAACCCCTCTCCCCTGTAAAAAACAAAAAACAAAACATGCACAGCATTAAAAAGCAACAATGGCAAAGATCACAGCTAAAAATGACTATCACTTAGCAGGCAGAATAATGGAAGGCAGAGCAAGCTGCTCCAGAGGGCAGGAGCCAAACCAACAGATTCAAATAGCAAGAGATTCCAACTAAATATTAGGAAGAACTTTCTGACAGTAAGAGCTGTTTGACCATGAAACCGACTCCCTTGGAGGGTTGTGTGCTCTCCTTAACCAGAGGTTTTTAAGCAGAGGTTGGATGGCCATCTGTCATGTATGATCTAGTTTTGCTTTCTGCATTGCAGGCGATTGGTCCAGATGATTCTTGCGGCCCCTTTCAACTCTGCCATTCCACGATTCTAGGAAATATTCCTAGACCAACCAGAAGGAGGGCCATCTGCACTTCACATGGTGAATATGGGTGCAGCCACCAAAAAGGCCCTATCTCTTATTGCCTCAAGGGAGACACAGAGGGCCCCTCCAGATGCCCTTTTAATTGATCATTCATGAAGATGTGTCCTCATGATGAGACCAGGGTCATTATATGTGGTCTTGCTTTCAATACCCTTTGCATCTGGGAATGTTTCAGGGTAGATATACAAGTTCAGGGCATGGCCCATAGCTTCCAATTAAAAACTGTTACTTTTTATACTACTAATGTTGTCCAAATTTTGTCGTGCTATATAGGTTTGGAGTGCCTGTCCAGGGAGCAGCGATGCTTCTGCAGAACAAGGAATAAAGCAGAATGGTTCGCCCAAGTCCTTCTCCTTCACCTTGCCAGCAAGAAGCAGCCAGAGAACGCGCTGCTGTTTCAACACAGCTGATCACGGCTGTCCTGCTCTTGCTGAGGGTCATGCAGAGAAACAAGACTCCGAGCTCCGAAATGTTGAAATAGCGAAAGTCATCAGAGCAGAAGCTCCCTTAATTGTTCCAATTAATGAGGAGATTATTTAGTGCCGTCTGTAACTTTAGGGGGAAGGCGGTGCTGTTGCCACCAGCCAAAAATAATATATCCACCGAGGTATTTATCGCGTTGCCGGTTCATAAAGCCTCGCAGACAATGTCAACATCCTCCTCCTGACCCCTCTGGGAAGGAGACATGAAAATTATTATTGCTCCCATTTCAAAGGTGTTGACTGGGATTGAATGTTGAGTCTGCTTGCATCAAGCCATTGTGGAATGATGTGGAAATGTGCAGACAGGAGGGTATGCGGTGTGCCAACCCTATCTGGGCAAAGGGGCGCCTTATCAAAGATAACATGGCAGCCACCAGGTGGCAGAAAGATAAGGGAACTGGGAGCAACCAAGAATCTTGCTTTTGCAAGAAGCGGGCTGGTTTAAAAATAGCATTCTGATTGAAGATGAAATATATAATACAGTATACATACAATCTCTCTATACTTGGCCTGACAGTTTAGGAAGGATGTTGACCAAGAGGAGAGTGACTAAGATGATCAAGGGTCTGGAAACCAAGCCTTGTGTGAAACGGTTGAAGGAGTTGGGTATGTTTCGCCGGGGAAACAGGAGACTGAGAGCCATCTTCAAATACAGTGGTACTTTGGTTCTCGAACTTAATCCGTTCTGGGAATCCGTTCGACTCCCGAAACCATTCAAAAAGCAAGGCACAGCTTCCGATTGGAGCTTCCTGCACTCAAGCAGAATCCGCATCGGACATTCAGCTTCTGAAAAAAGTTCGCAAACCAGAACACTTACTGCTGGGTTTGTGATGTTCAGGAGCCGATTTGTTTGGCAACTAAGTTGTTCAGGAACCAAGTTTCCACCATATCTGAAGGGCTGTCACACAGAAGGCGGAGCAAGCTTCCTGACGTTCAGTCAGAATCTCCTTTCTTGTAACTTGAATCCATTGGTTCAGGAGAAGGAGAAAACAAGCTTGCTCCATGTGACAACCCCTGGAGTCTCTTCACAGAATCATAGAATTGTAGAGTTGGAAGGGATCCCAAGGGTCATCTAGTTCAATCTCAATTCTCTGAATGCCAGTCCTTAGAGTGATGACTGGTGCACATTGGAATGGGTAGGGTGGAAGGCAGGGAGCCCAACAGTAGATGGCGCCAGAGCTAATAACAGGCAGAGCCAACTCATTCTCCTCCTCTTCCCTGCTAAGCTCTAGAAGGGAATCACTGAGACCGAGGAGGAGGAAGCTCACAGACGTGCTGCCCCCTGGGTTGGTTGAAAGCCAGCAGGCAGGTCCATTGATTTCAATGGGACTGCTCTTTGTATGGCTAATATTGAATATCAGCCATGTTGGAAAATCATCCCCTACCCCAGCAGTTCTCAACCTGTGGGTCCCTAGATGTTGTTGGACTACAATTCCCATCATCCCTGAGCTCTGGCCTTGCTAGCTAGGGGTGATGGGAGCTGTAGTTCAACAACATCTGGGGACCCACAGGTTGAGAAAGGCTGCCCTACCCAATAACCGATGAGAACCAAGCATGCTGCCTGTTCACCAGTGCAGCCTCTGCAAACTCCTGCACTGCCAGCCCCAGTTTCTGTGGACTCTTGACCTCTCTCTCTTCAAGCACTGCTCCTCATGGGCACCACCATCTTAGTGCAGCAGCTCTTTTGAATATGGACCACAGGAGCTACTGAGACAACACCAACTACAGGAGGACAAAGGTGCTGCACTTTTAATACAACCACTACAAAAAGAAATCCATTAGGTGAAGCTCGTGTGACCAGGACTTGTAAACAGGGGCGTTGTGAGGGCATTTAGCAGAGGAGTTTGAGGAGAAAGCCCAGAGTGCCGTCTCACAGTGAACAAAATGAATTTCAATAGGGACAAATGTCAGGTTCTGCACTTACGCAGGAAGAACCAGGTGCACCAATATAAGAAGGGGGGCAACTGGTTTGCCAAATATTGCATGTGAAAAGGGTCTAGGAGTCTTAGTAGACCACAAGCTGAACATGAGTCAACTGGGATACAGCAGTGGGGAAAAACTAATGCTATTCTAGGCTGTGTCAACAGAAGTATAGTGTCCAGATAAAGGGACATAATACTTCTCCAGACCACATCTGGAGAACCTTCTGACGGTAAGAGCTGCCTTCCCTTGGGAGGTGACGGACTCTCCTTCCTTGGAGGTTTTTAAGCAGAGGTGGGATGGCCATCTGTCACGGATGCTTTACTTGAGATTCCTGCATTGCAAGGGGTTGGACTAGATGACCCTTGGGGTCCCTTCCAACTCTACAATTCTGTAAATCTGAGGGTGGGTGGAATGAGGAACCAGAGGGAGAGGAATGCAATGGAGTGTCTGAAATCTTGAACAGAACAGCCCACTGCAGTAATTTGTATCTTCTGATTTGTATCTTCTAATAGGTTTTCTTGGGCACATTTTGGATATTGTTTTGCTCACTATTTCCCTAATTTTCTTTGATGAAAGGTCTGTATAAACAAGCTTTCAGTTGCACCAAATCATGGGCTGTGCAGTCCTCACTGATTTCAATGGGACGTTGTCTAGGCATTGAATGTATAGAGTGAATCCCCTAGCCTCAAAAGCTGCATATTCCAGCTGTACAAATGGATGTTTTCCTAACAGCAATGAAAACCAATTCAGAAATTGTCCCTGTGTATAAAAAAACAATAAATCAAAGCTGAAATGTTGTGAAGACTGATGTTTTCCATCGCCCTGCCGAAGTATTTTAAACACTTTTCCTTATTATAATTTAAATTGACCTTGGAGCCAAGAATGTTATCAAAGCAGGAGCTCAGATTACTCAAGTGATTATCTTGCCACATACTGAGTGATATATTTTTAATCCCTGCTCTTCTTCGTCCTTTTTTTTTTTTTTTTTTGCGGAGGCAGCAATTCAATAAATAATTAATGTGGTGTAATCCTTTGGCTATTTTCCCTCTTGTAAAAAAAGAAAAAGAAAAATAATTGGTCTTCAATCATCGATTTTACTGCAACCCAATATTATTACCCTTCTAATCATCCCCTTGCCCCTGGTACAAAGCTTGGAGTATGAGTGAGCTAATGTTATACACTGCCGTCACCTCAAGGAAGGTTTAGTAACGGCAATTTTCCCCATATCAGATAGAAGCACCAACCTAGCTTGAAATGATGAGGCCTCACAACCTCCAGTAAGTCTGGGACGCATAGCCTTGAAGCTTCCAATGGAATGTTGCTTGCCCAACTGAGGTTGGGTAATGTATATATTATATATATGCAGCTCCAGCGCCTCTCAGATGGGCACCATTGTCTTTATAAGAGAACTAGGGAGACATTCATGGTGAGTTCCAGCACCTCTTTTTTTTAGAAAAATGGCACTGTATGTCCTATTGCAGAGTTGGAAAAGATTTGGAAAAGGGCAACCAAAATACAGTGGTACCTCGGGTTACATATGCTTCAGGTTACAAACGCTTCAGGTTACAGACTCCGCTAACCCAGAAATAGTACCTTGGGTTAAGAACTTTGCTTCAGGATGAGAACAGAAATTGTGCTCCAGCAGTGTGGCAGCAGTGGGAGGCCCCATTAGCTAAAGTGGTGCTTCAGGTTAAGAACAGTTTCAGGTTAAGAACGGACCTCCAGAACGAATTAAGTACTTAACCCGAGGTACCACTGTAATCAACCGAGTTTGGCAACTGCCATATGAGGAATAGTCGCTGCATTTAGGACTTTTGAGCTTGGGGGGGGAGAAAGTCGAGTAAGAGGCAACATAATAGAAGTTTATAAAATTATGGAGAAGGTGGATAAAGAAGAGTCTTATTTCCTCTCCCATGACACTGGAATTCGTGGATATTCAATGATGCTGAATGTTGAAAAATTCAGGAAAGATAAAAGAAAGTTTTTTCTACACGCAGTGCATAGTTGAACTTTGGAGAGCCAGTGTAGTATAGTGGTTAAGAGCAGTGGACTCGTAATCTGGTGAACCGGGTTCGCTTCCCTGCTCCTCCACATGCAGCTGCTGGGTGACCTTGGGCTAGTCATACTTCCCTGAAGTCTCTCAGCCCCACTCACCTCACAGAGTGTTTGTTGTGGGGGAGGAAGGGAAAGGAGATTGTTAGCTGCTTTGAGACTCCTTAGGGTAGTGATAAAGCGGGATATCAAATCCAAACTATGGAACTGGCTTCCACAGGTGGCAGTGATGGCCACCGACTTTAAAAGAGGATTGGGCAAATCATGGAGGTTAAGGCTATCAACGACAACTAGCCACCATGGCTAAGCTCAGCCTCCACGGTCAAAGGCAGTAATGCTTCTGAATACCAGTTGCTGGAAACCACAGGGCAGGATAAATCCTTGCACCGATGGGATGTGTTAGTTGTAGGCTGCCCCTTGGGTTGTGTTGAATGTTAATCTCACTCTGAGCAGGTCAAATGGAATTGAATGGACATTTCGTAATTTCAGTGGGTCTACTCTGAACCTCCATTGATGAAGCCCTCAGTTCTGCATATGTGTCCTAGTGGGAAACAAGTCAATCACATATCTCTTCCTTCCTTGTAGATAAACAGATTTGGAGCAGTTCTTAAAAGCCTTAGGGAATTTATGGAACTTGGTTGAGCCAGGACAGGGCAAGTTCCAGTTTTGCCTTGAATTTGAATAATAACCAGTTCCTCAACATTTAAATCGCACAATAGCGTGTATAGATTTCTTGAAAGATGTCCAATTTACTCAGAGATGAAATGGATATATTAAATGTTGCTTTTTGCCATTGGTTTGAATACCTACAGCTGCCGCATTGAGGGGGAGGCATACACTCAAGCAGTGTACAAATTTTATGAAATAGTAAGTTACAAAAGTATCAGGAGAAAAGTAGAAACAAGGATATTCGTTAAGAGAATCCTCAGCCTTTGAAGAGAAATATTTATCCAGTGATAGAAAACAAATTTGATCAAAATTGCATAAAATCATATAATATGTTGCTTTGCTTTTACTATGACGATGAACAGGTGAAGACATACAACATGAGTTGGGGCTGAGATTTAGGAGAAACCATGAGGTTTGATGTTTGCAAATACGGTTGGAAAACAGGATTTTTCATCAAGTATTTGTAGGGAGGAAAAGTGTGGATAACCTAACAAAGGGGAGGGTTTTCAAATGTGTACATCAGGTAACCCCACCCACTTCTGCAGGTGGCAAGATCTAGAACCAATCTAGATTGGAAGCAACATGTTGAAGATGACCGTGAATTATTCTGGATTCAGGGGAAACTACATTTTGTCTCCTTGATCCTTGCCCATCCTGGCTAGTAAAAGGGAGCTGGGAAGGGCTGGGCGATGAGCTCTGCAGGGTGGTGAATGCTTCCCTCTGTGAGGGAGCCTTCCCAGACACACTGAAAGAGGCAGTCATTAAACCGCTTCTTTAAAAAACATCTTTAGACCCAGCCAACATGGCCAACTATCGCCCAGTCTCAAATCATCCATTCTTGGGCAAGGTGATTGAGCTGAACAACTCCAAGCACGTCTGCAGGATGCAGACCATTTGGATCCCTTCCGATTGGGATTCAGACCTCATCATGGGACTGAAACTGCCTTGGTAGCACTGGTTGATGATCTCCAGCAGGCTAGAGACAAAGGTAAAAGCTGTTTCCTAGTTCTGCTGGATCTCTCAGTGGCCTTAATGTCCTTCTGGACTGTCTAGGGGAGCTGGGAGTTATACTGTACAGTGGTTCCGCTCCTTCCTCCAGGGCCATGTCCAGAAAGTGGTGTTGGGGGATGAGTGTTCAGACCCCTGAGCTCTCACTTGTAGGTTGCCTCAGGGTTCTGCCCTCTCCCCCATGCTTTTTAACATCTACATGAAGTTGCTGGGAGAGATCATCAGGGGGTTTGGGCTGGGTGTTCATCAGTACGCGGATGATACCCAGCTCTACCTCTCTTTCAAATCAGAACCAGTGAAGGCAGTGAAGGTCCTGTGTGAGTACCTGGAGGCAGTTGGAGGTTGGATGGCGGCTAACGGATTGAGGTTGAATCCTGACAAGACAGAAGAACTGTTTGGGAGAGATAGGGGGCAGGCGGGTGTACAGGACTCCCTGGTCCTGAATGGGGTAACTGTGCCTCTGAAGGATCAGGTGCACAGCCTTGGAGTCATTTTGGACTCAGCTGTCCATGGAGGCACAGGTCAATTCTGTGTCCAGGGCAGCTGTCTACCAGCTCCATTTGGTATGCAGGCTGAGACCCTACCTGCCGGTGGACTGTCTCGCCAAAGTGGTGCATGCTCTAGTTATCTCCAGCTTGGACTACTGCAACGTGCTCTACATGGGGCTACCTTTGAAGGTGACCCAGAAACTACAAATAATCCAGAATGCGGCAGCTAGACTGGTGACTAGGAGCGGCCGCCAAGACCACATTGGCTCCCAGTATGTTTCCAAGCACAACTCAAAGTGTTGGGGCCTCGGCCCAGTGTACCTGAAGCAGCATCTCAACCCCCATCATTCAACCAGGAAACTGAGGTCCACCACCAAGAGGCTTCTGGTGGTTCCCTCACTGCGAGAAGCGAAGTTACAGGGAACTAGGCAGCGTCACGGTAGTGGTGCCCTGCCCTTTGGAACACCCTCCCATCAGATGTCAAAGAAATAAACAACTATATGACATTTAGAAGACATCTGAAGGCACCCTGTTTAGGGAAGTTTTTAATGATTGATGTTTTAATGTATTTTTAATCTTTTGTTGGAAGCCACCCAGAGTGGCTGGGGAAACCCAGCCAGATAGGTGGGGTAGAAATCTATTATTATTATTATTATTATTATTATTATTATTATTATTATTATTATTATTTTGGTGTGCTGACAGCCTTATAAAATTGTTTTGGAAACAGATACGTGCTGCAATGGAGGACAGAAGAAAGTTAGAACATTTTTATTGAATTGTACAAGGAGTACAATAATTATTTATTGAGACACCATTTCTTACATCATGGGTGCTGCAAAATGGCATTGCGCAAAAGGCTGTAATCAGATACTAATCCTATTGATTGCAGAATGGGAACCAAAACAGTGTGATTAGGCCATTACAGAACCTGCAGGAGGGGAGAGTGTTCTTTGTTTTCAAATCCTGCTTTCAGGTTTCCCACAGGTACCTGGTTGGCCACTGTGAGAGCAGGATGCTGGACTAGACTGGCCAGTGGCCTGATCTAATGTGGCTCAACATATGTTCGTAAGTCCCACCATCCCTGACCACTGGCTATGCTGGCTGGGATTTGTGGGAGCTGCATTTGACTAATTTGCCATATTTCCAAATTTTAAAAGGAGCAAGGCCTTCCTCAGTGTTGCTCTGGTTTTCAGTCAAAAACAACACAGAGAACTGGCATGACAGGCAAGTACTAAGAGGCATTCATCTGAAAGCATCTCCTACCGATACTGTGAGCTACAACTTCAACATGCACCTGGGTTTCGAAGTGCGCTACCAGCAACTGCTGGCACTGAACTGAGGTTAATTCGTTAGTTAATTAATTTATCTAAGTACCTGACAACACCGTGCTTGGAAAGAGTCAACGGGTGGCGTGTCTGAAGTCTTATCTGCCATGTGGAGCCAGCATTTCCCCAAATGCAAGCCCTAGCTTTGTTGAACCAATCTCTGAGGATGGCTTTGGTATGAGCTACCTCTGCACAGGGCGTCTCCTGAGCAAATTTGTCCCCTGTGATTCCTAATCTGCTACCATCCCTAACAGGCACCTCCCACACTTCTCCCCCCCCCCCTTTTGCACAGAACAGCCTCAATACCTACACAGTCAAACGGGGAGATGATAGTTTGCTCGGCAGGGCAGCGGCCTGAATTTCTTGAGAGCTTCAGGTGAGCCCTGGTGTGTGTATATAATCACATTCTGCATTGCTTTCAGCATGCAAACATACATATCAAATGATTGGGTGCTTGGAAATTGTAATATAGAATGTCACCCCCTCAGCTTACTGTCATTGGTGCAGATGCAATATGAGGCACCCTCTGCCCACCAAAGCGAAGAAGGTCTTCTGTTTGTAGGTTGTACAGTGTACATATGTGTGGTGACTAGATTCTAGCTGCGAAGAAGAAACCAGGCACTGGTAGAGGAGGATGAGTAAGCAGAGTGACAATGGATGGGGAGCAACAAGAGAAACTGGAAAAGGGCCTAAACTGTATCAGCTGATGCAATCAGCAGCTACTACAGTCACCCAGAGACTCCTTGCTACATGGAGCCTTGTGTGAACCGGAACATAACATTGGAAGGAAACTAATGGGCCTTCGAGTTCAACCCATTGCCTCTAGGCATGATGATCTAACAGCCCCATAACCCATCCCAGTCTCCCCTGTCCTTGAAACTCTCCTGAGCCTTCTTTTCTATCACTGAACTGATTTTATCTTAATCCCACCCCCTTTTGCTTCTTAATTTACTTCCTTTTTAACATTCATGCCTGTTTTGCTCCTACTGTTTTGCTCCTACTGAATTTTTCTTCTCCCTGAAAATGTCTTCTCCCTGAAAATATTTTGGGGGGTATGATGAAAGAAAAGAGGATTTTAATTTAATTTATTTATTTGCAATTAAACAAATGGATGCATACTTTAAAAGGAACATGACTATTTTTTTATGCACCATGTTCTTTCGGCGCCTCCTATGCTATCAGGAGTCCATGTTGCGCATCACAGAGCAGGGCCGTTTAGTGCATGCCTGTAAAACTGTTTCCCAAGTCTTCAAGCAGTTTGTTAAATTAGCTCCTGGCACTGATGTTAAAAAATACATAGTATTCAGTGCATGTGCATCTGATTACTCTCCTGAATGCTCTCCCATGTTCACAAGACTAGAAAAGCACGTGCAAAATGTAAATGTGAATTTTATTTATTTATTTCATAAATTTTATATGCTGCTTTACTGGGGGGGGGATAAAAACCTCAGAGCAGTTTAGGGGGGGGGGAATAAAACCATAAAATTATCAATAAGAAAAATCAACGACAATAATTTTAAACATCCAAGAAGTTAAAATAACAATAGACTAAGAGCAGATTAAAACTGACATCGAATTTCTAAACATCTGGGCAGGCTTGTCTAAACAAGAATGATTTTAGCAGGTATTAAAAAGAGGGCACTGAAGGCATCTGCCTGACGTTAATAGGCAGGGACTTCCAAAGTGTGGGTGTCACCACACTTTAAGATAAGAGTTATTGCAAACGTGGAACAAGTATTTTAGCATGGCTCATAGGAATGCCTTCACTTTTTATTACCTGTAGTACCTAGTTTGCACTGGAATCCTAAACAGCACCTCTTATTTTGACCAGAAGCCTCTAGCTGCCTGTAACAGCAGCTGGTTTTAAAAGGCACTATCAGCGGCCCCAGATCCCTGTTCCTCTGCCTAGAATGCATCTCCTGCTCATTCATTCTCCCTCAGCTTATGGAGGCATTTTTACTGCAGGATCAGAGTGAAACAGGAAAGTCACACAGCCCTATTTATTTGTTTGTTTAGCATGACAGTCTGCAAAGAACAGGTCAGACGGGTTCCTTTTTCGAGGGACTGGTAAACTATAATTGGCTTGAGGAGACAAGAGAGAAAGGGGCAAGATGGAAGCATGGCTTTCCAGGGGGGAAATACGTGGTTATTTCAATGTTCAAAGCATCATGAATGCACTCTTCTTAAAACAAGTGCACACAATTCATTGAGCCACCTTTAGAGCATGAATCCTGGGTCATGTGAATCGACCCTCAGTGTTTCTTATCACTCCACTAGATAACGATTGTTGTTGTTTAGTCATTTAGTCATGTCCAACTCTTCGTGACCCCATGGACCAGAGCACGCCAGGCACTCCTGACTTCCACTGCCTCCCACAGTTTGGTCAAACTCATGCTGGTAGTTTCGAGAACACTGTCCAACCATTTTGTCCTCTGTCGTTCCCTTCTCCTTGTGCCCTCCATCTTTCCCAACATCAGGGTCTTTTCCAGGGAGTCTTCTCTTCTCATGAGGTGGCCAAAGTATTGGAGCCTCAGCTTCAGGATCTGTCCTTCCAGTGAGCACTCAGGGCTGATTTCCTTAAGAAAAGATCGACAGAGGACACTGTGGCGATTGCCCTCCATGCCGTTCTTGCACATTTGGAGCAGCAGGGGGGTTATGCCAGACTGCTTTTTTTAGATTTCAGCTCGGCATTTAATACCATTCTACCACAACGTCTGATGTCTAAACTGGAAGATCTGGGGCTTCCGTTATCACTTTGTGGGTGGATATTGGACTTTCTGTCAGACCGCACCCAGAGGGTTCGGTTGGGCCCTTATACCTCTAATACACTTAAGACTAACACAGGAACACCACAGGGATGCGTACTTAGTCCGCTCCTTTATATTCTCTACACGTACGATTGTGTCGCTGCTCACCCTAGTAATAGGGTTGTCAAATTTGCAGATGACACAACCGTGATTGGGCTCATCTCTGAAAGGGAGGGTGAAACGGACTATAGAGATGAGGTGGAGCAGCTGACAGAGTGGTGCAGAGCTAACAACTTGCTCATAAATACAAGGAAGACAAAGGAGCTTGTGGTGGACTTCAGGAGACAGAAGAGCAATGTCCAGCCACTTTTGATTGATGGGGTCTGTGTGGAGAGGGTAACAACGTTCAGATTTTTGGGTATTGAATTACAAGAGGATCTGTCCTGGAGTGTCAACACAAGGGGGCTTGTGAAGAAGGTGCAGCAGAGACTGTACTTTTTGAGAATCCTAAGGAAAAACCATCTTCCACAGAAACTGCTGCTTGCCTTCTATCACTGTGCCATTGAGAGCGTGCTCACTTATGGCTTATGTGTGTGGTACGGAAGCTGTACTACCCAGGACAGGATGGGGTTGTGCAGAGTTGTTAAGGCAGCAGAGAGCATTGTTGGCTGCCCACTCTCCGCCTTAGAGCAGATTTATGCCACAAGGTGCCATAGGAAGGCACTGGACATAGTAAAAGATCCATCACATCCTGGTCACTGTCTCTTCGAGCTCCTGCCGTCGGGACGGAGATACAGGACAATGAAGACAAGAACGAGCCGTCTCAAGAACAGCTTCTTCTCCAGAGCGATCTCGGCCCTGAATGGGAAACCTGGACTTTGAAAGTCATCTAATCTTCCTTGCTGTATTATATGATATTGTTTTAATTAGTGTTTTTATAGTTGTTCTGATTTTGAGTGGAGTGCCCTACCTGGGTGGATGGAGCAGCCAAGTAATCTCGTTGTCCCCAAGAGGGGGCAATGACAATAAAGATATTATTATTATTATTATTATTATTATTATTATTGATCTTCTTGCAGTCCATGGGACTCTCAAGAGTCTCCTCCAGCACCATAATTCAAAAGCATCAATTCTTTGGCGATCAGCCTTCTTTATGGTCCAGCTCTCACTTCCATACATCACTACTGGGAAAACCATAGCTTTAACTATAAGGACCTTTGTTGGCAAAGGTAACGATAGGCATGATTAAAAGGGAACAGTCATGGCTTAGTGGGAGAGCATCCGCTTTGCCTGCAGAAGGTTGCAGAATTAATTCCCAGGGCTGGGAGAGATCACTTGCCTGAAACCCTGGAAAGCAGCTGCTGGTCAGTGTAGACAATACTGAGCTAGTTAGACCAAAGGCCTGACTCTGGCAGCTTCCTATGTTCCTAAAGGTTGAGATGGTCGCCATCACTGTTTGGGGTTCTTGTGAACCATTTATCACCCCATCATACTTTTGTCCTCTTCTTCCATTTCTCCAAGACGATGAACCTGTTTTGACAGACATCACTTGTTCATGTGACTACAGACAGAGGCATCTCAAGGAGAGACAAATAGGACAGTGAAAGGAGAGCAGAAATAAATAAGTTTGTTCTTTATTTTCTGTTCCTTTTATTTTTACACCAAAGGATTGAGAAGAGAAAACATCTGAAGGGCCCAGAGGGCACCCAGCTCAATGGTTGCATTCCAAAAATGCTATGTCATGTTTTAAAGATTTTTCAAGTGTTTCTCAAAGTGTGCTGTGGCATTTCTCCAGCAATTAAAAGAAAAGGCATTGATGGGGAGAGGGGAAGAATTTTATAGGGCAGGCAAACAGTGGCTGTTGGCTCCTACCTTTTGTAGAGAAAAGAGCTGTTGCTTAGCTTTGTGGCATTCACTCAGTGTTAAGGGAGGAAGGGAAATGCTAAAGCGATAAGCAAAAGCTTGCGCCTCCAAGGAAAATGTCAGCTTCTAACCAGTGGTGTGTGGTGAAATGTTTCATAGAACAGCTAAGGCCAGAAGCACCAGCTTGCAAAGGCAATTGGGGGGGGGGTGTAACAGTGTATGTTTGAGCATCGTGCCTCCCTCCCTAAGCTGGGCAGAGGCTTCCTGGGCTTTGGGAAGGAGGTGGCAGGCTTAAATACTTTAATACTCTAATTTACCGGGAACATTTAGGGGACTAGCCTAGTATCCCTAGTCCACTGACTGCATGGCACTGCTTCTAACAAAGGTTTGCACTTGCTCAACAATTATTATTTCTGTTGTTAGATCATTTTTATTAATTTTCCAATAAAAGACATCCAATTAACATATCAATTCATAATCCAATAAAAATAAAAAACTAAAATAAAAAGAGGTCAAATTATCTTCCGAATTGTAATTATTAATTTTACGGCTTCCCATCGTCTGAACCTTGAAGCATGTCCAAATCTCAGTCCTGCCTCTCGTCGATATTTCCACATCTCGATTTTAACTCTCCGCACTTGCTCAACAATTAAGCATATGCCTTGTGCTTAAAAACTGTAGCCCAGGCATGCAGCTTGACATCTGCTTTGCCTTCAGAAGGTCCTGGGCTCAAGTCCTGAACTGTGGAGAGATTCTGCCAGTCAGTGTAGACAGTACTGAGCTAGATGGACTGAGGGTCTGACTCTGTAAAAGGAAGCTTTCTATGTTCCTAAAAGTACACAACACACCAGGGCCTTCTTGGTGGCTCCTCCCAGACTTTAGCTCTCCCTAGAGAAGCTAGATTGGCTCCCTCCTTGTCCTTCTGCCAGCAGGGAAAGGCTGTTTTATTCCAACAGGCCTTTAGGAACTTACTTTTATTTAATGGAGAGGGTTTTTAAAAGGTGCTGTGCTGTTCCTACTATCTGTATTTTTACAGATCTGTTTATATATTGTTTTAATTCTATTTTTATTATATATAGAGAGAGATATTTAGCCTCCTGTGTTTTATCAGTGTTGTTTTTATTTGTGTAAGCTGCCTTGAATCCTGGTTTGGGAAGAAGGCAGGATATAAATAAATTTAATAACGAATAATAACAACAACAATAATAAGCACATAGACTTAAAGCATATCAAGCACACATTTAAAGGATGTGACTTGCCCAAAGTTCCTGGGAACCGAAGTTTCTCCCTCCCAGATCTACAATTCCCAGCACCCTGGTCAAATTACAGTTCCTGGGATTCTTTGAGGGAAGCCATGTGCTTGAGATGTGCATTGAATGCACCTTAAACGAATGTTGTGGGTCTGCGCTAGATTGATATTAAGAGCAGTTTGGGAATGGAACCAATGACCAAGAGGGTTGGGTAGACCAGTGTTTCCCAACCTTGTGCCTCCAGCTGTTTTTGAACTACAACTCCCACCATCCCTGACTAGCAAGACCAGTGGCAAGGGATGATGGGAATTGTAGTCCAAAAACAGCTAGAGGCACAAGGTTGGGAAACACTGGGGTAGACTGTTCCTCAGTGGCAGTCTTCCTGCATAGATTGGACAGCCAACACTCCAGTGCTAAACTAAATGAAGTCTAATTCCATTATTCAATACGTTGTACCCACCTAAGACCTCCTCAAAGTAGACCCATGTCCATTCACTTCCATACTCCGAGTAGGACAAGCATTGGATGCAACCCAAAGGGAAGGATCCAACTAACGCATCCTGCCCGCACAAGGATTTCCGCTTGTGCAATGGATCTTCTCATACACTGATGCCCTACAGCCTCCCCCAATCTGCTCCGGAGGATTGGAAGATCCCCCGGAACAGATTTAGCAGTGTGGAAGGAGAGGGAGAAGTTGCATTGCGCAAGCAGAAATCCTTGCCTGCAGAACGAGTTCCATGGCGCTGCTCTGGACACAACTCTACGACTCTCAAGTATCTCCTCCTTCTCCTCTAACTGTGCTCTTGCACACGCACAAAAGATGCACGGTTTCCTTCTCAACATGTTATCAATGCATTCATGTTCTAGTTGAAATTGCAGTCCCTCAGCATCTTCCCGCAAATGTTGTGTGAAGGAAAAACCTGCCAAGCATCTCTTCTCCTCTCAGTCTCATCAGGACAACCAGCAGCTTCTTTGGCAGAGCTGGTGAGGTTATTCCAGGGCAGGCCCACTGTGGATGGGAGGAGAACATGGCCCTAGGTAGATCTGATTTGTATTGGATTTGGCTATCAAGTCGTTGTTATGTCTGGCTTGGCTTAGTTTCTGCTGACATCAGGTAAACCGAGGAGAAGTCAGGCTGGATCCACTTCTGCTACTTAAATTAATTACCCTGGCTGGAAATCAGTTGCTTCGCTAGCAGTCACGGCAGCAGGGGGGGGGGGGGGGAATCATGATGGAAACTGTTAATAAATTGCCGGGCACTTTGCATACAAGGAGCTGATCTGCCAAGACCTGAGGGGAGCACTGCTCAGACACCCCTTTCAGCTGATGGGAGAAAATAACAAATCTATTTTTACATGCGAAGGGATTACAATACAGGGCGATTAAGTGAGTGCTAATATATGTGCTCCAATTGTCCTATTTTCCAAGGACGGTTCCTGTTTTCTGGCCTGTTCCCAAGGTAAATTTATCATCACCAGTTGATCTGTAATGCTGCTTTCTCATGGTAACCAATACTCAAAGAGATCCACAACATCAGAAAAGTTGACATAATAAAATAGAACAGTGGTTCCCAAACTTTTTCAGGTCATTGTCCCCTTGGTTCCATAAACTCATCCCTAGTGCCCCCTGCCCTGTAAAAAGCATTATTTGGAATAGTTGTTTGCATGACCCACTAAGGAAGAAAATAATGTAACAGAATTCAAAACAGCGGCAATTAATTGAACATTTATTCAACATCCAATTAGAAGTATTTAGTTTAATTAATTCAAAAAGAAAAACATGAACTTGTTCCAGGGATATCAGCTTTTTAAAGTCTGATAGTCATTTACACTTCCCGCACACATACGTTGGCATGCCTTTGCCTCTATCTGCCCCTCTAAGTAATCCCTGTTGTTTTTGTCCATGGAGTTTTCTTGGCAGGGATACTGGAGTGGCTTGCCGGTTCCTGCTCCAGGTGGATTATGTTTAGTCAAAACTCTCCATTATGACCTGTCCATCTTGGGTGGCCCTGCACAGCATAGCTCATAGCTTCTCTGAGTTATTCAAGCCCCAGAAATCTCTATGTAGGACAAGAAGCTACAGTTAGACGTGGATATGACCAAATTGCAAACATGCGCTGGATTATGGTGAAAGCTAGAGAGTTCCAGAAAGACATCTACTTCTGCTTCATTGATTATGCAAAAGCCTTTGACTGTGTCGACCACAGCAAACTATGGCAAGTTCTTAAAGAAATGGGAGTGCCTGATCACCTCATCTGACTCCTGAGAAATCTCTATGTGGGACAAGAAGCTACAGTTAGAACTGGATATGGAACAACTGATTGGTTCAAAATTGGGAAAGGAGTACGAAAAGGCTGTATATTGTCTCCCTGCTTATTTAACTTATATGAAGAATTCATCATGCGAAAGGCTGGGCTGGATGAATCCCAAGCAGGAATTAAGATGGCCAGAAGAAATATCAACAACCTCAGATATGCAGATGACACAACCTTGATGGAAGAAAGTGAGGAGGAATTAAAGAACCTTTTAATGAGGGTAAAAGAGGAGAGCGCAAAATATGGTCTGAAGCTCAACATCAAAAAAACGAAGATCATGGCCACTGGTCCCATCACCTCCTGCCAAATAGAAGGGGAAGAAATGGAGGCAGTGAGAGATTTTACTTTCTTGGGCTCCATGATCACTGCAGATGGCGCCACAGTCACGAAATTAAAAGACGCCTACTTCTTGGGAGAAAAGCAATGACAAACCTAAACAGCATCTTAAAAAGCAGAGACATTACCTTGCTAACAAAGGTCTGTATAGTTAAAGCTATGGTTTTCCCAGTAGTGATGTATGGAAGTGAGAGCCGGACCATAAAGAAGGCTGATCGCCGAAGAATTGATGCTTTTGAATTATGGTGCTGGAGGAAACTCTTGAGAGTCCCATGGACTGCAAGAAGATCAAACCTCTCCATTCTTAAGGAAATCAGCCCTGAGTGCTCACTGGAAGGACAGATCCTGAAGCTGAGGCTCCAATACTTTGGCCACCTCATGAGAAGAGGAAAAGACCCTGGAAAAGACCCTGATGTTGGGAAAGATGGAGGGCACAAGGAGAAGAGGACGACAGAGGACGAGATGATGACAGTGTTCTCGAAGCTACGAACATGAGTTTGACCAAACTGTGGGAAGCAGTGAAAGACAGAAGTGCCTGGCGTGCTCTGGTCCAGGGGTCACGAAGAGACGGACACAACTAAATGATGAAACAACAAATAATTCCACCACCTCGCAGGGGGCTGTACCATCCACTTGGGGAATGAGTGAAATAGAGAAACAACTAAAATAGGAGCAGCTACAGAATACATTAAAAATGACTACCAGAGGGTGGCAATGTGAGGTTGAGCCTCTTTAGTGGTGGTACTGCATTTGTGGAATGTGTAGCAAATCTGGCGCCATCATTATAAGCTTCTAGGCACCAGGAGAAGACCTCCACGTTATCCCAGACTTTTTGGTTGCTAATTTTGGACCACACCTTAGTATGATTCTGGCCTCTTAGGTGCTGGTCATCTTTAAATAGGGTGTGTGCTAGGATTTGTCTTTTTCATAGTATTACTGGATGAGCACTTTCAGAAATTTTGTCAAATTTGTTATTGCTGCTGTTGTTATTTTTAAAAACTGATTTTAGCTGTTTTTGTGTTTCATTATGTTGTAAGTCACTTTGAGGCCTTTTGTCTGTGCAAAGGGACAGATGAATGCAAATAATAATAATACTATTAATAAGCTAATCGAAACACCTCATATATGTTGCACAAAGGTTTGGCAATCCATGGCTAATTCATACTAAGTGCTAACAATAGAAATACAAGGAAGTTATGCAAATGCATCCTCTCTCAAATTAAATGCTGTCCTGAAACAAGAAGGCTTAAAAAGAGGATTAGGCAAAGTCATGGAGGAGAAGACAACCAATGGCCACAAACCACGCTGGCTGTGCTCTACCTCCACTTTTTGAGGCAGTATGGCAGTTGATGGGAATCACAAATGGGTAAAGCATTATTGCACTCAGATTCTGTTTGTGGGTTTCCCACTGGAGTGTCCACTGTAAGTAAGGCAGGTAAAGGTAAAGGACCGCTGGATGGTTAAATCCAGTCAAAGGCAACTATGGGGTTGCAGCGCTCATCTCGCTTTCAGGCCAAGGGAGTCGGCGTTTGTCCACAGACAGATTTCTGGGTCATGTGGCCAGCATGACTAAACTGCTTCTGGTGCAGCAGAACACTGTGAAGGAAACCAGAGCGCACAGAAACGCCGTTTACCTTCTTGCCACAGCGGTACCTATTTATCTATTTGCACTGGTGTGCTTTTGAATTGCTAGGTTGGCAGGAGCTGGGACAAAGCAACAGGAGCTCACCCCATTGTGGGGATTTGAACTGCCGACCTTCTGACTGGCAAGCCCAAGAGGCTCAGTGTTTTAGACCACAGTGCCACCCGCGTCCATCCACTGTAAGTGGACTAGATGGGGCTGATCTAACAGGGCTCTCCTCCTCCTCCCCCTCCTCCTCCTCCTCCTCCTCCTCCTCCTTCTTCTTCTTCTTAATTTTGTTTTTAATTTTTGTTTTTAATTTGTACGAATAGTTTTATTGTATATTTTTGTAACATTTGTTGCCTCAGTTTGCTATATTGTGGTACAGAAATGGTTTAAAGGGTGATTATACAGTGGTACCTCTGGTTACGTACATAATTTGTTCCGGAGGTCCGTTCTTTTTTTATTATTATTATTATTAATTTTTTAAGAAAATTTTTCTTTTACAAATTTAAATAACACATTCGTATCCACTATAATACAAAATTCTTTTGGACTTCCCCCCGCTCCCTCCACAAACCTCATAATTTTAAATTTGGTTCACATTTCCTTTGTAATT
The DNA here is from genome assembly GCF_951804945.1 of Podarcis cretensis. NCBI lineage: Eukaryota > Metazoa > Chordata > Lepidosauria > Squamata > Lacertidae > Podarcis > Podarcis cretensis. The sequence goes on from NC_137185.1 coordinate 17,845,605, forward strand.
GTATTGCCAGTTAATAAATCTTTACAGCTCTTTTCCCTCTTACAATACCCTTTCTCCTCACAAAGCCTCTTTAAATCCAACTAGCGTTGTCTGTTCATCACAAATATTTTCCAGATAAATCGTAAACTTTCTCCAGTCCTGTGTGAACTTGTGATCTTTTTGGTATCTTATTTTTCCTGTCAGTTTATCTAATTCAGCAAAGTCCATCAGTTTCCATCTCCATTCTTCCAATGTTGGTAATTCTTCTTGTTTCCATTTTTGAGCCATTAAAATTCTTGCCGCAGTCACTGCATATTGAAAAAGTTTATAATCACTTCTATTAATTTCTCTTCCTGTAATTCCTAACAAAAAGGCATCTGGTTTCTTCACAAACGTATATTTAAACATCTTTTTCAACTCATTATATATCATTTCCCAGAAGCCTTTTACTTTCTTACACTCCCACCACATATGATAAAATGACCCTTCCCTTTCCTTACATTTCCAACATTTGTTACATATCTTATACATTTTTGCTAATTTAACGGGAGTGATATACCATCTATATACCATTTTCATAATGTTTTCCTTTATCGTCATGCATGCAGTGAATTTCATATTTTCCTTCCATACCTTCTCCCAATCTGCTAACTGTATATTATAACCAAAGTCCCTGGCCCAATGTATCATAACCAATTTAACTTCTTCGTCCTTTGTTTGCCATTCCAATAGCATTTTGTACATTTTTGACAATACCTTATAATCATTATTTATTATCTCTTTCTGAAATCTAGACTCTCCTTCAATATATTTCCTCTCTTTGCAATCCTTTTTAAACATTTCATTTGTTTGGAAGTTTTTTTCATTTGTTTTTAATTTTTTTAATTTTTAAAATGTTTTTAATTACTGTTGCTCTGGACAAAATAACATTTTATACAAAGAAGTCAGCTAGATTACTGCGGATTTAGGAGACACACAAGATGACAACAACATGATGATGGTTCAAGGTGGTGATTGTAACAGTCACACAGACTTCTTGCACACGCCTGTCATTCTCTATGGAAAAATACCTCGACAGAAAAATACAAAAACCGAGATCTCTTTTCTGGAATTCTCAAGTTGAAAAGGAACAAACTGCCACTCTCCAAGCGCTCACAGACAGACCAAAAGTGGGTATATTGTTTTCAGGCAAAGACCACCATGGAATAGAAAGCCCTATTTTAAAAAAGAAATCTAGCAGGGATCTTTTCAGTGGCCAATTCAGTGTCAGAAACTGGAAATGAGGAGGTTCTTAAGATTCCAGTTTGATGGTTTCTAGGTACAGTGAGCAGCATCTGTAGCTGGAGTCAGGCAGGGCTCCCCCATCCTAAGCCTGATGGAAATGATCCAGACAGAGGTCAAGGACCACATCTTGCAGGACTCACAGCTGGCTGGTTTTCAGGTAACCCAAGGAGCAGCTGCAGCAGACGGGCCCCACATTAGGGATAGGAGAAAAGTTCATCCAGTTTCTATCTTAATATGAACCTACCTAGCTTCACCTTCTCAATGCAAACACACAAACTGAAGCACAGCTGTCCTTCGGAAATCTGCATTTCCCTTTAGAAAAATGGAGTGGTCTGTGAAAAAGACATGATTAGAACTTTCCCAGGTGCTCAAGGGAAAATAGAGAGTCATAGAAATGGACTTGGTTTTCTGCTCATCCTTGTACATGTCTCAGTACACACATGAACAAACCGATTAGTCATTGATTAATGTGCATTACTCATGGGAACCCAAGGAAATGAATACACCTTCTCATAGATCTCCTCAGCCCACAAAGTGTCCTTCATTTAAATCTAAATAAAGCAATTATTCCCCGGTGATTTAATACCGCAGAAATACTTAGCCCATTAAACGTCAGTTAGGTAAGACACTTTCCCATCCTGGTTACAAAAGAGTTAGTCATCGATAGGTGTAGAGAAATAATCATTTGTGGTCGGATTTAGAAAGGAGCATCTGCCAGACAAAGGCTTTCCTTCTTCTTAGTCCTATTTGTGCATAAATTGATGGGGAGCCGCAAGCCAGCAAGGTGACAGCCGCTGTCGTAAGTGCAGAGAGAATCTCACGGAACTGGAAGCACACGGGGAGGGAGTGGATTAAAGGCCTCAGCCAAGGCACTCAAGAGTTTCTGCAGAGGAGAAGAGCAACATGGATCCATGCAGGCAAAGCAAGAGAAAGTTCACTGTAGCGTGACACTTAGCCTCCAGTGGAGGATGTGCAGATTGCAAGCTAAGTGCAAGAATATCTGTTGGCTGCATGCAGCTGGTAGCTTCACAAGGCACAGCTACACCAGTGGTGGATGGTGCCCATTGGGGACGGGTAGGATGGGAGGAAGGAAGACCCACAGTAGGGGGCACCAGAGCCAATGACCAGAGGGAGCCAACAAATTCTAGTTTTGCCCCGTGATCCTCCCTGCTGGGTTCTACAAGGGCAACCACAAGACTAAGGAGGAGGAGGAGGAGGAGGGACTGGGTGAGGGCAGGCTGGGATTGGTGGGGCAGTGCCCCTTAGCCCTAGTGGACCAACCTCCACTGCTCAGGAATAAGTTCTACTGAATTCAAGGGGGCTTACTCCCAGGTAAGCAAGGTTAGGATTGCAGCCTAGGGGTTGTCTCAATTGCCAGTACTACCCAGAGCAGACACATTGCTATGAATAGACATGGCAAACTTACGTCCATTAATTTGCATGGGTCTACTCTAAGTCAAAGTTAGTTGGCTACAACCCCTGAGATCTGATATTAGTCCAGGAGGTGAAGACCAAGTCCATTCATCTCAGAATTCACAAAGATCGGACTCGGCCAACACCCTTTGCTGCTGTTCTTAATGTAAGCGGGTCTCCTATGCTCTGGTTACCTCAAGAATGTAATGTATGGCGTGCGGTTGCCCTTCAAGATGACTTGGAAGCTTTGATCAGCACACAATGCCGCTGTCAGAATAGTCACTAGTTCACAAGAGCATAAGAAGAGCCTTCAGCTGGATCAGGCGAAAGACCCACCTAGTCCAGAGTTCTGCTCTCACAGTGGCCAACCAGATGCCTGTGGGAAGTTCGTGAGTGGAACCTGACCACAAGAGCATCTTCCCCACCTGCGATTCGGAGCAACAAGAATTCAGAGGTGTAATGCCTCTGACAGCGGAGGCAGAGCATATTCAAATTCAAATTCAAATTTATTTACGGCTATTAGCCCATAAAATATGTACAAACATAAAAGCACAGAAGCATAAAAAACCAATACATCTAACAACAGAAGGGGAACACCACGATGCAAGGGTGGGTCATTGAGCAGTGACAAATAACAGCTTGGGGCCCGGAAAGATCCAAGGGACGGTTCACAGAAAAAGGAGAACTGGAGACGAGATCCATCATGCACTCTCATCATAACTGTCCGATTAGTTTTTGTTGTTGTTGTTGTTGTTTGGTGGTTTTTGTGTGTGAGATAACCGCAAGGCAGAGCATAACCCATTGTGGTGTAGCCAGATGGGATCATAGAAATTGATTGTGAAAGAGCTACATTGCCTACCCATTTGCTTTCAAGTCCAGTTCAGGGTGTTATGGCTTCCCTCTCAAGACCTAATGCCTGAAGCAGCTCCTGCTAGGGTGGGGGACATCTCTAGCCCTCCAGAGGCTGTTCTAATTGTAGAGTTGGAAGGGACCATGAGGGTCATCTAGTCCAACCCCCTGCAATGCAGGAATCTTTTTGCCCAATGTGGGACTTGAACCCACAACCCTGAGATTAAGAGTCTCGTGCTCTACCAACTGAGCTATCCTTGATCACTGGCCATGCTGGTGGGACTGATGGGAGCAGGAGTCCTTGGAACTTCTGGAGGGCCCAAGTTTCCGCATCCCTGCTGCTGCAGGGGAGCGTAAACAATGATAATGTAAAAAGTGTTTATTTATTACAGGCATAGGCAAACTCGGCCCTCTAGATGTTTTGGGACTACAATTCCCATCATCCCTAGCTAACAGGACCAGTGGTCAGAGATGATGGGAGTTGTAGTCCCAAAACATCTGGAGGGCCGAGTTTGCCTATGCCTGATTTATTAAATAGCACAGAAGTTAAGTCTTAGTGCCTTAACTTGCAATTGCTGTGCTTCCTGATACATAAGTTGATTTTGACTCAGCCTGACTCCTCTCTTAAACTGATTGCTTTTAAGCTTTGGAATGCAGAATCAGCCAAAGCAGTTAAATTAATTTGGTCTGGCCAGAATGCACATGGTGCTGCAAAAGCACCCAATAGAATCATTTAGAGTCAACGGTTCCCATTCAGAATAGCACAGAGGCAGCCAGAGGTGTTCAGATTGCTTGGAACACATTTCATCCATTTGCTAAACTTTAACATTTGACCCGATGTGGAAAGTGCTCTGACTCTCACTCATGACTGTTGTAATCTATGGGTTATTCTTATGGTCATAAATCCAAGTTCAGGTTAAAACTCAGAGCACAAACAACGATACAGACAAGGTACCGTTTCTCCAATGTAAGTATTGCAACCAATCAATTGAACTCTTACGCAAACGACACTTAGGAAAAAGTTGGCCACCTGTTCGGTGATTTATGGGACCTTGCCTAATAAAGAGGGCATTACAAATCTTCTGGATCCTGTGGCAAACTAGTCAGAAGAGGGTAAATTACATGACAACTCAAGTCAAAGTAGAAATTACAGTATAAAAGTTCGCGTGTCTGGGTTTCAGGGACGCCCACCTTACATGGGCGCAGCCTATTTGGAAATGTGATTTTCCTGAAGTCCTGCTATTAGTAAAACATTAAATCTTGGAAGTATGAATACTTTAGAAACTTGTATATTTTAAACAGAAACAAGTTAGGAAAGTGAAGTGCCATAACAGGACAGAATGCCACAGATCATGGGGGGAAATATATAGATTTTTTCTATCAATATACAATTGTTGGATCAAAGCTTTAACCCAGAGTGGCTGAGGAAACTCAGCCAGATGGGCGGGGTATAAATAATAAATTATTATTATTATTATTATTATTATTATTATTATTATTATTATCAGCTTTGTTGTTGCTTAGTGCTTGTATGGATGTATTTCTTTTTTCTTCCTTTTCTCTCTCTCTCTCTCTCTCCTTTTCTTATTATTCTGTTCACTTTAGATATTAGCTTTGTTTTATTGTATTATATGTTGAAAGCATTTAATAAAATTGAGTTTAAAAACAGTAACAACTTTGACCCAACTTTGTTGTTGGGTCAGGCATTAAAGGGGATTCAAACGAAACGCCAACCGAAGGATTTTTATGTACAAATTTCACAGAGCCATTTACTAGAATAGGACTCTGTTAATGTCAGGTGTGCAAAGCTAGATACTGACAAAGAAAAACGAAGGTGTAACCGAGATTTTAGTCTGTGCTTTAAATGCCTTTCCATCTGCAACCAACTGGAATGTTCAAAAAGAGAGCCAGTTCCTACTCTTTGATGAGCAAAGAATGCCTGAACTCCCCCTGAACCAAAGCAGGGTCTCAGCCGGCTAATTCGCTGTCAGATACTTGATTTCCTGAGGATTTGCTGGTTTATTTTCTTGTATCACCTCCTGTTCAAGGAGACACTTGCAGGTGTTTTAAGCTTCCCATAGCCGAGGCTCACTGGTTTCCTATTGTCATCAGTCCTCCCTTCGGAGCGAAATTAAAAAACCAGAAAAACAGGAAGCTTTGTGGCAGCTATTAATGAAACTGTATATTTGGAAAAGATTCTGAAAGCTGCTTTTCTTAGATCCATCAGCAAATGGCAGTTTGCAGTGCCAATCCTTTACTGTTAAAGAATTCCAGTGGTGAAGAATGCTTTCGTTCATGCCAAGAGAGTTTGTGTTGGGAGCTCCTACAGCCCAAGAAAATGCACCTTTAATCAGATGGGTTGCGTTCAATGCTACTCCTACTTGAAGTAGACCTATTAAAATTAGACTTTAAAAAAATCTTTAATTGTGTCAGCCACAAACCACAGCAAATGAATCAAATACAATAAAGTATAGTCAGATACAACCAAGTGTTTGGCTTTACAAAATACATTCTAAGAATTTACGCCTATACAAATGAAAGAGTTAATGACTGGGAGGCTTCGCCCTGCCAGACCTGAAATTATATTATGAAGCAGCGTGTCTCTGCTGGTTAAAGGAATGGATAAAACTAGACAATACGGAGTTGCTAGACTTAGAAGGATTTGATAATAGATTTGGGTGGCACGCATATCTATGGTCTGGAAAGAAGAAAGGACATGTAGGCTTTGAAAACCACATTTTCCGAAGACCATTGAAAGAAGTTTGGGATAGGTATAAAAACCTACTCGAACCAAAAACTCCACACTGGTTGTCTCCATTAGAGGTTATGAGTGTTAAAAAAACTAATATGAGGAAAAATTGGGCTACATATGGAGAGTTAATTGCTAAGGAAGGGGGGAGATGGAAAATGAAACCTTATGAAGAGGTAAAAGAGCATGTGTATGACTGGTTGCATTACCTACAAACAAATGAAATGTTTAAGAAGGATCTTAAGGAGTACGGGTATGCAGAGAAAGAGTCGAAATTTCAAACAGAAATAATAAATAATGAATTTAAGATATAATCTAAAATGTATAAAATTTTGTTGGAATGGCACACCAAAGATGAAGAAGTTAAATCAGTTATGATAAAATGGGCCAGGGATTTTGGATACAATATACAAATGGATGATTGGATTAAATTATGGAATGAAAACATGAAATTTACTGCATGTACAGCGTTAAAAGGGAATATAATGAAAATGATGTATAGATGGTATATTACACCGGTAAAACTTGCAGAAATGTATAAAACATGTAAGAAATGTTGGAAATGTAAAGAAAAGGATGGCACTTTTTATCATATGTGGTGGGAATGTAAAAAAGTGAAGAGCTTCTGGGAATTGATATATAATGAATTGAAGAAGATGTTGAAATATACATTTGTTAAGAAACCAGAGGCTTTTCTTCTAGGAATTATAGGAAATGAAATAAATAGAAAGGATTGCAAACTCTTCCAATATGCAGTAACAGCGGCGAGAATATTACTGGCCCAGAACTGGAAACAAGAACAAGTACCAACAATAGAGGAGTGGAGAACAAAGTTGATGGACTATGCAGAACTGGACAAATTGACAGGGAAGATTAGATATTTACGAGATCAAAAGTTTATCGAGGACTGGAGAAAGTGGGCGGACTATTGGGAAGGTATAAGTGACAGAGAAATAACGTTAGTGGCATTTAAAGAAGCTCTGTAAAAGTCAAAGAAATATTGCAAAAAAGAAAAACAGGTCTCAAATGGTTTTCGAAAGGCAATAGCGAATATAAGAACTGTGTATTTAAAAATCAAATTTGGATGATTGTCAGAGAGGCTGAGGGAAGTCCAAAATTTGGAAAATCTGTTAAAGTTGAAATTGTGATGTGTTATATATTCTTTTTGTGGAAATTAATAAAAAATTATATTTAAAAAAAAAAGAGTTAATGACTGTCCTTGACCACAAATAAGGCATATGAGCGAATGAACCAAAGCTGCTCGTGCTCCCATTAACTTTAGTGGGTCTACTCTGAATAAAACTAGCATTGAATGCCACCCCATGTGTTTGGTACCACCTAGCTTTACATTTGAGGCAGGCATTGCAAATACTGATATTTGTATTTCCAAGCGAGGGAATGCACATTTTGGTAACATTTTGGAGAGGCATGATGGAGGGGCAGGTGCTCTGGCTGGGGAAGAGGTTTTGGCAAGCAGATGCTTCTTTTAACATGGGAATCATTTCTCAACCTCAGCCCCCGTCTGCAATACTGATCCACCTCACAAGTTTGTTGTAAAGATTACTAAGGTAGTAACTCTCTCTCGCTCTCTCTCCCCTCTGCTGTATTATACCCAGGGTGTGAAATCCCCATTTAGTCTGCAATTCTACACCCACGTAAATGGGAGTGAGCCCCGCTGAACCCAGAGAGGCTCCCTTTTCAGTAGACATGTACAGGCTTGGATAGAAAATAAGAAAACATACATGCATTTCTGCAAAAATCAGTCCCAGGTTGGTGAACAAACTCAGGATGAAATCAGATGTGAAGCAGGAGATCCGTTGACAGGATAGATCCCTGTGTAGCAGCTTTTGATGGCAGGCTGATTCAGATTGGAGACATGGCTTGCAGGAGAGGATTTTAACTCTCTTTCAGTTTTCCCAATCTGGATCAACCTTCTGTAGCTGTTGTTTACCCTGCAGGGGGGAAACAGACCCATTATCCAATCTTTTTAATTTGCCTGTTATCCCATCTTTTAACAAGAGCATTGTTGTTTGATTCCGACTAGACTTTATAGTTTTTCTCTGCCCAGCTCTGCAGAGCTGTTAAACGCGAAATGGTTTTTGTTGTTTTTTTACAGTTTAACAATGTTCTCTCTCTGTGTGTCTGTCTGTCTGTCTGTCTGTCTGACTGACTGACTGACTGTCTGTGTGTTTGTCTTTTAAGCAAAATGAGTTGGGTTCCACCTAAGATAGCAGGAACCTAAGGAAGCTTGCGGCTCCTAACATAAACCGTGCAGATTGAGTTATAAATTAAACGGTGACACCTCATGTATAAAAGTAATTTTAAAGCACAGAATATATTAAGCCATTCGCATTCTCCACAGTTAATTCATCTGTCATCGAGTGACTCATAAACTATTTGACTCCATGACAGCTCCAAAGGAGAGCAAGCCAGGATGTTTTCCTGCAGGTGTGCATCTGGGCGGAAGGGAAAGAAGTTTCGTACGTGCGTCAAGGCGGGGTGAAGACGATGGCGGGGAGGGGAGGCTTCATGGAACTGCCGAGAGCCCTGTAAGGGAGGGGAAAACTCGGTGGGGGGGGAGAACAATTCAATTTTCTTTGCATTTAATAATTTGCACTTCTCAAGCAGCAAACATACCTCTACGCAGAAGGGAGTGAGAACGCACCTTCTCTCCCTGTCCAACGCTCCAACCATTAGGTAGGCTGAGGCAGCTGCTTCAGGCGACACCTACCTGGATTGGCAGAAGTTTCCCCACCATCCCTCCTAAGCTTTGCCTGCTGCTTTCAGGTAAAAGGTAAAGGTAAAGGGACCCCTGACCATTAGGTCCAGTCGTGACTGACTCTGGGGTTGTGGCGCTCATCTTGCGTTTCTGGCCGAGGGAGCCGGCGTACAGCTTCTGGGTCACCGTTTACCTTCCCGCTGGAGCGGTTCCTATTTATCTACTTGAACTTTGACATGCTTTCAAACTGCTAGGTTGGCAGGAGCAGGGACCGAGCAACGGGAGCTCAACCCGTTGCGGGGATTCGAACCGCCGACCTTCTGATCGGCAAGTCCTAGGCTCTGTGGTTTAGACCACAGCGCCACCTGCGTCCCTCTGCTTTCAGGTACAGTGAGGGAAACTACCTTACCACTGGTGCTGAAGGAAGATTTAATGACACAGCTGGTCAGATTCTTTCCATGGAATGTCAGAACATTAGAAGAGCCTGCTGGATCAGTCCAATGACCCATCTACAGGGGTGGACCTTGGGGTCTCAAATGTCAACGGTGCCCTGTGCGACGCCAAAATTCGGTGCCCCTCCGCCTCTCGTGCTCCATTCTAAATCGTAGTTGTGGCGTCTCCTGCGGTGCTCCAAAGGCTCTGCATTCAGTGTGACCAAATTGGTTGCGCTCTCCTAAATCTGCCTCTACCATCTAAGTCAGCACCCTATTCTCACAGCGGTGGTGTAGTGTGGTGGTGGGGGCACCGGGGGAGTTGCCCCAGGCACAAAATTGCTAGGGGCACAAAATTTCAACACCCTCAGTATAGCCCTACCTCACAGGGTTGTTGTGAGGGGCCTCATACACTATGGATGAAGGGTGGGACATGGATGTAATTTGCGACTCAGCACTTTTTGTCCTTACGCCGAATCGCTGTCGCATGTTGTCACACAGACAAGTCTAATTGGCAAGGCGGCACTCTGGCACCCTTCTTATCACTGGATCTCTGATTGGGCTGGGATCACTCAAGGATGGAGGGCAACCAGGGAGCATCACTGCCAAAGCAGTGGTGGAGAGGGGAAAGAATGAGTGCGAGTAATGCTGGGGTTGAGAGGAACAATGAAGAGGTGTGAGGAAACGTTTTAAACCAGGCATCCCCAACCTTTGGCCCTCCAGATGTTTTGGACTACAATTCCCATCATGCCTGATCACTGGTCCTGTTAGCTAGGGATCATGGGAGTTGTAGGCCAAAACATCTGGAGGGCCGCAGGTTGGGGGTGCCTGTTTTAAACCTTAAAATTCTCCTTCCTCCTCCCCACACATTTTATTTATTATATTTATATCCCACCTTTTCCTCCAAGGAGCTCAACGTGGCATATGCGGTTCTCTCCCTCCTCATCTAATGTCCACAACAACCCTGTGAGGTAAGCAGCAACTGACCCAAGGTCACTCAGTGAGCCCCGTGGCTGAATGGGGATTTGAACCTCTGGTTTCTCCCAGATCCTAGTCCTTATTTAATCCCCACAACAACAACCCTCTGAGGCAGGTTAGTCTGAGAGAGGTAGTGACTAGGCCCAGTGAGCTTCATGGCCGAGAAGGGATTTGAACCTTGAACTCTCCCAGGTCTTAACAGCCTGACGCTCTAACCACTACAACCAGCGTGGTTCTCAGTTTGTCAAATCTCTTTAACTGTCACAGGCACATCATACCAGGCCAGTCTTCCTCCATCCCTCCTGCAACATTTTCCTCTCTTTTTTTTTGCAATGTGTCAACAGCTCACCATGATTTACTGCTCATTCTGCATGCCCCCCCCATCCCTTCCTCCTGACTTTCCATTTTAAGATACTCAGCTATCATCAGTTCTTGGGGGCCTTTTTTTTCCGACCGCAGAACTCAAGTGCTTTGACCCTTCCAGGGCTCATTAAGCAACAGATGAAACTCTGTACGAGCAAATTGCCCAAGAGGCAGCTCACGGCCTGGCAGCCCCCATTACCAGGGAAATATTTCAAAGCCGGCCTGGCTCTTGGGTTTAAAAGAGGCATTGCTTTGGCTCAAGTAACCCAGCTGTTCTGTTCCGAGATAAAGACAAAAGACCTCCAGTCAGGAGACGAGCACACAAGGGATCACTTGTGTGGCTCATCTCCTGGGCTACAAAGTCGGGCTCATTATCCAGACAACACGCCCCTTCCGAGTCTACTCATTTGTTTACTGCTCATAAAGATGGTGTTGTGGGGGAAAGCACAGCCTTGTTTGCCTTATGTATATTTGAGGTACTTCGGTGGAAGTGATTTGTAAGTGAAAATAATAGCAATCCCAATCATACTTTCTTACTCAGTTGTGTTATCATGTTACAAGCCTCTACTTTTGCATGTGTTCCCTTCACTCGCCAGCATCCCATCACAGGAGAGCATGACCTGGAAGCATAACTCAGGACAGAGCTGTGTGGTTCCCAGAGTGGGCAGCACCTGGGAAGGTGCTAAGAGGCAGTGATGTAGCTTGGGGGTACAGGGGGCAGTTGCCCCAGGTGGAAAATTGTTAGGGGCAAAAAATTTTGACACCTGGTGCTGCCTCAAAACAGCTGTACGCTTCCGTTGCTGGGCTCCACTGAAAACGGCTTCTCCAAATGTTGAAATATACATTTATTAAGCAACCAGAAGCCTTTCTACTTGGAATAATAGGTTTGGAATTGCCCAAGAAAGATGTCAGATTGTTTTTGTATGCCACAACTGCTGCTAGAATTTTGCTGGCCAAAAATTGGAAATCACAAGAAGTACCAACAGTGGAGAAATGGCAGATGAAGATGATGGATTTTTCAGAGCTAGCCGACCTCACCGGAAAAGTCCGCGACTAGAAGGAGGAAAAGTATCAAGAGGACTGGAAGAAATTCAAAGATTATTTAGTTAAATATGTTAAGATAAATTAAACAGAATTACTTGTGAGTATCAGATTGGCCTAGGATTTAAATATGTGATGTTGTAGAATACTATCGATAAAAGTTAAAATGATAAGAAAGAAAGAGGTTAATGGATCAAGTAAATTTTATGTGAAATTAGTTTTGGAAAACTGCTACAATGATTTATATGGAAACTCAGCCAGGGGGACTCAAGGAAGTCACCCAACAATGATAACAAAAGTGGAATTTTTACAGTTAGGATATTTGTTTGTTTGTTTGTTTGTTTTATGGTTTTTGTTTACGTTTGTTATAAATTTGAAAAATTTAATTAAAAAAATTAAGGGGGGAAGAAAAGAAAAGGGCTTCTCCACACAAACCAGGAAGCAACCTCTCCGGACAACAGAATGACTCTTCTTTTCTTATCTCTGCAGCTGAGATCTCCTGGGTGACAGAGATGTCTTTAGGCAGTTGAGTGGTCTGTCCATTTCTCTGCCTCCCCCACACTCCCCTATGAACAGCCCTGGTCACCGGCAACCCACGCTATGCCACTGCTAAGAGGCAAGGGGGACGCTGACTATCAGACTTTGAAAAGCTGTTATCACTGGATCAAATCCATCCATTTTGCTGAATTAATTAATCTAAACAGTTTTAATTGGATTTGGAATAAATGTGCAATTAATTGTTACTGTTTTGAATTTTGCTGTGTTATCTTCTTTAGTGGGTCGTGCTAACCGAATAATGAATAATGCTTTGTATAGGGTAGGGGCACTGGGGATGAGTTTGTGGAACTAAGGGGTGGTGGCTGGAAAAGGTTTGGGAACCACTGGGATGGAGCGGAAAAGAACTGATCTTCCCAGGGCCACCCCCAAGGGCACCCCAGCATTTTCTCCCATGTCTTCCTGGTTAGTGGCACCCAGCTTGATCGGTGACACCCAGCCTTGTTGGTGACACCCAGGCTGGGCATGTTACAGGAGATCCAGATAGCTCCTTCTCTTTGTTAATTTAGGCATCAACTAAAACCAACATCAACACTCTTCAGATATACTTTTCAGTAAGGGTGTTCTTGGATAATTTAATATCACTTATGTCTGCTTTTACAAGAGATAAGACAAATCTGTCCATTTTGGTTTCTGCGTTTCTCATTTTTCCAGCTTTAGAGTTCACCACATTACAGACGTTAGTTTGGGAATTATTTGTTTTTTTAAAATGTGCTCTTGAAAATTCGTTCAATTTTTAGTGCAGATTTCCTCAGATATGCATTTTCTCTCAATATACATATTGTTTGTTTATTTGTTTGTTTTAGAAAAAGTTTTTATTGAATTTTCATTACATACAAAAACACATAGACAGGGGGAAAACAAGGTGACAAAGAAAAAGGAAAGGCAATATGGAGTTGCAGAATGAAATAACAAGAGCATACCAGCACACCAAATTACAATCCTGAATATCAGAAAGTATTTAAGTACTCCAACAAGAATGAAGAATAAGAAGCCAGAGGGTAACATACACATTGCCGTATTTCCCTAAATATGATGCATTTTTGGTGCGTTATTTTTACTACATGCATTGATATACGGTACATTCTTTCCCTTAATATACCGTATTTTTTTGCTCTATAAGACTCATTTTTCCCCTCCTAAAAAGTAAGGGGAAATGTGTGTGTGTGTGTTATGGAGTGAATGCAGGCTGCACAGCTATCCCAGAAGCCAGAACAGCAGGAGAGATTGCTGCTTTCGTTGTGCAGCGATCCCTCTTGCTGTTCTGGCTTCTGAGATTCAGAATATTTTTTTCTTGTTTTCCTCCTCCAAAAACTAGGTGCGTCTTGTGGTCTGGTGCATCTTATAGAGCGAAAAATACGGTAACTTTTTTTGTACATATCATTTAATTGGAGAACTGCATTGCAAAAGTCAGAGCTGCAACACTGAAGGAAGTGCATTTCAGGTATTGTTTCAGGAAGTGTGAATGGGGGAGGGAAGTATTTAAATGCAAACTTAGCTGAATTTCTCCCCTGTCCATAGTTACTTCAGCTGCTGGTTTGATTAGTGTGTGTTGTTCACTGTTTCTTAGGATGGTTGTTAAGCTGCCTTGGGTCTGGATATAAATATTTCCATCAGCCAAGTTAACCCATGTCTAACAATCTACTGCCTAATTAAGTTAAATGCATTTTTTAATTAGGCAATATATATACGTGTGTGTGTGTGTGTGTGTGTGTGTGTGTGTCTGTTGCCTAATTAAGATATACGGTATACCTTTTTGGAGACATGTGTTCACCATGACTCTGAAAAAGGAGGCTCCTAGAGGTGTTAAGCTTGCTATGGTTACAAAGAACATGCATGATGAGTCAAGCCAATGTGTCAATCAAACATACGGTTGATGCAGTGAGTGGCTTTATGACCTCTGTACACTTTCTGCGCCCTTCTTCTCAAGAACTGTGCATGTTTGTTTGTTTTTCCCTACACAGAGATTCTCACTTGAGCAGGAAAATTGGATCCATGTCCTCTTCTTTCCCCAGTCGCTGTGCCCTAAAAGTGTATTCTGTGAATGTACAGGTACATCTGGTGGCTGAATGATGTACTGCAGATAAAATACCTTGTCCTTATAGCACATCATCTCCAAAGCCAACACGGTGCCTTCAATATGTTGTTGGACTTCAGCTCTCATCATCCAAGACTGTTGACTGAGCTGGTTAAGCCTGATGGTGCTTGGAGCCCAACAACAGCTAGGCATTGGCTACTTCTGGTCTAAAGCCCCCAGAAAGCACAGGAAGTTCCTGAACAGATCCTGGTTGCAAGGAAGGTGGATTTATTTATTTGCTTGGAAACAACATTTATTCCCAGATCTGCAAGGATCTTCCATATCTCGATTTGGATTTGAGTACATATATGTGCAGAGGTCTATGCTCAGACATTCCACTCATTTGGTTTGGAGCTCTCACCAGCAGAACTACTCAAAAAACCCATAAAGTTCCAATGCTAAACTACAGAATAGGCCTCTACAGTTCCATTGGTCAGAAATAATCACAAGACATGCCCAAATGTAGTTACCCATGGGGAGAGCACCCCAGATTCCCATCCAGCCTAGTTGGATAAAATACTGGGGGGAGCCAGGCAATGCCCATCAACTTTGAGGGAGCTGGCCCCTCTCAAATATTTTATTGGGGGTCCGAAGGAACCTCAGCCCCTAGGACTTGGCTCCTATGGCTGGCTTAAGGCATTCTGCAGCCTGAGGTGAAAGACAAGCTAGCACCCCCATTTCAGATACAGAAGCTGATTGGATCGGCAGCTGAATTTTATTTTGACACTGCGACAGCATCATCCTGAGAGCAGCAGGCTAGCTTAGGGGGCCATGGGAAGGCTCTCTTATAACACCTCGCCACCACTCTCATGCAACAACTGCCACCTGTCTTGGCCTATCAGTGTCTTGGATTCTACTACAACTGGGATTGTTCATTTAGTCGAGGGAATAGTATCACACCCTTCAATACAATTCCCAGGGCAGCTCACAAAATTTAGAAAGACAATAAAATGAATTCAAAGCAGGCAAATATACTAGAAACAGAAAGCAAGCTCCCGTTTCCTCTCCGAAGAGGACAGCAGAAGCTGCTACGTTCAGAGCTGCAGGAAATGTTTAGCGTGCTTTTACAAGAAGCATGGCAGGTGTACATTGCAGCATGGGAAACCACCTGAGTTGGAGAGCCTTGTTCTGTGCATTCCTGAGTATCATGGTGGCTCCAGCCCTGGGCAGTTCTGTCCTTCAGGATCACAGACAGATGTAGTTGCCCCTAAATCCTACCAACTTGCCCACTCTGCCATTTATACTGGCATGTGCGTATCCATGTTCAAGGTGACCGCACCCATGTGCACCACTGCCAGGAGACTCTCCAAACATTTCAAAATGCCCCCCCCCAAAAAAAACTTATTCACTTCCATTTAAAGCGAAACAAACAAACACAGGATGTATCCAAGGAGTTTCAACTTTGCAAATATGTATATGTCTTTAACTTGCCATCAGCGTGTTGCAGCAGACAGGCCAAGCCAAGAGGAAATTCTTTGGCAGTGACATCAATTCAGCACTAACTAATGTAATGAGATTTGATTGAAGGGCTCTTTGATAAGCAGAGCGACTGAACTGTGTTGGGAAAACAAGCAATCAACGCTCTTAATACGAAAGTGAGGCTTCTCCGTCCCTCACAGGATTCTTCTCTTCTTCATTCAGCCAATGGGCAGGTGTCATGTTTGGACCCAAATAGCCAAAATAATGACATCATCATCACTATTATTATTTGTGCATAGCACCATCACTGTATTGTCCTCCAACATTTCTCCAATGAAAATAGGGACATCCTTTCCAATAATAATAATTGTTGTTGTTTAGTCGTTTAGTCATGTCCGACTCTTCATGACCCCATGGACCAGGCACTGCTGTCTTCCACTGCCTCTCGCAGTTTGGTCAAACTCATGTTGGTAGCTTCAAGAACACTGTCCAGCCATCTCGTCCTCTGTTGTCTCCTTCTCCTTGTGTCCTCCATCTTTCCCAACATCAGGGTCTTTTCCAGGGAGTCTTCTCTTCTCATGAGGTGGCTAAAGTATTAGAGCCTCAGCTTCAGGATCTGTCCTTCCAGTGAGCACTCAGGGCTGATTTCCTTCAGAATGGAGAGGTTTGATCTTCTTGCAGTCCATGGGACTCTTAAGCATCTCCTCCAGCACCATAATTCAATAATAATAATAATAATAATAATACCCTGCCCATCTGATTGGCTTTCCCCAGCCACTCCAACATTTATAAAAACATGATAAAACATTAAACATTTAAAAACTTCTCCATACAGGGCTGCCTTCAGATGTCTTCTAAAGGTTGTATAGTGACTTATCTCCTTGGCGTTGGGGGTCAAATATCTCCATACCCTCCAACATGTCTCTGATGCAAATAGGAACATCCTAAGGAAAAGCAGGACATTATGGGATCAACTCAGAAACTGGGACGGCTTCTGTAAATCCAGGACTGTCCCTGGAAAACAGGGAAACTTGGTGGGTCTGGTGTAAATGAAGTATCACAAGCAAGAGAGGGGGGGGGAGAGGATAGGTCAGAAGAGCTCAGTTTTGACAGTGGGGAGAGAGCAAAGGGAGAGATAGCTAGCCAGGAACCTGGGAAGTGGCTTTATACAAAGTCAGAGCCATTGGGCGATCTAGCTGTGCACTAGAGATGCCAGCAGAGATTAAGACTGGGACCTTCTGTAGGCAAAGCAGGTGTCTTCCCACTCAGCTACAGCCCTTTCAAGGGGCGGATGTGAGCAAACTTCAGCTTGGTTTAAGTTGGGGATGAGAGCTGAGGGATCAGGAGTCAAGCAAACAATCAAATATTTGTTTTCAGAATAAGGACCCTTTGGACCCCAATGTATGTCTTTTTTTGCTACAGGCAGAGCCTCATCAGTTCCATCAGTCTCAATGGTTTCTAGAGAAAGGGCCAAGGTGAGCTCTATCCAAACCTTCCCAATCTTTGCAGATCTGTGGTTGGATTGCACTGTAAATCTCTGCCTCTTGAAATGGAGATAACACGGTGTCAGTTGCCATGATGTCTATTTGTCAAATTAAATTAAAGTCTCCAGAATAAAGAGCATTTCTCTTCTCTCTCTCTCTCTTTCTCATCCCTCCGGTCATAGGCGCTTCATGAATTCATACATGCCAGAACATTATTATTTATGAGTATCCTCCATTCTGGGGAAGTTGTTTGCTTAAAAAGTGCACGTCTCATATCCCAGGCTGCCGAGCCCCAGGCCTTGATCAAGTCTGGCTTCATCCTCTCCCATGAACGAAAGCCAGTTGCTCCTGATTCCCCTCCTTCCTGACCCAACATCCTGTTCCTAGCCTCTTCCTTTCCTCCTCTGGTCTCTGCTAAGTATTTCCTTCATTTGATTACCCATAGGCCTACATTCTTAAAAATGTATGAATGAGTGAGTGAGTGAGTGAGTGAGTGAATCTTTATTTGCATCAGCCACCAGCCATAGCAATGAAACAAAATGCAGTATACACGGGATAAAGGTAAAAAGTTAATTATATAAAATACATTTTGGGGGGTTGGATCAATAGTCAAACAATGGATCTTATTCTAAATGCCCCGGTTAAAAACCTTGCATCTTCTGCTGTCACCTGTTCATCTTGATCTGCCAAGAGAAAGGACACTGTGACCCTCTCAAAAATGTCATTTTTACAAGGCCATTATTTCAATGGGTGTAGGACGTGGAGGTGGGGATTGGTGGGGCGATTTGATTCAGTTCACATTTAAAGGCAAACCCTCTTTGCAATTTGCACTTCCCTGAATTTTGCCATGCCAAGTGATACCTACAAAACTGTGTGCACTAGGGCAAAGTTTGCACCCACTGAGGGATGTAGCATACCGTACATAAATGCATTACATTAGGAGAAATAGCTTTTCAAAAAAATGTGTATATTGGACAAAAATGTGCCTGTTAGAATAAATTTGCACTAAAATGCTGGTGAATGAGGACTTATTTCAAATTCGCAAATTCAACGTCTGGCAAAGGCCGGAGGGTTTCAGTTTTTTAGTCAATTGGCATTGGCTTAATCCTATTTTTAGGTGCTCCAGTTGATTGGAAGGAATTCTAGCGGTCTTGATGTTGCATATTATGTGAATTTGTGGGTGTGTCTTTGTGTTGTTTTCCACCCTGGTATCTGCTCAGATCAATAAAATGAAGATTTCAGTGAGAGGGCTGTGGCAAGAACCTTCTTCCTCGGTATCTAGATTTCAATGTAAAATGATTTTTTTTAATGGACGAACTTTTAGCTAAATTAGTTCCCCCACCTCCATCGTGGGCTCAGGTTGTATGTATGTGTAAATAAACTCTATATCCTGAAGACACCACAATTTCCTCTGTCCCTCATTCTGAGGAAACCAGCAATTGGTACCGCTCAGAGATTGGGGTAGCGTGCGACAATATAGTAGAAGAGGATGTTTCATTTTGTTTTCTGTCTGCACTTTCAGAGATTATTTATTATTATTATTATTCAGCAACTTATAATTTTTTCCGCAAATGAAAAAATAAACGAAGAAAACAAACCCCAAAATAAGAGAAAAAAACCTCAAAGCCTTCAACATTTGTTCTTGGCTGACCGAATCCACTTCCCGTGAGAGTCCCCTTTCACAGCTCTTCCCTAATCCTCTAGAAATCGCCTGCTCTCTCTCTCTCTACAGCTGTCGATTCTCCCTGATATAACTATTTGTTCAATTATTCTTGGCAGAGATGTCACGGCCAGCCTCAAAGGGCTCCAAGCCCCAGAACTCAGCCAACTTCAATCGCGCCAGACCCATGACAAGGAGGCCTGTTGGGACAGGCCTGTTTGAAGCCTGCTCTGTCCATCTCGGGCTGGGCACTCTGCCGCTGCCCTTTACCTTTGCTAACACACCCAAATGCCCCGAGGGGCATTTGTGGCCGTGTGGGGTGGGCAGCATTGGTGGGAGGGGGGTGGGTGGGAGAGGAAGAAAGGAAATGCCGTGATAGTACCGCGAGAATGCTTGTGTGATAAGATAATTACAAATGAAAGAGAGATTAGCAGAAGCTGTCAGGACAAATGCTTCCAAAATGGTTTCTGAGGCGCTGGCGGTTTGTTCTAACAGGGAGAGTCAGCTGCAGCTGCCGTCTCCATGGTGACCCCGGGCAACAAAGGCCCCGCCGGGATCCCCACATGAAAATGGAAGGCTAGTTGGGGGGTGGGGGGGAGAAGAGATGACAGACTGGGCCAGACCTGCGTCATACAAATGGACTGGTAATTAACACATTTTTCCCCCTTCCCCACACTTGTCTCTCTCCAGCCTCTGCCCACCCAACGGGGCTTTTTCGGAAACATTAAAACCCAACTAATAAATTGCTTACAGCTGCTGAAAGACGAGCCCTGTCTGGCTGAGACTCCGGCGGTCACCTGCTTCCCACCCCCCACCCCTCGCCGACACCCTCCATTGATCTTCCAAGGGGTCCTGCCTGAACTTTTTCCTAGACGGAGACCAACATTTAAACATGGCACAGAAATACACAAATGGCACAGATTCCAGGCAGGCACACCACGGCCCAGAGTCCAGACAGCACAGCCGCCAGGCTTAGCAACAGGGCAACCAAACTCTGGCCACAGCTTCACTAATAGCTCACCTGCGTTCTGTGAGCCATATTTCACCTGGGCTGTTTGCATGGCACCTGGTACCCTGGATAAGGTCACTCATTTAGCAGCATGTCAAAAGCTGGTCTGCTGACCTAGTTCATGCCTCAGGGGAAGGCAGTTGAGGGAGAGAGGCTGCAGAGGGGGTCAAGAACTTGCAAGGCTGTAGCAGACCTTCCAAGTGCCCCTATTTTCCAAGGACAGTCCGAGATTTACAGAAGCCATCCTGGTTTCTGATTGGATCCTGGAATGTTCTGCTTTTCCTTAAAGGTAAAGGGACCCCTGACCATTAGGTCCAGTCGTGGCTGACTCTGGGGTTGTGGCGCTCATTTCGCTTTATTGGCCAAGGGAGCCGGCGTACAGCTTCCGGGTCATGTGGCCAGCATGACTAAGCCGCTTCTGGCGAACTAGAGCAGCACACGGAAACGCCGTTTACCTTCCCGCCGGAGCGGTACCTATTTATCTACTTGCACTTTGACGTGCTTTCAAACTGCTAGGTTGGCAGGAGCAGGGGCTGAGCAATGGGAGCTCACCTCATCGTGGGGATTCGAACCGCCGACCTTCTGATCGGCAAGTCCTAGGCTCTGTGGTTTAACCCACAGCGCCACCCACGTCCCACTGCTTTTCCTTAGGATGTCCCTATTTTCATCCGAGAAATGTCGGAAGGTATGGAGTTATGCGACCCCCAAGCCAAGGAGAAAAGTAACTATACAACCTTTAGAAAATGTCTAAAGGCAGCCCTGCATAGGGAAGTTTTCAGATGTTTAATGTTTTATTATGTTTTTACATATGTCAGAAGCTGCCCAGAGTGGCTGGGGCAACCCAGTCAGATGGGTAAAGCCTCCTGGGCGGTGTTCAGAAAGTGGTGGGGGGGGGATGAGTGTTCAGACCCCTGGGCTCTCACTTGTGGGGTGCCTCAGGGTTCTGTCCTCTCCCCCATGCTTTTCAATATTTACATGCAGCCGCTGGGAGAGATCATCAGGAGGTTTAGGCTGGGTGTTCATCAGTATGCAGATGATACCCAGCTCTACCTCTCTTTTAAATCAGAACCAGTGAAGGCGGTGAAGGTCCTGTGTGAGTGTCTGGAGGCGGTTGGAGGATGGATGGCGGCTAACAGATTGAGGTTGAATCGTGACAAGACAGAAGTACTGTTTTGGGGGGACAGGAGGCGGGCAGGTGTGGAGGATCCCCTGGTCCTAAATGGGGTAACTGTGCCCCTGAAGGACCAGGTGCGCAGCCTGGGAGTCATTTTGGACTCACAGCTGTCCATGGAGGCACAGGTCAAATCTGTGTCCAGGGCAGCTGTTTACCAGCTCCATCTGGTACGCAGGCTGAGACCCTATCTGCCTGCGGACTGTCTCGCCAGAGTGGTGCATGCTCTGGTTATCTCCCGCTTGGACTACTGCAATGCACTCTACGTGGGGCTACCTTTGAAGGTGACTCGGAAACTACAACTAATCCAGAATGCGGCAGCTAGACTGGTGACTGGGGGCTGCCGCCGAGACCATATAACACCGGTCTTGAAAGACCTACATTGGCTCCCAGTACGTTTCCGAGCACAATTCAAAGTGTTGGTGCTGACCTTTAAAGCCCTAAACGGCCTCAGTCCAGTATACCTGAAGGAGCGTCTCCACCCCCATCGTTCTGCCCGGAAGCTGAGGTCCAGCGCCAAGGGCCTTCTGGCAGTTCCCTCATTGCGAGAAGCAAAGCTACAGGGAAGCAGGCAGAGGGCCTTCTCGGTAGTGGCGCCCGCCCTGTGGAACGCCCTTCCAGCAGATGTCAAAGTGATAAACAACTACCTGACATTCAGAAGACATCTTAAGGCAGCCCTGTTCAGGGAAGTTTTTAACGTGTGATATTTTAGTGTATTTTTGGTTTCTATGGAAGCTGCCCAGAGTGGCTGGGGAGGCCCAGCCAGATGGGCGGGGTATAAATAAAATAATAATAATAATAATAATAATAATAATAATAATAATAATAATAATATTGAATAGAATGTCCCTATTTTCATCAGAGGAAAATTGCAGGGTATGTCGTAGCTCAGTGATGTGCCTTGCAAGGATGTGCCTTGCAAGGCCCCATGTTCCAACCCTAGTATCCCAGGTAGGGCAGGGGAAGCATCCTGCCTAAGAACCTCGAGAGCCACTGCTGGCCACTATAGACTATACTGAGCTAGATGAGGGGCTATGTGTTGTGTGAAGAAAGTGAGCAGGGAGCAGTTTTCCTCCCTCCCTCCCAATATGAGAATTTGGGGAGAGTCAATAAAGTTGAATGACTAGAAGAATCAAGGCAGACAAAAGGAAGTATTTCACCATGCAGTGCATTAGTTAAGCTATGGGATTTGCTTCCACAAGGTGCAGCCAAGGCCACCAGCTCAAATGTTTTTTGAAAAGAGGATTAAAGAAATTCACGGAGAATAAAGCTATCAGTGGCTACTAGCCAGGGGGACGGTGCTCTACCTCCACTGCCAGAGACAGTACACCTCTGAATACCAGCTCCTCCTGGGCATCCCAAGTTGGGAGAGTGCTGTTGAACATAGGAGAAGCTTGTTGCATCAGGCCGATGGCCCATCTCCTCCAGCATTCCATTCTCGTATGGCCAACCAGATGCCCTCTCCTCCATGAATTTTCTAATCCTCTTTTGAAGCCATCTAGTTTGTTGGGTGTCACAGTCTCCCATGGGAGCAAGTTCCATAGTTTAACTATGCGCTGCATGAAGAAGGATGTTCTTTTGTCTGTCCTGCATTTCCCAACACTGAGCTTCATTAGATGCCCACCAGTTCTAGTGTTATGAGAAAGGGAGAAAAGCTAATCTCCATGCCATGCATAATTTCATAAACGTCTACCATGTTGCCTGTCGCTCGCCTTTTCCCTAAACGAAGACGTCCCAAATACTGCAATTCTCCTTCATAGAGGAATTGCTCTGCCCTCTTGACTGGGACGCAGGTGGTGCTGTGAGTTAAACCACAGAGCCTAGGATTTGCCAATCAGAAGGTCAGTGGTTCGAATCCCTGTGACGGGGTGAGCTCCAACTTAGCAGTTCAAAAGCACGTCAAAGTGCAAGTAGATAAATAGGTACCGCTCTGGTGGGAAGGTAAACGGCGTTTCCATGTGCTGCTCTGGTTCGCCAGAAGCGGCTTAGTCATGCTGGCCACATAACCCAGAAGCTGTACGCCGGCTCCCTCAGCTAATAAAGCGAGATGAGCGCCGCAACCCCAGAGTCAGCCATGACTAGACCTAATGGTCAGGGGTCCCTTTACCCTTTACCTTTACCTTGACTGGGATAGCTCAGTCAGTAGAGTCAGAGACTCTTAATCTCACTGTTGTGGGTTTGAGCGAGCCCCACGTTGGGCAAAAGATTCCTGCATTTCAGGGGCTTGAACTAGATGGCCCTCAAGGTGCCTTCAAACTCTTCAATTCTATGATTTTGATTGCCCTTGGTTGTTGTGCTCAAGTCTTGCTTCCCAGCTTCCCATGTAGGCATCTGATTGGCCACTGTGAGTACAGGATGCTGGGCCAGATGCTTCATTAGAGTCCTTCTGGTGCAGCTCAGGGTCCTCCTTACATTCTTAACGTGGATTTCGAGGCAACTCTTCTCCATGACTTTATGACCTTGAACCCTTCCTCCATTCATCAACTCGGAAGACGTATGGATGTTAACACATTCCATGTTTGTCTGAGGAAGACCCAGCAGGAGCAAAGCCAGCGATCTGGTTTCCTTCTCCTCTTGCTGAGCTCCGTGCTCAAACGGCCCATTTCTTGTGGGGAGGGGGGGGGAGACTCTCTTGATTCAGAGGCTCCTTTTTTCCAACAGGTTCTGCATCTCTCTGTGTGTTTGTAACATCAACAGCCGCCCAGCCAAGCTTGTGGCATTTGCCGATGGGGAAAACAGGCTGAGATCGGGATGTTGTGCATTGACGCCAAGGGGCTGCGCATTGCAGATTGTTCCACCTGGCGAGGCGAGCGGCTGAACGGGACTTCAACTCTCAGTGACCTCCTGGGAGCGCAAGCAGATCCAAAGCCATCCCCTTTCTCCCTTGTTGTAATGCAAAGCGGGGAGTGATATTCCTTCATTTGTCGCATTTGCCTGTATAAATTGCCGCTTTCCTCGCCAGATCTACATGCAGGCCTGACTCTCAAGGACCACCGGGGGGGGGGGGGAGGAATATAGATGCTTTCTAGAGGTTTTGAAAAGCAGAGATGGCATTAAGTGGAGGGCTCCCCCCTCCCATGCCCAAGCTGCCTAAGGGATATACGGACCCAGCTCCCATTAAAATTAATAGTCCAGATCTTCCCCTTAATGTTCTAAAAGGTTTTCTTCCTTTCAACTGGTCTTGAGCGAGAACATTATAGCAGATAAACAGAAACTCTTTCCTCCGCATCGGAAGAGGTAAAATTCAGCTCCTATTAAAATCAAAAGAGCAACCCGCAATTTGGGGACTGTGGGTTTAGAACAAAGGCACACGGCAATTTCAACCCTGATTTCGCACACAGCCCAAGCAAACCAAAAAAACACAAAAGCAACACAAATGTGTACACCAACCTCTGCCAAGCTGGCTGGGACTGGGACTGATGGAAATTGTAGTCCATAACTTCTGGAGGGCACTAGGTTGATGAAGGCTGAAACAACCTTTGTTGATATTATTATCTCAGCTCTTTCCCTTCTACATATGCACAGATGGGGTGATCAGATATTGATGGTTGGACTGTAAGCAAAGGCATTAAAACGGTGTGGCTGCCAGATGTCCACAGCTGCCGAATATTACTACTAGGGATGTAAGAAGGCACCTTTCCCCACTCCAGTCAGTACTCTTTGCATGCAGCACTGTTTGCATTCCACTGCAGGCCAACTTCCACCAAAAATGAAATTTTTGCTGGGGCAAAATTATGTAACTTACGTAAGTGACATAAATCACTTTGTTGTTGCATTGT
Source organism: Podarcis cretensis (assembly GCF_951804945.1). Classification (NCBI taxonomy): domain Eukaryota; kingdom Metazoa; phylum Chordata; class Lepidosauria; order Squamata; family Lacertidae; genus Podarcis; species Podarcis cretensis. The sequence goes on from NC_137185.1 coordinate 17,870,565, forward strand.
TGCACCCTGTTCATGTCTGTGCAAAGGAAATGCAGTGCAGATGAGGGGTGGGTGTAATAAAGCATGTATGGCTTGCAGGCTGAAAGCAGCAACAGTAGCGAATGCGGATTGCATTCCCCGGATTGATTTCCAACACCATCCAATTACAGCTCCCCTTTCCAATTTTGTCAGCATTCTCCAACATCCCTGACAAACACATATTGCAGACTGAAGGAGACTCAAATAATGTCCCTCTTCCTTGTCTTCAAAGATAGATGATTCCAGGGATGCAGCCACCAACGCCATTCCAATCAGTTTTCTTGATGATAAGATTAACCTTATGGATGATGGCACAGGGTGGGGGTGGGGACCTTTAGAAAAGAGAATTGTACAGAAAGCCCTCTTGCCATTTCTTTTCACAGGGCAATCCATCACCAAGAGCCCTTCCCATGCTGCCTCTGCTCTGAGCTCTGGCTGGAACAAAACTTCCTTTCTCTCCGTGCCACCTGCACAAACGGGGTCCTGACCCAACCAAGCTGGAACTCTTCCTCGTCATGTCATCGCCGGCCTCTGCATTTTTACAGTGCGCAGTTGGTTGCCTGAAATCTGGCCGCTTTCTTGGCATCGGGGCAAGAAGTCTGCATAGTTCAGCATCACATTCTCCGCATGCATGGACCCCAAACGCACAAAACGGCTCGTGGGAGTCAAAAGCTGAGATGGGAGCTCTCTCTACAGTTGATGGACAAACCCCACAGGTCTGGCTATGCCTGCAAAACAAACTCGGTAGGGGCGCATGTCATGGAGAAGGGGGATAGATTTAGGAAAGATTTTCTCCCTCTCTAGAAGTCATGGGCATCCAATGAAGCCGAATGTTGGAAGATGCAGGGCAGACAAAAAAGGAAAGGAACTCACTTTCACAAGAGGCAGTGATGGCCATCGACTGGAATGGCTTTTAAAGAAGGTAAGGCAAATTCATGGAGGATAAGATTATGGATGGCTATGTTTTGCCTCCGCAGTTGGAGGTGCAGTGGTACCTCTAGTTACGGACTCGACCCGTTCCAGGGTGCCGTTCACACCCCAAAAAGTCCACAACTAGAGTGCCGCTTCTGCGCACATGCGTGGTGCAATAGAGCGCTTCTGCGCATGAACGTGCAGCGAAACCCAGAGGTATACACTTCCAGGTTTGCCACGTTTGTATCCTGAAAAAACGCAACCAGAGACTGACGTAACAAGAGATACCACTGTACTAATACTTCTGAATACCTGTAAGTGAAGTCAGTAGTGTGGGGAGGGCCCTTGTGCTCGGGGGTCCTGCTTTTGAGGGATCTGAGTGGCCACTGTGAGAACAGGATGCTGGACTGAGTGGGCCACTGACCTGATCCAGAAGGCTGCTTCTTATGCTCTTAATCAAGATGAGTGCTCAATTCAACTGGAAGCCACACCATATTCCAACATTAAACAGTTTCCTGAGAAAGAGGAGTGCAGTAATAGAAAAGCCCATCTTTGTGGTGGCAAAGTTTGAGGAGTGCATTTCTGGCATTAAGGACTTTCTGGAAGCCTCTTTGAAATCAGCCACTTGGCATGATTTGCCTCTCTTCCTCTCAACAGCATCTCATCACGTACTGCCTGAGGATATAAAAACCCTTCACCCATAGCTTTAAAAACTGACATCTTCCTGTACTGCACATTCAGGGATCCTGTGAATTTCAAGCTGGGCCGTGGAGGAATGATTTGGCTCAGAAAATGGAATTAAAGATGGATTATGTGAGGGGGAGAAATGAGCAGGCAAGTTACTGCCTCGCTTTAAAAAAAAATATATATATTTATTAAATTTTTAACAAGAAAAGGGTTACAAAACAGTAAAAGAAAAATACAAAAAAAATACAAAAACCAAAATTAAACATAAAGAGAAAAAATAAAAAATAAAAATCCCTCTTTCTAATATCTTACCACTCATTTACTTGTTTTCATGACTTCCTCACACCTCCCTTTTTTGTATTCCATTTAAAAATTTGTTCAGCAAATTCATACCCTCTTAGTTTACCCTTAATTGTTTAAGAATATGCAAGAGTGGATTGATATTAGATGAAAATTTGAAGTTATAATATGTGAGGTTACTGCCTCGCTTTTTCCCTGGAGTAGGTTTTGCCTCACCATACCAATGTTTAAAGCAGTTTTATACTGCTTCAACAGACATGGTATTCCCCACAGAATCCTAGGAAATGCAGTTTGTTCAGGGTGCTATGCAATATTATGAGACCCCATTCCTCTCCACCCCACCCCCCAAGCTACAATGCTTAAAATTCCCTGGGAAGAGGGATGGATGGTTAAACCACTCTGAGAATTGTAGCTCCATGAGGAGAATAGGGGTCTCTGCACAAACTACATTTCCCAGGATGGTTTGGGGGGAACCATGACTGTTTAAAGTGGTATCATAATACCCTCTAACATGCTGCACAGGAAAATTGAGACACATGTCTTTCGTGGCCAGGAACCAACACAGGACATCCTGGGATTCAGGATGGCTTCTGTAATTCCGGGATGTCCCACTTAAAACAGGACAGTTGAGAGGTATGTGTCATAGTGCTTTAAAGGTATGATGTGAATGTAGCTTAGGACTGCAGCCTAGGAGGACTTACAGGGGTGCTGATCCTGATCTGAGTACCTCTTTTAACACTGTGCCCCCCCTGCTTTTGCAGTAGTAGTGTGGAGTAAAAGAGCCTTACTTGTAAGTTTAAGGTGACTATGTGTGCCCCATCTGTACCATACATCCAACGACTCAAAGAATGACTTGGCATCTCTTATCTCTCATTAGTTTAGCCTGCTCCACCCAATCACAACCGACCCATTGCTTTGAACAGTAAACATTGTTCCCTGTGGGTGAAAACGTGGCTGGGGGGTTGCTGGGGGGCAATGCTGACTGGGAAAATGCCAAGAAGGGAAATCTTGACGTGTCCCCATCCTCAGTGCTGCTTCTATGCTCGTTTTCTCACCTGCCGAGGCTGCTTATTTGCATCCCGGTGCCGCATCTGCTAACCACGGCCCTGCCTCCCACATTTCTAAACCACAGAGCCTAGGGCTTGCCGATCAGAAGGTCAGCAGTTCGAATCCCTGCGACAGGTTGAGCTTCTGTTGCTCGGTCCCTGCTCCTGCCAATCTAGCAGTTCGAAAGCACATCAAAGTGCAAGTAGATAAATAGGTACCACTCTGGCAGCAAAGTAAACAGCATTTCCGTGCACTGCTCTGGTTTGCCAGAAGTGGCTTTGTCATGCTGGCCACATGACCCAGAAGCTGTACGCCAGCTCCCTCGGCCAATAAAGCAAGATGAGCGCCGCAACTCCAGAGTCATCCACGACTGGACCTAAAGGTCAGGGGTCACTTTACCTTTACCTTTTCATTCCATACCCTCTAGCGAAAGTAGAGACGTCCTAAGGAATGAAGACCATCTGAGGATCAAATCAGAAACTGGGATGGCTTCTGCAAATCAAGAACGGTCTCCCTGGGAAACAAGAGTACTTGAAGGGTCTGTAATGCTGTATTTTGCATTATTTTGTATCACACACACACACACGAAAAAGGTTAGACCTCCCAATAATTTCCACCTCCAACCTCCGTCTCACCCTCCTCTCTTCCATCATCCAGCATCGGGCTCTGAGCAGCTGTTTCCGAGCGGCGCAGATTGTGCTTGAAGTGATACGTCAAAACACCATTAGCAAGGCCTGCCTGCTCTTCTCAGCCTCCCTGCTCTCCCAGCCAGGACAGTCTGGCGCTGAGACACCCGGCCTGGTGCTTTGAAGAGCCCAGTGTGTGCTGCACTCAGACAGCTGGGCCTTGCCAGAAACTGCCCTGCCCTCCCTCCCGAACCTTGGGGCTAAACTGGCGTTTTAAAATAGAGCTCTGCTCAATGACGGGGGTGACAACTGCGCAATTATTTCCAACACTTGTTTACCGACTTGCTTGGGAAGTTGAACTTCCATCTGGTGCAAGCAAATGCAGTGGAGCATTGACATGGCTGGCAAACACAAACTATCTGAAGAACTATCTGAAGAACTGTGCACGCACACAAAAGTTTATACCTAAAACTACTCAGTTGGTCTCTAAGGGGCTACTTTTTAATTTACAATTCTTCTGGGAGGATTCTTTTAAAGACTTTCTTAGATTATATAACTGTCAGGGAACTGCCATCGGAGCCAAGGGTGGTGGTAAGGCTCCCCGATGACGCTGGAGAGGGAACCAGCAAGGAGAGCGGGATTGCTTCCGATGGGGAAGGAAATAGACGTGACGCCAGGGAGGAAGGGGAGGCTGAGGGAGCTTCGGAGGGAAGGCTCAGGGACGGTTCCAGCGAGACCAGCGGGGAGAGCACAGGACCTCCCCTTGGGACGCCCACTCTGCGCAGAAAGCTTCCGCACAGAGAAGCTAGGCGGCGACTTGGTGTCAAAGAACTCTTATGTTGGAGGAAATTCAGGAAACGCCCACTGACGGATTCTGCCAGTGATTGAGACAGCCACGGAGTAAGGGCTGTCCGGCCAGGGAAAGTTTTAACCAAACCACTCAGCTTGGAGCAGTTTGGGGCTTACGCACAAGCAACCCCATATCCCATTACAATAACTTTTCTGAGGACTTGATTTTTTAAAGGGAGTTCTTATGTTTTTAAGAAGAGTCTTTTTAACTATCTTTTTAAAGAATTGTTTTAATTTATTTTGACTACGGCAGACCTACTTGAATCAAGCAGAAACTATGTATTCATTGTTTTATTTATTATTATTAATAAATATCTGTATACTGCTGTGTCTCACAATTTACAGCGATTTACAGCCATGAGAACCATACAATAAAAAGCCATGCAAAGTATATATAAAAAAAACCAGACATCAGTTAACCATGGTGGAAGGGTGTATTCTTAACTGCCTGCATAGGCTTGGTGGAATCGAAGTTTTTCAGCAGGCATTTAAAAGTTCACCTAGAAGGCACCTGCTGAATCTCAAGTGGCAGAGAGTTCCACAGGACTGGGCTGATGACCATAAAGGCTTGGTGTTTTTTTTGTTTTTTGTTTGTCAAATGAGCCTCGCCAACTTGGGGAATGACTGACAGTGTCCTAGCAAATGATATCAGTGATCAAGCTGGAACAGAAGGGTTCGGGTAGTCCCTGACCTCAGTTGTCCAGGGCTTTTAATATTAATACAAGGACCTTGAACCTGGCTCGGTAATCAGGGGCTGGCTACTGCAAAGGCCATCTCTTCCTGATGGGTGCCTCTTCTGCTTTTTCAGGTTAACTGCCTTTAGACACAATTTAAAAATCTAAAAACAAAAATGCTCCAACTTGTGGACACAGCACTCAAACTCTTGGCTCAATTGCTGCCAAAGTTTTCATTCCAAAATTTACCTGTGAGATTGATTTACCCTATTCAAGCCCACTGGACCACACTGATCGGCAGACCTGATGCTGCCTAAACCTCTCCTGTGTTTATCTTTGGTTGGTTCATGCCAACCCAGATTAGGAATTGGGGGGACCTGTGGCCCTAATGCTGGATCCACCTCCCATCCAAGGGCAGCCAGCAAGGAAGGAGCTGCCCCCTTGACTCAACACCATTGCCACCAAGTACCAGGGAAGAGAGTGGGCAGCGATGGGGCAGAGGGAGCTCTAGATTGAATCTGCCAGTGCATTGCCCGAACCTCACAGCTGCAGTCCCAAAGTGCCCCCCTCCCCCATGGATTAGATAGATAGATAGTCAGGGATGATGGGAGTTGTAGACAAGCAGCTGTCAAGCACAGTTTCCCAATGGATTAGATTCATAGAAAAATAGATAGATGATAGATGATAGATAGATAGATAGATAGATAGATAGATAGATAGATAGATTAGATAGATAGATGATAGATGATAGAGGTAGATGATAGAGATAGATAGATAGATAGATGATAGATAGATAGATGAGAGAGAGAGAGAGAGAGAGAGAGAGAGAGAGAGAGAGAGAATAGATAGATATAGATAATAGATAGATATAGATAGATAGATAGATAGATGATAGATATAGAGATAGATAGATAGATAGATAGATAGATAGATAGATAGATAGATAATAGATAGATAATAGATACAGATCATAGATAGATATAGATAGATAGATAGATAGATAGATAATAGATATAGATAATAGATAGATAGATAGATAGATAGATAGATAGATAGATAGATGATAGAGATAGATAGATAGATAGATATAGATAGATAGATAGATAGATAGATAGATAGATAGATAGATATAGATAGATAGATAGATAGATAGATAGATAGATAGATGATAGATAGATAGATAGATAATAGATAGATATAGATAATAGATAGATATAGATAGATAGATAGATGATAGATAGATAGATAGATAGATAGATAGATAGATAGATGATAGATAGATAGAGATAGATAGATGATAGAGATAGATAGATAGATAGATAGATAGATAGATAGATAGATAGATAGATAGATAGATGATGGGTATAGATGATAGATAGATAGATGATAGATAGATAGATAGATAGATAGATAGATAGATGATAGATAGATAACCTATATATTGTTTAGTCGTTTAGTCTTGTCCGACTCTTCGTGACCCCATGGACCAGAGCACGCCAGGCACTCCTGTCTTCCACTGCCTCCCGCAGTTTGATCAAACTCATGTTTGTAGCTTCGAGAACACTCTCCAACCATCTCGTCCTCTGTCGTCCTCTTCTCCTTGTGCCCTCCATCTTTCCCAACATCAGGGTCTTTTTCAGGGAGTCTTCTCTTCTAATGAGGTGGCCAAAGTATTGAAGCCTCAGCTTCACAATTTGTCCTTCCAGTGAGCACTCAGGGCTGATTTCCTTAAGAATGGATAGGTTTGATCTTCTTGCAGTCCATGGGACTCTCAAGAGTCTCCTCCAGCACCATAATTCAAAAGCATCAATTCTTTGGCGATCAGCCTTCTTTATGGTCCAGCTCTCACTTCCATACATCACTACAATAACCTATATAGGAAGCCTGAAATCAAGAATTGAGCACAACAACCAAGGGCAATCAAAACCATAGAATTGTAAAGTTGGAGGGGACCACAGGGACCATTGGGAATCTTTTGCACAATGTGGGGCTCGAACCCACAACCCTGAGATAAAGAGTCTCATGCTCTGTCAAGTGAGCTATCCCAGTTCAACAGACAGAAGTTACAGTCTTCCCTCTTTCCCTGCTGTTGAGACTTGCCCAAGGCACAGCATTTGACCAGGTTTTATTTTCTGTGGAAAGAAGCCACAGGAGGCTGTGGCATTTTATATACAGGCTGAGCATGGGTAGAGGACTGATACACTCCAACAGCAATGTGTGCATTTCTGTGCACATCGATTAGTTGGAGAACTGCATCGTAACATTCAAAGATAACTGCAAATTTCGGAAGATTTCGCTTCATCTATTGCTTCGAAGAGTGCTAATTAGGTAATTTTGTCATCAATCCCCCCCTCCCCCCAGGTTGCTTTCCAGAAGAAAGTCCTTGATCTCTTCCCTTGCCACATTCAAAAATGGACTGGAGTAGCTCCTTTCAGCTCCTCTGGGGGTTTCTGAAGGCATTTGTGAATTCAAAGCCCCCTCTAGTGTTAATCTCAATACCAGCAATTGCATATTCGCAAATTTCTTAGGGAAAATGAGCGTGAGTGTTTGGTGCTGTCACTTATATTGTGAGTAGCATCAAAAGAATCGTTTTATGTTTTTGGTATCTGTATGGTTATGATGTTGCTCTTATGGTGAAGGGTTCGTACATAAATAAATAAATACTATATCATTGTTTTCTGCCCTTTCAAATGTGTCGCAATAACTTTCTAGGTTCATATCCTGCCCTCTCTATCTGATCACAATCCTGTTTCATGTGTTCTGTTTCACAGTGTTCTCAGTAAATCACAAGACAGAACCTCACCCGACACTGTACTGCTCTAAAGCATAACAGAAATGGTCCATTTCTCAACAAAGCTTTTGTTTCCCAATCTAACTTCAGCGATTGCAATAGTATTTGCAAAGTTTCCACACAAGCAGCAGATCCCAGATTCTCATCATCCATTTTGTCAATGAGATGCCTTTGAATTTCAGTTTGTAACTCATTGCAATTCTAGCACCTGCTAATTAATCGCTGTGGCTTACAATAAATACATAAATGGGATTTAGCAGAAATGTTATTTGGAGGAAATTTAAAGACTATTTACAGAAACATTGTAAAATTAATATCTGTTAGAAGGATGTTGGAATAATATTATATGATTTTAGCAGGAAAGATATAAAGGATTTGGGAATAACTGACTGTTAATTGGTGAAAGGAGGAAAAGTAAAGTTACATTATATTAAGACAATTTACAGGACAATTTTTTTAAAAAAATATTTATTGAGATTTTTTAAATACAAAAGTGCAAAAATAATAAACAATAAGACATGCGTCATAACATATTTTCAGAGCTTCTTTGGACTCCCTCACGTCCCCCGCTCCCACTTGCATCATTGTAAAACTTTTTCCAGCAATTTATCAACTTATTTACATTCTTAAGTCTCATTCATTTAATTTAGTCTAATAATTCTCCAAAAAATTTATATTTTCCTCAATCTCATTTATCATCCAGATTACGTCTAATTTAGTGGTGCTCAATTGTTTATGATCTGGCATCCTTCTTAACATCCAATTAAATTACAATGTTTTTGTAAATAAATCCTAAATTTCTTCCAGTCTTCTTCAACCCTCTCCTCTCCCAGGTCTCGGATTCTGCCGGTCATCTCAGCCAATTCCATATAGTCTATCAGTTGCATCTGCCATTCTTCCAGTGTGGGTAGATCTTGGGTTTTCCAGTGCTTAGCGATGAGTATCCTTGCTGCCGTTGTTGCATACAGGAAGAAAGTTCTGTCCTTCTTTATCACCCTCTGGCCGACAATACCCAGGAGGAAGGCCTCTGGTTTCTTGGGGGAAAATTTTAAAAGAGGGAAAGGATTTGCTGAAATGGATAATTGACCTAGAATACAAAAAAGGGAGGTAGGAGGAGGTCAAGGAAATAAACTAATGAAAGATTAGTAATGAGGAGATTTGATGCATTTTTCTTTGTGTTTTTGTTTTTGTTTAACGGGTTCTATTTCTCTGTGTCTTTTTTTTCTTTTTTTTATATTGTGATGTGTTGTTTTGCTTTTGTTTAATGTGGCATTTTTTAGTTTTTCTTTCTGTAATTTTTGAAACTTTAATAAATATTATTTTTAAAAAATACAATAAATACATAAATGTTTTGCCAAACGCAAGAGTTCTTCTGGAGTCGGTAGCAACAGCAACACCAGTGGAAAGAATTTCAGTGCTCTTTATCAGGCTTGAATACAGACTAAAAAGCAGTGAAACAATCTTTAAGCAGAATAATATAGCTTAAGGTGTTGGCAGCAAGGAAAAAGTATAAAATGAGAATTCCTGGATGCTAAGATCTAGGTTTGTGGCAAGTATTCTTTGGTGAGAGAACCCCAGCAGAGATTTAAAATCACAAAACATGCAGCAAAGTAAAGCATGGAAATACAGACCGTTAGACCTTTAAAATTGCTCTATCAAGTTCCTTCCAAAGTTCCCCTCTTTCCCTAAAAGGCCACATGTTTGGTAAGTTAAAAATTGGTTTACTTACAAGCTCTTCAAAGGTCAGGTTCATGTGCCTCTCCATACATCAGTCAGAAAGCACAGGCTTTAAAACTTGACTTAGTTACAGTGGGGCAAAGATCAAATCAAAAGAGTGCCCTGCCTGGTGTGTTGGCCTGATGATCGCCCAAGAGAGACCTATGGAGGCCATGAAGTCTCGAGGTGGCCCAAGAGCAGGCTCTGTGCAGATATTGAAGTCACCCTCTGGGAATTTTTTTTTTTTTTAAAATCAGGCTCACATGATCTACTTTGTTTTTCACTAGAACCCTGAGATCCACGATTCAGAGCATGGTGTGAAAGATGTACCCTTAAGGGTTGAAAAATTCTGAGCCAGGGAAATTTGGTTGGTGTACCAGAGCTGAACTGAGCTCACCATAGTCCTTCCACACACAAAATCCGCTCCTGGTGACACCTAAGCCAGCTTCCTTCTTGTTACTAGTACTAATTTGGTATGTGTGTGCAATTTTGTTGTTATTATCATAAAACCCAGAGATCTGTCACATCGACCTTCTGCCTCTCCCATGCTCCAGTTTCTGCTTTTGAAAAGCATCGCTATTTTAATGTGATGAACACGACTCAAAAGGTTCTCTGAGTGCAAAAAACAAATAAATACAGGACCAAAAGAGGGCAGCAGAGCCTCAGTAAAGACCACGCAGTACATTGAAAGAGCATGACATCTCCTCCGTGCAGTCCTCGGAACTCTAGTTTCCCCTTTCACAGAGCTACAATTCCCAGCACCATCAAGAAATGACCTGTTCCTGGGATTCTTTGGGGAAAGTCATGGGCTCTGAATGTATGGGTTGAGTGCAGCTGTAGAGAATGTGGCGCAATACAAGATACTTCTTCAGTCTTGGTCTTCATCTTAGCTGAACACACCAGTCCATCTGTGTGTGTGTGTGTCTTCCTCCTGGTCTGTTCCTCCTCCTTCCACACCATTAATCTTTCTCCTGAAAAAGACTGCAGTGGTTCTCTCCAACACAATCTACCGTTGGAGGGGCCTCATCAGAGAAGGGTTCCCAACCAAGAAAGAAAGAAAGAAAAAGCCCTATCTGTCTGGACTTTTATGTTTGAGGCCAGCCCCACTGAATATAAGGCAGGGTTGCTCATTTTATAAGCCCAGAACAAGTGGCTGTTTATTGAGAAACAGGCTAACACACAACTACACAGGGAAATGGAAGGAACCTCAAAACCAAAGTGTGGGGTTTTAGTTCCAACCCATAATAACCCATGCCGCTTTAAACAGCCATGGCTTCCACCAAAGAATCCTGAGAACTGTAGTTTGTTATGGGTGATGGGAAGCCCCTCCTTCCCTCTCAGAGATACAGTTCTCAGTGTTCTCTGGAAAGAGGGGTTGATAAACTACTCTGTAAATTGTAGCTCTATGCGGGGGAACAGGGATATCCTAACAACTCTGAACTACACTTCCCAGTGTAGATTCTTTGGGGGAAGTCATGACTGTGTAAAGTGGTAAAAAGAGACTGTTTTAAATATACCTTGCAGATGGGGGCCTTGTTTTATTTAAACAACTTGCAGTTTTGAGTCTCTGCATCCATTTTCCTGGTTAAAACAATCTGCAATTTTTCTTAAAAGGGAAACAGAATCTGATTCTTTCATGATCATAAGCCCAGATACTCTCTATGATTCCAATTAATAAGGGAGTGTGCGGGAATAAATGGCTGCATCACCATTGTTCGCACCCTGCTTCTGAGCTCACCAGAAGCAGCCAGCAGGATGCAAAATAGGTCAGGGACAGAGAACCTGTGTCCTCCTCAGGTGCTGTTGGACTTCTATTAGTCCCAGCCAGCAGGTCCAGTGGTGAGTCATGATGGGGGTTTATTTATTTACTTACTTCATAACATTTAGACACAGTTTGATTGTTCATTTTTTTAAAAAAGAGAACTCTCAAAGTGTTTCACAAAAGGATTAAATTACAAAGAAACAAATTACAGTCAGACTTTAAAACATGCAGAAGTTAAAATGCAAAAATGGATTAAAATTACCTCAGCTTTCAAATAGTATTATTATTATTATTATTAATTACTTATAACCCGCCCATCTGGCCGGGTCTTCCCAGCCACACCAGGCGGCTCCCAACAGAATACTAAAAACCCGATAAAACATCAAACATTAAAAACTTCCCTAAACAGGGCTGCCTACCCAAAGCATCTGGGTAGGCTTGTCTAAACAAGAACGCTTTTAGCTAGTGCCAAAAAGAGTACCATGAAGGCAGCTGCCTTATATCAAGAGGCAGGGAGTTCCAAAGCGTAGGTGCCGACACACTGAATGACCAAGTTCTTACAAATGTGGAAAGAAGATTATGTGGCACCTGCAGCTGTGGCCATTCCACAGATCCAAGTGGTCGAGTGGGCACAGGTGGGATGAGGAGATCTCATAGGTTAAACTAGTTCCCAAGTTGCTAAAGGCTTTTTATATTAACGGTAATAACCTTGATCTTGGCCTGGTAGCAAATTGGCACAAACAGCGCAGACCACTGAGCTCTAGTGTCAGCAATTGCACTGCAGCATTCTGCACCAACTGCAGCTCAAGTGCGAGGGAAGCCCCCCACAGAGCACACTGCAGCAATCCAGTCTTGAGGTAACCAACGTATGAACTACTGCGGCAAGGTTTTCATGGTCCAGGAATGGCTGCAGCTGTAGAATCAGCTGCAGTTGATAAAAGGCACTTCTAGCAACTGAGACTCCAGCCACAGAGATGTACCAAGAAGCCCCCACAAACTGCGAACCTGCTTCTTCAGGGGGGCGTGAAACCCCATCCAGGGTAGGCAACTGACCCATTTCTTGGACGTGGGAGCTACAGACCCACAGCGCCTCCATCTTAGCAGTATTCAAGCTCAGTGTCCTATACTGGCTTGGATGAAGAGGAGGGGTGGGAGGCATCAGGTGGAGAAACCCCCCAAGTAGAAGAAGGCTCAGAGCCAAGGGATTGGTGGTGGGACGACTATGAGTGTTCAGAGGGAGAAGAGGGAGCAGAGTGGGAGGAGAAAGAGGTGTCAGTGTTGGGATGCATCCGACAGGGGTATTTGGCAGGCCCCCAGCTGGCTCCAGCCCACCAGCTGGCAGCCGGGCGAACTCTGGTTCTCGGAACAGCATCAAAAACTGCGACTCAAGCCTCAGAGACCTTTTGAGACTGAGCACACAAGCCAGCAGAGATAAGAACTCTTTGCAACGGAAGTAGCGGACAGAGGCATATGTAAGCATATTTACAAGTGTTTATTCAGCATCAGGACAAAAGAAAAACATGTCTGCTTCCCTTCGTGTCCAAGCAAAACAGCAGCATAGGCAAAAGCTATATACAATGGACGTTTCCAGCAGACTGTGCTGGAAGTAAACAGACATGTGACATACAACAACTCCACATGCCTGTTCTAAAGGTGGAATGGAACTATATCCTAACAGTCAGGACAGGGGTGCTGACTTACCCACACACACCCCACTGTGTCAGAAGCTGAAGAAGCAACAGGGTTTAGTGAGCAGGAAGAGGCTGTGGAAGAGAGCAGTCCAGAATTGGAGGCAGAAGCGGGAGCTGGAGAAAAGGGGGGGCAAGAGGCAGAGATGAGTCAGGCTGATGAAGAAGCCAAGACCTACTGGGAAGAGTTGCTGTGATCACTAGGCCTGAGGTGTTTGGGTTTCTTTGAATAAAGAGTTAACTCTGGCTCCTGACACTTAGCAGGTTTTTCCTCCTCCTAACCTTCCTACTGAACTCTTACCTTCCTACTGGTTCCTCCACTTCAAAGCAAGATATTTTGCAAGACGGGATAATATGATTCAGAACCAGCCCTGCCCACGCACAGGTCCCCTGCCTCCCTCTGGATTATCGTGCAGATTAATAATTGTCATTGCCATCAAACAACAGAACCCCTCAATCTGCTGCTTGACAAAACTTTAATTAAATGCACACGCGCTCACACAACTACCTCTACCGCATCCTTCTCTGCAGGAGGAAAATGCCATTAGCGATGCAGGATCGCTGCCAAAAAAGCAGAAGAATGTTACAACCGGAAGCAGAGATTTCCCCGTGGTTGGGATACCAGGCAGTCGTTTGAATCAGAGCAATTAATTGGGCTCTTGGGTTTATTATCTGCATCATCTGATGGCACTGAAGCGAATGCAGGCAGCCATTTGCCAAGTGGGGGCAGGAACTTCCAGCAATGGGGGTTGCTAATTGAGACTGAGGGACTCCATCACAACCACCACTGTGGGGTGGCTAGGGAGGGAATCCCTGTTCTTATTGGTAACTACCAGGAGAGGATGGTGAATACAGCGTGATTATTATTATTGCTGCTGCTGCTGCTGCTGCTCTTCCTGTTATTCCACTATTCTGAAAAATCACTCAAAAACACACACAGGACACATTCCCATCTGGGAGAAGGAAAACAGCTGCTTGATGCAGCTCAGAGAGGGATGGAAATTGCAGGAGGAAGGGCAGGTGAGAACCTTATTGGAGCCATGCCTGTTTTCCAGGACTTGGGTGCTGCTATGACTTGTTGCATAGTGTGTAAAATGTTAGAGGAAGTCATCTAAACAACAACAAAAAGGCTGGGGTGACTGTGTGCCTGGAATGTGCCTGTAGTCTCCTGGGAAGTGGACCACTTGGCTTCCAGAAGGCATATCCAATTACAAATGTGTGCCGACTGGTTTAAATGATGTATAGGGTGGATAGCTCAGCAGGGCAGCCTCCTCCCTGCCCTGCTCCTCCCCTTGCCTGCTGTGATTTACTCCTACACAGACCTGCTTGCCACAGTTCACACTTGAGAGCCTGAATTTGGCAGGATCTGCCGGGGCCTAAGCAAAAGAAGCACCCGCCACACCAGTAAGTACCACACTGTGCCCTCCTGAAAGGGACGTTTTTGATTATGTATATACATCCTTACGGAGCAAGTATTTCTGAAACCGAATCCAGTAAAGAAAAGTAGGGGAATGTGTAGGGAGGACAGAGGTGATGGGTTTTTTTTTTCCCTAGAAAAAGAAGTTCTGGAACTCACCATGAACACCTCCCTTGTTCTCTTATACAGTGGTACCTTGGGTTAAGAACTTAATTCGTTCCAGAGGTCCGTTCTTAACCTGAAACTGTTCTTAACCTGAGGTACCACTTTAGCTAATGGGGCCTCCCACTGCCACCACACCGCCAGTGTGTGCTTTCTGTTCTCATCCTGAGGTAAAGTTCTTAACCTGAGGTACTATTTCTGGGTTAGCAGAGTCTGTAACCTGTAGCATCTGTAACTGGAGGTACCACTTTAATGGCAATGGCACCCACCTGAGAATTGCCGGAACTGTGTTCCAGCAAGTTCCAGCTGAAAAAAGGGGTGCCTGTGGGAGACCCAGGTTCAAAACTACCAGCAGTTTTATGCACAAGCTCAGAAAGCTTTAGCTTGGAGCCTCTAAATACAAAATGAATGACTAAATTTAAAGTTTTGCATAACTCGGTAAAGGAAAAAGAAAACAACCTTCAAGGGTTGCTCCAAACAGAGCGTCCTGCAGTAGTCCAGTTGGAACATAATGTTACAGAGGCTAAATCAGACATTATTATTCTGATGTGGAAGAAATAGTTACTTTATTATTTCTATTTTCATTGTCCATTCCTTTAGAAAAAAATGTTTTTGGGTGCTGCTATGGGGGATCTTTAGCTTGGCATAGCTTGGGACCTCAGTGTGTCTTGATCCAGCCCTGTTCAAACCCTACTCAGCCGTGATGCCCGCTAGACCAGTCTATCTCCCTCTCCTTCTCTAGGAGGGAGGCCACTGCATGCCATCTTGAGCACCTGGGAGGAAACTAGTGGGACCTGCAATAGAACGTTGCAGCATGGAATGATAGAAGTTTATAAAATTATGCATGATTTGGAGAAAATTATGCTTGATTTGGAGAAAGTGGCTAGAGAAGTTTTTCTCCCTCTCTCAAACACTGTTTTGTTGCTGCTGCTGCTGCTGCTGCTGCTGTTGTTGTTTTTCTCCCTCTCTCAAACACTGTTTTGTTGCTGCTGCTGCTGCTGTTGTTGTTGTTTTTCTCCCTATCTCAAACACTGTTTTGTCGTTGTTGTTGTTAGACCCACCCACTTCAAAATGCCATAGATTAACAACCAAACACCTAGTTGAAAAGGAATGTATTCCTGGCATCAAAAGATATGCAATGAAGGTGCTTGGGCAAGCCTTCCTGGGGAAAGCATTCAACAAACGTCATGCTCATCAACTTGAATAGGTCTACTCTGATTAGGACCATCATTGGCTGGGCTTTTGACTCTGCAGCTCACTGGTGATAAAGACTGAAGATGTTAAATGGGTTTTTCAAAGCTCTGGCAAAGCTGCATGCAGCCTGGCTCTGGTACAGGTCTGCCAAATTAATTGCCATGTTGGAAAGGAAGTTTGCTGTCCTCCTTGCACACCAGGGTTATTTTCTTCCTGTTGGGAAATGTGTTGTAGACTCCCTATGCACTTCAAAACCATGGCAATTTTCCTTCAGCACTGCCTTTGCCAAATTTTGTTGATGTTTGTGTTAGAGAGCTTTCATGTGTATAAATTGGCTTAGCGTTTTGGGTGCATGAAACCAGAGGAAGTGACATTTCAGGGCAGGCAAGCAAATTTATGCAGGGAAGGAACAAGGTTCTTTCAGAAAGGGTTAAAGCCTCCCCACTCCCTTGAGTGGGGCTGAGCAGATGGAAAACATGCAGACCTTGCTGTGGAAGTACTTATCCACCTGGCAGGCAGGCAGATATATACAGTTAGGCTTAAATTGCAGAGAGAAGCAGAGTGAAAGATGGTGTTGCAATTATGCTTATAATAACTGCAGTTCAAACAAAAATGAAATAAAAGCTCAAAGCATAAAATTCAGGGTACGAAATTGCAGCTTTCCAGAGACAAATGGTCTCTGGAAAAACACCAATGTGCCTTATGTTTGCCTCTGCATCTATATTGTTTTGAGTTTGTGGGTGCAAGACCTCTCTAATCCCTGGATCCAGTACTGTAAATGTGGGAATTTAAGATGGATGCCAGACTTGGATTCAACAGGTGTTAAAAGCTAATCAAGCTAGGCTAGCTTCTAGGTGAGGCGAAAGGAGACCAAAGGAAGGGGCTTTGTGGGAGACGCAAATCTCTCAGCTCGCACACAGTGAGAATGAATGAAGGCAGTGTTGAGAGTTAGGAGTTATGTGGCTGAGAAGCAAGGTAGCAAGCGGAAAAGCCAGAGATGTAGAGAAATGGTGGATCTCTGCTTGAATCCAAAGCTGTGGCTATGGGAGAAACGAGACCTTTTTGGGGTGTTGATACTGCAAATCCCTCCACTGTAAGCTTGGCTTGTACATATGTGTAAATAAACCATATATGCTAAAGACACTACAGTCTCCCCTGTGCCTCATTCCCAAAATAAAACATGAGCATTGGGGAAGCACCTGGAGCTCCTGGAGACTTGTACCGCTCAGAGATTGGGGCGTTGTGCAAATAAGTGTGTGTATTATAAGGACAATACAAAAAGAAAACAAGGAACGTATTTCTTTTCTAGCATCTCGTTATACATAAGAGGGGTGTACAACAGCATGTAAACAATGAAAAGTGAAAAACCATTAAAAATGGGACAAAATAATCATTAGAATGCCTGGCTAATCAAGATGCTTTTAAAGAGCAGCATAAGCCTATCGGCATTTTGAAAAGTTTCCCCAAAGTGCCTGAAAGGCTTTCAGCTTCCAAGGTATGACTGTATTCTCCTATAGGCAGGGAGTATACAATATAGACTTGCTCTTTTCTGCTTCTGTTGCTCCATAAAGCACAACGAACAATATCTAGTATGTAACATTCTTCAGAGTTCCAAATTTCATGCGCTGGTTTTGGTAACCAACAGCTTCCGTTCTCCCGACATTTCCCTGTTAATTTCTGCATAATATTTGAACCGTCACATGACATAAGAGCCACTTCCATAAATATAGCAGAATATAGCACAAATAAAGTGCCTGTTTCTGTGTTATTTGCAGACGGACTTTTTCCCCTGGAAACAAATCTTCTTCTTTGGCGATCACTCGTAGCTGAGTAAGATTGTCTTCCATAAACACGGTTTTAACAATGAGTCTGTAAGTGACTGTGGAGGCCGATTCTGGATCCACACATCCTTCCACAGTGGGGACATTGGCTTCTGGGCAGGAGTTGATCATGGTGAGAGTTTGCCAAGCGTGCCTTCCTCTTAGCATGTTTCTCCCTTGCATCCTGAGTTCAAGCGTCTTCAAAGCCCATGACACCTTTGGTAAAGGCACTCAAGTCAAGCTATATTCCACTACAGCGGTACCTCGGGTTAAGTACTTGATTCTTTCCAGAGGTCCATACTTAACCTGAAACTGTTCTTAACCTGAAGCACCACTTTAGCTAATGGGGCCTCCTGCTGCTGCCGTGCCGCCGGAGCACAATTTCTGTTCTCATCCTGAAGCAAAGTTCTTAATGTGAAGCACTATTTCTGGGTTAGCGGAGTCTGTAACCTGAAGCGTATGTAACCTGAAGCGTATGTAACCCGAGGTACCACTGTATATTTACAGAAGTGGCTTTTACAGTGTGTGGAAGCTCAAATATAATATTGGAATTGACAGGGAAATGGAATAAATGGTCGTATGAATGCAGCCGACGTCAGCATTGTGACCTCAGTGATTCACTGAGTCAGATTTGAGCCAGCCATAGCACTCTTGACGCCGTTCGCCCCCCCCCCCCTTCTGGGTCTCTGCATTCACTGTTGTCCAGAAATAAGGACATAGAACCATAGAACTGTAGAGTTGGAAGGGAGCACAAGGGTTATCTAGTCCAAACCCCTGCAATGCAGGAATCTTTTGCCCAACATGGGAATTGAACCCACAACCCTGAGATTAAGAATCTCATCCTCAACTGACTGTGCTGTTTCATTGGGCAGAGGAACGGTTTCACAACCACATAGCACATGCAGTCACTGACATTCTCTGTGGGTTTCCTCTTCTTGTTTTGAAGGGTCAAGCGCAACGATGCCGAGCTTTATTGGCAGTGCTCTTCGCGGGAACTTCTTCCTGATGCTCGGCCTGTGGTGGTCCATCAAATACCCCATAAAGTACATTCTTCTAAAGCTGGATTCAGGCAACCCACACAGCCATTGGATCCAATCTATGGATATTATCGAAGGAACAGCGAAAGCTTTCTTTGCTCTAGGAGGTACTATACTCCAACGTCATCAACCTTCTGCAAGAGAGATGGTGTACCATTATGAAGCATCTTTTTTACATCTATGTCTCGGCACTGGCAGATGAACGTGGGGGCGGGGGGGGGGGAGTGACATGCACCAGCCCTGTCCCCGCCTGTGCGCCACTCCGGGTGCCAGAGCATGTTGCTCCGCCACTGTGTCTGGGGGAAATTTACAGTCCTACCAGTGTGGTGTAGTGGTTAAGAGCGGTAGACTCGTAATCTGGTGAACCGGGTTCGCTTCCCTGCTCCTCCACTTGTAGCTGCTGGGTGACCTTGGGCTACTCACACTTCTTTGAAGTCTCTCAGCCCCACTCACCTCACAGAGTGTTTGTTGTGGGGGAGGAAGGGAAAGGAGAATGTCAGCCGCTTTGAGACTCCTTCGGGTAGTGATAAAGCGGGATATCAAATCCAGACTACTACTACTACTACTACACCACCACTTCTTCTTCTTCTTCTTCTTCTTCTTCTTCTTCTTCTTCTTCTTCTTCTTCTTCTTCTTCTTCCATAAAAACGACTGGAAATAAGTTTGAAAACAGTACAAAATGAACCCTTAAGGGCAGAGACCTTTTCATCTTCCTGGAAAGGCTAGTTGCAACAAAAAATGACTTCAGTTGTTTTCAGAGAGTGCAGATACGCACTTTCAATGGGAATGCTGTCCTACAAAGCAGGGTCAGCCACACTGAAAGCCCTGCTCTGAGTTCCTGGGGAGCAAAGCTTCTGATACTTTAGGGACTTTGTGGAGTTGGAAGGGATCCCAAGGGTCATCTAGTCTGACCCCCTGCAGTGCAGGAATCACAGCTAAAGAGTCTCTGACAGATGGCCACCCAACCTCTAAACAAAGCCTCCAATGAAGGAGAAACTCTCCTGTAGAATGCAGCAACCTAATGGGTATATAAGGTCTCTCAAGGAACCTGGTCCTGAGCTGCAGGTTCCAAACCTTGGGTTTGGGCCAGTGGCAGAATGGCAGGCAGTGCAAATACTCCAAACATGGTGCTATGTGCTGGTGGCAATTTGCTTCCAAAGCAACCTGGCCGCTACCTTCTGCGCCAGCTTTCTGACTGCAAGCCAGAGAGCAGAGCCTCAGAGGCTGATCTTAATGCTGGCAACTTTTCGGACAACCTGGTCCCACACCGTTTAGGGCATCAGGGGGCAAGACCAGCACTTTTAATGGAGCCCAGAACTGAAATGGCAGCCAATATAACTGGCACAGAGTAAGTGTAGTGGTATCTTCTGCCCATTTTTGCAGACTAGCTACAAGTGTCCTGCTGGGCGCATTCTGTACCAGCTGCCGTTTCCAAACCATCTCTAAGGGCAGCCCCATACGGTAGTCTGGATTTAACAGAAGCATGTGTCATTTGGTCGGCTTTCTCTAGGCAGGGCCACAAATCTCAAATCAGCCTGAGCCAGTGGCGTAGCATGGGTTGTCAGCACCTGGGGCAAGGCAAGTAATTTGCGCCCCCTAACCCGTGGATTTGCACCCCCTAACCCTAACCCTCAGATGTTGCGCCCAGTGCAGCCGCCCCCCCCCCGCACCCCCCACGCTACGCCACTGGCCTGAGCTGGAGTTGCCAAAGGGCCATCTAGTCCAGCATCCTGTTCTCACAGCGGCCAACCAGATGCCTGTAGGAATGCGGGATGTGAGCACAACAGCACCCTCCGCACCTGCAATTCTCAGCGGTGGATATTTAGAGACAGATTGCCTCCCATGGCAGAAACAGAGCATAGACATTGTGGCTAGTCTTCTAGATCTGAGAAAGTCCGCTGAGCTGAATAACTGCCTCACATCAAACAGCTGGGAAAACAGAGTTGCTGAGTTTGTGTGTATGTAAAAAAATGCCATTGAAATAGCAAGTTTTAGTGTGAAATCAGCAAACATGCGGCTCATCCTTAGCCTGTGTGTAACTCAGGCATCCCCAAACTTGGCCCTCCAGATGTTTTGGGAATACAGTTCCCATCATCCCTGACCACTGGTCCTGTTAGCTAGGGATGATGGGAGTTGTAGTCCCAAAACATCTGGAGGCCCGAGTTTGGGGGTTCCTGTCATAACTTGTAAAGAACCCCAGTGAGACACATTATTACTTGCTAACCCAGTAAGAGTTAAAGGTCAGGAGGCTTCCTTAATACTTGCACTTACTGAGCTCTTTCGGCTGTGTGCTCTGTTCTTGCTTTCCACCCTATCATGTACATCTGCCTTCAAATTTTGCCCAGTCCTTCACTCTGCTAAGGAAGCAAAATGACTTGTGTCCTGCCTTACAGGAATATTGGCTGAGCAGCTGGTCCCGGGAGGACCCCACCTTTCTCTCTACGACAGTGAGACCCAAGACTGGGTCCAGCTGATGAGTTGGCAGCACATGACCATGTACCTCTTCTATGGCTTTTCTGGAGTGGCGGATGTCCTCGTCCACACGTCGCTCAAGTTGCCGGTGGGGCTGGATCGCCTCCTGTTGGCTCTGGCTTTGTTTGCAGAAGGTGAGCAATGAACAGAGGCTAACGGTCCGAAGCAGTTGATGGACAAGTCAAAAGGGTCGTGATGGGAAATGGCAGCTGCCCCCAACTAAAGACCCTGTTCAGGGATTGTTCTCCAAGCTTTGGAGCCTTGGGGCAGGGTAAACACAAGACATTCTGCTAGCTAGGAGGCAGTGATTGCCAACAACCTAGATGGCTTTAAAATTCAGGCAGGGGAAGGCTATGAATGGCTATTAGCCAGGATAGCTGTGTTCTGCCTTGGTGGTCAAAGGCAATAATGCTTTAAAATACCAGTTTCGGGAAGCCAGAGTGCTCTTCTGAAATAAAAAGTTCTGACTAGGCATCTGAAACTCAGTAAAGATGGTGTCTGCCTAACTTCTTGTGGCAGGGAGTTCCATGGAGTTGGGCCCACGAAACTGAAGGCACGGCTCATGGTTGCTATGAGCTGTGGTTCTGCAAACCAGTTTCCCCAACGCCTGCTGATACCTCTTCTCCTGCAGGAGGTTGATGCCATTTGGACTACGTAAGAAATGGCACTCCCACCCTGAGCCTGTGGGCTAGGACCATTGTGATTTATTGACGAGTAACTGTCTTTTGTACACATAATTAGGGACATGGGGGGAAAGCCTTTATTCCTCCGTCTTTTTAGCATGCGCTCAAGTGTGGAGCGGTAATTCTAATGTTCGCTAGCCATTATAAGCACAGAATCATGGGGCGTTAAGTACTTGAGGCTTAGCAAGACTGTATTATGTGATCTTGAATATACATGCAGATCACCTAATCGCAGCAAATAGGCAACTGGAGAATTGGCGAGTAGTTTATTTACATAAAATGGCCACTAGGGGGCAATTACAGTTTATGGAAGAGGCTAGTTTATTTTCCATTATAGTTTCCTACCCCAGCTTTAAAAAAATTTGAATGTACCCTGATTTATTAATTTAGCAATAACCAGACACACAAAGCTGCCTTATACTGAGTCACACTGTTGTGTTTATCTAGATCAGTACTGTCTGCTCTTAGCAGCACCTTTCCAACACTTTTCAGGGGGTATTTCTCCCCACTTCCCCCGCAATCAACCCAGCTGCTCTACATCCTTTTATAATTTAAGGGTCCAAGAACCAGACAAAGTCTCTTCTGCGTGCAAAGCTGGTGATCCCTCACTGCATAGGATCCCACCTTCAGTGACTGCTTTTTTCCAAAGGCTGTCAAAACAAAAAGCCTCCTTTGTTGCAGATGAACTCCACCTTAATCAGCTGCTATCGAATGAAAAAGTTAGCAGGGTGGCAAGAAACAATCCTGCTTTTAAGGGACGGAATCTGTTCAGCTCGCAATGTGATGTGAACCTACCTCTTTCATACTTCCTGAATCCGTATGTGAACCACAACACAGCTATTATTCGTCTTTCACACTTCTCTGAAGCACCAGAACCCTCTCCCTTGTTGTGATTTCCAGCAACTGCTTCTGACCGTGGAGACCAAGCACAGCCACCATGAAGAAGAGCCACTGATAGTCCTCACCTCCATTAACTTGTGCAAGCCTGTTTGAAAGCCAAGTTGGTGGACATCACGGCCTACCAAGGAAATGAGTTGCATGCTTTAACTATGCTCTGTGTGAAGATATTGCTTTCTTTTATCTGCCCCGAATCTTCCAGCATTCAGCTGGGGTTGCGGCGCTCATCTTGCTTTATTGGTTGAGGGAGCCAGCGTACAGCTTCTGGGTCATGTGGCCAGCATGACTAAGCCGCTTCTGGCGGACCAGAGCAGCGCACGGAAATGCCATTTACCTTCCTGCCAGAGCGGTACCTATTTATCTACTTGCACTTTGACGTGCTTGCGAACTGCTAGGTTGGCAGGAGCTGGGACCGAGCAACGGGAGCTCACCCCGTCGCGGGGATTCGAACCACCGACCTTCTGATCGGCAAGCCCTAGGCTCTGTGGTTTAACCCACAGCGCCACCCACGTCCCTCTTAGTCGTACTGTTAGGAGGGAGAAAAGGATTTCTTTGTCCACCTTTCTCCACGCCATGAACAATTTTACAAATTTTCCATCATGTTGCCTCTTCCTTGCCTTTCCTCTAAACTAAAAAGCCCCCAGTTGCTTTGAGAATTATGCAAAGCACACATCAACAAGGGACCGCCTTACTACAGCTGTTGATTCACAAATGCCCACATTCTGCAGCCAAGATCAACTCAAAGCTCAAAGAGCTGCAGTGCAATGAACAATGCTCATTGAGTAAAAACACCACCTCCATTTAGATTGCAGCAACCCCAGAATATATGGAATGAGGAGCTTGGGAGGCATATCAAAATATATTCCACTGCCAGCCAGGGACAAAATGGGCCAAAGCTTGAAATGGCCTTTGACTGCCCACACATAGAAAGCAGAGGGAAACACCTACTTAACATGCAGGCAGGCTTCCCAACGCATATTGATTTAAGAATCCTTGAAGGTCCAATTTTGCTAATGCTCTTGAGTAATCGTCCCCTGTGGTTTGGATTTGGCAGGCTTCCTGTTCCATTTCCATGACTACAAGGACGCCGCGTTGACGGAACATCTCTATAATCTCATGAGCATCGCTGTGTTTGGAGCTGCCCTCTGTGCCTCGCTGGAGGTCTTCCAACGAGATCACACCCTCCTGGAGCTCTTCAGGGCCAGCCTCTTCATCCTCCAAGGATCCTGGTTCTGGCAGGTTAGTAGCAGGGAGAGTGGCTGGGGGGTTTGCCTGTTGCCTGTGCTTCAGATTTAATGTCCAGGTCTGTGAAATGTTTAAATGAATAAACCCCCCCCCCCAACATGTGCTGGAGTGCAAGTGTGTGCCAAGAGAAAAGTGTTGCCATGAGAAATGCACTGGAATAATAAAAGGTGGCTGTGAGCCAGTGGCGCCATCAGGGCAGGACCTTAGGGCAGAAGTCCAGGGACCCACGCAGCAAAATGACCAGGAGGGGCCTGAGTTGCAGCAAGGCAGGCTTATCACATTTTGAAGTCAGTGAAGTGCCATCTAAAAAGAGCAGGGAGGAGACCATTTGCCCCATCCTTTTAAAGCCCTATGGGAGAACTTTAAATTAAGAGTCATGGATTCTTCCCCAAAGCATTCTAGAAGCTGTGTTAAGAGTGCTGGGAGTTGTCTCCTACAGTGGTGCCCCGCAAGACGAACGCCTCGCAAGACGGAAAACCCGCTAGACGAAAGGGTTTTCCATTTTGGAGGCGCTTCGCAAAACGAATTTCCCTATGGGCTTGCTTCACAAGACGAAAATGTCTTGCGAGTTCCTGCGGGGTTTTTTTTCCTTCCCCCCCCCCTTTTCTAAGCCGCTAAGCCGCTTATCGGCTGATCCGCTAAGCCGCTAAGCCGCTAAAAACCGCTAAGCCGCTAATAGCGCTAATCCGCTAAGCAGTCAATGGGCTTGCTTCGCAAGACGAAAAAACTGCTAGACGAAGAGAATCGCGAAACGGATTCTTTTCGTCTTGCGAGGCACCACTGTATTTCTGTCCCAATCCTACATTTCCCAGAGTTTGCTGTGTAGAGGGATTGACTGTTAAACCACTCTGGGAAATGTGGCTCTGAGAAAGGAATAAAGGACTTCTAACAACTCCCAACACTCTTAAATTACATCTCCTTTAAAAAAAAATGGAGGGGAAGTCTTGACTGTTATAGTAGTATCATCACAGAGCTTTAGAGGTTTGGTGTGAATGCAACCTAAGATTAGCTAACAGCACCACTTCTGTGAACCAAAGTTCCTTTTGAGTTTAAGGGTTCATTTGCGAAATGGAGAAAAATTATTGGGCACCACACACACCCACCCAATTTAACTGGCTGCAACAAAACGCTTCATTTGAATTTCAGTAGAGATGGGGAAGAAGAGGGGATTATGAGGGTACCAGGGAAGGCCTCTGTTGGGCACCTGTACGCCAGCGGGTGCTACCCTGGCAACTCCTATATTATACTCCTGTAGCTCTGGATGATATGACATCTCTCTTTGCAACCCTCAGATTGGCTTTGTTCTGTATCCACCATGGGGAGGTCCAGGCTGGAAACAAGAGGAGCATGGAAACAAGAACTTCCTGACCATGTGCTTCTTTTGGCACTATGCCATTGGCCTTCTTGTGATGGCAGCCAATGGTTTCCTCAGTCAGCGGTGAGTGTTGGTCATCAGGTAGGCAGTGGTTGAACCTAAAATGATCCACTGGAATGCTTCATGCAGGAGCAGGTAGCTATGGTTGGCTAGTGGTAGTCCAAGCATGGACATTACTTATGTCTTGGCCGTGTTCAATCTTTTCTACTTAGGGCAGGGATGAGCAATCTGTGGGTGCGCCAGGCATTTCTCGAATATATTAGTGGCCAATCATCCCTGACCATTAGTCATGCTGGCAGGGGCTGGCAGGAGTTGGGAGTCCCCAACAACATCTAGAGAGCACATATCCTCTAGCCTCAAATAGCAGTGTAAAAAGTTGTGGGAAGAGGAGAGAAGCAAGAAACTTCTCTCCTTTTGTCATTCCTGAAACATACTCCCTCCCCACTTCAGGCCTGTGATAGCTAATAGTAAGGTCAAAAAGGTAAAGCACCCCTGGACGGTTAAGTCCAGTCAAAGGTGACTATGGGGTTGTGGCACTCACCTTGCTTTCAGGCCGAAGGAGCCGGAGTTTGTCCCCAGACAGCTTTCCAGTTCATAAGGCCAGCATGACTAAATCACTTCTGGCGCAATGGAACACCATGACGGAAACCAGAGTGCATGGAAACGTTGTTTACCTTCCCCCCGCAGCAGTATCTATTTATCTACTTGCACTGGTGTGCTTTCGAACTGCTAGGTTGGCAGGAGCTGGGACAGAGCAATGGGAGCTCACCCCGTCGTGGGGATTCAAGTTGCCAACCTTCCGACTGGCAAGCCCAAGAGGCTGAGTGGTTTAGACCACAGCATCACCCATGTAACTGATCTCAAACCAATACTGATGCGTCATGCACATCAAGCCAGTGCATTGCTCCACAATGACAACGTATGTGGCACATTGTTCCTGTAGCAGTTTGAAAAGGAGTAACATCCATTCTTTGACACAGTGTGTGGCTCAAAAATACACTCCCCGCCTGCCAAAACTGTATTTTTAAAATTCTTCCTTCTTATCCACCCTTCTTCACACTCTTTGAGAAGCTCACGTCAATATAAAACAGTTCAATATTTTTTAAAAAGCTGTTGTAAAAACTTAACGGAATAACTGCCAAGAACAAATAAAAAAATGGATCAGGTGGTAGGCAGAGAAATGCAGACAAAGGAACCCCATGGAGTAATAGCAGCCAGACGTCAAGCAATGCTCAACAGCTGGCGTCATGATTGCACAGTGTGCCAGCCTGTGTGGCTTGACCATTGCTTTGCAACCTCCATGGGAACAGGGCGTGAGATCAACAATTATGCTGCTGTCAATTCCTTAGCAATTGCTGAACTGGGTTTTGTTTCTCCCCGTTGCGTATATCAATATATTTGGGGGTTTGCATTTCTGCAGCTGCAGTAATGGACGTGGAGTAAACTATGGAAACATCAAAGTGGAACTGGATGTGGAGCTGGACTTGGCATGTTGTCTATGGAGGAAAAACCGAACCCCGGACCCTGTCCTCCTACCAGAGAACATCTCAGATGAAAAATGAAGGGCCTCATTTTCCACTATTCTTCAAGATTTTTTAAAAAACTATTTCTAGTTCCCATCTAACAGAAAGGTTGCTCTTTATATTAAAAACAAACATAGTAGTCAATAGCAAAAGGGGAGCTGTACCCTCTTATACAAGTGTTCAAAGCCTTCAGCTGCAAGCACACTCACTTCAGCAACTTCCCAAAAAATTATATCCAAGGACCAAAGTGTGCACTGGAAAATGTCCTGCTAATGAACTTTGTGGCTTAAAAAAAAAATACATCAAATCTGATGACCTTTTGAGGACTTTGTGTTTACACTGCATGGGACATGCAATTTGTAATTAGATTTAGTTGTAAGCAATGGGTTGGATGTCAAGCTGCCCAGTTAAATGAGTGGCAAAACCCTTTAGGCATGATCATTATAAAAACCACTCTGGAGTCCATTAGAGCTACAGCCACATCTGTAATGCGAGTTGGCCAGATCGTGGTTCTGACTGGTACATTTGATATTGTACTGAAATTTCTGCATGCAGTTTAATTCATCTATATGCATATGTGTAAATGTGTATTGCTGATAAAGGGTGGTTTTCTGCAGAGACTTTTCAAGACATCTATATGATGTCTATTGAACATTGATACCTCATTCACCTTCCACACATGTATTGGAAACATAACAGCAGTGTGATATATACAGCTCCCTGGAACATCAACATAACCAAGTATCTTCTAGGCCGCATCGGCACTATCCATTTAAAGCAGTATCATGATATTTTAAACTGTTGTGGCTTCCCCCAAAGGATACTGGAAGTTTAAGGGTGCAGAGCTATAATTTTCAGAGTGGTTTTGTTGCAGGAATTTATATATAGGTTGGGGGGTGGTTGCCCCTCCGGTAGATATCATGCACATGCAGCCCACTACAAAAATCAGCACAATCACTTTTGTGACTTTTGTGATTTGCCCCCACAAAACACTTCATCACAGTTTCTTCCTATCTATTCAAAGGGCCTCTGCTGCACAATACCAAATGTAACAATTCACTGATAAATTTATCTATGTACTGGCTCCCTGGGAAAACGTCAGAAATTCATATAGACATGTGAGCTCAGCCACTCAGCAGCCCCTCTGCCTGAGTGATAATCCCTGGCATCCTAATACCTGAGTGCCAGACAAGGTAGCCATTCCAGAAATAACAAACCTAGATAAAGACAAAAGGGTGTGATTAACTTGGCTGGGAAACAGGGAAATGTAAATGTCTCTTTTGTTTCACTTGATAGATGTTTGGTGGAGGGCAAGGGGAGCATTGGGGCAGGGTCCAGGATGCTCAGATTACTGCCACCAGACCTCCCCTCTCATGATGTAACGATTATGTATTAGTGATGTAGTTTAGGGGGTTGTAACATGGGGATTAGCAGCTAATAAAAGTTTGGGTTCTCTTTTGTATGGGGCTTCCATCTTGTTTCACCTTGTGACAGGTGGGAGTCCTGTCGCAACAGTCTTCAATAAAGACCAACCCTACTGGCTGCTGTTTTGCTCTGGTATTCCTGGCTGGTGTCCTTGTTTTTTGTCCAAGGGAGCCTTCAGATTTCTCCGTTAACAGTTTAAAAATCAAGCCCTTTCCCTAGGGAATTCTAGGAACTGTAGCTCGGGTGGGGGGGATAGGGGGGGTCTCCCAACACTTCTCAGCACGCTGAACAAGCAAGCAAGGGCAAGGAGCAAAAACGGGAGCTGCATCACTCCTTCCCAGGTCCTGCTGCCACCCCAAGTGAAAATGTGGGCTGGAATGAGAGAAACCACAAGCACAGGTTCAAGCACAAGTATGGCTTCACTCCTGGTGGTGAAGTAGCAGAGGGAGAAGTGACATATGGTCCACAATGTTTGCTCCGAGCACTTGCACACTTGCTTGGCCACACCTAGCCGCAGTTCAGCTTGCAAACCAGGCCTCTGTGTGTAAGTGCAAGCATAGAATCTCCATAACAACTTTGGCAGAACCACATAGAAATCCACAGATAGCTTCACTTTTAATTTCACAGGACTTCCAGAGGTACAAAATCCTTCTCTTTGGATAACTGAGAAGTTTATTTGGGGACATTTTAGTCTTGTTATGGTTTCGGGTAAGCTTGCGGTTACATTTTTTGGATCCACATTTGAACACAGTGTTTTCAGGTATGTTTAATCTATCTTAATCCCCTGGATAATAATACAGTTTAGTTGCAGACGCAGCTTTGGCATTCAGTTCAAATTTGCCTCTTGGGCGTCTACAGAATTAATCAAACTCCCCCAGAATTGCAGTTAAAGATGCTTAATCTTGGGTGTTTCCAACTGCTCTGTGTCATTCCACCGCTCACGGGAAAGAATAACCTGAGATCAAAAATGCCAGGATGACCCAATGGGTCTTGATGGCCTCTTGTCTCTTTTTTATCCCTTAAAGGTAAAGGTAAAGGTACCCCTGCCCGTACGGGCCAGTCTTGACAGACTCTGGGGTTGTGTGCCCATCTCACTTAAGAGGCCAGGGGCCAGCGCTGTCCTTACCAAGCATTAAATTTTGTATTTCTGATCGATCTAGCAAAGTACAGTGCCTTCTGGGAGCAAATCAATTCACAAGAGAGCAGCTGCAACTTGGCAACACAGCCATTACAATAAACCCAACAACTTTGGCACTGCCATTGCTCTGTAAGGTAATGTTAATGAAAAGCTAGGGGAGGCCAAGGCAAAGAGCCTCCTCACTCAGTAGCAAGAGACTCTCAAGAGTCCTTGAGGTTTATGGCAAACCCAATTTAAAGCTATGGGTTACATTTACAACTTCCCAGAGCTCCAGCTAGAAAATATGGGAGACCACCAGGCGCCTTTATGGATAGACACAGGAACCGATCTGGAAGTTAAAGTGTTTATTGATGTGATTCCAACTTTTTACATTCCCCACAGACCACACTAAGGAGTTTGCAGGTTAAGTAAATCTGTGCATAGTGGGAAGAGACATGGTAAGGGATGGAGGGGAAAAGAAAGGTCACAGAAAATAGAAAATAAAATAATACACCACAGGTTACCAGAACCTCCAGAATTTTAAAAAAAGCTGTGAGCATTAACACCAACTATACAAGCATTACAAAGACATGGTGGTGAACGGATCAGTGTCCGTGACGCTTCACAAATTCCCTTCCCTTCTCCATAGCTCGGACATTATCCCCTCTACCCTCCCTAACCCCACCCTTAATGGAGAGCAAAGTGGCAATAATTCATGGGCTCCCCCAAATGCCTGGGCGATTTGCCACTGTATCAGGTGTCTCCCGTTATGAAGACACCCCAGTGTTGACTCCAGCTTCCTTGGGAAGACACAACAGCCTCCCTAATCTGTAACGGTCATGATTAACCATGAAAGGAGTGGGCCTCGGTACATTAACCAAGAAGGGGTCTCTTAGAATAGTGGCTGCTAAGGGAGGCTGGCTTAGGCTGCAGGGAAAGGATTTGAAGTCGAACGTTGCAGGCTTCCAATTCTATAAGGACCAGGTTCAGAAAAGTGGACAAAGTGTGCAATCCCAATCTGCACAAACCAGGTCCCAATATTTCACTAAGGCAGAAGCATTTCCTCTCCTTACCTCTATAGGATCTAGGATTTTTGAAAACCAAGCCACACAGAAGAAGAAGACGTGCACAGGTCACTGGAATCTGAGAATTTATATAAGGTTTCCATTATTGTGATTTGCTTCCCTGGTTATTTATTTGTCTCCCAAAGACCCTAAACCCCAATATTTCGATTTTTTGGTGACTTTGGTGAAAACTTTATTTTAAAAAAGGAATACTGCTTTTATATATATATATGTATATATAAAAGCCAGAATAACCAAAGAGCCACAAATGTCTTGTTTATACAATGCGGTTGGTACATGACCTTGAATATACAAGTGGTGTATCAGAAATAAAACAACATTTCTCATTTATACAGAGAGTTTGTTATCAGACAATACGACAGCACTGGGATTTTCTCTCATTAGATTAAGTTTCTTAAAAAAAGAAAAAAAAACTACATCTCAAATATCTGCAATAGATCCATTTTCCCATTTAAGGTTTATATATCATATATTGTTATATTATCATTTCCTCACCCATTTAAAAGAATGGAATTTGCAACTCTACGGTAGTAATTAAGTCTTAAATGATCCAGGAGTTCTGAATGTAATATGAAGTCCTCTTCAAGCAAAAGTTGGTCAACAGCTGATCCAAAATACTGGACCATTTTTGGCCCTTCCTACCCTGATCCTTTGCTGGTCAGGGCTGCGGTGGTTTCAACAATTTTTAAATCTGCATCTGCTCCAAGTATTTGTAAGTTGGATTCTCGTATCCATGGTTTTGCATCTTATTCAGATGCCGCTCCTCTGGCGTGAGCATCGGGTCAACCTTCAAAGAAGAGAACCAACAGTTAGCGAGTGAAGAGGAGGTATGAAAGCATCTTGGGCTAAACACATTTGTGGGGCCTGCTCCCTGGATAGAATTTAAGGGTATTAATCTCTTAAAGCTGAGGTCTTCGTTGCAAGAGATTCAACTTCCATCATCTCCCTAAGAAAAGCAGCCTCAACTCCCGTCTGAATGCTCTTTCCCACATGCCTTGTTGCACATGATCAAGCCAAAAGCTAAAATGTCAGTGATTTCCAGTCACTGCTCTGAACCTGATGATTTGTATGTTCTGTGCACGTGTGAACTGAGAGGATAATAAAAGCTCTCTCTCTCTTTTTAAAGCTATACCTTCAGCGAACAGCTTTGAACCACATAAGGCCACTGACTGCCAAACGCTCAAATCGGCAGAGAGCAACTGCTGCCACCCCATTCCCCCACCCAGCAGGTTGATCCAGCCCCCCCTCTCTCAGAGGCGATAAATCTCAAGGCCCCTCTCACCTCTACGATCCCATGGCTGATGGTTCCATACTGCCTCTTCCTCAGCATCACCAAGCTGATGACAATGACTGTGGCTATGGCAACAGCGATCACCAGGAGACCAATGAGAGCACTGCTGCTGAAGCTGAAGTCATCACGGAGCGCGTTGTCGTTTTCCTGCACAGGAAGAAGTGATGTGGAGGGGCTGAGAGCTGGAAATGAACATGACTAAACTAGCTTGGGAGGCTTCCTTTGACCAACTGCCACAGCAAGCATGAGATGTGCCTGGTCATGGTCTTGCCCTGATCCCTCTCACTGTGATCTGGCTGGCAGGGGACACCTTGCAAAACACCTTCTCAGATATGTGACACACACATGGGACCTCTTCTGCTTACGTGTCTCCTACGTGGCCAATAACAAAACGTTTCTTCCAGGAAATCCTGGCCCACTGCTCTTTGCAACGCTCATGGCATATTCAGAACTAGAAGAGGTATACACAGTGCTACTTAACACCCAGGTCAGGGCATGAAGTCCCCTAACAGCAAGCCTGGGGTGGTGGCTATATACATACCGGCTCATCCACCAGTCCACCGACTCGCTCAGGATTGAAAATCATTTCCTTCACATCAAGGGTTTCATCAATTACCTGAAAACAGTCATGAAGGAATTTTACACAAGGAGCTAATGACAGAAAGGAGGAATACTGGGCAGGGGTGTGCATAAAAAAATCACCTTGGGTTTGCAAAAAGGAGCAGCTTCTAAACTAAACAAATAGCTAGCAAAACTCTGCCAAGTCATTACACCTGTCTCTCTGGCTTAGGTTTCATGTGCTTAGCAAAACCCCAATAGCTTCCAGGGCTAAAAAGGTAGGGCTTTTGCAAAACCAGTAAAAGAAGGCATCGAAGACCAAACCCAAGAGAAAGGAATCTGGCCCACTAACTATGGTGGCTATGCACCACATATTCAGTGTAAAGGAGGTGCACATACATACAACTGCACATACACAGGGACTCCTCCACTCAAGCAGGAATCATGGCTAATCAGGCCTCCTGTTCCCAAATAGAAGTCCCTACGTGTGTGCATTTGTGTGCATGCAGGGCTCCTTCACACTAAATATGCATGGCTGCCAGGGAAGCCCAGCAAGATGCTGGTACAGCAGCCAGCAAGACGTAGGAAGGTTCAAGTGACTATCTCTATCTATCTATCTAACTACCTACCTACCTCTCTCTTGTTAGGTTATATTTAAAGCTTTCCCTGGTGGTGGAGAATGCTTGTGATGCGACATAGATGTCAGCTGGCTACATTTTAGTAGAATAAGCCTGGTTTGCATTCCATCAACCAGATACAGTAATTTGCCTCCGAACAAGCTCCTATTTACAGTTTTCAACAAGGATGTAGACAGGAGGTGCAAACACAGAGTACATCACAGCATCAGCTCTAAACACTGCAGCCTGCTACACTTGACAGAAGATGCTGCCACTCAAAATAGCTGACAAATCTGTCGGTGGAGCCTGTGCCAGAGCACCAAAGGGTTCTGTTCCGCCTCCCACATCCATAAAGCTGTCCAGGGCGAGGATGCTAGCTCTGCTTCCCTCACACTCCTACCCTTCCGTCTCTGACACATGCGGGAAGCCTGCGGGAGCTGCAAGTCAGTAATCTGCGCCTCCCCTGCACCATATGGAATGAGTCTAGTGACTATCAAGCAAGCAGCGGGCGACATGAAAGCAAGCCACATCTCAGGCTCCGTGTTTTCTGCAAAAAAAATAAAAAAAAATAAATTACAAAAGGACGTACCACATTCTCGTCCAGCTTGTTCTTGCTGTTGATTACTTTCTCTTCTGCCCCAATCAGTCCATCCAGGTCAGCCATGCCAGATCCTGTGCAGAAGAAACAAAGGAGGAGATCAGATAATGGAATAGGCCATTTTGTCCTGTCTGTATGGCACCCAGTCTGTATGGCACACTACGATTCCTAGCTTCTCGTATATTTACATATTATTAGATCTCCTTATTATGCACTTGTTAGAAGGACACCAAAGTGTTATGCTAGCAAGACAAACAATGAGAGGGGGGGAAGGGCTGGCAAATGGGGGAAACATGATGGAAGTTTTTCCAGAAGGTTCAAGCACACACCCATTCTACAGTCAGCTAGTATGATATGGCACAAAGCAATGGGAGTCCAGGGGAGATGTCCCTAGAGGCTACTATAAATGCCCCATGAAACCAGGATGTGAGCCAGCATGCAAGAGATATTCTTGCCACAGCAAAGTCAGCACTGTCCCTTTAGAAAGCCTGCACATCAGCAACTAACTAGGGAATGAGCCTCAAAGTCATTCCAAACAGCTCACCCACTGAGCAAACTTAATGAGTTCCTGTCCTGTGTCTGGCTCAAGTCCAGAAATCAATTTCAAGGGAGGAGCAAATGAAGTTCCAAAATATCAGTCAGCCTGTTCCCAATGAAACACTGCATGTGATAATGGAGGAGGATATCAACAAGCCCACTCTGCATTTCCATTAAGACCTGAGCTTTCATACACTGATCAGGAGGAATAGCAAAAGAGACTGATGCAACAGTCAAACCACTCAAGTCACAAAGAGCATCTGATATCTGAATATTGCAAAATGTCGGCAGGCATTATGGATTTGCAGAAGGATCCAAGGTAGCCACTGGATTCCTGAGATGCTCCACATATCCAAATTTTGCTTCGTATGGTGCAAAGGTAATATAATATACACCAGTTAAACACTTCATAACTGATTGCACATCTTGCCCTACCATTTGTTGTGCTCCGGGACGAGTTCATGTATTCTGTTAGCAAGGTTCTTTGAGGGCACGTGAATGATTAATTGTGTTTTGGGGCATCTGTCACAGTGACTTTCTTTTGCTTTCACTGCCTGAAAATGCCAAATAGTGGTGCAGTCACATTTTGCCTAGAGCATGTGGGCAGGTTAGACATCGTATAGGATGCCAACACCAAAGGAAGTCTAAAAACAGCAAGCAGAAAGAGACGAAGCATTGTGGTGGGGGACTGATCCTGCACCAAGGGTGCCAAGTAAACTGACCCAACTCCCTTTGTGCCTATGAAATGAAAGCTGATCTATTCCATCTGCTGGTGACACGTTAGCTCATTTTAAAAGGCAAACACCTTCGTGGTTCAAGTACAGTAAGCCTGCAAACTTACATGGGGGTTACATTCTGGGAAGTGCACCTAAAGCCAAAGTCATGTACTGTATAGTGAAAACACATTGGATTCAATAGTGGGTGGGATTGCAAAAGTTGTTTTTCCCCCTTTCCAATTTTTGTTATTTTTAGCCATGCACATAAAGCTGAATGTAAGTTGCAGGCTCACTGTATTCTGCTCACCAGGCAGGCGTAGGACGATAGGCACACTGAGGTATGCTCAAACGAGGAAGCCAATACATGAACAAGATGCAGAACATGGCAGCTGGCAAAAGGTCATTGTCATGAAAGCCAGCACAGATGTGGCACTCGGCGTCAATGCATCTTGCCTGTAACACATCCCTGTGACTGAGGTGTGGGCAACCTGATCACTCTTGGCCTAGCCTGGGAAAGGCTACCTGTAAGAGGGGATGCAGAGACCTATGCAGGTGCTACAAAGCCAGCCTTAATTGACCGCAGCTCTTTGCCACTGTGAAGGAAACTGCTTTAGAAAAATCCATCTGGGCTAACTGTTGTGACGTACTTCACAAAGTGAATGTAAGCCATGTTAGCTTCCAAATTGATATATAAATATAGTACACAGCTATATTCGTGTCACATAATACATGTCAATTTGCAGGCATGATCAAGAAGTTTGCAGGTTTATCTGGGGGGATATGAATGGTTGGCTTTAATGTCACACCATTGATTAATATAAAATTATTTTCCAAAAACAGTATCGTTGTTGACATTTCTATCCCCTCTTTCCTCCAAGGAACTCAAAGTGGCATGCATAATTCTCCTCCCCATTTATGGCTGAGTAAGGATTTACACTGTGTGACCTTTTCAAGTGAACTACTTATGTACATTTATTTAAAGAGATGCTAAAGGATTTCAAATTACACTGTGGACATGCATGTGCCTTGTTCTGTCTCTATTGTCTATATGCATCCATTTTATATTTACATTTGCCATCTATTTCTACTGGGACCTCACCAACACCTTTAGGAACATTTTCTTGAAACTGAGAATATTAGTTTTTAAGGAAACAATGCAAATATTGAAACCAATTTATTTAAAGCTGGAGTACATGTGAGGGGATATCCATATCAGAATTTATTTTTTTATTTTTATTTTGCATAAGCACTGAATTGGTTGCAGAAAATTGGTTGCATTTAAACCAAAGTGCTTGATTTGGTTAAAGAATCCAGCTCACCTGCTCCACTAAAAGCAATCCATGACAAAGTGTCTGATTTTACTGCCTCTGCCTAAGTTGCTCAGGAAATGCCATTTCAGATTCCAATCACGCTCCAGGAAGTCCACCTTGCTCATTAAGCCTGGTAACTTCTTTTGTGTGAAAGTCAATCATTGATATTTTCTAAAGACTTTCAGCCTAACCATTCCAGGTTAGTCAACCTCAGGCCTTTATGGGCCTTTCTCTGACACTTCCAGTTCTCAGGAGCCAGCACAACAAAGGCTTCAGGCAGGGAATTCGGCAGCTAAGACAGGTACCATTAGATAGTTCTGCACCATTTAACAGCCTTAAGTGGAATAGTTGTTGGAGGAAAAGCTCTTTATATCTCACATACATCTCTGGGTAAAAAGCAGCGCTAGCTGGCAGGCACTGTGCTAAAAAACAAAACAAACAAAAAACAGAAAAGGAAGGCAGAAAGAAATGCACCACAGTTCACAGCTGCCTCAACTCAGCTGAGAATGGACTGCAAAATGTTCTGTTTCATCTTGGTTTGAGTCAGCCGTCTTGACCCAGTGAGGTGAAGCTCACTCCAGGGCAGTTATGAAGACAGAACAAATCAGTTTCAGTGGACAAGAGCTTCAATTGCATTCCGGGTTTGGAGGTGGCAATGGTCTGGATGTGGGCCAATAAATTGAGGCTGGATTCAGGTAAGACAGAGGTGTTATGTTTGCAAGGAAATGGCTTGCTCCGTACAGGGTTGCTGCCCACAAGGAGGAGCAGGTGCATAGCCTGCAAGAACTCCTCAATCCATCATTTGTTGCTGGAGGCTCGGGTGGCCTTGTTGGAGAGGAGAGTCTATTTCTAGCTCCAGCTGATACACCAGCTCCAGCTCTTTCTGCACAGGAATGACTTGGCCACTGGATTCCATGCTCTGGTGACCTGCAGATTAGACTATTACAATGCATTTTATGTGGGACTGCCCTTGAAGTTGGTCTGCAGCAGAACATCAGTGCTAGATAAGGCAGCTCTCAGAATTAGCATAACCCTTTTCCTGAAGTAGCTGCACCGGTTGCTTATTCATGTTGAAACTTGATTCAAGAAGCATGAGACTTGCTAAGATTTTCCTAGTAGCTTCAGAGTCAGTAATTATAAAACAAAGCCTGATACACTGTAGAAAAGAGTAAAGAGTGTCAGTCCTTAATACCACTATGAGGTGCTGAAATGCAAAACAGCCCACATTGAGAAGAGGCCAACTTCTAAGCAGTTGTTGCACCCTTTGTTCAAAAAGAAGCTTTTGCTACAAAGCAGGACTTGGAACATAAGTCAGTAAAAATAAACACACCAGAAGAGAAACTGAGGAAAGGATCCTGCACATGGTTCTCCAACCCCAATGAAAGAAGGCTTATGGAATTTACAGCTGTGTGCATTTTAGCAAATATGCCTTGTCCATTGGAAACACTGTGGGTCAACACGCCTTGCAAGGTATTTCATACGGAATAGCAGTGTTCTGTCTTTCTGTACAGAGTAGGACATATTTTAACCTGTAGAATTCCAAAAGATCTGCCCAACTCAAGCTTTGTCATTCCATATAATGTTTATGATGCAGAACAGATGGGAAAGGGCAATTAAAATAAAACTGATATTTCACCCAAGTAGCTCTAAAAACAAACTGATTAGCATTCACAGCACTATGCTACTACCAATGCTAGAGAACACCAAACTCTCATATCTAAAGCCAGTATTACAATGTTACCAACACTGTATGTATACCATTTACCATGATTGAAACATTAGTCAACTAATCAGAGGCAGCCAAGCTGACTCTTTCTGCACAGGGGGTGGCTACTTTAATCTCTGAAGCTTTATATCAGCAGAAGGGAGGGAGGTGGAAGTTGATGTTATGAAACTAAAAGCAAAAGCTATCAGAACACACTGGAAATGACAGAAGGCGTTTTGAGGGATCAGCTTAGAACCAACCTTTTTTCACTGGATGGTACAAATCCGGCTGAGAATCTATAGCAGGCGGGAAAACACAAGAACAAAAAAAAAATAGCAGAGAAAGGAGATTAAGAGGAGAGAAAAGAAAAAGGCTTGTGTACGATTTCTAACTCAGATCCTGGGCAACATTTAGATTAGCGATTAATAGCAAGTTCTAGCTTCTTTTGTTTTATTCCAACTTTTGAACACCAGAAAGCAAGCAACAGGTGCAATGAAACTGAGCTTGGGCTAAGGGCCCTATGAAAGAAAATGGGAATTAATTCCCAGCCAAGCTTCAAAATAAAATAAGCATCCGGGGAAGAAAGCAAAGCTAGATCATTATTGCACTGTCATGTGCTCAAATTAAAATCAGAATACTAAACTTAAAAAGGAATATAGAATTGGAGGCGCCTCAACATGACAACGTCTGACACAATTAGAAACCAGTTGCCTACTTGTTCTTTTGTCAGAAGCTACTTTTAAAGCAGCTCTGGCAAGAAAAATATCCAGAATAAAAGTGAGGACAAGTATGTTAACCTGGGTAGCTGATCTATGGCGTCAGCTGAGGCCAGATACAGCAGCACTTTCACAATTCTACATACCTTCATTTTCCAGTGAGGCTGGGAAAGTTTTCACCTGGAATGGACGGAAGGGCTTGCCATCAAAAAGGGGAGACTCATCACTCTCTTCGGAGCTCACATGGACGTCCACAGGGGATTCGGAGATGGAAGATGTAAACTGGTCCATGTCAGCCCGCTGTTCTTGAAGGAGCTCATCTGTAAGCAGTAGTTGCTCAGTTAGTTAGAAAGTGTTGTCCTATGAAGATGTTTCCAAGAAACTCAACACAACCTCTTGGATTCGAGTCAGGAGTATTTCATTCATCTATGGAGGAAATAATTTGCTAGATACTCAGGGTGGAACTTTTCACAAGTATATACTTGGTTTGTACTGCTATTTTGTTGTTGTTGTTGATCTCAGGTGCCAAAATGCTTTGGTGCTTTTGGCAAACTAGCTTAGGGATCGTAAAAAGAGGTCAAAGGTACTAACCAATCTCACTTTGGATTTCTTCTGCCACATAAGGTACCTTGTAGAGCAGGGACAGACTTTGGTTCATTCTCTCTTCAATCACATGGAGATGCGTCATGACCTACCAAGAGAGAGGGCAGAGTTCACAAAGAGTATCAATTCTATTTTTACTTAAACAAGTAAGTCTGCTCTAGAGATAAAGAGTTTTAGAATCCTCACATTTGCTGCCACTGGCTACTAGCCATGATGGCTATATTCCACCTCCACTGTCAGAGGCAGCTTCTGGGATTCACAAGCGGGGAGAGTGCTTTTGTACTCAAATTCTGCATTTGGGCTCTCCAGAAGTATCTGGTTTACTGTATTCTGCATAGTAGATATTTTAGTTTACTGTATTCTGCTGGACTAGGTAGGCCTTTGTCCTGATCCAGGAGGGCTGTTCTTAATCTTTACATAGAAAGATACAATCTAAGCTAGTGTTCATCACCACATGCTGTGACTGAGGAACCCATAAGATAACTATGCGCTGTGCAAAGCAATGATATCACCTGTAGGTCACCTTAACTGGGCAACCCAGGCATTGGGTTTCACCCTAATATAGGATGTAAGAAAACTTTTGTTGTTGTTGCTAAAGCAATGGTGAGGAAAAGGAGAACAATAACAGGTTCTCTACAGTGAGAAAAGACCCAGTTTCCCTGCAATTTAAGCCATAACCCTGAGAACCTCAGAAGTTTGTCCAGTTGGGTGCCTGGCAAAGGAAGACTCCTTCCAGACCCAGCAATAATTTCTATTATGTAGCAGAAGAAAAATCTGCATGAATCTATGTATAG
This sequence comes from Podarcis cretensis, assembly GCF_951804945.1. NCBI lineage: Eukaryota > Metazoa > Chordata > Lepidosauria > Squamata > Lacertidae > Podarcis > Podarcis cretensis. Next base: position 17,910,532 of record NC_137185.1, read on the forward strand.
CTCTATATAGATCTGAAGGGTCACGCTTATGCTTCCAATACAACTAGCATAAAATAATGTTCCCCCCATGGTACATTACCCTAAGCAACAACTTTCTCAGGAGAGGTTACGTAGTTTAACAGCACTTTGTTCAAAGCAGAGGCAGTAACATTCTCTTACAATGCTGGCCTTTGTTCAGGGAGGCTTGCCTGGACAAAATGGCCGGGTGTGGTTTCATATCGACAACCCAGGTTCCTGTTTCTGTACACAAGCACAACCTTTCCCACTGGCTTCTTGAATTTATGGCTACCATGTATTTGACCTGCAGAGGGTGCTGCACATTAATGGATTCTACGGAGCTGATATGGAATGCATTAATATGGATAACCAAGCTGGAACACTAATGAACTGCTTCTTATGGTCTGAAGTGTATCTGACTTTTAAAGAGAAGAAGGAAAGCAATTTAATTTTCCACGTGGCAGTCTGTCAATCTCCTGGATCGATCGAGGAGCTTGATGTGAATCCAAAATGTAAGGAATCGAAAGGGATCACCCATGTCTCTTGCATGTCAATTGGTCAACGACACAGCCTGCCCATCGTGGCCTAAGCATTTAGTTTACAAGCAGGGACACTGCTCAATCAAGTGAGATGGCTGTGTGAAGACAGGACTCCATCCCCTGGGAAGACAAGTCTGCATGACAGAAAAGGTATCCGAGTAGGATGGGCCAAAACTAAAGAATAGGGAAACATTTGTCAATCAAATGACTAAAGGGGAAACATTCAGAAAACTCCCCAGCACTGGAGAGTACAAATGTGAATACACTTAGGTCTACAGAATGGATTTCAGATTTACCAAACTAAGCAATCTAAGCAAATGGGAAAGCATTTTCCACTGCTGCTGAGTGAAATTGGGTTCATGCTCCAGTCCTGCTTCTCAAGCAGACAATGTAAGTTACTGAATTCAACGCAAAATAACCACTTATCACTTTTGGCAGTTCTTTTCTTTGAAAGAACATCACTTGGCAGAGCTCAGAAGCAGCGCTGTCTAGCAGGAAGGCAACCATCTTACAGAAAACTGGCTTCCAGCTCTGCTAGTGACCTTGTTTGACCTTGGCAAGGCCTTCTAATGCTTTCCCTTTTTTCCTTCTCACCCTCTCAGTCACAAAGACGACAATCCTGGCTATGAAACAAAATTTAAAACAGGAACGCAAAATTGCTCAGAGAGGTAGCTTGGTGGATAATGCATGAGAGAGGTGTTACAATTTCCTTTTTCTATATTGAAAAGAATGAGGAAAATTTGCTCCTCAAAAATGAAGCCTTGGGTAAGTGATCAAATGCTTCTATGCTTTGCCTCAAGACTCAAGCTATACTTCTGCTAAGAAGGGGAGAAGGTTTTGGCAAGTAGTAAAAGCAAAAGATGCATGAGAAATCCAAGAAAGTGATTACAGTCAACAAGCCGGCAGGACAAGCACATAGTCAGTATGGGCACAACAAAATAAATGATGCATCAGGGATGGGTGCTGTCAGTTCAAGAAGTGGCCATGTTTCATCTATGCTCCAGCTGGCACCCAAAAGTAACCCACCCCAGCTGTGTAACTCTGGTTAATGTAAATAGGCACTATTTTTGTTTAACAGGCACATCCCAGGTTAATACCAAAAATGCACAGAAGGACTATGGTTCACTGTGATGTCCAAACCAGCTCAAAGTCTGCACATTGAGGCAGAAGAGATAAACTGCAACACCCATCTAGGAGTGGGTCTTAAAACATGGGACAAAATGTTTCCCAGGGATTACTCTGTACCTGCGATTTCATCTGCGCTGCCTTTTCTGGATCAACAGCCAAAACGTGCTGGTAATGGCGGATCGTGTGCAGGCGGTCTTTGTTCTCTGCCCGGACGTAACGCTTCAGGGCTTGCAGGATACGGTGAGGCTGTAGAAGTTAAACCAAACTGATGAGCCAATAGAGAATGGAAGATAGTCCAGTGATTTCAACTGTGCCCCTTAAGGTCCATCTGCTTTATATGAAAAGCAAGCCAAAGCACACTTAAAATATTGTGATATAGTGAGGACAAGACACATGAGCTGCTGCTGCACCACAGGCAAGAAGCTGGAGCTAGGCCAGGCAAGACATAACTGGACAGGATTCAGATTTATAGGAAAATTCAGCAGCCATTATACTAATGCTATACACCCAGAATGCCTACCTTACAGCTGCTCAATCAATTATTGCCTCTCTTCCCACCCACCCACCCTTTTCTTCCACTAGCTGTCAATGTTTGCACTTCTTCCAGACACTCCTGGCCTTCCCTTTAATGCATGTACTTGAAACATCCCAAGGGGAACGTACCCGCGGAGAATCAGTCTGCAGAGCAACTAGGTAATTTTCCAGGGCAATGCGACGGCGGTCATCCAGCATGGCTTCCACACGAGCGAGATGAGTCTCCACCAGCTGCTGCTTCTCACTGGCTGCTTCCTTCTCTAGAGATTTAGCCATTGCCTGGAATCGCTGCAGAAGGAAAATGGTACAGTTAACAGGTGGCAAAGAGATTAATTACTGCTATTCTGATTAGCTACTTTCAGATGCATTTAGTCAGACAGCACCTAAAAGACGCCTGGGAGACAGATTTGGCATCTATATCATGGTAGGTGTATTCTGCAGGTGGAGTAGCAGTCTTTGCAACTTAGTCCAAAACTGGTTTGGAGCAGAAAATGCAAAAAACTTTGCAGTCAGTGGATAATCTAACACTGCAGTCACTCTCAGGATACAGAGTTGAATAACTATTTTAGTACTGGTGACCATTTGCCTATTTAGTGACAGCAAACAGGTTGAGGGCTTGCCAAAAGCCTGCCAATGGCTCAATTCAAATGTAGTCCGAAGCCAAACCATGGCTTAGTGTGAATGTACAGCCTCTCAGAGAGGAGGTAGTGGTCACAACATTGGAGAAGCAGAACAGCCACTTTCTCCTCTCCAGGAACCCATGCATTTCTGCTAAGGCGCTGTTTTCAAGACCCTGTCTCTACCAGCTGGTAAGGAGAAGAAAGATGGGGGAGGCCAGAAAATCCATCCGAATATAACTACCTGGCAGCCCTGCTAACCTTGAGGTCCATATTTTGTTAAATTGGAAATATTAATTTGTGTTGCTGTAAGTTTTTGTTTGTTTGCCTTATAATTGAATTGTTTAGTTGCTTATGTGTCCTCTTTATATGATTTTGTAATTTTTGTATACTGTTTCTCTCTGTTCATTTTTATTCTCTGCTCTGGGATTGAAAACACTGAATGAAGAGTGGGCCATAAATACTGTAAATAAATAATGTCTGAACTGAGGGTCCAGTGCCTTAACTACTTCCTAAGGTTCCAAACCTCAACCTTACAATCCTCCAGGATGAAGTGACTGAGCAGTTTAATTTTAGAAGAATAGGAGGCTGGTGGTTTTTTGCTAGTAGCTTGTATGAAACTTTGCATTTTTTGCTACTAGCTTGTATGAAACTTTGCATTTTTATAAGGCTAAATTAGAAAAAATGGCATTTTGTGATTTTCTGCCATGAAGAGAAAACAAATTCGCTTATGCCACTGCAAACCAATTTAAAGGCAATAAAGGCAAACACAATTTTAAAAAGATAATAGAAGAAAATCAATTTGGAATTGTTCATTTGCAAACCATTCTGTTCTCTACATGTTTCTCGGCTGGTATGAACCAACTTCCAGAACACAACCAACGAAAAGCCACAGCAGATTTTATTCTCAAAACTATTTTACCAGGAAGGTGGTTTCCTCATCCTCATGGGTTTTCACCAGTTTTGAACAAATAAGATCTGTGGGTTCTTCAAATGGGCCACATCTGAGCACTCTCAGCTGAAGCAAACATGGCTGGTTTTCTACAGTTCTATTTTCACAAGCCACCAACATGCTCAGTGGTTGATTTCATCTTCTCCTACCATCCAGAAGAGCAGTGGGTACTAAGGAGCACTGAATCCAAGAACGGAAAAATAACCCCATGAATGAGAAATGAGACATCCCTAGGTCAACAGCTAGATGGCAAAAACAGTTTAAGTTAGTGGTCTTATTCTGACTGTTGGGAAACTGTAAAAGCCACCCATCCATTCATGCTCTAGGAGAGAACAACCAACTTCACTCTGATAGTTTACCTGCATGAGAGTTTGCCTCTCGGCCTTCGGGAGATTCTTGGCCTGGCGCTCTGCTTCTTCCCATTCCTTCTTCACCTAAACAGGTCAGAAAGAGACACAAATCTGGTCCGTGAGGACAAGCGTGACTGATCCACATGTAACACACCAAGTTCATTTAGGTTATTTAATACACCACTCAATACAATTTCCACAGCTGTTTCCAATATAAACATATATTTAAAAAAAAAAAATACCAAAAACTATTTGTTAAAGGTTTAACAGAAAGCTGCAGAGAAAAATTCCTGTTGTGGAAAGACAATTCTAATTTAGGCTCTCAAGGGAGCAATTTGGCTTGGAGGGTTTATTGCTTTTACTATCCAAAAAGATAACTTAAAAAAAAAAATACTTGGCCCAACTAAAAAGCAAAAGCCTGAAGTCGATGGCTTGGAGACAGCTGGCTAGCCACAATGAGGTTGCAGAGTTGAATTTGTAGAACAAGGGCAGCCCTGCTACAGTTTAAGAGGAGGCTCACCCGATCCATGCGGTTATGATGTCGAACCTCTAGCTGTTCCTTTGCTTTCTGGAAACGGGCATGCTCATTGTCGTCGGCTGGTGTTTCAAAGTAGACATCCACATCATCAGTAGGCACAGGAGTAGGAGGAACTAGGGAGATGACAGAAGACAGAACCTGTTGTGTCAATGGTCCTGGATCAGTCAGCTGCTGCTGTAACTAAGGGTGCCAGGGCAGGGGAACATGCTGCCAGTGGTTCCCCTCTCAGAAACAGATTTTAACAAACCCTTCCAGAACTCCTTTCTTGCTTCTATCAATTGCCAATTTTCTACAGCACCTCACACTGTATTATGGGAAGACAAGTAACATACTGGGATATCTCTAAAACCACCCCATTCTCCAACAGTGGGCATGGATTATGCAGGATCAGTAACCAAACCATTGCTTAGAATGCTGCTTTTAATCTCGCAAGAGGTTTATGCAAGGCTGCATACATTTGTTGCTCAGTGAAACTACCCACAGATCGTTAGTGCAGAAATGTCCAGATTTTTCAGATATTCAGTCCCCAAGGAGAGATTTACACACTTCAAACTTCATTTACCCCGAAAAGCTTTATCAGGTGATATGGCATCTCTCTCTCTCTCTCTCTCTCTAACACACACACACACACACACACACACACACACAGAGAGAGAGAGAGAGAGAGAGAGAGAGAGAGAGAGAGATACAGCACAAAAAGGCACAGTAAAAACATTGACTTGTGCAGCAAATTGGACAGCTTCCCAAAGTGGAAAGGATGAGACTAGACCATATTTGTGCCATTAGGACTTTCCTAACAGTTGTTCATGCTACAGTACAGTGGTACCTCGGGATGCGAACGGGATCCGTTCCGGAGCCCCATTCGCATCCCGAAGCGAACGTAACCCGTCTCCGTGTGTCCGCGCGGGTCACGTTTCGGCGCTTCTGCGCATGATGTCATTTTGACGGTCTGCGCATGTGTGCGTAGCGAAACCTGGAAGTAACGCGCTCCATTACTTCCGGGTCGCCGCGGAGCCCAACCCGAATTTGCCTAACCTGAAGCGTATTCATCCCGAGGTATAACTATATTATCTTTAAGTGACAGGTTGTTGTTTATGCCTTTTCCAGCTTATCGCTGGGGCATGGTCTGCATCCTGACCCATTCTGAAGCAAAGAGCAATTAGTGCTAGGAATCATCAAACCATCTAGGACCAGGATATCTGAAGGACTGCTGTCTCTCATATAAACTTGCTCCTGTGCATAGATCAATAGTTCTGCTCCTGGAACCCATGCTATCTGAACCAATACTGTGACCAGGGACAGGACTTTTTCCTGTTGTCGCAACCAATGCTTGCATTCCAGAGTTTGAATTCCGATATCCCCCCCCACCCAGATGACAAACAGAATTATATCTACTTGGGCTTCTATCTTCTTCCTCCAGAAGCATTTTAAAAATATTGTTCTTGTTCAATTATTTGGTTAGCTACCTTGCATACATTTGGTAAAAAATGGGGTACTAATGTTTTAAGGAAATAAAAATATACTTTAAGTAAATGAGAGCCATCACTCAATATCTATGCAAGAATGAGTTCATCACAAATCCTGATCACCTGGATCAATCCATTTTGAAGTCAATAAATCTCATATCAAATTGAACTGCTTTCAGGCAGAAAGATTTTGTTCACAGAACTGCACATTTCATCCAATACCTTGTATAAAGCCCTGAGCGGGAGTCGCAACACGGCACTTGAACCCACAACATTTTTAGTTCAACATGGTAAGCATTAAGTGAAACAGTGGCAAGACAGCACACATTGCACATGTAAAAAGGCATTCTCTCTCTCTGCAGATGGAAGCCAAGACTGGATGTGTCGCATACTGTTTAGTGTTTCTGAATCAGGCTTTGATATGGAGGCTCCAATTTCCACCCCCAAATCCTTCTCGGATGGGATGAACTTTTGTCCAAAAAGCTCCTGACATCCGCATCTTTTATTCCACCACTTCAATCAGATCAACCTAATCAAAAGCATTTGCATGGAACCCATTTTGTAAACAGGATTACTGCTGTATAGACAGACTGCCAAGCCCTAGAAAGCACAAAAAAGCCTTTCAAAAGGCCTCTGCAACAGCCAAAAAGGAAAGTGCTGGAATTTAACAATAACTTAATTTTGGGGGGGATATTTTATTGTGAGAGCAGGCAAAAGCCTCAAGCTATCAAACAGAGTCATCAAGCTGTAGCTCATATTTCTAATGGTGCAGAAAATGAAGCAGTTATCTTCCATTCAAAAAAAGGGTGGGGGGAGAGGGAGAGTACCAGTGTGTATCTCATACCAGTAGCTACATATGGAGGAAATGTTTGAAAGGATGCAGGATTCCATGGGAAGGGAGTAAGAAAGGAGGTCAGCTGAGGTGAACAAGGGCAGCAGTTTTAAGAAACAAAAATGTTCAATTCCAACTGCAAAAAGTAGAAAGGGATCAATTGAGCCTTCATTGACCTTGCAAAGGTGAGATGCGTTTAGAGAAGCAGACCAGTGTGTGAAGGGGAAGCCAGTCTTCCCAAGCTGCAGAAACATAAGCTGGACCTAAAACCTAAAGCAGCACAGACAATAAAGACTACTGCAGGACAGACAGCATTTCAGCAGACACCAGGATTCATAGAACAAGGCTACACACAGCTCTTTCCTTGACCTGGTCAAGGATGAGAAGACAGACAGGACAACAGCTTGCTGCAAGAGGGCAGGTGGGAGGCAGGACTTACTCATCTTTTTACACACAGCCATACAATAGTCCTCTGACTCAAAATTGTTCCTGTTTCCTCCGCAGCCTCCATATATAAAGCGAATGCACTTTTTCTTGTACATGTCGAAGTACCAACGAGGCATCACAGACCGGCAGGGACCTGTCATCGCCTCCTGGGAGCAGACAGCTGTGTGGGAGATGGTTAAAGCATCAGCTGGTGACAAGCACAGCTTAGCTAAGCTATTACAACAGCAGCGATGGCTCTAGGTTAGTCTTAGCTGAAGAACTGACATTTGCCTGGGGTGCTACAGATCCATTATCCACAAGCTTCCAGTTTTCCCATCACTGAAAAGAAAAATCTGTTTACCAGGGCCAAAAGTAGGCCCAGTGATGATAACGCTATCCCACTCAACTTCATCTGTGCCACTTCCACAAAGGGGAAGTAGGAAGAAAAAAATATTTTGCAGCACAGAAACATCTAGGCCACATTGCACCATGCAAACAACTGTCCCAAAGCTTCCATTCAGTTCATGCAAAAGACGTTCTGTGGTTAGCAACCAGGTTAGGCAGGTTATGTGGCAAAATGTTTTATTCTTCCTGCTTCCCAGAAAGGATAATTTCGGCGGACGAGGAATTTCCTTTGCTGCCTCAGTTCCTTCAGCTTAGCCTTTCCCTTTCTCAACCATAGCTAATGCTTTGTGTCTGCTACCTTTCAGCACCTTTCTAGGTAAATTGTGCAACTTGGAAAACTGTCTGAAGAATCCACAAATACTGCTTTGAGCATATGAAATGATCATCTACTGTGGAAAATAAGCCCATAACTTCATTTGGGGGGGGTGTCCTAAATGGCCATGTCACACTGGTTAAAAGTCTAGAACATTGTAATAAAAAGACCTTCAATATGGTAGCTTCAACCACTCCCACCACCAGGGGATCAAGGGACCTCAGGAGAGTGGAATCATTCATGTCTTATTGGGTTAGAAGTTCCTAAAAGCTGAGGCTCTGCCCTAGTTCTCACTTATGGCGATAAACCTGGAACGCACAGGGTAAATTTAGGAGAGGAGTGTGAATTTGAGACCATTTCTTTCAAGCATTGAAATACATCCACATAATATGGATGGCATTCTGTATTTCAACATATTTGAATGGAAGCATAGAAACAATTTGACTATTAATGCTACGCACATGGAAGAAAGTTACTTTTGGATTTAAAGCCTACTTTCTGATAATGTTATAAATTTAAGATTGAAAATTTGCTCTTCTACATAGCAAAAGTGTATTTGTCATAAAGTGTATTTTGTCATCTGAGGAACAATTACAGAAGGCAGAAGCAAGGAGGCTAAAGCATTTCATCATTCCTCAAGAGCATTTCCTACTGCATGGCTTCCTTTCGGCTATATATTTGCACCATGTTGAGAAGTCCAAAATTTGGAACTGACATACATCAGTCACAAAAACTGGTGCACTTTAATCCCATTTGCTTCACATTAGAGAGGCTTTAGGAGACTCTGGCTAACTAACAGCTGTTTGAGTCAGAAAAATTATGTGTGTGCGTGTATGTTTATTTTCCCCAAACCCTGCCCCCCCAACCACCAAAAAAAGTCTGACTACTCAATTGTGGTTTTCAGGTTGTTGTTCTTTGAGAAAGAGTGCTTACTTGGTGCAATTTGAAATCTTGAAGGTATCATACTGAAGGGGAAAAGCGTAACCAGCTAGGAAAGCATGCAGATCCCAGGTGGCCCTTCCACACGTACTAAGCTTTACTTCCAGCAAGTGAAATCATGGTATTATGAAAGCTTACGAAAGAGTTTGTATCTGCAAGGTTACAGGAGTTGCTGGCATCTGTTTGACAATCTGAATTTATCTACATTTTATGCCGATACCGTTAACTGGCCTGCTGTAAATGTCACTATAAGAGCATGTAGCCAAAAGCAGAACTGCTTATACTAAGCTTGCCCCACTTTGGGATAGATGGGCTGACTGATGGATAAACTGTAGCATACATAGAAATGTATAAATGACAAACCATTTGATCATTTTTGATAGCATTCTTCCTAGTTTTTCTATGAAGGAGAAAATCTGAATAACTTTTCACCCAAGTAACCCATATTTTAAAAACAACAATGTTTTGATTTGCAATGTTTTCAAAAATTAGATAGCAGAAAGCTATTTCAAGGTAGTCCCAAGAGAGAGTGCCAGAGGTAAGAGTTGCCAGTGATACACTTGGCAAGTAGGCACTGTATGTCCCACAATTTGGGGGAAGGAAAAGACTAGTCTCTAATGAATGGCATACAAGCTCTTCTCCACTGACCTATTTGGCAATTAAAACATCCAAATAGGAAAAAGGCTACTAGACTAGAAGTGGAACATTCAACATATGGATTGGCAAGATCAATTTGACAGCTACTGGAATAAAGAAGAGCTGAGTGAGCTGCAATGTGGCTGTTTACCTTTCACATCACTCATTATTTCCTTCTCAGCAAGCGATTTCTCATTGCTTGGTTCTGTCGGAGGCTCCTCATTGTAATCTTTATAGCCATCATAATAGTAATCCCGATCTACCACCACTTCTTCCTCATCTTCTTCCTGTTCCTCCTCTTCATCATCCATTGTTGCTATTGCCGCTGTGAACTCTTCTGTATTTGCCTCGGTGGGGAACTCACTAAAAAAGATACATACAATTAGAATGCAAACCAACTGCTGTTTGCAGGCATGAATGTGCAGCGATTTGGCTTTGGGTCTCCTCACCTCAACTTTAAAAGAATTGGAAGAAAAGAATGGATGCACAACCAACTTCGGTTCTGGAAACTACCCTATTGCATCTACACAAGCTATTGTAGCAGTGGCTCTAAGATGGGCTCTTAAGTTTTATTATATGGATCTATTTCCAAAGACTCACAGAACCTCAGTAGTCCATGACCTTCAACCTGCCCACCCACACTTACGAGACCCAGGAGGAGGCAGGGGGAGAAGCAAAGAGAGAGGAGCACAGAATTTCAAAACATTGAGCTCAACAAAAATAAAACCCATTTCTTGAACCAGGCAAGACACCCCATGCAGCAATGCTAATGATCTATGGATCGTAAGAAGCTAGCATGATTCCACCCCATGTTTATGCTCTTAAGGTGGCCCTAATGTCTCCCAATGATCCTCACAAAGCTTTTCTCTGCCCAACCATTGGGAAGAAAACATTGCAATAAAATGCGAAAAGAGCTTGTAACAATTACCTTTTGTAACTGTCATAGTCTTCATCCTCCTCCTCCTCTTCCTCCTCCTCCTCTTCTTCCTCCTCCTTGGAAAGAGCTTCATCAACAATTTTGGCCTGAGGGCAGCACACATACTCTGTGCCATGGAACTGGTCTACTCCGCAAGGAAGCAGCATGCCATAGCTGTGCAGGATCATCCCCTCAGTCAAACAGGCCTGGAGTAAGTATTAAAAGCAGTGGGTCAGAACAGAATCTCTTGACTGTTTTAATGCGTGGACCTCTTACAACACTCCCCCCCCACACACACACACACACTGTTAAAGGATGACATACAGATTTTGTATAGCATTGCATCTTAGCCTAGGTTGCAAAGGGTCACTAGAATCATCTGCCATAAAATTGCTGATTGTTTAGAAGTGGTATTCAGGATAGGGCAGTGAATGTCAGCAGACGATGAAGGTCCATGCCTGGAAGCTGAAACTGCACATAACATCTAAGAAGTAAGATACCAACTTGTTGCTGACTCAGTTAGACCTTCCAGCAGGGGTTGGGGCTTTATAACTTCAACAGCCTTGGTGCAAAGTTACATATCAATGCAATGCACAATTTAGCTTGAAACCACAGTTGTGCAATTCAAAGTAATTTTATGAAGAGAACATACTACTTCTGCAGTTTAAACCAAGGAAGTGAAAGGGTGAATATTCCTTATCATTCTAGGAATCACACTTTAGAAGCATGTTAAGATGATGCTCAAATAAAAATCTGAAAATAGATCTGCTTTCCAAAAACTTGGACCAAAATCTCCAGTGTTCCAAAATAAGAACCCTGAAGCCCCAATTAGGCTACTATGTCCTAGTAGGAAGGGAGTCAAATGTCAACAGAACTCCACAGTTATGACAAACAAAGCCTGCATGAAACTGGCACAAACTAGAGTTCTCAAACTGCTAACTTAGTGAAATCATGACTCTGTGGAAAACAAGTTGTTGTTTTGCTTAGTAAATCAGGCTGAACAATGATTTGCACCCAGGATCTCAATTGCTTTATTTTGGTGGCTCGGTATTCTCAGATATTCTTCAAATTCGTTGCAAGCTGACCTCCCCTCTATTACTCCTTCAAAGAAGAAAGGCATTTCTAATTCTGTATTTCAAGCTTTCTCTCAAATACCACTTTATGGCATCTTATGGGAGAAGGCCAGGGCATTCCTTCTCTTGAAGCCAAGTTACCTCTTTTGATATAGTGTGCCAGTACTGGTGACTTTTACACACATCCATCCGCTCCCTGTGGAAGAACCGGCACTTTTCTGGAACCAAGAGGACATCACTGACAAACTCACCCACTGTGAAGAAGGAAAGAGCACAAGTCAACTGCAAAATCATCTCACACACAAGTCCCAAGCTTTACTTTCTAGTTAGAGACATTTACTTGCATCTGATGAAGTAGACCATAAACCTTAAAAACTTATGCTACATTAAATTTGTTAGCTTATAAGGTACCACAGGATGCCTTGTTGATGCTACTAAAGTTTCATGTCTCAAAAAAAGATGCAATTGGATCCATAGGAATAGTAAAATATCTCTATATTTAGAAGGCCTCTCAACTGCAAGCATTTTCATTTTCATCTAGGAGCTCAGGATATTAAATTAATTCAAACAGGGAGAAGACACCATAAAGACTTTTAAAACATGCATTTGAAGATAATTGGAAACTTGAGGTTGACATCAAAATCCAATATGTCTCCTCAGAAGTAAGTCTCACAAATAGGACTTACCTGTGATTAAGCCCAGTATGAATGGGTCTGCACCCTAAGCTACTTCAACTTTTTCTTTGAACACTCAATACTATAAGAAAGTTAACCAGAAAGGAACAACCAGTATTCTCTTCTCCAATAAAGGCTACAGCCATTGGCCATGTTCACATGCCACACTAAGCCACAGTCCATCTTAAACAATGAACATTCTTCTGCTCCCATCCCCATCTCACAAGTGCTGCATGGGCAGTACAACCAAGGCATATTATGGCCCGTCATGTTGTACAAACACACGTTGTTTTAAGCCAGAAAAAAAACCACAGTTTGTTCTTGATTGGGTCACATTCGCAATTAAGCCAGGGGTCAGTAACGTTTGGGGGCATGCAGGTATATGTACAAACTAGAAAAACTGTTGCCAGGACCACACACACACTGCATACATACACAATGACTCTTCCCCGCTCCCCACTCAGTAATTAATTTGAAAATGATATTTTTGCTTTTATTCCCAAGCCTAGGTTGGCGGGGGGACAGGGACCTTCCTGGAGTGTGCAGCTGGGGAGGAAAGAGTTGACTTTCCTTTGCCAGCTTGCACACTCCAGCAAGCTTGTACTACCCCCAATATTTAGGCTTGAAAAAGTCTTGTTGGAGCCATTATGACTTAAGCCTGACTTGTGAACCATTTTACTGTCCAGTATCCAAGATGGACAAGGCTATTATTATTACTAATGCTATTTTTTAACACTTGTTTAGTGCTAACAGCATGCCAAGTCCTACATGGAACATTATGTCCACTGGACACTACAAGACTACGCAAATAGTATTATGCCAACTTTGCACATGCAGGGAGATTCTGAGTTGAGGCCCATTCAAGTGTGCTGCTCAACCTCATGCATTTGGGAGTCCCAATGTTGCATGGGGCCTATATCCTATGTGTCCCACTAATCTTCTAAGCTGGGTTTTAGATGAATCAAGGGAAAGGAAAAGGAAAAGGGAAGAATGACAAAAGTTGAAGAAGTTGAGACTAAATAAAGAAGCTGCAGAACAGATGAGGCAATAAGCAGTTGAATAAATGTTTGAATAAAAAGCAAATATAGCAGTCAGTTTATTTATATATGACATTTTTCACAAATTCACTGGGTTGCATCCAACAAAGTTCTATTTAGAGCAGGCCATTTAAAACTAAAAGGTCTAAGCCAGTCAAATTTATTGATTTCAGCGGGCCTACTCTGAGTAGGTCTAACATTGGACATATCTCAGTGTTTTCTGTGGGTCACAGAAAACAGACAATTAAAACACAGTAGCATAAACACCATAATAAAAAACATAATAGGTAGTAATTTAGCATTGACAAATGAATTAACAGTTTATTCAAATCATATAAAAAGTTCAAATAAGCATAAAGCATACTAATATGTCAATTAAGAGCATCTAATACTAATAATATCAACAGCATTATAAACATATCAAGCAATCTGTTCAGGAGTTCATTTAACAGCTCAAATCAAGTAACAAGATGAAAAGATACAGCAGTCTCCAACCAAGGCAGCTGAAGCATTATTTATTTATAAAGTTTTTATACCACTTAATAAAAATCTAAGCAGTTCAAATAAAAAATACAGGTTTCAATAAAGTGTAATAAAAGCTAGATAAATTAGATAGATGCAAAATACAACTGTGTATCACAAATAAAACTGAGCAGGGTATAAAACAAAAGCAAAATGAAAAACCAGCTTGGTTCAGGAGAGGCAATCCTGCTTAGGTATCCTGGTCCCAATCTGCTTTAAGAAAACATTGAATTTGGCTCAGTAGCTAATAGGAAGCCAGTTGCTGAACTACATGTGTTTACTGGGCTACAGCTCCCATCATCCCTGGCCAGGGGTCATGCTGGCCGAGTCCAGCAACATCTGGAGGGCCACCAAGTGAGCCACACCTGCTATACATAAACAGTGATGAGGTGGCAGCTATTCCAGCAGCGGGGGAACTGGGAAGCAGAGCTAACTCATCTCCCTCAAACTGTCACCTGGGGGCAACCATTCCATCAGACTGCCTCAGTGGGAGAGACAGGAAACAGAAGGCTCAGTCCACAAGGTTTTCTGGAGGCCAAGCTCCACCAGGTGCCTCCTGCCCCTGAACTTTGCCAACTGGTCCATATAGGAACAAATGTTTAGAAACCGGTGCCTGGGTTTTGGTTTTCCCTTGTGTGTTGTGTGTTTTTGTTTTTGGTTGTTTTTTTAAGTGTAAGCCTGTGAGTAGGTATGGTCTTGTTTTGATGGTGTGTAAGATGTTCTAGGACGCAGATGTTTAGGACGCAGGTGGCGCTGTGGGTTAAAGCCTCAGCGCCTAGGGCTTGCCGATCGAAAGGTCGGCGGTTCGAATCCCTGCGGCGGGGTGCACTCCCGCTGCTCGGTCCCAGCGCCTGCCAACCTAGCAGTTCGAAAGCACCTCCGGGTGCAAGTAGATAAATAGGGACCGCTTACCGGCGGGAAGGTAAACGGCGTTTCCGTGTGCGGCTCTGGCTCGCCAGAGCAGCGATGTCACGCTGGCCACGTGACCCGGAAGTGTCTCCGGACAGCGCTGGCCCCTGGCCTCTTAAGTGAGATGGGCGCACAACCCCAGAGTCTGTCAAGACTGGCCCGTACGGGCAGGGGTACCTTTACCTTTACCTTTTTAAGATGTGCTTAGAGACTTTTTGGCTGAAGAGTAGGCTATAAAAATCTTCTGAAGAAATAAAAAGTAAAATAATTTAAAATCCTGCTTTCGTTTGAGGTAAGACTCCCACCCACACTGGGATTCCAGCTATACCCCCAAACAGCAAGGTGAACCACAGACCTCTTTAGGCATGCTACCAGGGGTGTACCTATGGGATGGCAAGGTTGGCCCCCACCAAGGGCCCAGGCTCAGGGGGGCACACAAAAATTGCACCTCTCCACTCTGGCTCTTCTAGGAGCCTTGGCAGAGCTCCTTGCCAAGAGCATGAGGGGCACCAATACAGCTCCTTGCCAAGGGTGCAAAGGAGCCTAGGTACGCCTCTGAATGCTACCCTCCAGTGACAGAATGAGATCCGCCTCTCACTGTGATCGCCAGCCAAGAAACGGTGTCCTCACTACAAAGCTCTGTGAGAGGCAAGATGGGAAAGGCCTCTGCCTGGGGTGATGCCCTCATTGCTAGTTCAGTTTTCATTAAAGCATACAGTGCTCAAGGTAGCACAACACGCCTCATGCCCCAAAAGCAGACCTGAGCCCCCTGTGATCCCCCACAAGCTTCTGTAGCTGCTGAAAAAGTTACAGTTCCTGTGCAGATTCATCTCACAGCACTTCACTTCAGGGGGGCAAAGGAAGTGGAATCAGGAGTCCCCTGATAACAAATACTATCTCCATCACCACCCCTGTATCAGAGGTGGTATGATATGAGCCAGAGAAGCTATGCCACATGTAGACGTGTGGCAGAAAGCACAGCAGTGAGGGATGGGACTAAGGAGCAAGGGTGTGGGGATCAATGGGTATTTCCTGCCATAAGCAGAAGCAATTCTGAAACCAACAGTATTAGGCAAGTGTTCCTATATTATTCCACAGCACCAGAATGACGCAGCCTGCTTGGATGAGCTAGTGTGGTGATAGAATGGAATTCACCATTGGCTTCCTTGAAATGGAGAAGTGCGACAACAGAGCCCAGAGAAGGAAGCACATCACCACCAAGTAGCCAAAAGGCAAGCACGGCCTAGGAAATATTTATTTATTATTGCATTTATAGCCTAACTTTTTTTCCTAAGGAGCTCAAGGAAGGGTACATGGCATCTTCATTTAATCACCACAACAACCCTGTGAAGTAGGCTAGGCTGAGAAGCAGTGACTGGTCCAAGGTCACCAAGCTTCATGGTCAAGTGGGGATTCAAACCCTGGTCTCTCTGGTCCTAGCCCAGCAGACTAACCACTACACCACACTGGCTCTGAAGCAGCTGCTTGTGGTTCTCAGCCTCCTGGTCTTAAATCATGACAGAGAAGTTCACAGTGCAACATGCAACACTGATTTCTTATTTATAATGTTCTTCTGAAGAAGAAAAAACCTGCAAGGAGAAGTCCTTTTTGAAGGAAAGATGGGATATAAACGCAATAAAAAGAAACTTATAGATTCCAGTGTAGTGTTTCTCAAACTTGGATCTCCAGCTGTTGTTGGATTACAACTCCCATCATCCCTGACAACTGGTCCTACTAGGTAAGGGTCATGGGAGTTGTAGTACAAGAGCCGGGGATCCAAGCTTGAGAAACACTGCACTAGCGTTTCTCACCTGTTTTAATGTACAGTAAAGGCATCCATGCCAAAAACCCAAACAATATTTGCTACTACAGTTTCATCTAACTTGCTGCCAACTCTAAACTGTTCCAAAGTCTGCTGTGACTTTGAGTTGGTATCAGAGCCAAGAACAAGGGCTTGCACATCTACTCAGTGAGGACAATGAACCTGGAAAGAAATATGTCTCCAGTATATCATCTTATGGAAGCCAGAATACAATGTGAATGAAGTTAATTTTAGAAAGGGCACACGTGAATTCCAACTCTGCTGTGCAACTAAAATTATCTCCTATATTGAAGGATCAGTAGTTTTTAAGGAAGTAACCCAAGCTGCGGTATGCATGTCTATCCTTCAAGAACACTGCTAATAGAGCTAACACTTCACATTTAAGCCAGACAGATGAGGCATTTCTAGTCCACGCAGCAGCTTAACCAAACAGTCTACGTATAGTCTGCTTTTTCTTTTTCACCAAGCCTAGCTCTGCTCCCACTCCCATCAACCTATTGTCTCACATATTTACAGTTCAGCAAGAGTGCCAACTGTGCCTCATTCTCCACTGCCATAGGAAAAGGGAAACCAGAGGAAAAGCAAAGCAAATTATCTACAAGGAGTATGAGGTTAAGTTTCCACCTGCAGCTGAAATTCTGTAAAAAAACAAAACAAAACTGCACAGAAAATAGAGAAGCAGCACAATCACAGTAGTGGCCTATTTTCATTGAAAACTAAACCTTTCACAGGCCAAGTTCATCTGTTTAGCACTCTAGAAGCACATCTTATGCTTACTGACTCTGCAGAGAATTTCAGAAATCTCCCACAATCTGAGCTCACTTTAATTTTTTTAAAAAGAAGGATATTGGTACACGTGACTGACTTAGGAAACTGTAGAAAGCCTCTCACAATATGGCCATGCAGAGACAGACTCTGTTTGCATGACATGCTCCAGTGGCAAACCATTGTGTTGCTTGTCAGGGGTCACCAAGTAAAGAGTCCCCACTCTGCCAATCTTGCTTTTAACTGTAGAAAAACTCTTCCCCCCTCGGATGCCATAGAAATAATGACCACTACCTGCCTGCATTGGCACAGGGGAAAGCTCAAGCTAGGAGTTGATACAATGCGTTGCCCCATTTTGTTCATTTTCACAACCTAGAGCATCGATCTGAATAAGCTATGAGATATAAAAGATCAGCAAAAAAAATACCGCACTAAAAGGAGCAGTCTTAACACAGCCATTCACCAGCTTGGAGAAGGTGCCACAGAGGCAGCTTCAGCTGGCAATTGTGAGAGGTGCTTCTCATGAGACTCCAGATCAGGGGTAGGCAACCTAAGGTCCGTGGGCTGGATGTGGCCCAATCGCCTTCTCAATCCGGCCCGAGGACAGTCCGGGAATCAATGCGTTTTTACACGAGTAGAATGTGTGCTTTATTTAAAATGCATCTCTGGATTATTTGTGGGGCCTGCCTGGTGTTTTTACATGAGTAGAATGTGTGCTTTTATTTAAAATGCATCTCTGGGTTATTTGTGGGACATAGGAATTCGTTCTTTTTTTCCTTCTTTTTTTTCAGAATATAGTCCAGCCCACCACATGGTCTGAGGGATGGCCCACGACTGAAAAAGGTTGCTGACCCCCTGCTCCAGAACAAATGAGACAGGACTTATCATGCTAATAAGGCAAAGGACATTCTACTGGCAAGACTTGAGCCACCCAGCTTAAGGAACATAGGAAGTGGCCTTATACTAACTCAGACTGGGGGGCTCTTCAGCATTATATACTGACTGGAAGTGGCTCTCTGGGATTTCAGGCCAGGGTTCATAGCAAGCTGGTACACTATTCCTTAATTCTAATATGCCCATCCCACCATCTCTCTCTAAGCCTCTATTCTGTACTTGGCCCCAAACTAGTGGACCTCAGAGTTCAAGAAAAAAGTGAAGGAGAATTCCTAAGCTTGAAATATGCCCACCCTGACAAATAAGAACAACCAAAACTCCTTTCTTGGGTAGCTCTTGAGTTTATGAAAGATCCACTGCGTTTTCTTAAAATTTCAAGTTTCATTTTATGCCCAAAGACTCCATGCAAGTAACAATCAACTAAACAAATCATAGTTAAATCAACGACAGATACGAGCCGTACCATATTAATTCCATTAATTAAAACCAGCCAGAATAAAATAGAAAAGGTGTTCTATGCACTCTCTGCATAAATATTTTCAACATTTTTAACATTTGCTACTGAAAGAAACACCATTGGCATGATCAATATGCACAGTCAATGTTGATATGAAGTTTCTACATGCAAATAAGGGGTGGGGTGGTAATAACTAAGGAAATAGAGACTAACAAAAGTCAGGCATATCAATGGAAGTACTTACCAAGACACTTGAAGGGAACAACAATGTGGGTGTGGCCTTTGCACTGCTTCTTGCCTGTTTTACACCAGTTTTCAATGCTGACTGGCTCATTGGCTTCCACCACATTTGTAATCTGAAGCTCTGGATAAATCTATTTTAAAAGTGAAAAGAAATACTATACACATGGAGAATTGATAGACTCTTGGCAGGAGAGAGGAAAAAAACAACATTTTAAGAAGGAAAGATAACTCCTTAAGGGACACAAAATGTGCAAAAAGCCTGTTATGTTTATCGAAATAAGAAACTAGGTCAACAACAGGCCAGTTCACATGTAATGCCAAATCCCCATTTGGCATTACATGAACGACCCTTTTTCTCGCACATTCCCTTTTGCCTCCTCCTTCCCCCTTCACTTCACATATTCTGCTTTCCTAAGTAATTGTTTATTTAACATAAACCATAACTTACTTCTACACTTGAATAAGCAAACTATAGTTTGCATGAGTGAATTCTGGTTGTGCCTTGTGGTGTTATATTAAACACATAGATATTTAAATTGAACACCACTGAGACCTGACCATCTCCTATACAGATAAGGAAATTCCTGAAGGTAGTATTCTGGGCTTGAAAATACTCCAGCCTTGGAAGTTGCAGAAAGATCAAATTTTATCAAGGGTAAAATGGACCTTTCAAGAAAAAAAATATCCCAAAATTCACAATTGCCAACACAATGATGCTGGTTCTTTGCTTCCTAAGCACAAGAACATATGCATGACTTACACATATGCTGAAAGCTTCCTCCTTTATTTGCTTGGGTGGGCACTATCAGATTGTTGCTACCAATGCAGCACCTTAAAGAAGCCGAAACACGCTGCTGTTGTAACACCAATCACCTAGCACAGCCATGACAGTGGCTTTGGGGTTAGTATCCTGGGTGACACGGCCAGGTCAAACACAGGAAATGCGATTGTATCAGGTGCACCTGCAACCTTAAGGCCAGAACCTGCAGCTTACAGTCATTTTTTTGTCACTTCTGCTCATTGATGCATTATCACTGAAGTTAACAGTCATCAGGATCTAAATGATGGTTGAACTATCACTACTTACCTCAGGTAACAAGGCAACTAGTGATATGCAGTGTGTGTGTGTACGCACGCACGCACGCGCGCACGCACACACACACACACACACACACATACATGCGCGCGCACACACACACACACAAAGAGAATGTATGTCATTGCAAATACTTCAGAATAGCTAGGCAGAGAAAGGAATGCAATCCCCAAACCTTTTACAATGGAAGCCTTTGCAAAATGCTGAACAGACAAGAGTAACATAAATCCAGTGCGTATGAGTTTTCATGCACAGGGGAAGTACGTCACAAGTGGGACTTCCTCATGATCTCTATGTTGTGGCAAAGTGCTTTGCAGAAGGGACTGCACTGCAGTTGGGAAATTTAGCTGAAGTTATGAGTCATCAGGATCTAAACAAAGGTTGCACCATCTACAAAGAATGATTGCTTACCTCCTGGCAGTACTGCAGAATCTCTTCTTTCCTTTCAAAACAGCTATTTGTCCCAAAGGTATCAGGTTCCCATTTTCCAGTCTGGATATTGACATGCATATTAAGCTTTCCACAGAACATGGCAATCTGAGGCTCAGCCACAGCAAATCCTGTTCCGGCATTGGCAGCAAGTGCCTATGGAGAAAAAGAAGTTAATGTTACACACAAGTAGCTTTTTCATATTTTTATTTAAGAAATTTATATCCCACCTTTCAGGGCAAAGATCTCCCAAGGGAGGTTATAAACATAATAGAAGTATAAAACGTGTGTTAAAATACATATAAAACGATCCAATTACAAAACTAAAAACAGCAGCAGTTAAAAGCCCACCACACTTTCACCATGAGTTGAGGAAAAGAACTTTGGAAAGAAAAGAACTGAGGAAAGAACTTTATACTTCATAAAAACAACCCTCTCTTGCACCATGAATATGGCGAGCATTCAGAACTTGAAAACTTCTTCTCACTGCAATGCAGCATGACAGACCAATGCAAACCTACTACTGGTCCTGATAAGCTAAGCTGCATGACCACACTTCCAGGGGACTGTTGCTCCTTCTGCTCACTGGAAGGAGAATACAAGGCAAATTGGTCCTTAAAGCCACCTATTAATTCCTTCCATTGGTGTGTGTGTCATGCATGTCTTTCTTTACTGATAAAAGTGACCCTTCTTCAGCATTTCAAAACAGACAAAGGAATTCAAACACATTTCCTTAATTAGGAAGGTGGTGTGTGAATACATCCAAGTATGTGTATATAACAGCCACATTTGGACCACCATATCTCAGATTGGTGGCACTGTGGTCTAAACCACTGAGCTTCTTGGCTTGCCGATTAGAAGGTCAGTGGTTCGAATCACCGCGATGGGGTGAGCTCCCATTGCTCAGTCTCTGCTGCTGCCAACCTAGCAGTTCGAAAGCACATCAAAGTGCAAGTAGATAAACAGGTACCACTCCAGCAGGAAGGTAAACAGCATTTCTGTGCGCTGCTCTGGTTTCATCAGAAACGGCTTAGTCATGCTGGCCACATGACCCAGAAAAACTGCAGATAAATGCCGGCTCCCTCGGCCTGTAAAGCGAGATGAGCGCTGCAACCCGAGTCGTCTGCGACTGGACTTAACTGTCAGGGGTCCTTTACCTTTTTATCTCAGATTATTAAACTAACATATGTTCAAGTCTTTGTTCATGCATAGATCTCCTTTGCTCCTCCCTTCAGCTGATAGTTGCCATTAAACCTATTTAACTATTTCTTCCAAAATGAAAAAGAAGGTTACAGCTTCAGAACAAGTGAATATACTAAACCGTAGTTTGAATCTGGTTTAACATCTTGGCTTGTACTGAAGCTAGCAGCCTTGTTTTCCCACTTTGGATGAAATGTGAAACTACAGTTAAAAGGCTCCCTGGTTTAACTGCAGTTGACAAAAAAGCAAGGAACCAAGGGGCTCCATGCACAAGCAAGACTTGCTGCATATCTCAGCTTAACAAGGCAAGACATGATTGCCTGAACCAGTTCAAAAAGACAAGATAATTTCAGGCTAAACTAAGCTGCCCCTGGAGAAAAAGGACTTGATCAGTAAAGATGCAACAGCATTCACTGTCAATGCCAGAAGTTATGAATTAGCAGAGCTGAAGAGCTTCACTATAGCAGCTTCGCTCTGCTGCTGTTCCCCAAAAAAGATCAACTTGAAGGGTACAATTTTAGATGGTGAAACAAAATCTTCATCATTACTGTTTGCTATTTTCAACCTTCATTACAATTTTCAGTTCCCTCTGAGAATCCAATATGAGAGGGCAGAAAGTAAATAAGCAGGGTTTTATCAGGAGAGACTAGTTCATCTCCAGGATCCAGCATAGTGATGGTTCACAATTTGCGAATAGGAAATATGCCTATTAATTTGACTTAATATTTTGTGTGTGTGTATATACATATACATACATATACACCAACACTAGCACCTATACCAATAAACCTAGTATACTTGGTGACTAATTATTTAATAATGTATCCCATGATGGTTTCAGTGTTATCCATAACACATTATAAAGAAGATGACAAATATTTAGTAAGACCAACAAATTATTCTCTGCCTGATGCAAGGAAAGCCAAAGGTTTTGACATATACAACACACTACAGGTGTGGAAGTTTGGAAACTCAGCCTAAACCAGACATCAATACACCAGTACTGGACCAGTGACCCAAATGGAGAATTTGTGATTTACTACTTTGTTCTCTCAGAGGAGGATTCCTTCCAATACTTTGCCTAAATTAGGAAGAAAGTTGTTTGGCCCCAACACCAGGAATATTCTTAATACTTATAGAAAACAGCCTCACATCCTCTTTGGGAAGGGAGGGACAGCATTAGCACAGGAAGGAAAGAAGAAAACACAATGGCATAGAGAGATTCGTTTATAAAGGCTCAATATTTGGGATAAGAGACTTCTTTCAGGGGCAGCTTGACAAATTTATTGAGATGAATGACTTCTGTCTTAAACAATCTTGCACATTAACTGAGAAATGGTTGGCTTTAGCCTCAATAACCAGCCTGTTATGAGTGTGCTCTGTCCTCTGAACACATTGTTAAGTCACTGTAGAATCAAGTCAAGGGAGCCTGATCCCTTGAATTGAATTCTTGCAGGCAAGTCTGAGAATCCATACCATAAACCTCTTGTTCTCCACACTTGTGTAGCTTCTCATTCATACTAACAAGCAATGCCAAGTACCAACTCCCTATGCCCATGTCCTCTGGAGACCCTTCCACCTTTCTCCTCCTTATCCCTTTGGGCTCAAAGGCAGTCTTCCATCTACTGTATTGGGAAGCCAAATATTTTTTCTACCCTTGAGCTATGGTATCCCACTTTCAAAGTACCTGCTATAGACCTGGAACGTTCAAGTCTTAATTGCCTTCCTAGACTACAGAATCCATTTACTACAGAAAAGTAAAGGGAGTCTGAAATGAATATAAAATAAAGGCTGTACTCCCTTCTTTGCCTTCATGTAGCTTCTCCATTAAGCAAAATCTGTTTACAACTGACAAAAGTTGCATGCAGGGCACACTGATTTCTAGTCTGTAGGCTGATTAAAACAAGCCTTTCTACCACACACTATGGTATTCACATACAGGACTTGAACAACCTGGAATTACTCAAATATCAGGGGAGGACAAATGCAAATGCCTGTCGTTTGAAGACCATATTAGCAAGCAAATGAAACGTTTCAGAAAGAGAGGGTGGAACAGTGTTCAGTGCCAGGAGAAACAGGAGACAGGGCGTGTCTGGAATGTTAACCTTGGGTGTTCACATGCTGCATTGTGCAGAAATAGTCCTGGACTTTGACTTATAACATGCAAAGGATTTTATAAGGCCTATCCTACTGTGAGCCACTGTAATTTTCTTTCTTAGAATGATACTAACAAATGTATACAGCAAAACCAAGTGCAAGAAGCTGCAAGGTCAGCTATGCCTATTAGAAATTCATCCAAAATTTGTTCTGAACCAGCATGAACCTTGTTCAAACAGAGATCTTTAAGTCAAGAAGATGCTGTGTTTAAACATTAATGCTGAAGTGTTTATTTTAGCCATCTTTTCAGCTTATCACCACATTACTAAGGGAAGCTTATCCCATTACTAAGGGAAAGGTATCGCTCCTCCTTGGATTGTTCAAATAGTTTGCATATCACTGGAGACAGGTTGCCATAGAGACATTTAAAATACTTATTCGCAACTGAATAAGCTAAATGAGTCACTCACCCTCAAGATGTTTCTGTTACCTAAAGCAAGTTCAGGTAGATATATGAACCACAGAAAAGAACATTTCATGTCCAGCAGTACAGGTCAGTGCTTAGCCAATATCATGTACACAACATTTTGAGCATCAGAGTCCAATCAGGCTGCTTAAAGCATTCAATTATCTTATGCTAATCATCCAAGCATATGGACATTACACATGGGGCAGCATACAAATGTCCTAAATAAAAAACTATATAAATAAATAAGTCACCAAAATCAGCTAAGGGTTGTACATCCTTTCATAAGCCTAGCCTAAGTGTTCAAGTCAAGACCAACCCACATCACACACATCAGTTGTATGAAACAAAATTACAGTTGTTCATAAACCCAGACACACACATGTTCCAACTGAATGTGAGACATGTTAGACCTTCTAATTAAACAGAAGTTACAACAAGGATTTAAAGATCACGTACATTACACAAAACAACAAGTGGCAATCCCAGGATTGTGGGAGTGAGTAGAGACTGAACTTCCTTCCTTTCTGCCAGAAGTTTTGATCTGAGGACAAAAAAGTCCTTTCTTAACCCAATAGCAGGTTTCACTCTCATGTGTGGCTGAAAAACCTCCTACTAGGTTCATCTGTGACATCCCACTAGTATGTGCTCTCCCACCACCACAGCAAAAAGCCTTCAAGGCTTTTCTTTAGATGTTCTGGACATTTTCTGCCAAATTCTGCTGTAAATTTGCTTTCCACAAAGACATATTCTGCTCTGTAGTAACTTCATTGAAATGAACAGTTTGTGCATTTTCCCAATCCAGGGCAAACCTGGTGAAGCTTGCTTTTTTTTCCTGAACAAAGTCAATTTCAAAAATTTCCACTGAGCTGCAAAATAAATAATCAAGAATTCACATTAATCTGAAGGCTGGAAGGGGGCACAGATAGGAGGAAAATTCCAGGATGGGGGTTGTTGTTTTTTTTCCAATGTCTTCACATCCAACCACAATATTTATTTATTTTTCATTTTTAATGTCTAGCTTCTTTAATTGCTCCGCTTTACAACTGTTTCTATGCCACCAGCAGCCAGTGGAGATGAAAAGACTTTTAATCATGTTGCCTGGAATGGAGAGAATTGCAATCCAGCCAACAGGCTGCTAAACTATGTGTTTCCTTCAAAACAGCAGCAGGTTCTACAATGGCATTTGCACAGCTGAGGCAGGTCTCTGAAATTTTCGTTGGCCTGGGTGGTGACCTAACTGCTCTTTGTTTTACTTTATGCAGGATGCAAAATTTGTCGTGAGTGCATGCTTAAGTATTTATGGTGATTAGTGGTGCAATCTAAGTACATATGGAAATAATGTTTACTTAAAAGCACATTAGTCCTTATCATTTAGCCTCAAAATCAACCAATACTGAGACCAGAGTTTTTACATCAGCAATCATAGCTTTTAACCAGCCCACCCCCGCGTGGTGGTTCATATGAGGCAAGTGATGTGAAATCTCAATTTTTTTTAATTGGAAAAGGTTCTGATGCCCTGAGTAGATCCTATTTAGTACATTTGCTTGACTTATTTAGCACAGTGGTACCTCTGGATGCGAACAGGATCCGTTCCGGAGCCCCGTTCGCATCCTGAAGCGAACGCAACCCGTGTCTGCTCATGTGCAGGTCACGATTCGCCACATCTGTGCATGCGCGTGACATCATTTTGAGTGTCTGCGCATGTGTGAGCGGCGAAACCCAGAAATAACGCATTCCATTACTTTCAGGTTGCCACGGAGCATAACCTGAAAACGCTCAACCTGAGGCATATTTAACCCGAGGTATGACTGTACTGTAAACCAAACAGGGAAAAAATGCATAATTTACATACTGTGCATGGCAACCAATGCCGGTAGTGTAGATTTTGGCTCATCTCTGTCACCGCCCCCCCCCCAAAGCTCAACAACTTTTGAAATATGGTAACCCTAGAGTTAGAAGCTAAGTTTTTGGAAGGGGGCTTAATGAAGGAACAAGAGAACAGCAGTTTGAATTCTCCCCAACAATCATCCTGATTCCCATCTGCATTTGACTTTATTAGTCAGCAGGCCCCAGACTCCACTACAACAAAAACTAAGTTGAGAGACTAATGGAAGACCTCTGAATGCAGGATGCTGTGTGAACAAGTTTTTATGTTAGACAATAGCAATAAACTCCTGAGATTAGTATGCATTGTCACTCTGCAGAGCACTTCTAACAAAACTTAGATTCAAGTTCACCCATGAGACACCAAAGAGGATTTGTCAAAGCAAACACTTGGTGTCACATCTTGTAATTGCAGCATGAACTAACTGGAAGAGTGAGACTATTGGTTCTAATATTTAAGAAGGCACACAGCAGCATCACAGACTTGTGCACATTAACTTGGGTTGGAATCAACTGAAATAGATTAACCCAAGCCACTAAAACTGGGACAATTTATATAAGGCTATTCAGAACAGAAAGACTTTGGTACAAACAACTGCAATCTTGGAGGCAGGGGGAGATTTGTTTACTTGCAATTCTACCAACATATTTACATTATTTATAGGCTACCCTAAAACAAGAAATTATCTGGATGGATCACATAATAAAGCCACAGGCTTCTAAAAAGATTTAAATCAGATCTAAAAACTGGAGAGCGAAGAATAATCAACAGGGTCACACTCCCACCTCCCCCACCTCTCTCACAAAGGCTATCCAACAGAGCGATCAAGGCAATTTCATTATTAAAAGCAGAACTAAACCTCAATTTAAATGGATCTACTTCATCCAAGAGTGCTTAGATTTGGCTAGCAGCCACCCACTCCAGCACTTTGCCCATGGAAGGGATGTTACCCAGCACCCTGTTGCTGCTCAGATCTTCTGGGTTTCACGGAGTGACAATCTGAACAGCCTAATCCTGTTCCCATTTCAGCCTTATGAAATTCAATCATAGGTCCCATTCTGTGGAAAGACAAGTTCACATTTAAACTGTACACATTGTCAACGTACGTGCGTAAAATTAACCCTTTTCAGTGTACTCATCCATACAATACATATTAAATAATACATGTGTACATACTTCTTGTTCACCAAATGCTACAGCACAAATTTCATGAAATGTGTAATGTGACTTGGAGTTTCACTCTGATCCATAAGCAATTTCTGGTTATCAGATTACTCCTTTGTAAAATGTGAACCAAACAAATTCCTCTTCTATTGCTAGTTCAAGGTAAGCTTTTCCAGCAGCTGTATCAATTTTCTATAATGAGGCTGGGATCACTTCCCAGACCCAGCCAGCCAGCCATCTAATCTTTGCTAGAGATAATAACCTAAGCCGGAAACTGATTTTACCAGGCTGGGGAGACAGTAGATATGTGTAAATAAAATAAGACGTGTTCCACAAAGCACGATGTCACTGAATGTAAACTTCTAGTTTGTTTGCATTTAGACAATCCAGAAAGGCTTGATGTGGACACAGGAGTTGTCCTAACTACTGCTAATAATTCAGCTGTGGCTCCTTGTATTGAATTGTATTTAAACCTCATGTCTGGCAAGAACACAAACAAAAGGGCTCCTGTCCTGCGGTTCTCAGTCAAGTATGAACTGTCAGAGTGAGAGAGGCTGGCCAGTAAGATGTCAACTGAGCATGTCAATGTGCTGGTTGCAAAGGAGAGAGTGACCACTGGTTAGCTGCAATAGTTATCTCCTAAAATAATACTAGGTGCTGGGACTTAAGAATTGAACTATTTCATGGGAAGAATTTAGTCCTTAAAGGAAGTGGGGGGAAATCATTCACTGAGTTTGTACGTATCCTATCAATTTCCTCCAATGATGTCATGAAAGGACTACATGAGGCTGCCATATTTGTCCATCCAGTCCAGCATTGCCTTCACTGTTAGTGACTCTCTAGGGTTGTGGGTCACTATGCCTTTTCTTCAAAGCGCTGTAACAGCCTACAGGCATAATTTCAGCACTTCTTCTTTTAGCGTTGTGCCTAATTTTTTCCGGGATATTTAGTGTATTTTGCTGTTATGTATCGATTCACTACTTGTGGTTTCAATTGTAATTTGTGTAACCACTTAAATTTTTTAATACTAAACGAAACAAAAACAAATGAGCGAAATGAAACAAATTGAACAACAATGACTTCTGCCTTAATTAGACTGAGAATCGTCATAGATGCAAACTCCTACATGTGAAGAACTTTGATGGACTCCAAATTCAACCAGCATGGCCAATGGTCAGGGATGTTCTGAGTTTAAGCCCAGCAACAACTGAAGAGTCACAGGTTCTCTGCCCTGTTTTAAAGTCACAACCACTTCATTACATCAAGAGCTTTGACCAATCAGCTTTTATGATCCATCTTCATTTAAGCTAGATGTAACAAGAATTAATCACTACCATTACTTTTGATTTAGCCATGAAAAGCTTAGTTACATGAAGCAATGCTGCAAATAAACCAGCCAAGTGTAGTTTGAGCCAATCTGTAGTATAAAGTACGCTGACATTTTTCTTTAGATCTTATGTAGAATTAGCCATAAATTTCAGAGTACTCAACCCATGGGAATGTCTGTTCTAGAACCATTCAGAGGTTGAATAACCTTTCAGTAATGCATTAGCTCTCACTTTACTTCAAAGTACTGGAAATTCCAGCAGTTTCTTTGGAGCACTGATGAAATTCACTCTCTTCAGCAAGGACAAAGAATTTGTTCCTAGGAAATTGATCCTTAGAGATCGTATGCGTTCAGGAGCTAGCCTCAAGTATTCCCTTCTGCACCAACTCCCCAGCACTTGAAAAAACACTGGGAGGCAGAAAGAACACACAAGACTACAAACCTTTCCTGGCTGTAGACTTTAATCTCTGAGGTCACAGTCATACATTCACTGGATATTGATTTATTATTATTATTATTATTATTATTATTATTATTTACACAAATACAGTAGATCAAGTTCACATTATGCTTCAGGTTCATATATGGTTCACCTGCGATGTGCATGCCTTTTAGGATGAGACTAAGGAGGTAGATGTAGAAGGTTTTTAATCCATCAGTCTTCTGAAATTATTGTTGGCATGGAAAGAATTTTGCATTGTGCTTCAAACTGTTTTTTCCTAGTTGCTCTTCCTGCCTTTATTCAGCGGCTAGATGGCTTGAGCTCAGGAAGACTAATTAATGCCTAACATAGCAAGCCATAGATCTAAAGATGAGCAACTCTTTTAAGCTTTAGTATTTTTTATTTTTTAAAAAAGCTAGTATATGCAACAACACACTCAGGCAAGAGGGGAATAATTATTGTTTGTAGTCAGATCTGGTGCACCTAGATAATACCAGCCACTGTCTGACTTTGAATTTAAATAGTGCATAACAACGTACTTCTCTGGTTTTCTGGAATTTGTTTCACCCGATTTCTATAGGAAGCCCTAGTGCACAGATCCACTCTATGGCCGACATCAAGGTTCAAGGGAATATGCTACCATCACCCAATCTTAATGCCTTTTAGGAGGCAGCACAGGCATGTGTAAGCAAC
Organism: Podarcis cretensis; assembly: GCF_951804945.1. Taxonomy (NCBI): domain Eukaryota; kingdom Metazoa; phylum Chordata; class Lepidosauria; order Squamata; family Lacertidae; genus Podarcis; species Podarcis cretensis. Next base: position 17,940,318 of record NC_137185.1, read on the forward strand.
TCAGCTGTACTCCATTTTATTTTGTAGTCTTAGACAGAAAAATACCTTGGAAGAATGCATTAGCCTTTTGGATTTTTACATTTCAGAAGTGGATGTTGGGAACATCATGGCTGCATTTTTCTTCAATATAGTTTTTCAATATGGAAATCTATTAGTACTTCTCATTATAATTGTTATAATAAAGTTGCTGTGGATATATACTGCACTGTTAAAATAAGTTTTGCTTCCTCAGCATGGACACCGTACATAATTAGGGCACATTGAATTTTTCAAATTCCCAAAATGAGGGGTGCTAAAAAGTTGCAACATGACTTGGGAATTCAAAAGAGTTTAGTTTTAGTTTTGCTTGGTAAATAACTATTTACTTTTGAATGTTTCTGTGACATTTCCAATAATTTTAAACTTGATTTGACTTAAACTTGACAAAAAAAACTGATGAAACTTGATTATTTTTCTTATTAACTGATGTAATTACTTCCTAATGTTGTTTTATGATTACAAGGTAATGTTGTATGCTTATCAGGACATGTTTTATGCAGAGAAACTATTTTTTAAAGAACATTACCTGACATTTTTAGAAGGTAAAGTAAAAATTCTTTGGTTTTTCTATAGCAGTTTATGCGCTTTTTAATCAAACATAGATTTACCAAGCTAAATGTTGTCCAACCACAAAAGTAATAGCAGTTTTGAATTCCTCATATCCAAAAACATATTTTGAAGACCTGTCACTGAATAAATTTGCAAAAATTAAGTTTGACCCATAAAATGACAATCTAATCATGTATATCATTGACATGTTTATATTTTGTTTCTCTTGCCTGTGTGAATGAGTGTAAATTGTGTGTACCAAAACATCTGATGAGGCGGGCTCTTGTTCACAACAACTTATGCCACCATAAGCCAGTAATTTGTAGGTATTCAAAAACAGTCTGGTACATTACTTACTTAAATGTAAGCAAAAAGATATTTTTCTTTGAATTCCTCAATCTTCTTGGATATCCAAGGAATATGACAGTACCAGGACATCAGATACAAGATTTGTCCCAACACGAATAATCAAACAAATTAACTGTCAAGCCATGGTATTTTTTATGTAGTATCAAACTTAGTGATACTCCTTTAAATGTGCATGTTGCTACTGGAGTTTATTTTCTTTTTGCATGCATTTAGATGACTCCTGTTTGACTGAAGCAATGTCAAATCTTGATACATATGTGCATTAGATAAACAGATCAGTTTTACTGGTAGAATTTAGTGCAAAGCCAAAGGACTCATTCAAGGTCATGGTAATTACTCTGACTGGATTAGCACCTATCCCTCCTCCTCCCACTAACCTCTGTAATTAGTCTTATAGGATGATAAATTACCGCTTTCCCACAGGAATTATGAAAGTTTAATCCACAAAGAAAGCTAAAGAAGTTGCCTTTGTTTTAGAGTTACGCACTTTTTGGAAGGAGTCAGCTCCCTGCTCCCCCCTGCAATGCAATAAAACATTTAACAATTGTTCAGCGTCCCCAGAAACATTTTTTTTTACAAGGAGTTCATAACTTCTTTTAAAAAGGTGAGTACCAGGAACAGTCTTTAGACTCCTGGGTATTCCTTGCTTCTGACCTAGATTATTTCAACTGTGGGCATCCTGCTTCAAAAGTAGGACTTCTCTTTTGCAATGAGAACTGTTAAAAGAACGTGACTAAGATATGCTGCAGTTCTGCTTGATCTATGTGGATAATATGAGTCTGTCTGTTGCTGACACAGCAGGCACTGCAAATCTAACCATACAAATTAATAATAATAACAACAACAACCATTACTCTTATTGCTACTATTACTATTACTACAGTGGGACCTCGGGTTAAGAACTTAATTCGTTCCGGAGGTCCGTTCTTAATCTGAAACTGTTCTTAACCTGAAGCACCACTTTAGCTAATGAGGCCTCCTGCTGCCACCACGCCACCGGAGCACAACTTCTGTTCTCATCCTGAAGCAAGCCTCTTAACCTGAGGTACTATTTCTGGGTTAGCGGAGTGTGTAACCTGAAGCGTCTGTAACCCAAGGTACCACTGTATGTACCACTACTACCATCACATTACGCAGCAGCAACAACAACTATTGTTATTGTTATTATTACTATTACTACTACCATCACATTATGCACACAAACATTCATCAATTGGGAGAATAAATAAAATACAACCTTTTTTAATTAAAATGCCCAGTACCCCAGGATTTCAGCAAACTCTTAGCCTTAACAGGAACCTAAAGGCAAACACTATAACTGTGCAGCCACATCACCTCCAAACTAACAAATTCGGTGGTCACAAAGTTGTGAGATCAAGCTATGATCTTCCGAGTAAAAAAGCTACCCAGCACTTAATATAGCCATAAACACACACACACACACCCCACTCAAAACCAATGAAAAACTACAGGTGGCCTGCTCTATTCAACAATTATACATATTCAGTGCTGGAATTAACATCTCTGAATATTTACATGTTTAGTTACTGATTAGAGGTCATATCCTCTTTGAAACTATGTCCAGGTACATGAGGCAGTTAATGTGGAAACACAAAATGAGATATCTGATCTGCAAAATGGTGCTGAATTCGCATTTCAGTCTTTCAAAGATAATTGTAACTGGCACAGGCCTATAGAAAGTCATCACCCAGTATACCATAGCAAGGGATTCTCTTTTATTATGGTAAGCATTGTTTGCATTTCAGAGATAACACATTAAAACCATGACCTAGAGAACCATGACCTTTTTTTTCCTAGCCAAAGATGTGTTTGCCAACCACTGCTCCAGACTATAGATGTCTCTTTTTTACTACATGAAAAAGTACTAGAAACAGTAACTCAAAGTCATGGAGCAGATATTGTTTAGGACTTTATAGCATGGATTGATAAACCCTAGACTGAATGGCATACTTGCCATTGCATCAACAAGGTGAATCTTTGTTCATTTCACATTGATAATGCTTTTGAAAGCTTGGCAACTTCAATTGAAATGTATTTTGTTACAAAATGAGACTTACGAGTCAATATATTCATATGTTTGCTGGCATCACCACCTACATTACACAGGAACAAGTTACCTTGGTATCATATAAGGCTTAACTCTTGCTTTGAATGGATTAATAGAATGATGAGCCTGTGACTCAGTATTTACTTGCTAGCACAAAGCACTGTCCCTACGTTCAGTGAAAATGCCATTCATTTATACTTAAACTGAGGGAGGGAGGGCAGGAACACCTTATAATGTGTGTTATGCTTATTTTGCCTTGAGCGCAGGGGTCATGAATCAACAGCTGCTTGCTGACCCATGCATTCCTGGCAAAATGAAGGCAACACATTTCACAAATGAAAAGGAACTTATTATTTCCTATACTGCAAACTCCATGGACAACATTTATAAAGTATGAAGCAGCCCATACAGCTGATTTTAGTGCAGACTCTCCAGGTGCCAGAGTTTTCGGAATATATCCACAGGGGCAAATCAGTGTGCTTTCACACATACAAAATCTGGAAAACCCTTGTGCATGTGTTACACTGGGAATATCTGCTTTGTTCTCCTGAGGCATATGTTTCATTTTTTAAAAACAGGGCTTCCCAAACTTGGGTCTTCAGCTGTTTTTTGAATTTTTGAATTGCAGTTCCCATCATCCCTGACCACTGGTCCTGAAAGTTAGGGATGATGGGAGTTGTAGTCCAAAAACAGGTGGAAACCCAAGTTTGGGAAACACCATTTTGAAATCTTGCCCACAATGTCAGAGGAAGAAGTTGTGAAAAGGGGAAACTCTAAATAGCAGTGATTCACTACAGTACTTCCCAATTCCTGGGGAACCACTTTCTGGTTCTTTCCCACAACCCTCACTATGAAATTTCTCTCTGCAATTATAAAGGGCTTCTAGATAAAAAAATATATTTAAATTTAACACAGATTATATGAAAGTTATGGATGAAACTTTAAATATCTTCTTTTTTATAATATTTATTAAATTTTAGTTTAACAATAAAATACATAGGTAATAACACAATCTTTTCCCAAATTCCACATTTCATGTTCATCTTTGGACTTCCTCACAACCCTTGTTCCTGCTTTCTAAACTCATAAATTTTACCAGCAAATTATTAACTTAATTTAATTCATATAACATAATTTTTCAATATTAATATCTCAAATTTTAAGATTTAACATACTCTTATCGAAACTTAATTATAAAATGTTACTTGCCCAAAATTTATCTTTTCATCTTCCAATTAGATTTAAATTTATATTCTTTATAACTAGTTTGTTGAAGCCATGTTTTTGCTAATCTTACATCTTTCTTAACAATCATACAATTTACAATATTTTTGTAGATAGTCCTTGAATTTCTTCCAGTCTTCCTCCACCAGTTCTTCTCCCAGGTCTCGGATTCTGCCCGTCATCTCCGCCAGTTCCATATAGTCTATCAGTTGCATCTGCCATTCTTCCAGTGTGGGTAATTCTTGAGTTTTCCAGCTTTTAGCGATGAGTATCCTTGCTGCTGTTGTAGCGTACATAAAAAAGGTTCGATCCTTCTTTTGCACACTCTGACCAACAATGCCCAAGAGAAAGGCCTCTGGTTTCTTAAGGAAGGTATACTTAAATACCTTTTTCAGTTCATTATAAATCATTTCCCAGAAGACCTTCACTCTAGGGCAAGTCCATCAGAGGTGAAAGAATGTTCCTTCAGCTTCTTTACACTTCCAACATTTATTATCAGACACATGGTATATCTTTGCAAGCTTGACTGGGGTCATGTACCACCTGTAAATCATTTTCATAATATTTTCTTTCAAGGCATTACATGCCGTAAATCTCAAACCTGTGGTCCATAACTTTTCCCAGTCAGCAAACATGATATTGTACCCTATGTCCTGTGCCCATTTTATCATGGCTGATTTGACCGTTTCATCCTGTGTATTCCATTTTAACAGCAAATTATACATTCTTGAAAGTATCTTAGAGCTGGGTTCTAACAGTTCTGTTTCTAACTTTGATTTTTCCACCTGGAATCCTACCTTTTTGTCCAACTTGAAAACTTCTTTAATCTGAGCATAGTGTAGCCAATCTCGCACTTTATCTTTTATTTTCTCCATACTCTGCAACCTCCAGTTATCTCCATCTTTTTCTATTATTTCCCAATATTTCGGCCATTTGGCCTCCATATTGAGTTTTTTCAAGGCCTTAGCCTCCATTGGTGATAACCCCCTTGGGGTCTTGTTTTCCAATAAGTCTTTGTATTTCAACCAGACATTAAATACTGCTTTTCTGACAACATGGTTCTTGAAATTCTTATGTATTTTAGCCTTGTCATACCACAGATATGCATGCCACCCAAACGCGTTGTTGAATCCTTCCAAATCTAAAACATCAGTGTTCTCAAGAAGTAGCCAGTCTTTCAACCAGCAGAAGGCTGCTGATTCATAATACAACTTTAGGTCTGGCAGGGCAAATCCCCCTCTTTCTTTAGCGTCAGTTAATATCTTAAACTTAATTCTGGGCTTTTTGCCCTGCCAGACAAATCTTGAAATATCTCTCTGCCACCTCCCAAAACACTCCATTTTGTCCACAATCTGCAAAGTTTGAAACAAAAATAACATTTTTGGCAATACATTCATCTTAATTGCAGCAATACGTCCTGTCAAAGAAAGTTTCAGTCTTGACCAAGCATCTAAATCCCTTTTAATTTCAGACCAACATTTTTCATAATTATCTTTGAATAAGTTCCTGTTCTTCGCTGTTATATTTACCCCTAGGTATCTCACTTTTTTAACCACATTTAATTCTGTCTCTTTCTGAAACCTTTCTGATTCTGAAGAAGTCAAATTTTTTTCCAAGACAAGAGGAACAAATACAGCCCGGATTGCAACTTTGTATTTAAAGAAATAATGCAAGTATGTAGAGGAGAAAAGGAAGACAGTGACAGGTTTACTTCCGCAAAGAGAAACATCTCGGAAAGAACAGCAACTTTATTAAAATATATCAGATTTGCAGTTATTTGAATAGCTTGGCTGTAAAATTGCATTGCCACCTAAACAGGAAGACTGCAGTCAAGAGAGCCTTCAATTGGTGGTTTTATAGGCTCCAAGGTCAAGATACGACCTTAATATCTATTGAAATGCAGAGTCCTATAACCTCTGCATCTCCTTCCACCACTAATAAATCTACTGATAACAAGAATTAACCTCTCATTTACACCTGTATGACCAAAGTAAAAAGTGAAGAGGATTTGTTTCTTTCCCCACTTCTGTTGATGTTGAGGGGAAGTAGCTGAGGGAAAGAGAAGTCTCAACAGCTTGATGGTATTAACATCATCACTAAGCAAGACAATCCTTTCCTGAATCACGTATTGGTATCCATACTTAGTTATGAGAAGCGTGTAACAAAACTTAAAGGATGGTTCAGCTAAGGGCAACACAAATCTATGCTTAGAAAAAAGCTTAACGGCAATATAAAATTAAGAAGTAAATTACAGTGCTTGGCAAAGAGAATTTGCCAGTTTAACTGGCTTCGTTTGATCCTGAAAAATAGTCTATACATCTTCAACAGGCACTCTTGTAATCATTACAAGAAACTGCCAAGTGCATGTGCTGTGAGCAAATTTGTTGAACTTTTAAACTCTAGATGTGCACGCCTTCTTTGATGTCTCTTAATTCTTTCCACCATGGCAGATTATGGTTTGTTGTTAAAGAAACTCTAAAATGTGAGGTTTACATTCTACAAGAAGAGTTCAAGAATGCTGTACACTCTGCCCTACTGCTTCCTGGTTCAAGTGGGAAAACATGACATTTTCTTTGAAGAATTTTACCTCTGGATTGCTGTTCTATCCTGACTGCAGTAGGCCTACTGCAGTCTGTATGGTTAACCACAGAAGCTGTTAGCTCCCTTACAAATTGTTAGATTTAAGTCACTAAATTAAGAGATTGGTTATTTACATGGCAGAAGTCAGACTACGGCTCAAGTTCCCCAGAAAGAGGCAAAAGCAGGACAATGGCTTTCCAAGATCACCCCACCCATCTAACTAGCCACTATTGTGCCTACATGTGGACATGAACTTATTTCCAGCTGAACATGCAGTAAGTGATGCCATGGTAGGAAAGAATACTGTGCATGCTAGCCCTCAGTCTCTTAATAGTCAGGTATTTCTAAATTAGCAATTAGAAAACAAAAACTGCTACAAGCTTACAAGCAGACTTTCCTGGACATCTTGCCAAAAATACACTTTCCCCAAAATGCAGGCAACAGAATTAATTGTAAACCGATTTTAAAAAAATGAAAAAGCATACCACCAGTCTTAGCTTCCTTCCACTATGAAAGAGACTCAGACATCAGCCAGCGTGCTGTCACCATGCATTTTTATCCCATCAATAATGAGCTGGTCTGAAGGGCAAATTGATTATAGCACTGACGATCTTGAGGCCTTGTAGCCCATGGCTAGGAAAATGATGAATAATTTTAAAGATTTCCCCCCCTGAGCAAAAGCATGAAGACACTGTACTAAACTGGACTGTTTTCCAGTTTAAGATCAGGGATGGGGGAGATTCATGTCAGATTTGATTAGTTTAGACATGGACCACTGAGGAACTCAAATGTATACATGCCAACCACAAAAATAAACTGTCTCCAATGAATTAGACATGAATTATGCCCAATAGTTACACTTGCCAGTTATCAAACATAGCAAATTAATTTCAAAACAAAAATACATAAAGCTTGATTACAGTTGCCCAAAAGACTGCACATACTGCCACTGCATTCCCAGTGTCCACAAATTTAACAGACCATAGCCTTGTTGACAACTGAAGATACTAAATGCTAACAGATTATAGTTTTGGATAACAAAACTAAGACATGGGGTGGGGCGGGAGCTTTGCAAATCTAAAGTAAAATTGCTAAATATAGATCCTGGTGGCCATGTGTCAACTTCTGCTATCAAATCCAACATAGAGTGGTGCCCTGCAAGACGAATGCCTCGCAAAATGAAAAACTTGCTAGACGAAAGAGTTTTCCGTTTTTTGAGTCGTTCCGCAAGACGAATTTCCCTATGGGCTTGCTTTGCAAGACGAAATGTCTTGTGAGTTCTTGCGAGTTTGTTTCCTTTTTCTTAAAGCCGCTAATAGCCACTAATCCGCTAACAGCCGTGCTTCGCAAGACGAAAAAACCGCAAGACGAAGAGACTCGCGGAACGGATTAATTTCGTCTTGCGAGGCACCACTGTACTGTCTCCAATAATACCATAATTGATCAAAATAAAACAAATGTGTAAATACCAAGAACAGGGACATGGACAATACTGGATTAAATACGTACCTTTTCAAAGGAGAAACATAAAATATTTGGTAGCTAAGTATTACCTGTAAACTGATAGTCTTTTGAAGCACATCTAAAATTGATGTTCAGTGCATTCTGTCTGTGATTGAACTTAATTGGGAACCAGGTCTCCAGCTGCAATTTCTAGTACCTTTTTGTCTGCCAGGGTTTGTGTTATATAAACCATACAGTGATTTGCAATACTCTGGGACTGTATCTTGAAGCAGGGTTAAGAAAAATTAACACACTTCCATTGCCACATAGGAAAAACATCCTATAGCATTTTACATAACAGTTTGGGGAAAAACAGATGATTTTGTCTAAATAGATTTTACACTCATTTTTATTGTGTTTTGCTGTTCGCAAGCTATGCTGTATCAATATAAGAATAGACAAGGTGTACTTTGCTGTAGACTAAAGATAATAGCAAGCAGCATAAAATGTAATACATCAGTGAAACAATGCCAACAGACCAAAAACAAAATCATCGTCCAGAAAATAAACCACCTGAACAGGATAAAACAGCATAAATCATCCATACCAGGGTTACAGAAGCAAGCACCCAGCCTGGAGGCTACAGTTCTGTCTCCACTAGAGGTAGGTATGTGGCTTTTGGCTTTAAAAAAAAATCAGAGCTTTATCAGTCTACCAAACATAGATCTCAACTCTTCCCATTTCCCCTCTACAGGCCACATTTTAGAAGATAGCAGGGTTATTCTTTCACCACTTGACCTCCACAGACAGTATCTTAAGCTGTCATCACCCATGCCAAAACCACAGCTGTTAGCAAGCATTACATGCTGGCCTACAATTTGCACTACTGCAATCATGGAGGAAAATGTGGTGGACCTACTACTGATAACCCATCACCATATGTCAAGTCTGACTTCAGCTTTTAGCTTGCAACTCTGGTCAGCAAGTACAGTGGTTCTCCAAAAAAACCTGCAATTCAGTGAAGGGTTGTGGGCAGCACCTAAAAAATGTTCTAAAGCAGCGTGTCAGTAAGCTCTGCTACAATAAGAGTCATTGCTACTAGATCTGCTAGCTACTAGATCTGCTTGCTATTCTGTGCACAATCCATTTCACAGGCACATACACAGTTTTAAACAGATGACTTTAATCGAGCCAACCAGCCAAAGTTAGCAATGACTATACATGCTAGAATACAACTCAGTCATACAACAAACATGGACTGTGCCCATAGTCTTCAACTGTGCATTTAAGCAATTAGAGATCCGTTAGTTTTGCCTTCTAATTCCTACAGAGAAAAACATATCAAGACATAATTTCAACCTCATCAATGAGCATTCTTGTATCTGCTAAGATTTAAACAGTTACAGAAAGGTGTAATAAGGACTCTAGCTTTTGCAGACCTGCAGTACTAGTAATAAGAGTTTTGCCATAATGCTACACCAAAGCAGAATGAAGTATATGAGAAAAGGTAAGCAAGCAAAAACATTTAGAGCAGATCGCCTGTTCAAGACCTCTTCTGTTTCATGACCTGAGAAAGCTGTGCAGGGAACAAAAGATGTGAAAGGGAATATTTTAAGAACAGGGGCTATAGTTAATGCACATTTGAAAATGGAACTAACGAAGCAGTACATAGAAGCTATATATGCTGCTTATAAGACTTCAAGGGTAAAGTTACTAGCTCAAAACGTATTGAGCAATTGAGCACAATGAGCTGTGTACTATAAAAAGGTTGAATGCATAGAGTGTATAGCTGAAGGCTATAAACAAATTGCAAGTTCTGATTTAGAAGACACTATTAAAGCTGGAAGTTGCCATTTCCAGAGGATACCATAGTTCCTCAAAACTAGATTTTTGTGTGACATCCATCTTCTGTCCTTATATGTACAATACCTTTCAGAAGGCAACTCATCCATAACAACAAAAATTCCAACTGTAAGAATTTTATTGGAATGAGTAACAACTAGAAATGTAAATGTGCAAAAGCAATTCCAAAATGAAACACCAACAGGGTCAGAATATTAATTCAAATTACTCCAACTACTACTCAGAATTGAGTGCAACAAGTTCTATTTCTTTCATGTAACTTGATCTGCAGTGAAGTCAAGCAATGGACAAAGTTGTATTATAATCTTTAATTTTGTTTAAAGTTTATTGTTATGACTTGTTTTAAAAACCAATTTTTTAAAGTTATGCGCCTGCTGCAGCAAAGAATGTCAAGGTAAGCTATATGAAGCATAGCTTCTATGTTCTCTCTCTCTCTATATATATATATATTTGATTCATGAGCTGCTATATGCAATTTGGAACCTGACATAATTTTGTTCTTTAATGTGTAGGTGAACTTACAGATCAGAAACCATGTGCTAAATTAAATAAAACAGATAGTTTCAAAAAGCGTGTATACAGAATGCATTCACAGACAGAGCTGCAGCTCATAGTCAACAATCTTAATTTGACCCCTTCAAAGGCACAGTAATAGAGTGATTTGTTTCAGTGCAGCCAGTTTCCAGTTCAGGACAGCTCTAAATATATTAGTAGTCCAGCAGGTAAACATCCAGTTTGAGTTCATTTCATCTCTTCCTGCATGCCAGTGTGCAAAAATACCATTTCCTGCTAATAAGATCATTTAAAAGAGGAAAACAGATTGTCTCTTGCCATATGAAAGTTGGTGGTTCCTGACCTTGAGTCCAGGTGATTTGAAGAACCATTTTCTCCCTTAAGCACCTGCCCACCCACTCTGTTCAGAGACTTTGCGCCACACCTGTTTGCCTTCAGAGGTTGAGCTAACTGGGACATGGCCAGGGCCTTCATCATAGTGGCACCAAGACAGTCCAACTGTCTACCTCAGGAAGCATGCCTAGTTTTCTCTCTTTTGATGCTTAGATAAATTGTCAAGAAGTTTATTCCACCAAGCCCTTAGAAAAATTTCCTCCTTGCTATAGATATTTTTTATAGATTGGGTATCTGATAATGGCTTTTTTTTATTCATTGTAAACTACCTTAGGAACCTTTGTGGCCAAAATGTAGGGCAGAAGTGTCTTAGTAAGTAGAACTCAGCAAATCAGCCCTGTCTGGGAAGAGGCAATTAAGTAGTAGTGGTTAATTTTCTTTTGCCATTCCATTTAACGACCTATGAAGAATGCCTTACTCAACACTGAGCTTCACATACATGTACTTCCAAACATGAGGCACAAACTGAAAACAGACATGTCGTAGATGTTAAACAGATTAATGGGTGTCCTGGGGACAGGGACTGGTTATCTGAGATAATTGAGTGAAAGAAAATCCACCTGACAGATGCCAAATCTACTGTTGCGTTGTTTTTTCTGTGATAGAACTAAACTTAATTAAGCACTATTAAGGCCACCTTTAACCTCTTATGGAAGTCAAATGGCCATAAACTATCTTTCTGGTCAACACGTTTTCAGACCCAAAGTACCCCAATTTCTCTCTTTATTCTCATGATTAAAATAGCAATACGGAAGTCCAGAACTTAGACGGCATAGTCCGTTGCTAACCTACCACACAAAACTGTAAGCTTAGATGGCAGCCTTCTGTCTAGCTACAGCTTCCACTTCAATGGCTCCTACGTAATCAATACATAGTTGGGATTTTGCTTTGCATATATAGCTCTATACTGGAAGGAAATAGGGCAGGCCTTTGCCACTAATTCCTGCACATGATACAGCTTCCAGACAGGATACAAACAAGCAGCTGAAGTTGTCTCGGATATGAGGGAGGAAGTGCCACACAGTTGGAAGAGATTTTAACAGGTGTAGGGGATTAATTCCATAATCAGGAAGCCCCCCTCCATGCCAAGTAATCCGAGAGGGGCTTTAGTTGGAATCCCACACCCCGGCCTCATTGAGTCTTGTTATCAACCTGGCAGAAAAAGTTCAGGCAGGTTTTTCAAGATCAGTTATTGTCACTGAACTGCCATCACATTGCAAACAATTGTTGAGGAATCTGAAGAATTTTCATATAAGCAAAACTTGAGAAGACAATGAATTTAGGTAGCCTCACAGTAAATTCTGAAGGGCAAAATATATGAGATACGAGTCAACCTTTCTTGCTCAAGATCATATTCTGTAGAATTTAGCAATGTGAACAAGACAATTCCCGTGCAAACAGTATGATCTTATAAAAATAATCCATGTATTTATGAAAAATTTTCCCTGCAGGGCTGCTTTGAAGGCTGAGTTAATGTCTGAAATATGTTTTTGAACACTTGTGTATACCCATCAATAATATAGTTATTCAAATCTCTATTTGTGTAAGGGAGACTTAGTTCTATTGAACTACCTATGTGCTGTATCCTGCTTCTCTAGCTAACTTCTGCCAAAAACCACCCTACAGTTCGGAAATTTCTGTATTATGTTTTAATGTGGACCTTGAGAATTAAAAAAATGTTGATGGGAAGGCAGGTCTTCCATGTCATCTAAGAAGAGCAAGTATTTAAATGTTTCATAAATACCCATTATGCTCTGATAAAGCTTTAATCTGAAAGACAATGAAATAGGCAGTTGAAACCAGAAGATTTAGCAAGGATCTATTGAGCGGATAACACAAAACAAATGATTTTTTTCCCTACAAAGTTGTCCTCTAAGCTTCTAGACCAATCTGACACTCACATTTCTTGTTACTGTGCCAAGAATGCAGAGGTCAGTTCTCATGCATTAGCAAGCACACATCCAGGGTAAAACAAAGACTCAGAAGATAGGTTTCAGACTCAATCTTAAGATAGCAATCCAAATTCTTAGCATACCACTGCAGCATCCCTTCTTGAACTCCTACAGAAAACCATTTGTTTTTATCCCAGAAAGGTTTGGCAAAAACCCATATTCATTTAAGCCCCCAATGCCAACCCTTTACCAGATAAGTAGAAAGAAGCCTTACATATCAAGAGCTCTGAAATGCTTTCACAAACACAGGCAAAATCCTGTTATGAAATGGCACCAGAAGAGGTAAGAGCTTGCTAGATTTAGAATATAAAATACGGGCAACATCATAAATTACTTTTGCAGCACTGTTTTCTACCAAGTTGTTATCTTTGGATAAGAATACTTAAAATGCTGGAGGAAACTGGACACACTGATCAGCTTCATATCCAACAGAGCAAGACTGTCAAAGCAAGCAGGTAAGGAACACCTCAGCTTGCAGAACAACAGACTGGAGATCACTGGCTTCAAGGAAAGTGGAAAACTACAGTATCCAAGGAGGCTCAGGAAGGGGCTGAGTATGACACACCCTCTAGCACAGCAGAGTTTCCCCCCAGGTTGAGAAAGAACTGAGAACACCACAAATACTGCAGAAGCAAGGTACTTTCCACACACAAAATATACAATGCAAATCCGAAACCAATGCTGGAAATGGTTAAGTGAGACATTTTGACATCACACTGCAGAAATCTCAGCAAGGGTTCTTTCTGGGCCTTTCCCTCCTTATCTCGGTCATGAGAGCCAGGTATGCCAGGAGAAGGGATAGATTAAGGACAGGGGAAAATGAGGCACAATCTTCTCCCCCTGCAGCTCTTTTCTCTTCTTTAGGGAGGGGTGGAGAAGAGAGAAAAAAAACCTCCAGAACACCAAAATCTCTGATTGAAGGGGGTGCTGCTTAAGGCAGATTGTACAGAAAGAGACAGGATTGCTCAGTGTGGGAGTGTTGAAGTGGCGGGGTGGGGGAAGAGAGAAAGGAAATGGCTGTAAGCAAATGGAGGACACAGAGGTGGAAGTAGGAAAGCAGGGCGGGCAAGAGAAATTCCTGGAAGACTGGGGGGGGGGGGAGAGAAAACCATAGGCACTGGAGGACAAGGTAAGTTACAGAATCTGAAGGAGGAGGAAGCAGAGTCACAGAATTGTAGAGTTGGGAGGGACCCTGAGGGTCATCAAGTCCAACTCCCTGCAAGGGTGGGGGGAAGCAGGGGGATATTTTTATTATTATTGAAATGTTTAGTTCAAGCATCCTAATTGGAAACAACCCAGTCCTTTGAAGTCTTCAGATCTAAAGGGCATAAATGCTACACTGGAGGAACTGTCCTAATGAAACCTTGATAAACCTGTACACAGCAGCACCAAGAGGCACCGCTGCCTTGTTTTTACCCGTCAACATCTTATACAAGGTGAAATCCCGTATTAAAGACAAGCCCTGTTGGATCAAAGTGGAGCAGAGCCCTACTTTGCAAGGGTGTTGTAAGGAGAGTCCTGGAGAGCTCTGGCGACACACAGAAGCACTCCATATACACTGAATACTATGTTGTAGCACCAATCCCCTATTTACCCTGGCTTCTAACGCTGGAGGTGTATATCTTTCGGACTCACCTAACTGTTAGGCGATGTAGGTCGTTTTAAACCATTACTAATACTTGTTTCAATGTTGCAACCCTGGGACCTTATAGTGAAGGGCAGGAAAATAATAATTACAACAACAATGATAATCACTCAATCTCATGACTACTGTGAGGAACATCACTGATGATGATGATGATGATGATGATAAAACAGCAATTATGCTACGATACTGGGAGGGTGGTCAGTGGTCAGTGGCTTAGACTCGGAAGAAACCTGGGGGTCCAAATCCCCGAACCCACCTCAGCAAGCATGAAGCTCACTGGATGCGACCTTTGCTGGTGGTGGTGGTGATGATGTGTGTGTGGACTAGGGAAGCCAGTCACTGCCCCTCTCAGCCTGACCTACCTCGCAGGGTTGTTGTTGCAGGCATGGGAGCAAAGCAACAAGGAAAAGGTGCAATAAATAAAATAAACGCCAATAAACCTAGTTCAATCACTCATCCTAGGATTACACAATGAATCAATAGATAATAAGGAGGATTTCTGGAAGGTGGGGGAATTAAGGCTAAAAATAAGAGAGATCTGAGGGGAGGGGAGGACGAGGCTGACCGGCGAAGGACCCTCCCTGGTCCCCCGGCTGAGGCGAGCGTGGTCGGTGCGGAGGAGGCGCGTGGTGAGGGGAGCCATGGAAGCGCTCTCGGCTCCCTCAGCGGGTGCTCTCCTTTTCCTCCTCCTCTTCCTTACCTCGATGTAGCCGGCCAGCGTCGCCGCAGGGCCGGTGAGCCCCAGGAGCAGCAGCAGGGACCATCCCAGCCTCTCGGTGGTGCCCGTCCTGCCCCCCGCCGTCACCGTCGCCATCCTCTACTTCTGAGGTTACCCTTCGCCGCCGCCGCTTGGAAGCAACTGCCGCCGCGCCAGCCTCAGCGCCGCCTTCGTCACCCGCGTGGGGGGAGCAACAGCCCCCTGCGTGGGCGGGGCTTGGAGAAGGGAAAGAGCTTCTCCAAGCTCCGCCCAGCTCTGGCGTAACTTGCCAAGCAATTCCCCCTCCCCCCGCCCCGCTTTGAATAGACTGCTCTCTTAGCCAATAAGAGGGAGAGAGGCGCTTGCGTTTTTGTTTGCTTTTTTCATTTCCCTCCGCTCCAGTTCCGCCCCGCCAGTGTCGGCCAATCGAAGGCAAGAGCCAGCACAATGCGGTGTTCGGAGGAGGCGGGGCTTGCGCAACCTGGCGCCGCCCTCCCGGGAGGCTCGTTAGACTACGACTCCCAGCAGCCTAAGTGGCGTTGGGCCACTCTCGAAGGCTGATGGGAGTTGTAGTTCCAACTGTACCTGGAGGGTGTCTTTGCGTTGAGAAAAAAGGAGAGGCATATATTCATCGCAGTGAGGCGGGTGGGTGTATGGGGGGGGTTGCTAAGCGTCAGAACACGGCAAATGCTGCTTTTCATACTGTCTCAACTGAAATCTCCTTTCGAAATAGAAAAAAATGGCAATTAACACGCTAGAACTCATGGACATTCAATGAAGCTGAATGTTGGGAGATTCAGGACGAGATACGTGAAAGTCCTTCACGCAGAGCATCGTTAAACTATGGAACTCTCTCCCACAGGAGGCAGTGATGGCCACCAACTTTGAAAAAGGATTGGATAAATTCATGAAGGAGAAGACTATCCATGGACACTAGCTCTGTCTCCACAGGTGGAGGCAGCAATCTTTCTGAATACAGTGGTACCTCAGGTTACCACTTAACCTGAAACTCTTCGTAATCTGAGGTACCACTTTAGCTAATGGGGCATCCCGCTGCCGCTGCGCGATTTCTGTTCTCACCCTGAAGCAAAGTTCTTAAGCCGAGGTACTATTTCTGGGTTAGTGCAGTCTGTAACCAGAAGCGTCTGTAACCCGAGGTACCACTGTACCAGTTTCTGCAAACCACATATTAAGAGGTCTCTTGTGCTCTGGTCCTGCTTGCAGGCTCCACAGGTATTGTTCAACTACTGTTAAGAGCATGATGCTGGACTAGGTGGGCCGCTGACCTGATCCAACAGGCACTTTTTATGTTATTATGTTCTTGTGACAACCTAGCTCATAGGGTTCTCAGGAGGATGGCTTAGCTAAGACCTGCAGCTCTAATGGCAACTGCCATTAGGCCTGGCCAGGGCACTTACCCCATTAAAGGGAATCAACACAGCTGCATGATTCCTGAGGATGAATGGAGACCCTGGCTTAGGGCTGCTGCGCGACACTAAACATGCTTACTAGGGGAGCAGGCCTCACTGGAAACAGTGGTGCTTCTGAACAAAAAAGGGCAATGAGACCACTAAAGAATCACCTTTCTAATCCAGACATAGGAACATAAGAAGCTGCCTTATATAGTGTCAGCTTGTAGGTTTATCTGAGCTCAGTATTGTTCCACACTGACTGGCAGCAGCTCTTCAAGTCCTCAGATAGGGGTTTTTCTCCAGCCTCCACCGCAGAGATGCTACAAGGGATTGAATCATAGAATCATACAATTGTAGACTTGGAAGGGGCTACAGGAATATTTTGCCCAATGTGGGCCCAATTCCATGACCCCGAGATAAAGAGTTTCATGTTCTAGCAACAGAGCTGTCCCAGCACCAGGGACCTTCTGCATGGAAAGGAGATGTTCTACCACTCCGCTATGCTTCTTCCCCATTGCTATCGTCCTTCTAGGCTAGAGGAATTGTGTGTGGTCTAGGACACTTTCTAACTGTAAAAGCGGTTTGGTAATAATAAAAAAGCTGCCAAAGGAGGCCGGAGGATCTTTTTCATTGGAGATTTCCAGGGCATCTGCTTTCGGAACAAACTATTTTGCTACAACCAGCAGTTGGGAGTAAATGGACCATTGTGTCTCTTCCAGCTCTGCAGCTCTATTATACAAGCCACTGGCACCCTAATCCTCAGCGTTTATGCCAGTGTGCGAGCCTGCAGCACCACTAGAATGTCGCTCAAATGCCAAGCTCTCGTCATGCTTTGCAACACTGCCCTGGCACAGCCCTTGGTACACCCAAAACTAGACATTAATTTCTTGGTGCTCCTAGTCCTAAGAAACAAGGTTTGAAAGGTGCAGGTTTGCATCTGAGCAGCACACTGGCCTGCAAATGCACCTGTAACAGCAACTTGATTTGCAAACATTAGCAAGCAAAAGCACTTGCCTTCCTTCAATGACTAGGCAATGCCTGCAGATTCAGCTGTTATGAAAAGCACAGGAGCAAGGTTTGCTAAAAAGTTGGCCACCCTCTTTCCGCCTCAGTCTGTCACTTGTTGCAACAGCCTTATGCTTCTGGAGGGATGTTGCTTTTAGCTGTAAACCTATTAAGGCGTATCTAGAATTTTACAGCAGGTATGATAAGCTGGTGCTTAATAGTATTTACATGCTTTATATATAGCACATTTGAAATTTAAAAGCATTTGAGACTCATTATGCCAGTAATCATCACAGCATTTGTGGTTTGAGGTAGGCCTGCAGTTATTATCCACACTGGCTGCATACCCAATTTGTGGTTGTTGTGAGATGTAATGCAGGAAGTTTGCAGGTGAAAAAGTCACATTGCTAAGGCTGCAGTCCTGGGCACCTTTACTTGGGGGTAAGAGCCTATGATCTTAAGTGGAACTTATTTTTAAGTAAGCATGAATAGGATAAGGGTTCATGCATCCCTGTGAAGGAGATTGTACAGTCATACCTTGGCTGTCGAACGCCTTGGTACTCGGATCTTTTTGCTCCCAAATGCCACAAACCTGGAAGTCAGTGTTCTGGTTTGCGACCGTTTTTCAGAAACCGAACGTCCGACGCGGCTTCTGCAGCTTCCGGTTGAGTGCAGGAAGCTCCTGCAGTCAATCAAAAGCCACGCCTTGGTTTTCGAACCATTTTGGGAGTCGAACGGACTCCCAGAATTGATTAAGTTAGACAACCAAGGTACCACTGTATAAAGAAATTATATATAAAGTGCAGACTCTCCAATGTCCCTATTTTCCAGGGAGAGTCCCAGATTTACAGAAGCCAGCCTGGTTTCTGATTTGATCCAGGAATGTCCCGCTTTTTCTTAAAGGTAAAGGGACCCCTGACCATTAGGTCCAGTCGTGACCGACTCTGGGGTTGCGGCGCTCATCTCGCTTTATTGGCCGAGGGAGCCGGTGTACACCTTCCAGGTCATGTGGCCAGCATGACTAAGCCGCTTCTGGCGAACCAGAGCAGCGCACGGAAATGCCATTTACCTTCCCACCAGAGCAGTACCTATTTATCTACTTGCACTGGCGTGCTTTCAAACTGCTAGGTTGGCAGGAGCAGGGACTGAGCAACGGGAGCTCACTCCGTCGCAGGGATTCGAACCGCCGATCTTCTGATTGGCAAGTCCTAGGCTCTGTGGTTTAACCCACAGAGCCACCTGCGTTTTTCTTAGGACATCCCTATTTTCATCAGAAAAAAAGTTGGAGAGTATGGATAGGATGCCCCTATTTCTATTGGAGAAATGTTGGGAGGGCATGATAGTGTCAAGTGCTTAAGGTTGCAATCCTACACACACTTGGGGTAAACTCCCTTGAACCAGGTGGGACTTATTTGTGAGCAAACATGCTATATAGTACTATAGAGCTGTAGTGTAAAAACGCTGTTTGGAATTCACAGAAGACCAGGGCCCATTATGAAAGTAAAGGAAAAATGAAGCTGTGGCTTAAGAACATTGATCCAAAGTGAGGAAGGCATTTTGGCTTTCCCAAGCAACTTGTAATATAATTATCCATGGATTTTTCTCCAGATGCAGTTTTTAAGATGATCTTTGCCGAGTTAATCAATAACTAACTGATGGTGCTGGTTACTTAAAACTCAGAATGGCTCCTTTTATGATCATGGCAGCCAAAGTTCAAGGAGGAGCCCTTGGTATGACGCAGACAGGAAACACCTATAGCCACAATTGTTTGAATTCAGAGTCAAGACTGCAAAGGTGGAGCTGGAACAGAGCTGGAACTGCAAAGCTTGGGGTGTTTCCAAAGGGTGTCATGTGTAAGTAGCTCAGGCGCGACTTGTTTGAGAGCCCGCATCTGACAGTGAATCAAGTTTTTGCTAATAAGGCAGCATGGGGTTGTTGTGCTGTGCAGCATCTGTTCCCAACATCTTCCAAAGCAGAAGGAGTGCTGATCTTTAAAGCCATAGGGCAGGGCTGGTTGCTGAACTACAACTCCCATCATCCTTGACCATAGGCCATGCTGGCTGGGGCTGGTGGGAATTGGAGTCCAACAACATCTGGAGGTCCACAAGTTCCCCGCCTCTGCCTTAAACTGGGTAGGACCAGATTCTCTGAAGGAATACCAGAACCCATGTGCATCTCCCTGAGTGTTAAGATCTGCCTCAGAGGTCCTAATCTTTGGCCCACCATTGGTGAAGATGACCAAGGATGGAGTCTTCTCGGTGGTGGCTCCTCAATTGTGAATTTTTCTTCCCAGTCAGCGCCAGCGATGCTTCTGAATACCAGTTGCTGGAAACCACAAACTACCAATCCTACTTGCTAGTTTCCCACAGGCAGTTGTTCAGAACAGGATGCTGGACCACTCACCTGATCCAGCAGGCTCTTCTTATGTTCTTTTCAGACTCAGGCTGCTGCTTGTAGGGAGGTCTGTGAGTGTGAAATTAAAAAAAAAAAAAAAATCCCTCCATTCTCTTTTTAAGCACTTCAGTTGAAAGGATGTAATCAGGTCAGCCTTCAGTACATTTTTTTTTTAAAGTAGGAGTACTTTAATTAGGCCCCTGATTGAATATTGAAACGGAAGGTGAGATCATTTGTAATAATCCGTGCAGGCGAGACAGTTCAGAGATGGAGCCAAAATTGACTCCAGGAGTTTGAAAGCAACCTGGGGGGGGGGCACAGGAGTAACGGGAGGTTTATCTGCGAGGCTTGAGAACAAAGTTGACTTTGCTGACAATTGGAGGATATGACCTAAGCAGGGAGATGGTTGCTGAATCTTCCATTTGGATATAGACAAAAAAACAAAAAGAAGTCTGTATGCAGAATGGCTTTGCTTGCCACGACTAATACGTAAATCTGAAGTTTTCCTTCCTACCAGACTCTTTTCTTTCCATACCCAACTGCAATATATTTACCAATGATGCAGCCATGAAGAATTGCCATGTTATATCATTGGTCACTTCCAATGAGAACTACCTGTGAGATCTGTGCTTGGGAAAGGTGCCCCCCTGGAGCAGATGTTTGGACAGGATCCTCACCACCTGAATTACCCTTGAAAGCTTAATTTCAGTTCTGGTTCTGGGGGATAATTTGGAGATAAGGACACTTGGTTCATAGGAGACAGGCCACTGACTGCGAGGTCAGAGGGATAATTCCAATTAAAAGTGATGATTCAATGGCAAGGCAAGATAATAAAAGGAATCCAACTATATGCAAGGTTGTAATAAAAGTGTAAGACGTTGAGCGGAAAGTTTCCACACCAGAACTGTCCCTCACAGCAGTCATGCAACCCGGTTTCATCAGAGGGAGAGGTGAGGCAGTGGAACGTTTCCATCACAGAATCATAGAGTTGGATGGGTCACCAGTGGTCATCTAGTTCAACCCCCTGCAATGCAGGAAACACAGCGGAAGGAGTCCTGGCAGATGGACACCCAACCTCTGCCGAAAAACCTCCAATGTAGGAGAGCCCACCACCTTCTGAGCGAATCTGTATCACTGGGGGGGGGGGAGCTATTTTTGGAAACTGCTTTCCTCTGAGTCAGACCATTGGTCCATCTTGTTTAGTATTATCTAAGACGCTGTGGCTCTCCAGGGTTTCAGATGGGGGTCTTTCGCAATCCTACCTGCAGATGCCATGGGGGACTGAACCTGAGACCTTCTGCATGTGGAGAAGATGCTCTGCCATTGAGCTATAGCCAGCCAGCTCCCCTCGACTCAGGCTGGCCTCAGTCCTACTGGAAACCAAAACCTAAGAAAAGTCCTGCAGTTCAGACCAGAGCCCTCTCTAGTCCAGCAGCCATCTTCCTACGGTAGCCAAGCAGATGCCCCTGGGAAGTCTGCAAGCAGGATGTCAGGGCAGTGAGAGACCCTCTCCCACTGCAACTGAAGACGCACGATACCTCTGGATCTGGCAGATTAACCCACAGCCATTGTAACAAGTAGACTTTGCTTTCTAAGTAGTTCTGCTTGCTGGAGAACAAGCCCAACGGAGCCCAGCACGGCAGTTCTAAGTAGGATCCTTTGAGGAAAGTAAGCCTCGCCATAGGAAATGTGTGTGGACCCCTATCCACATTTGATGATGAGATATTTGTAAAGGGGGAACTGATGGAGGAATCCAGGGACGGGGGGAACCTGTGGCCCTCCCATGTTATTTATCTATTGCTTGCATTTATATCTCACCTTTCCTCCAGGATGCACAAAGTGGCATACTTTGTTCGATTCCTCCCCATTTTATCCTCACAACAACCCTGTGAGGTAGGTTCGGTGAAGCGCCCAAAGCTTCGAGGCTGAGTGCAAGAGGTTTGAACCCTGTTCTCCAAGATCCCTAGTCCAGCACTCCAACCACTGTACCACACTGCCTCTCATCTCTTCCAGGTGTTGCTGGACTTTGTGATAGGAATTTTGAGGTCTTAGATATATGTTAAATGTTCATAAGTGTACCAACCAAGCACGTACATAGATCAGCACAAGAAGACCAACCTGGAACCATTTTGACTCCTAAACTGAGCAAATGTTTTCTCTGCAAGGTCAAAGTGGGAACCTCCCCATTGTCTCTTTCCTCACAAATCCTGTCTTAAGGGCACGTTTAAGATATGAATATGGTGTGAGCCTGTGACCTGGCCCAGGAACTAAGTATTTATCATTACAAAAGACTGGCCAGGCTCCCCAGGCAATCTAATCAAGTAACCTGCCAGACAGGAGATAAACAATGACAGGAGAAAAACAACATTCAAATTTCTGTTTTAGACCCCCTTTTCTGTGATGTAGGTATGATGTATCTGAGGGGTGGTCTTAGGTTACACCCCTTCTGTGATGTATGTATGATGTTTCTGGGGGTGGTCTTGATCTAAAAAGGTAAAGGTAAAGGTACCCCTGCCCGTATGGGCCAGTCTTGACAGACTCTGGGGTTGTGCGCCCATCTCACTCAAGAGGCCGGGGGCCAGCGCTGTCCGGAGACACTTGCGGGTCACGTGGCCAGCGTGACATTGCTGCTCTGGCGAGCCAGAGCCGCACACGGAAACGCCGTTTACCTTCCCGCTGGTAAGCGGTCCCTATTTATCTACTTGCACCCGGGGGTGCTTTCGAACTGCTAGGTTGGCAGGCGCTGGGACCGAGCAGCGGGAGCGCACCCCGCCGCGGGGATTCGAACCGCCGACCTTTCAATCGGCAAGCCCTAGGCGCTGAGGCTTTTACCCACAGCGCCACCGGTCTTGATCTACAGGGTGGCAATTTCAAAAGTCTTTATAAGGCCTTGCGCACCATTGTTCTGGGTTCCTCCTCCTTTCCTGCGTGTGAGGGGAGCACCCTGTTGCAACATCAATAAAGATCAAGCTTACTAGCTGCTTTGCTTCTCAATATTCTCTGGTTGGCCTCTGTTATTTTCTCCTGCCAATAGGGAAGCTATGTAAGGACTCTATATGGGCTCTTGGATAAGGGAAAAGGGCAATTTTTGTTTACAACAACTTCCAAGTCCCACCATCCCTGACCCACTTGCCATGCTGCCTGGGACCTGGCCACATCTGGAGAGCTGCAGTACATAACAGACTCCCTGCCTACCATCCGCTGTGGGGACACAGTTTCAAAACAGCCCATTTGCAGAAGATGATTGGCAGGGGGAGGGGGCCTTAACACCTCCCTCTCCCCCCTGCCTGTTGATTTTCCCTTAAAAGAGTATGACCTGCCTACAATGTCCTCAGGATTACAGGACGCAGCCTGAGATGGGTTGGTGGGTAAAGGTAAAGGTAATGGGACCCCTGACCATTAGGTCCAGCCGTGACCAACTCTGGGGTTGCAGCGCTCATCTCACTTTACTGGCCGAGGGAGCCAGCATACAACTTCCGGGTCATGTGGCCAGCATGACTAAGCCGCTTCCGGCGAACCAGAACAGCGCACGGAAACACCGTTTACCTTCCCGCCGGAGCGGTACCTATTTATCTGCTTGCACTTTGACATGCTTTCGAACTGCTAGGTTGGCAGGAGCAGGGACCGAGCAATGGGAGCTCACCCCATCACGGGGATTCGAACTGCCGACCTTCTGATTGGCAAGTCCTAGGCTCTGTGGTTTAACCCACAGCCCCACCCGCATCCAATGTCCTCAGGATTACAAAATCCAGCCTGAGATGGGTAGGTAAGAGGCAGCTTTAAAGCAGCTCCAGGGATATTTACAGAGGACCACAAGCTGGTGAGGAAAAGTCAAGCCCTGCCCAGTTCCCAATTTTCCTCTGTCAAACCTCCTCTCGTGTTTTCCTTAGGAGGGACATGCAGCACTGGGAACCCTGGGTATATATATATTTTCTGGGTGCAGTTAAATTTTGAAGAGCAGGCTCTCACCATGACAACCCACACCGCCGCATCCCCAGGGAGAGTCAGAAATGCAGGTGGCCGTGTTGAGCCATTATTATTTTTTACATGCACACATCAAATAGCACCACACAGTGTAATAACAGATTTCTGAGGATCAGGGTAACTGTGATCCAGGGCGTACCTTCCTGGGGCTATGCTCCATATAACTCAGCAGAGCTTACGTCTGGCTGCACAGGACCCGGGTTCGAATCTCAGCATCTTCAGGTAGGACTAGGAAGGATCCACGGCCGGTCAGTGTGGACAAGACTAAGCTGGGTGGGCGAGTGGTCTGACTCTGCACAAGGCAGCTTCCTTTGTCCATGTTGTAATAAAGCCTATGGACCTTTAACGAAAGGTCTTCAGCCAGCTTTAATGCAATCTTGAGTATTTAATTAGACCTGCAAGGCATCTTGCACAGAAGTGTTACCATTTAAGCTGCTTGGAACCCCATCGCAGGAAAGAAAAAGTATTCAGCCTCTCTTAGATTCTTTCCCCCATTCTCTGACTTCCTGTATGCTATCTGTCGCAAATGATAGTAAAACTTGAAAGACTCATTATCGCCTCATTCACTTGCCAGAGCAAGGAAGGACCATCAATTTCCCTGGTGATACAGCAGATGATAGCATTTGCTTTTGCTCCAAAAAAATAGTTCTGTAGCTGTTCCTTCCTACATTCCCTCTCCACATCACCACTGTTTCACTTTATAGCCAATGTGGCATAGTAGGTAGAGGAGTCTATATCTCAACCTTAGCTCCCCAGATGTTCTCAAACTACAACTCCCATCATCCCTGACCACTGCCCATGCTGGCTAGGAATGATGGGAGTTGTAGCCCAACAGCGTCAGACTAGAACCCAGAAGGTCAGAGTTCAAATCCCTACTCAGCCATGAAGCTCACTGGGTGACCTTGGGCCAGTCGCTTCCTCTCACCTTCACCTACCTCACAGGGTTGTTGTGGGGATTAAATGAGCAGGGGAAGAACTGTGTGCACTACCTTGGGTTCCTTGGATAAAAAGGCGGGATTTCAATGCAGTCAATAAATCCATTCTCCATGTAGCACTGCCCTAGGCAGTGGTGTCTTGTGCCCGTTGCAACTGGTAGGATGGACGGCAGGGAGCCCAACTGTAGGGGGCGCCAGAGTCAACTGAGTCTAGTTTTGTCCCTGTTCTCTGGCCTGATGGGTTTTGCAAAAGCATCATTGAGACCGAAGAGGAAGCTCGCAGGCAGGAGTGAGACCCCCTGGCCAGGTTGCAAATAAGAAGGCAGATGTGCCTGGAATTTTGGGGTTGGTGGGGCAACTCCCCATTTGCCCTGTAGGGCAGGTCTGTAAGTGGAGAACAGAACGGGGCGCAGTGCTGAGAATCCTCTGGGCCCCCTGACATCTGAAGACCTCTTTCCTTCTATTTTGCATTCTCACTCTAAAGCGCACCATTAATCTGGCTTTCAAGCTGGCAACGCCAGGCAGGTATTTTAATTAAAATATTTTTTTAAAGGCTAATAGTGGCTTATGTTA
Source organism: Podarcis cretensis (assembly GCF_951804945.1). Taxonomy (NCBI): domain Eukaryota; kingdom Metazoa; phylum Chordata; class Lepidosauria; order Squamata; family Lacertidae; genus Podarcis; species Podarcis cretensis. Next base: position 17,965,959 of record NC_137185.1, read on the forward strand.
TCTATTATGCTGATGGATTACGATGATCCTGTCGTGGGGAGCAGGCTCCTTAAAGCCGACAAGTGCTGCCTCCTTATTTTCTACGTATCACTTCCCGTGCGGAATCCGTGATACTTTTGCAGAAGCACAAAGAGCTCACCGACAACGACGGACGCACGAGGGGGAGAAGGGAAATTGAGTCTGGGCCAGCTCCCTAGCAGAAGCGACCGTGGTCTGGCCTTCAAAGTGGGCCATAATGTATGCCACATGAAAAATAGCACTTAGCCAGCAAAATCATGACTCGCTTCTTAATGAGACGGGAGGAGTTCTCTTTGTTCGGCCTGGTTTTCTCTGTGAGGCCACTCTTCTCGCTGCCTAGCAGTTCAGCAGCCCTGCTCACGAGGAATACAATGCATGGAAGTAACCGAAGGAGTAATAGTACAGTGGTACCTCTGGTTACGTACTTAATTCGTTCTGGAGGTCCGTTCTTAACCTGAAACTGTTCTTAACCTGAAGCACCACTTTAGCTAATGGGGCCTCCCGCTGCCGCCGCGCAATTTCTGTTCTCATCCTGAAGCAAAGTTCTTAACCTGAGGTATTATTTCTGGGTTAGCGGAGTCTGTAACCTGAAGCGGATGTAACCTGAAGCATATGTAACCCGAGGTACCACTGTACATGGAACAGCGACGGACACACCTGTGGAAAGAGCTCACCCTCGCAGCCTCTGCCTTTCCCCACCCTTCCCTCTATCCTCTTATCTCTTCCCTACCCTGCTGACGCACACACACATCAGAACATAATGCTCGCTGGATCAGGCCAATGGCCCCTCTGGTCTAGCAACCTGTTCTGACACTGTCCAACCAGATGCCTGTGGCAAACCCACAAGCAGGATTCGAGCACAAGAGCCCTCTCCCCTCCCGTGGAAGCAGGGCGTAGCCATTGTGGCTAGTTGCCCTCGATAGCTCTCTCCTGCCAGAATTTGTCCAGTTCCCTTTTAAAGTCATCTAGGTTTGGTGGCCATCACGGCCTCCTGTAGGAAGGAGTTCCATAGTTCAACTAGGCGCTGCACAAAGAAGTCCTTGCGTTTATCTGCCCCGAATCTTCCAACATTCAGCTTCATTGGACGTCCATGAGTGTTCCGAGACAGGGAGAAAAAAACATTCCTCTGTCAACTTTCTCCACGTCGTGCACAATTTTGCCTTCCTGCATTGTCAACACATTTTTAACTGTAAGCTCCTGCAGGCAAACCCTTGCCTTCCTGTTTGTGTCATCCTGCAGAGAACAATGTGAATTGGCGGCTCTATCCAAATAAAGTGGGAGGCTTTGCTCCGGGGCTAGGGTTGGGCAGGGCCCTACTATTGGGTAGAGTGAGCTGGCTGCCTCGGGTGGCAGAGTCTAAGAAGCGGCTGTGAGGTGTTGGAGACCAGAGATGTCTGTGCCACACAAGGACTGAACCTTCGCCTCCTGAACTAGCCTGCTGCTCTCAGGTGCAATGGAAGATTTATTTACTTATTTATCCAGTTTATGTGCCTCCCTCCCTCCAAAAGGAGTCCAGGGTGGCAAGATGATGCCCTGTCACCATCTCCAGCAGTGATTCAACAGCCAGTCTAGTCAGCTTCTGAACATGGGAAGCTGAGGGACGCCATCTTGGTTTTTGCAGCCCTCCGAAAGAGGGCACAGATTTATATAACATTTCCCTTTGCTGATTTATATGCATAGGTGCATGTTTAGAAAGCTTGGGTGAAATTCAATATGGCATCATGGAATCATTCCATCAATTTCTGCTTGCCAAACAGAATGATCTCCCTTGCGTGCTGTTCTGGGGGTTCTCCTGGCACTCCAGAGCAGTTTTGGGGGGTTGTGCATGAGGGGAGCAGAGGAAATCCCTGTTGTTTTAGCAGCATCCTTGCTCTGGCTTCTGCTAGTGCACGGGATTAGTTGAATCTAGCCTATAAACAAACAAACAAACAAAAATACACTGCATTTCACCAAAGTGGGGGTGCCTGCGACCCACTTAGCTGTTTGCCAGCCCTTACTCTCTTTTCTCAGGGTTATTTTTGTTGAAACAGGACGTGGGACCAGGCAGCCCTACAAACAGAGATCCTCTGCAAAGATGGCCACCCTTCCTCAAGCTGCAAAATATATTAGGGCAGTCCTCTCCTCTAAGGAACGTGGTAAGCACTGCAAACTTCTCAAGATCAGGGTGAGGGGCAGAGAGCTCAATGGAGCTATGCAAGATGTCTGGAGTGTCTGGTTTAAGCTGTGAGCCTCCACCCATGCTCAGACAGCATACTTGTAAATAAATGCAAATATTAGCAGAGATTAGCCAGTCTGCAGTGAGTGCATTCTGCAAGAAACTGAACCCTGGTAATACAGCACTGGAATCCCTGGGCCATCGCTTGCTGGGGTCTTGAGCCATGCATCATGATAGATCAATAAAACCCAAGGTTCCTGCAACCAGAAAGTTACCCCATAGGCCACAGAACTCGGAGGCGCAGTCGTACAAGTCCAGGTTTGGGGGGAGTTTGTTTTGTTCTCTTTCTACCCTCTTTCCGGAAAACCAAGTCCTTTGGGGCCTGATTCACCGGCTGTTCATCCAGACACTATGAAATGAACCTGTGCCGACAGGCCTTTTTCTTAAGGCATCCTGAAGTCACCTTTTTATTGTTCCTCATCACTTGTTTGTTGTGGTTACTCATTTCATGAGCGGCAAGGCTGTGACAACTGAGAATGTATGACGCACAAACGTTGCCTCCCGAAGAAACTTAATCGTTGCCACCCATCCAGTAGGCAGCATTTGTAAGGCAGTTTTTATCGTAGATACAAGGGATTCATCTCTATATGTAGGCCATATCATCAAAAGCATTTTTTCTTCCTTGCTTTCCCTGATCTTCCCCTGCTACTGTTCCCCAAACCGTTCCATTTATAAGTATTTTTAAAACCACCTAATATTTTAATGCCTCCAAGTCACCATCATCCATTAATAGCCCTATTTGCAGTTGACCCATTGAAATTAGTAGACATGGCTAGCTTACATCCATTAATTTCAGTGGGATGCAACATATTATTGTTGTTTGTTTGTTTGTTTTGATTTCCAGCATGAGGTCCTGGGGCAATTTAAGAACACAGTATTAAAAAGTGTTTAAAACAAATTACTGTTACAAGAAGAGGGAGAGGGCCATAAAAACAGGGATGCAGACAAAAAAAAGCAACAAAACGTTATTATAAACACAGAGATTCGGTAGTAGCAAGGTCTGATCTTATGGGTCATGGAGCCTGCACAAAAAGGAATGTCTTTACAAGACCTCTGAAACAACTGATGGATGATCTTTCACAGAAGGCAGAGGAACAGCATCCTAGAATGCCACCCAGGCAACGGCAGAAAACATCCATTTTCAGGGCACCACCCTGATGTTTATAAAAATATCCGTATACTGTTGCATCATTAGAAATATATATCAAACTGGTTTACAGCAATAAAAACTTAAAACCGTGCTGTAATGGTTCTAGGGGTTGCTCGTGCGTAAATCGGCGCCACGCTTGGCTGAGTTACCTGGGTGAACCCTTTCTGTCCGGACAACCACTCACCCGTGGCTGTCTCAATCGCTGGCAGAATCCGTCAGTGGGCGTTTCTTGAACTTCTTCCAGCAAAGAAGCTCTTTGACGCCTAGTCTCCGCCTACTCTCCCTGCGCGGAAGCCTTCTGCGCAGGGAGGGTGTGGGCAGCGGAGGACCCGTGCTCTCCCCGCTGGTCTCCGGCGAGGAGTCATGGAGCCATCTCACCGATTCCCCCATCTGCCCCCCTTCTCCACTAGTGTTACGCTGATTTCCTTCCCCAGAAGATGGGCTGCTTCTCTCCCTCCCGGTACGCTCTCCGGAATCCCTCTGGAGCCCTCCCTCTCCCTCTGGCTCCAATGGCAGTTCCCTGACATGTACAATACAAATTCATATTAAAAGGCTAAAAGCAGACATCAGTTAACCACTGTGGGCGATGTGTTCTTAATTGCCTGGCAGAACAGTAAAGTTTTCAGCGGGTGTTTAAATGCGGGTTCTTGCTGAATCTCTAGTTCCACAGGGCTGGGCCAATGACACCAAAGGCTTGGTTCCTTTTTGTTGTCAAATGAGCCTTGCTAACTCAGAGGACGCCCAGCGACGCTCTTGCAGATTATCTCAGTGCTCGAGCAAAGATAGAAGAGTTCAAGTGATCCGTGAAGTACCGCAGAACCACGTTGTGAATTAATTCAAGAAGCTTGAACCTGGCTCAGCAGCAAGTGGGCTTTGTAAGGTATAGAGTGCTATGAGTAAAAATTCCCCCCAGAGATTATCTAAGTCCATCAGGGAACAACAGTGTCACAACAGGGCCAACCCATTCCTGGGACAGATGCCGAGAAGAATGACTACCTGAGGATTTGTGGCCAGACGCCAACCCCCTCTGTAGTTCAGGCCACAAATCCACCAGTTATATAGACCCCATTCCTGTGGTTTTTTGGGGCCACAAGAATCTGCCTTATCCTGAGTCACAGGTTGATTGATTTGACTCAGGGTTGCCTACAGGAACTGCCGCACCTCTCCAGGAGTTCAGGCAAGGGACCATCCTAGCCCTACCTGGAGATGTTGCCAGTGATTGGACCTAGGACTTTATGCATGTGCAGCAGATGTTCTGCCGCTGAGCTATACAGCTATATAGAAAGAGAGACTGAGGCTCTGGCAAGGAGGACGTTTTTCATGTCTCCAGGCTGAAGGTTGTCGGTGGCGGGGTGGAACTCCTTTGTAATAAATGTTAAATCTGCCCTTATTCCCTTATAGAGTCCTTTGCAGGTTCTCCATTGGTCGGAGAAAATAACAGAGGCTAATCAGAGAATATTGAGAAGCAAAGCAGCTAGTAAGCCTGATCTTTACTGAACTGTTTCAACAGGGTGCTCCCCTCACATGCAGGAAAGGAGAAGGACCCAGAACAAAGGTGTGTCTGCCCTTATATGGACATTTTAAATTGCCCACCTTGGAGTCCAAGACCACCCCCAGAAACATCATACCTACATCACATAAGGGGTGTAGCTCAAGACCCCCCCATACATCATACCTACATCACAGAAAAGGCGGTCTACAACAGAAATCTGAGTGAGTTGTTTACCTCCTGTCTGGCAGGTTACCTGTTAATGCTGACTTGATTGGATACCCTGGGGAGGCTGACCAGTCTGTATTAATGACAAATACTTAGCTTCTGAGCCAGGTCACAGGCTCACCCTATTTATACACAGACATACCCTTAAGACAGGATTTGTGAACAAAAAGACAATGGGGAGGCTCCCCCACCTCCTCCCTCCTTGCAGAGGAAACATTTGAAAATGGTTTCAGGGCGGTCCTCCTGTGCTGCTCCAGACATGTGGTCCACACATCTATGTCTGCGCTTGGTTGGTACAATTATGAACATTTATTATATTTATAAGACCTTAAATTTTTTATTTCACCTTCCACAAAGGAGCTTTTCTCCAAGGGAAAACAAGGCCTTATTATTATTATTATTATTATTATTATTATTATTATTCCTGTTCTCCAGCAATGCAAAGTTCCTCAAAAGACAGCACCTGAGCTCCGCCAGAGTGCACAACACCCTCTCTAGTATCCGCTTCCCGCTGCTGAAACATCTGCTTTGAAACCGCTTGTGTTAAAAACTATGAGCCGTGTGTGTGTGTGTGTGTGTTGTGTGCAGGCTGAGTGCTTTGCAGCTGAGCACTTCCAATTATGAAAGAAGCTTCTGCCTCGGGGTCTTCAGGAACAATTCACTACTAGATATTTGGGCTCCAAGTCAAGAACACCAGTCAGAGCAGCAGCAACAGCAGCAGGGGATATAGCAGGACACAGAAACAAGCCAGGAAGGAAAAGCCACAGCTCAAAGAGGCACATGTGGCATCAGTGAGATGACTCTCTTTTTAAGGCATGAATGGCAAGGCAGCTGATTCTAAATTTCACAGGCTTGTCTCAGTCATTTGTCAGCACCCCAAAGGTTTACAAGCAGAGATGGAGATAGCTGCTGGGTATATATAGAGGCCTGTGGAGATGTTCAAGTTTCCTTTAGAATGCAAATTGCTGGTGGTTAATTCTTCATTGGAGTTTGAAGGGAGGAGAGAGTTCTGCAAAAGAATAAACCATGTGCGGGAACAAAACACTGACTTTTGATTCAGGAAGCATCAAGGTACTTTACCCGTGACTGGCACACCAGTTCTGGCTGCAACTAACTGTTGTTGTTGTTGTTGTTGTTGTTGTTGTTGTTGTTGTCATCACCAGCATCACTATCTATATCCCTCCCTTTCTCCCAAAGGAGCCCAGAGTTGCAAACTGATGCACATTTTAAAAACAAAGCAAAAACATTCTACAGCAGTTAAAATATTCTGGGCAAAGGGAAACCAGTTGCAGCGTTCTAAACATATTATGAATGGGGTGGCAACTCCACCTATTGATTCACCACCATGCAAGATTAGAGACAGTGGAAAGTTCGGCTGTGGTGTGGTGGATGATGTCTGGGCTGAAGACTGGAGAGGTCTAAATCCTTTCTCAGCCACATCATTTCCTGGGTGATCTTGGGCCGCTTATTTGTCTCTCAGCATTGAGCTACCTTACAGGGTTATTGGGAAGATAAGGGGAAAGACTCTGCTGTACATACCAACCTACTGCTCTCTAGGTCTTTTGGGGAAATACAGTTCCTACAAGCCCCAGGTAGCATGGTTAGGGATGTAAAAAGGTAAAGGTACCCCTGCCCGTATGGGCCAGTCTTGACAGACTCTGGGGTTGTGCGCCCATCTCACTTAAGAGGCCAGGGGCCAGCGCTGTCCGGAGACACTTCCGGGTCACGTGGCCAGCGTGACATCGCTGCTCTGGCGAGCCAGAGTCGCACACGGAAACGCCGTTTACCTTCCCGCTGGTAAGCGGTCCCTATTTATCTACTTGCACCCGGAGGTGCTTTCGAACTGCTAGGTTGGCAGGCGCTGGGACCGAGCAGCGGGAGCGCACCCCGCCGCAGGGATTCGAACCGCCGACCTTTCGATCGGCAAGTCCTAGGCGCTGAGGCTTTAACCCACAGCGCCACCTGCGGGATGAGGGCACACCAATTGCACATTATCCTGAGCAACGCTCCAATCTTGACAGGAGCGCATATTTACTTGGCAAGAAGACCTACAATTTTCTGTGCATACAACTGGGGTGGACAGAGGTGAGTCCTATTGAGCAGAGCGGGATTTCCTTCAAAGTAAACATGCACTGCACTGCACATCAGTTAGATCAGTGCTGGGCGACATTTTTCAGCCTGAGGGTTGGATTTTTTCATGGGGGGCCTTTGTAGGGGAGGGGAGTGTCATGCCAGTGGTGGGAGGGGCCAGAGGCAAATGTGGGTGGAGCAAGGAGCACAGCTCTTTCCCTCTGTACAGCAGCTTTCACATGTAGTCAGAGGTTTCTGCAGTGGCGGACCTTGGACTCTCAAATTTCAGCAGCGGCCTGTGCAACACTAAATTTGTGTACCCACTGCCTCTCTCGCTCCATTCTACGGCATGCTTTTGCTGTCCCCTGTAACTACGCCACCCTAAAACCGCCTCTGGTTTCTGCGCGCGCACACACACACACACACACACACCCTCCTGCTAGGCTTGCGAGAGGCATTTGATGCAGCTCAACGGCATATTCCAGCCAGGCAAAAGTACCTGAGGTGGGGATGGGGGCAAGGCCAGCAAGAGGTTGATTAAAAGGCCAGCAAGAGGTTGATTTAATCAGTTGATTAAAAACCTATGTAATTCATTTAAGGAAACCTCACAGGGTTGTTGTGAGGATAAAATGGGGACGAAGAGAACCATGTACACTACCTCAAGCTCCTTGGAGGAAGGAAGGTGGGCTAGAAATGAAATAAGTCCCCATAGGATACTCAAGTATTCTGTGGCCTAGATGGGAAGATTAAAAACAATTTTGGAACACAAATGCAAGGCCTCCAGAGCCCACTTACACTTCTGCTGTGGTCTCTCTCACACACTTTATTAACATGACTACATTCAAATATGGCGCAGTCACTTCTAGAAAGGCCCAGGGGTGCTTTTTGGCCTAAGGTGTTCATCCACCATTTTAAAAAATAACCTATTATAAACGGATGAAAAATTCATATTGTTCTCACATGGGGAGAGCTTGAAAAATTGGTGGACGGCAAGGAAAAGGAAATTGTTTTGTCTGCTTTTATTGCCGCGCCGAACTGTCTCCTCAGAACACAAACGGGCTCTCCCACTGGAGACAGAGAGTTCCTGGAGGCAAAGAGGCGAAGGCAAGTCACTTGCAACGTGATCCCTGGAGAGATGGAGAGCGCAGGGATTTTAACCGCTTTCACAACTTCTCTGTAGCTTCAATTGGTCAAAAGACCCCACAAACGCTGTCAGGTCAAGACATCTTTGTTGTGGAGGAAAAGAAAAGAACAAACGGGATTTCAGCTTGCTAATTCTCACAGAACCACATCTACTCTTCTTTCAAGAAGGGTGTATGCAGAATTTTTTCCACCTGCAGTTACTGAAAGGAAGATCTAACACTAATTGAAAAGTAAGTCGGAAGGAAATAAAGGCTGAGAGAAAAACAGCCTACAGGTTGTTCCTAAAAATGAATCGGTGAGAGAAGAATAGGCTGCCTTTCTCTCTGTCGCCCCCACTGGTACAGGTAACTTATTACAAGTATTGTTACTTTACTTCCAGTGCCATGAAGGGTTCCTTACCCCAAACATTTGAGCTCTCATTTTGCTCAAACACTGGAATTCCTTCCCTGAGAAGATTTGCCTGGAGCCATTATTGCCATCTTAGAGGCACCGAGCTCAGTCTGTCCTGTTCTCCTGACCTTTTAATAGCAACTGAAGAAAAGGAGAAGATGGTAACTGTTTGTGTCCTGAATTGCCGAGTCGCTGGTTCGGCTTAGGCAGCTAAGAGGCTACTGGCTCCTCCCGGCTCCGGGTCGCTCTCGTCGCCAGGCTTGCGTTTCATAACAAACCCATTAAAAAGCTTTTTTTAAAAAAAGAAGTAATGAATTCCACACCTGCTGTGCAAGTGAATGATTCACCCAGGCCTTTTTAGCTGGCGAATGTCAGATACTTCGTGACTATTTACGGTGTGTTCTTTGGGCGTCATTTATGGAAAGATTATTTCTATCTGACAGATGAGACAAAAGATATGAAGAGGGCATCAGGCACCACAACCCCAGATGAACCCATGGTTCTTGCTGAAAGACACACAGAAAAAGTCCAGGGCTGTATGGAAAGCTCTGGAACACACACACACACAAACACCCAAAAAATCCTGGGAATTGTAGTTTATCCCTCCAGAACTATTATTCCCATGGCACTTAGCAAAGTACAGTCCCCAGGGTTATTGGGGGGTGTGTGTGATTTAAATATGTGGTGTGAACCATCGAGACGGATTCATGGCTAAACCACTTTGGAAGGAGAACAGGTGTCTCGTGAAAACTCTCAGAACCCTTAAAAAAATAACCACACCTCCCAGAATTCTTTGGGGGAAGCAATGACTGTTTAAAGCAGTATCGTAGCACTTTGTATTCATGGTGTGAATGTGACCCTCGTCTTGCTTCAGTCTGATCTATACCATGCCTGAACTTTGCTTTGGACCCAACTTGAGTGTTGCATCACCTCACACCACATCCTGAAAGGAGAATTCTGGACCAAGTTGCAGGTGGAGGTTATGTTTTGCTCCCACCAGACTCCAGGGGTGCTGCATTACAACATCAGTATTTAGTCTGGGAAATGATATGCAAGGAAATAACTGCCCATGATAATGGAGGAGGAAGAAGAATATGTTTCAAATGAATTTATACATAGGATTTGGCAGCTCTGAACCTGATGGAGTTTTCCTTGCACTGGTCTGCCTTTTCTTGCAAGGAATCACTTGCATTCAAGACTCTCATGCATTATTGCTGATAAGAAAATATCTTGACTAATTGCTTGCACTTCAAATTACAGTACACCCCAGCATCGCTTTTACACATCGCTGATAGCTCTTCTCCACCTTCCCCTTGCTCTGATCATCAGACATGTGCTAGGAAAACACAGTTGCTCTGAAGCTGGTTATCAGAGATACCTGCCCAGCTGCAGTGTGTGATCCTGCCTTAATGGCCATGTGCTGGATGCTACCTTAGTGCTCCTGCACATGCACTGACAATGGAGACAAAGTATTGGCTCCAATGCTTGTCCTACTCCCTAGGAGACCTATTGAAATTAATGGACACTTCAGTGAGTTGACTGTATTTATTACATAATTTCTTCGTGTGCCTCATCCGTGAGAGGTCTGGAGGGTGGCAACATGAAAACAGGCCTTTTCTGCAGTGACTCCCCATTTGTGGACTGCCCTCTCCAGGGAGGTTCGACTGGCGCCTTCATTGTACACCTTTAGGCGCCAGGCAAAAACGTTCCTCTTTGACCAGGACTTTGGCTGATTGACATCTGATGCCCTTTTAAATGTGTTGTGGGAGGTGGTTATTGGTTTGTTGTTGTTCTTACTTCTATTATGTATTGTGGTTTTTATGTTGTGATTTTACGATGTGAACCATCCTGAGATCTATGGGTATAGGGCAGTTTACTTACTTACTTATTTACTTACTTACTTCATCCATCTCACTCTTTTCCTCTAAGGAGCTCAAGGGGGCATCCATGGTTCTCCCCCACCTCATTTAATCCCCACAGCAACTCTGTGAGGTAGTGAGGCATCTAATCATAAGCCTGCATTTTTATCAAAGCTTATATTTTTGATTAAGGCCTGTATTTTAAAATGAGCTTAAAGATTTTCAAATGTTTATGCCAGGCAGAAGACCAGCTGCCTAAGAACCTTGGCAAGATGTTTATTCTCCTGGACAAGGGGGCCCCCTGATTTATAGCAGAAAACAATTCTCAAAGTCGTAAAAAGGGAATTACAGGCTGACAGCCAAGGTTACACTGACCCTACATATTACAGAAGATAAAAAAAGAGATAAACATAATTAAGAGTTGATAAATAGTAAAATAAAACCATGTGCCTCCCATTAAACTTGAGCCATATTTTCCTAAGGTTGAAAGGTCAAGAGCAGTGAAAAAGGCAACTGGCTTGGCTGGAGAAGATAGGTTTCTTCCTATCTTATTTTGAGGCTGGAAACTGTTCCTTCCTTTTTTACTTTGAAAAGGTTTATTCTTCTAAAAAGCTATCTATGTTATGTATTAAATATATTGGCTTAAATGTAATTATGCAAAGGATTTAGAAAGAAAGAAATGTTAAATCCTTATGCTAGATTCTTATTTCATATAGTTGGAAGAGATCACAGGGGCCATCAGCCCAGCCCCCCTGCCAAGCAGGAAACATCATTAGAGCACACATATGGTTGTCAGGCCTTTGTTTAAAGACCTCCAAGAGAAGGAGATCTTTCAATGATGATGTGAACTCAAGATCCTTGACATCTGTTTAATATAAAAATTTAAGATTAACCATTTGTTTTGGAGGGCAATAGGGCAAGGAGGGCAAGAGGTGAGCTGGTAATTAAGGTTCCTTGTTGAGACACATGTAAGATATATTACTACTTATTTGTCATTTATAGATAGAAGAATATATAGCTTTTTGTTTCCCATAAAAGGGCAAAAGGAAATGGGTGTATCTTTTGTGATTGGTTCTAACAAACAGCCAATAGGAATTTCAACCAGGCTGATTGGACAGAGGCAGCCACAGGAGGAGCAAGGGGGCTGGATTAAGGAAATATAAGTGCTGGCCAGAATGGTAGGAGGGCAGGCCAGAGCTTGGTAACCATATACCACTGTGCCTCTCATTTATTTGTCTGACAAATAAATTATTATTTTAATTTCTCTATTGCTGCGTTGAATATTTCATTCCAGCTAAGCGTTAACCACAAGCAGGGTGCTATAGTAGGCTAGGCTGAGAGGCAGTGAGTGGCCCCCAATGACACCCAGTGAAGTTCATGGCTGAGTGAGCATTTGAATCCTGCTTCCTAGCTCCTAATCTGACATGCTAACCTCTACAAACTTGTTGTTGTTTAGTCATTTAGTCGTGTCCGACTCTTCATCACCCCATGAACCAGAGCACGCCAGACACTCCTGTCTTCCACTGCCTCCTGCAGTTTGGTCAAACTCATGCTGGTAGCTTCGAGAACACTGTCCAGCCATCTCGTCCTCTGTCGTCCCCTTCTCCTTGTGCCTCCATCTTTCCCAACATCAGGGTCTTTTCCAGGGAGTCTTCTCTTCTCACGAGGTGGCCAAAGTATTGGAGCCTCAGCTTCACGATCTGTCCTTCCAGTGAGCACTCAGGGCTGATTTCCTGAAGAATGGATTGGTTTGATCTTCTTGCAGTCCATGGGACTCTCAAGAGTCTCCTCCAGCACCATAATTCAAAAGCATCTACAAACTTAAGGAAAATCAACTTTGTGAAACAATCCCTGAAGCAAAACACAGCCAATTTTTCAGTGCAGTACTCCAGCCAAGTAGTGTGTACTAGCATCAAGTGTGGGTGGGTCTACTTGGAATCAAACTTAGTTGCATGCCACCCCATGCATTCACAGCACTTTTATATACCACTACTAACAGTCAGGGATATGGGTGGCACTGTGGGTTAAACCACAGAGCCTAGGACAGTGGCGTAGCGTGGGGGGTGCAGGGGGGGCCAGCTGCACCGGGTGCAACATCTGGGGGTTAGGGAAATCCACGGGTTAGGGGGCGCAAATCCACGGGTTAGGGGGCGCAAATCCATGGGTTAGGGGGCGCAAATTACTTGCCTTGCCCCGGGTGCTGATAACCCACGCTACGCCACTGGCCTAGGACTTGCCGACCAGAAGGTCAGCGGTTCGAATCCCCACCATGGGGTGAGCTCCCGTTGCTCGGTCCCTGCTCCTGCCAACCTAGCAGTTTGAAAGCATGTCAAAGTGCAAGTAGATAAATAGGAACCGCTCCGGCGGGAAGGTAAACGGCGTTTCCATGTGCTGCTCTGGTTCGCCAGAAGCGGCTTAAGTCATGCTGGCCACATGATCCGAAAGCTGTATGCCAGCTCCCTTGGCCAATAAAGCGAGATGAGCACCGCAACTCCAGAGTCGGTCACGACTGGACCTAATGATCAGGGGTCCCTTTACCTTATTAACAGTCATGGCTGTCCTGTCCCAAAACCCTGGGAACTGTTGTTTGTTAAGCGAGTCCCCATGTCTGTTAAAGTGGTATAAAGGTACTTTGTGTGTATGGTGTGAATGAGACCTAAGAGTCTGCGTACATCTGCATGTCCCTAGAAGAGCTACCTCTGCCGACAGCAGCCTTCTAAAGACCATAACTAACTGACTTAACAAAGAAGAGAAGTAATCTGAATATAATAGAAAATGAAAACCTTCTAGTGAGAGCTAAAGCTGGGATTTTTTAAAGCACCTAAGCCACTCAGAAGCACAAATCCCATTTACTTTGCACGGCACGTACATGTCAAACAGGGGAGGCCTGAATGTGCAAGTGTACATTTTGTTTGCTTCAGTCAGTCTGAGTGCAGCCCTCTTCCAACCAAATGCGACTGTATTTATAAATAGGGTTGTTGTCTGATCTCAAAAATCTGTGTTGCTGGAGTTTTAATTGATTATATCTGCATACATTTGCATATTAATAGAACGAACAGGCCTTCTTGCCACAAAACGCTGCAGTGTGCCCTTTTCAAGTTACTTCCTTTCATCCTATTCTAGTTTTCCTGTTCTGCTCTAGTAGGGCGTGTCAAAATTTTTTCCAAATTCCAAAAATGAGAGGTGCTAAAAAGTTGTAACACGACTTGAGAATTCAAAAAGGTATTTTGGTTAAATAAATATAATTTAGTTTTGCTTGGTAAGTAAAATGTGTTTAAAGTGTCTACTAAATAGCATCAATTCATTCAGCCAGTCAAGACATCATCTTAGAAGAAGCATCCCTTTCTGTGTAAAAAGCAGGAAGGCAGACGCTCCCAAGCATCCCTATTTTCCAGGGACAGTCCCAGATTTACACAAGCCATTCCGGTTTCTGATTTGATCCTGGAATGTCCCACTTTAGGACATCCCTATTTTCATCAGACAAATATTAGAGGGTATGGAGTTATGCAACAGCCGAGCCATCTGAAAGCAGCCATGTATAGGGAAGTGGGTTTTTAAAAAAATATTTAATGTTTTATTATGTTTTTATATATGTTGGAAGCTGCTCAAAGTGGCTGGGGCAACCCACTCCTATGGGTGGGGTATAAATGTTGTTCTTCTTGTTGCTGTTATGGGATAGGACGTCCCTATTTTTGTTGGAGAAATGTTGGAAGGTATGGGAATGCCTCTCCTAAGATGGCTCCTGCCTGCCGTGTTTGTTGTGAGTGCTCATATTGAAAATACGGTTACAAAAGCCTGTTGCCTGCCCCCTCTCTCTGCCAAGCAGTGGCAAGAGTGCATGGGGTCTCAGGCGCCCACACAGGGTCTGTATCCCTTTGGAGAATAGAAGGAGCAGTGGAGACAGTCATAGCTTTAAGAAATAGGGTTTATTCACCTATTTACACCCTCAGTCTGCATGGAGTGAGTCCAGATCTTACAGCATGGCCCAAAGCATTGCAGGCAGCCCTTCCTGCTCCCTTGCCAAGAGAAATCTCCCTCCTTTCTTCTTCCCAGTGTTATTAGAAAAAACTGCTCCCTTTCCCTTATGGGGTATTCTGGAGCCCGTATAGAGGCTTTGACGGTTCCCTATTGGTTGGAGGAAATAACAAGGGCCAACCAGAGTATATTTGAGAAGCAAAGCAGCTAGTAAGCCTGATCTTTATTAAAGGAAAATAAACTGTTGCAACAAGGTCCCCAGTCACCACACACAGGAGGGAGGAGCGCCCTGAACAATGGCGCACAAGCCCATATATTGACTCTTGAAATTGCCCACTGATATGGAAGACCCCCCTGTAGCCGAAGACCCCCCCCCCAAATGATACATACATCACAGAAGGTGGTGGTCTACAGCAGAAAGCCTTTCTGCTAGGATACCTAAAAATGGTCACTGATTGCATTACCTGAGCAGCCTGACCATTCTTTTGTGATGGTTAATACGCTAGTTCCTGAATCCAGGTCACAGGCTCACCCTATTCATACACAAATAGGCCCTTAAAACAGGATTTGCAAGCAAACAGACAATGGCAAAGCTTTCTCCATTTGCCTCCCTTACTGCAGAGGAATATCTGAGGTCACTGGGAGAGTCAAAATGGCTTCAGGATTGCTCTCCCATACTATTTCAGACACATGGTTCATATATTTAGATATGTGAACATTTATGAATATTTATTCTATATTTGAGACCTTAACATTCTTACAACACCAGAAGACCCTTGCCCTCCCCCAGAGCAGTTAGCTCGGCAGCCTTCCAAATCTCCAGTCTCTGGTCACACCTGGGCAAGAAGTTACCCTTGTCTTGTGGACTACACTGAATGGTTTTCTACTGTACTGTAATGCTAACAGGTCCGCTCTTCCCTAAGCCAGCCAGGCTGGTTTGCATAAGGCAGCCCAGGAGTTCCCTGCCTGGCACAGCCCTGCAGTTCATGTTTTAATCCATTCCCCAATGAATCAAAACCCTGGGATTTGTTCATTTCAAGGGTTTGCCCCGAATCTCTAACAATACTTTAAAAAAAATAAGAAGAAAAAAAGAAACCTGAGTTGAGAGCATCTTTTAAAATTGATTAATAGGGTTTTAACTGATTAATGGAACCAATTCATCAGCTAAACGTTGCAGCCTTCTTCACGAGCTATGAGTGGAGTTCAGTGTAGCACTAAAGAGATTGTTTCATCAGCACAAGAATTGGTGCTTGCAGATTTTGGGGGGCCTGTGTGGGGAGGAGAGGCAGGAAAGCCCCACTGGGCTGGTGGGAGTCCTTACGCTGTAGCTGAATCTGACCCTGTGCATCCAGAATCTGACCCCTACGTGTAGTTATGTAGCAAGTGACAAGCCTTATTTGGGGCAGTAGTCTGATGTGGGCGACTTTTTTATGGCTCCCACCTCTGCACATAATTTTGTCAGCTTTTAAAAACAAAGTTTGTTATAAATAAATGTTGTGCCATCTAAGGGTTTATGGCAAAGAAAAATGAACTGATCGGAACGCAGTTATTTCCCCAAACTGACTTTTCGTATGTAAACCTAGAGGGACTTTTGTTTAAGCAAGGTAAGAGTTTTGAGGGAATTAGCTGGGGACTATTAAACTGCACATTCAGCCGTAACTCCTTTAATGATGTTTTCTGATTGATAACACTAATATAATTAATATTCCTTGCCAAGAGGAAAGATAAGTACTTTAGAGAAAATTTGAGAACCGATCTAGGAGAAAGGCTTCATTTGTTTTTATAGTCTTTTGTCATAATGTTCTTTTTATTTGAAAAGTATGATGAACCTCTCTCTCCAGCTGAAGTTCCTGGCACTGCAACAAAAAGAGTGGGGAGGTGCAAGCAAGCCTTTCGCTGCAACAGCTTGTTTCCAATTCATTCCTCTAATATCTTGATAATATTTATCATTTATAAAGCTGAAATATACTCGGAGTTGAGAGTGGGTTTCATGCTCTTTATTCAGCTCATAGTGGTGAGGAGGAATGGAAGTTTCCCGAGAATATCTGCTTTATATACATTATTTACACAATGGGCCCCACGTGATTGGCTAATTCCGGGATTCACCTGTAGGCCAATCAGGTTGCGGATTCACTTCCACCTGAAGCTGGATTGGGTGGCTCCAGTCGACCAATCAGACTGCTGCATTCTGAATCCTATTGTTCTAGGACCAATCAGACTGCTGCATTCTGAATCCTATTGTTCTAGGACCAGTCAGACTGCTGCATTTTGGATCCTATTAAACTCAGTACATAACAAAAGCACTTTAGGGGAAGGCTGCAGCTGAGAGACAGAGCAGCTGCTTTGCATGCAGAAGGTCCCAGGTTCAGTCCCTAATGGCATCTCCATCTTCTAGTAGCAAAATGGAACTTCACCTCCCTCTCTGAGAGCCAGTGTGGTGTAGTGGTTAAGAGCAGTAGTCTCGTAATCTGGGGAACCGGGTTCGCGTCTCCGCTCCTCCACATGCAGCTGCTGGGTGACCTTGGGCCAGTCACACTTCTCTGAAGTCTCTCAGCCCCACTCACCTCACAGAGTGTTTGTTGTGGGGGAGGAAGGGAAAGGAGAATGTTAGCCGCTTTGAGACTCCTTAAAGGGAGTGAAAGGCGGGATATCAAATCCAAACTCTTCTTCTCCCTTCCAACTCAACACTTCTATAATTTCTATGATTTCTCCGCACATACCCTACATCTATTCTGGGTTTCCCCAACCCTTATAGGAATTTTTCTTTATTAGATATTTTAGAATGTGACCCCCAACATGCTCCCACAGGGATCCTGCTACCCTCCTTGAAGATACAAACTTGGAGCTAATTGGAGTCTCCAACCTTCTGAACTAAGCAGTGATGGTTCGGACAAGCTCAAATGATTTTAAAGATTTGTTAAGCTAAAACTGTAATGTACAATTCATACAAATGTTCTCGCATGTCTGAGGCGAAGTCCTTCTTGCTTACTTAGTTCCTCCATTTCAGATATTACTTGCATCTATTTCAGATATTACTTGCCCTATTTCCATCCAACTCAGGGTGTCTCTTTCTGATTGGTTCCCAAACCTGCCATTCGTCTCCTGAACACAGTTCATTGCTTATTACAGTCCTGGGCAAGAACATGACTTCATCCTGTCTTGCAATACACATGATCTGGCCTCGTTCCACTATTCTCTCTGAGATAGTTATCACGCTAGAACGCCTTAGCTAAGCAGTTTATTGCTGAAATCTGTAATGTAAGCATATTAGCTATTGAAATCCTGTGTTCATCAGTTTATACAACTGGAATGTTAGAAAAATGTTTTGCATGTTCCTTGGTATACTTCTGCTTTTGTCCTAAATTCCTATTTGCTTTTAGCTGAAACTTGATGCTAATTTCACGATTCCATGTCCCCATAATCTTGAACCCTCTCGATTTTCCCTTAATCATAAAATTATCCATCACCTATATCAGTGTTTCCCAAACTTGAGTCTCCAGCTGCCTTTAGACTACAATTCCCATCATCCCTGACCACTGGTCTGGCTAACTAGGAATGATGGGAGTTGTAGTCCAAAAACAGCTGGCGATTCAAGCTTGAGATACACTGACCTGAATTATATACATTATTTTTCTCTTACACCAGCTATGGGGCGGGTGTGTGGGGAGACGAGAAGGAAAAGAAGTTCCATTGTGCAAGCCCTTGTGCTAATGGAGCTGCTTGGTTGGATATTGTGCCATGTTTCGTGGTATAAGGCACCCTCTTGTGTTGCTGTCTAAACTTAGTCTAAATGATAACTGGTGCAGTGATGACTACAGCTGAGATGGCATGAAGGAGATGAAGCTATAACATTTTACGGTAATTAGTAAGGGAGGAAAGGCTACAACACGGGTGTTTTTTTAATTTAGAAAAAAGGCAAAACAAGGGGGGGCATGACAGAGGAGTATCAAATTATGCATGGTTCAGAGAAAGTGGATAGATCTCATACTATCTATCCCTTTTCCTCAATTTTCTCTTTTTGGACTTGAACTCTACATCTCCTGGCTCTTAGCCAACCCCTGGGCTCATCCATTACAGAGGAGGCAAGCCACACGTCTTGCGAGTCTGAGATTTGGCTCAGACATGTTTTCTCTACATGTTTTACCCTACAAATGTAACTGTAACCACAAGATGAAGCCTGCCTTCAGATTACTGCTGTGAACTGAGTAAGAGGGGAAATAAAGGGGAAATCGCCAGGAAGAATCCCAGTCTGCACAAAGGAATCCTGGATTGCTTACGTAAAAGACTGAAACCATCAACAGCTCCCTACAAGCTGCAAGGGAATGTGCTCTGCTGTTTGCTCACGAGCTGAGTGAGCAGGGATCATATTTAATCAATATATCCTCTCCTACCTGCCTACACATTCCCACTTTATTAAAAAAAAATTTGGGGGGGTTGCCTATTTGGGGCAGGGTTGTTTTAAATTGTTCTTAACTGTTATGCTAATTTGTATTTTGAATTTGTATTTCAATTTTTGTCTTGTTTTGTAAGGCTGATTTAATATTCTACAGCCTTTTAAATAGGTTTGTGGGGGGGAGGTTGTTGTTTTGTTGTTTTGAACTATTTACTGGTGTTTCAACCTTGTATTTTCAACTTGCGAACCACCCTGAGATCTTGTGATGAAGGGCCGTACATAAATCTAAATAAAAATAAATAAAATACTAGAAGCTGGGGGTGACCCAAGACAGACAAAAGGAAACACTTTTTTTTTCAAGCAGTACAGAATTACACTACAGAATTTGCTACCACAAGTTTTAGTGTTGGCCAACAATTGGGTTGGCTTTCAGAGGGGATTATACAAATTCATGGAGGGATAGGGCTATTGGTGGCTACTGGCCATGATGGCTGTGCACCAGCTCCAGCATCAAAGGTGGCATGTCTCCAAACACTGGTTGCTGTGGAACACAAGTGAAACATGTTCCGATTGCTTGCTGCCCATAGGCAGCTGGTTGGGCACTGTAGGAACAGCATTCTGGTTGAATGGGCCGTTGGCCAGATACAGGTCTGATCAAAACTCATGGTCTTAATGGAAACAAGTTTTGGAGTCAGTATGCCAGTGAACAGGGGATGTGGGTGGCGCTGTGGGTTAAACCACAGAGCCTAGGACTTGCCGATCAGAAGGTCATCAGTTCGAATCCCTGCGATGGGGTGAGCTCCCGTTGCTCGGTCCCAGCTCCTGCCAACCTAGCAGTTCAAAAGCACGTCAGAGTGCAAGTAGATAAATAGGTACCGCTGCTGCGGAAAGGTAAACAACATTTCCGTGCATTGCTCTGGTTTTCCAGAAGTGGCTTAGTCATGCTGGCCACATGACCCAGAAGCTGTACGCCGGCTCCCTCAGCCAATAAAGCGAGATGAGCGCCGTAACCCCAGAGTCGGTCACGACTGGACCTAATGGCCAGGGGTCCCTTTACCTTTACCTTATACCACTGAACATCAGTCACTTGGCAGCAACAGCAAGAAAAGGCAACTGCCTTAAGTCCAGCTTCCTCAAAGCATCTGTCAGTCACTGCAGGAAACAGAATACTGGGATAAATGGAACTTGGGTCTGATTTAGTTTGTTCCCTGTTGTCTATAAGATGATCAAATAGAAAGTCGTTTGCTTAAGACACCAGAAAGCCTTGGCTAGTGAAGGGTAGACAATATTGGGCTAAACAGACAAGCATTTCATCTGGTGTGCATCATGTGACCTTAGAGTGCCCCATCTCCACTTTGGTTGCAACAGAGATGCAGTGTGTTTAACTGAACCCAGAGGGCAAGCGTAGCAAGCAAGATGGTTCTGGCAGAGTTAAATATGTTTTTTGTTTCAAATGTTAAGAAACAAGACTGAATGTCACCGAAGGAAAATGACAAACTGATGATGGATTATACAATTTTAATGCTCAAACTCCAGAACTTCCTTCATACAAATAGCCATTACGTACATGAATAGTCCCAGTAAAGTTAAATTTTTCATTGTGCAATTATTCATTTAAGGACCTGCAGGATCAGACATACCATTTCTTTCAGGAAATATTTACCCCACCCACCCACTCCACTTACAAATTCAAGGCCAGGATTCTGCTAGAACTCATGCTGGGGTTTCATTATATACAATTCCCAGTACAGAAAAAGAAGTGGTTTTTAATATCAAATCCGTATCCTTGCCAAGGTGTTTGTTTTCTGCTTAGTGCTCTCTAATTGATAAAAGCATGTGAGCAGATGGTAGACCCAAGAAATCACTGACACACATATCATCTGATACCAAGACAGAAATACGTTATTAAGTGCTGGTAAATTCAGCTTACATTTTGAAAGCATAGATGGATGTTCCTGGCTGCTGTCAGAAACACAAGGGTTCCCAGTGGAAACAGGAGAGGGATAATGGAACTCCCAACAGCCCATATCCCTCTCCATATGCGACTTCATTTATTCTGCACTGGAGCACTGACTTCTACGTTAGCGGGAAGAAGCTGCCTGAGTGGCTGTGGGGAATGGTTTATGCTGCTTTGGGGGAGAAATATGTGGTACAGGTTGTCATGGATGAGGTGATGCAGCTGCTTCTTAAGAAGCCCTTCCCAGATCCAGAGTGTGACAGCTACCACCCATTTCACAAATATTCCTTTCAGGTGCAATGCTCTTGAGAGGGTGGTGGTTGTCCAACTGGAGATGTGCATGGAGGAAACATTAGCTTGACCCATTTCAGCTGGGCTTCGGCAGACATGCCAAAGGTGGTTGATTTTTAGCAGGACCAACAGAAACTGAATGCTGACAAGGTGGAAGGGTGAGTGTGTCTTCTGTTTGGGAATTGGGAGTGGGCAACCTCTTTGTGATAGGGTTGCAATGGCTTTGAAGCAGGACGTGCGTAGCTTGGTGGTAATCCTGAATCCAGTGTTGTCATTAGAAGTTCAAGTGGCTAGGAGCTCTAGCTGGTTCACTAGCTACTCCTGGACCAGGATAGCCCAGCCACAGTAATCCATGCCCTGCCAACCTCCCAGTTTACTGTAATGCACATTATATGGAGTTACCCTTGAAGATGGACTGGACCAAAGGGAAGCAGTTATGCCAGATTGATTAACGCAACCCTCAAGTTTTTCTGCACGATAACAGCAACATCTGTGACAGCCTACGTAACTCATAGCTGTGTTTGCTAAACCAGAGATAACTGTTCACATGAATGTGGTGGTCTGGGGTGTAGCTTTCCTGAATCCTGATGATACCGTTTGCAGCAGAGGATGGGCAAAGGAGCAGCCTCTGCTTCCAGTTCTGAGGAAAACCAGAGATGTGTAAAGTGCTGTTTTGGCGCACGCATGCGCACACAGCACTATTCCCCTCACAACTAGAGTCCCAACATTTAAAGGCCTGCTCTTCAGTTGTTACTTGCAAAGGAAGAAATTTCCTTTCCCTTTTTTAGCACATGGTTGCAGGTTCTCTTTGGGATTGCCAGTGTGGCACCCTTCAGATATAATCCCTGACAACTGGACATGCTGGCTGGGGCTGGTGGGAGTTGCAGTCCTAGGCTATGTACCTCTGACAAGTGTACTGAGTACGTGAGCTCATTCAGTTACTTAGAACATTAGTCAGTGTGCAGAACTAGTGTGCTGCCGACCGGTACAGGTGCTCCTAAATATCACATGGGGAGGGGGATGAGACGACACCTCCTTATTAGGGTGGCCACAGGCATTGCCAAAAAAAGGCGCAACCAAACGGGGAAATTGATCTCCATGAGCTAAAACATGCAAATTTAGTACGTCTCTGTGTGGAACAAGACTCTGAACAAGTGACCTGTGTATCTGCTCAGTCTGCTGCCCAGATGTGCACCTTTAGAGCCTCTGCTGCCCAGATGTGCACCTTTAGAGCCCCTGCTGCTCTCCCTTCTTAAGGTTTTATAGGTTTGGATAGGACTTAGGTGTGGGAGCCTTTCAAATAGAAGAGGTAAGGCCATAGCAACAGCCTGCTGGATCAGGCCTATGGCCCACCTAGACCAGCATCTTGTTTTCACATTGGCCAACGAGATGCCTCTGTAAAACCCTGCCATCATGGCTAGTACCCGCCGATAGCCCTCTCCTCCCTTAATGCGCCTAATCCTCTTTTAATGTCTTCTAGGTTAGATCCCAATGGGAGTCGTCATTCGGGAAGCAATGAGGGTTTTCTTATTCCTCTCCAGCAGGTGTCGCTTCCCACCCCCTGCAAGCAGTCACAACCCTCTTTTCGCCACCCCACCTGCAGGGGGCGCTGCTAAACGCGCTCCCGTCGCTCCCTTTTTCCTACAGGGGGCGCTGGCCCGTGTCACGTTTTCCGCCCAGCTAGAAACGCTCGAATTAAGACGACGTTCGCGATTGGTGGGCGGCCCCCTTGCAACGATGCGGCAGGATGAGAGCTTTGTCGTGATTGGCAGACCGAGGTCCCCGAGTTCTGATGGCCCAAAGGCATATAGTGTGTGGGGTCTTTCTCCCCACAGATCTGAAGCCCCCCTCCCTGAATTTTCCGTTTTATTATGTAGCCTGCGTAGTCATCCCGGAGATGTTTTCGGCGTCATCCCTTAAAATAAGCGTGGCGGCGTACCAATCAGCTCGCGGCCCAGGCTGCGGTTGCTAGGCAGATTATGGTAATAAGTCTGGGCAACCTCTCCCCCCCTCCCGCTCTGCAGCTACCATTGTGAGGTGAGGACAGGTGGGCGGGTTTGGTTTGCGGCGGGCCCTGGGAGACGGTCCGGACACGACACCGCCACTGAACCCCCTCAGGTAATGCGATGGGACGGCCCGAGTAGGGAGCGCGTGCCGGGTCTCCCGCAGGGCTCCGGCAAGGGTTTTGGGGGTTGTTGTTTTAGTCGCACCCAAGATGGCGCCGGGACCGGGACAAACCGTTCGCTCCCGCGGGTGGGGGATAAGGGTTAGGGCGCTGCCATTCCCCCCTCCCTGCCGGAGAGGTACAGTCCGCTCCCCCCTCCCCGCCCTGATCGGGATACCCCATCCGCCCCGGACGAGGGGAGGAAGGGCTGCCCCCGTCTGCGCCTCTCCCCCCTCCCCGCTTGGTATAGTCCGGGCCCCAGCACCTCACTGGAGCAGGGGGGGTGTCGAAGCCATTTTAATGCCCCCTTCCCTCCCCAACACTTCCACCCACCCCACCCGAGGCAGCTCTTTTCCCCTCCCCTGCGGTTGGATCATTCTTCTCGGCGGCTTGTGCAACTCGTCCCCCACTTAAACACCTCCGCCCGGTGCAGGCTCGATCTCCTCTCTATCTCTCTCCCCTCCTATCGCCCAGAGTGGTTGGGACGGCCGCGGGTGGCCGTTGGGCGCGAGCGGATGGGCCTTACTGACGCCCTCGCTCTGGGGGCAGGCGAGGGGGGTAGCCGGAGGCGCCCGAGGCGCGGAACTGATTCTTCCCTTTGATTGGCTGCAGACTTTTGCGCGCCTCTCGCGCCTCAGGCTGCGCGGGGCAAGGGGGGGGGATGGGCAAAAAGGCCTCTCGCTCAGTGTCCTCTTCCCGCTTTTTTTTTTTTTTGCCACTCATTGGCTGTTGATGTGTGGTTAAAAAAAATGCCCCTCACGTTTAATGCTGGTTGAATGACGACGTCCATTTCGTCTCTATATGACAGGGGTGGTATTGGTGTTAAAAAGTGGTCAGCTATATGGCACCCATTTTACCACAGTTCTAAGCAATTGTTGGAGGCCGGGTTGTGGTAAAAAGTTTCCCTGCCACCTGTGTGGTTGGTAAATCGGCCCATTAAAACCTTTTCTTGCTATCCAATAGGGTTGAAAGTGATGACTGTTTTACCACACATCTCTTCACACACATTGGCTGTGGTCATACCATCTGACAGAATTGATACAAATCCCATTTTACTGTTCCATTGCTTTCACACGTTGGCAGTTGGCACGTGGTAAAAGCTTCCCTCCCGAATTTGAATGAGGCAACCATTTTACCACACATTTCCACTGCACGTGGCAACAAATTTTCTTCCCATTTGTTAAGGATGAATTGGACGTCTGACTTGCTCCCATTCTTTTATTTGTTTATTTTAAAGTGTTTACACAATACAAGTCTCTTAGGGTAGCTCACACAAGTGATCAGGAATATGCCATGCTTGTTGGTCCATAGTATAAATTAGCTGTTCTTCAACAACTCCTTTGGCTTTCATCTGATGTGGCAGTTGGTATGTGTTTTAAAAGGATGGTGCAGATGACCAAACCTTTGAATTGCATAAAGGCATTTTATTTGGATAGTTGGAAAAAATTTCCTTACCATTCTGTCAGGGTTAATGCAGGTGGTCAAACTTTCCTCAGTATTTTACTACACTTTACCCCACATTGCCTATTATCATATGAGTTTCCTGCTGCTTGAGCTGCTTGTTTCCATTTCTCATTGCCAATGGTTCTCTTAGTGTTTCTGCAGAATACCTGCTTCCAGTAGTGCTATGTGATGAATGCTGTAAAATCTGAATGGGGGACGCATGTCTGTAAATACATTAAGTCATACGTGCTCCTTTAGAATACTTAAATTCTGCCCTATAGCCCCAAGATGCACATAAAAGAACATAAAAGCCTGTTGGTTCAATTCAAATTCCTGTCTAGTTCAGCATCATGTTCTCACAGGGGCCAGACACAGATGCCTATTGGAAACCCATAAGCAGAACCTGAGTGAAACAAGTGCTCTTGAACCCACAATTCCAGCAACTAATGGAGCTGTACTTCCTCCAACTGTGGAGATTTTTAAAAAGTAAAATCAGGTGGGAAGGGCGGTGCAGCAATAAGCCTAAGCCTTAAACATTTAAAAGCATTTTTAAAAATGGAGCTAAAACCATAAAACTTAAAGGTAGTGGTCGCCATCTTGTCTTCTGACTGTGGAGGTAGAAGATAGCCATCATGGTTAGTAGCCACTGGTGGCCTTCTCCTCCATGAATTTGTCCAATCTTTTAAAACCACCCAGTTTGATAGCCATCACTACTTGTGGGAGCAAATTCTGTAGTTTTAATTGTGTGCTGCGTGAAGAAGAAACTGCTCAAAGCAGCACCCAAAACTTTCCCAAAATCTCACTCAAATCTAGGACAGGAACAGAATTGACATGGTGTCCAAATCATATAGAACCAGGATAATTCACTCAGCATTTATTGTTTTCATCCTTGTTCATGCCAGGAAGCAGCTCCCACCAAAACTGATTGGGCCTGAGTACTGTACATATCTGGATCTCACTCCACCTGTGCTGAAAGCCATCTTACCTTGATGGTAGTTGGCAGGCAACATAGTAATCCTCTCTGTGACACAGGAAGCAGGGAGTATAAAACAAAACATTGGCATGCAGAGCTTAGTCACTCACTGTGTATAAATATAACCTGTTGATAATGAACAGGTTGATTTTTTGACCAGATGATGTCAGCTTCTGTGATGTATGGTTGCTACAGCAACTGTGCTACCCCATGGCAACCACCTGACAACTTCCACAGCAGAAATGGGGGCATTCAAGTCAATGGCAGTATGGAATTGCTAACATTAGCTATTTTGTTCAAATATTCCAATACCGTAATTCAATATCGGCTCGTTAGTACTTGCACATTTTACTGCAGTCCCTGTAGTATTGACATAAACTGGGTGTGTCACCACCCACAAACGGATACAAGTCATCTTGGGAAGTGGGAGAGCAGGTGGTCCTTAGAAGCTGCAGCAGGGTGGCATGAGTTGTGGCTCTTCCATGCAAGTGTGTGATTCAGTTGCACAATGCAATTTGGGGAGTTGGGGAAGAGCTTATGATAAAAAGGCAGAGCTAAGATGGCAGATACAACAGGCCATTTTTTTTAAATATAAACCATGTTTGCAGTGCAAGATGCAGTTTTACCCATAGGGTCCATTCTGAATGTCATTGTGATTGACACTGAATTTGTTTTCTACTTTGATTCCAATACTAGCTGTATATGGCTTGTGCCAAAGAACTGTACAGTTGTGAGTTATAGATTCATCCATAGATCATCATAGCCAATGATTGCTTTCTGTTCAGTACCTGAAGCCCAGGTTATGTGTCACTGGAGTGGTGTTAGTCACATGATTTACCAGTTTGTGTTGGGCTGTAGTGATACTTGGTATGTTTTTACCATAAATTCCTCCACCACCCCTGATTTGTTCATGTCCTACCCCTGCCATTGCCCCAGTGGGCTTATCTTTCTTATTCCAAACAAAATTAAAAAAAATCCTTCCAGTAGCACTTTAGAAGCCAACTAAGTTTGTTATTGGTATGAGCTTTCGTGTGCATGCACGCTTCTTCATACCAATAACAAACTTAGTAGGTCTCTAAGGTGCTACAGGAAGGATTTTTTAAATTTTGTTTTGACTACAGCAGACCAGCACGGCTACCTACCTGTAACTTTCTCATTCTAGTTTCCTTTATTTTAAAGTGATATGATGCTTTCTAAACACCTGGCTATTAAATAATTTTATAAGTGCATTCAGAAAGTGAGTGATGGCCTATGCCATCTATCCATGTTAAGTACCCCATTATGTTCTTAGTTCCAAGTCTCTTTAATGGAAAGAGAAATTACATTGATTTCAGCATCTCAGTTTCAATCACTAGCTGCCACCACGTATTAACCTGCACATAGTGGATATACTCAGAATTGTTCTGTGTCATTTTACTTTTTGGATATTTTTGTTCATTTGGGGAAAATAAAGCCATTATTGGATCTGCTGTCTTTTGGGATAGGTTGAATGCTTTTCATAGAATTATCTTGAGAGGGGGAAAGTGAACCATAAATTGCCACAATTGAAACATATAGATAGGACATTTCTCCCTGGGTGCTGAATGCGGAAGATGCATCACGATTAATACTGTATAAAAAAGTACATGTTCACTACAGTCGGTTTCTTTTAGTTACAAAAAACAGTATCTGTTTGCTACAAATGGCAGTGATCAAGGTTCTTGCTCATTCTAATCCCCTCTTATGTAGGATTACATGAATTTGTACCAATACACTGCAAGAAGCAAGACTCTGTGTACTAAATTATGCATCAATGTAACAAAAATTGAGTCAAGCAAACCCATGTGTCACATCTATGGTCCCTGGGGACCCCCAGGATATTCCAAGGGGGCCAGAGGTGAAAATCATGTAAATGGGAGGCCACAGCACAAGGCTAGGGGGCCACAGAGGGAAGTGACCGGGGAGGGGAATCGTTTTTTTAATTAAAAGATATCCTGACTGACTGGTTATCCGCTTTGCCAATCACAAGTGGGTAAGGGGGTGGCCCACCAGGGCCTACCGCTCCTTTTTGCCACGTGCATTTTATTTGAGTTCCTGGTTTGTTTCTGGAGGGAGTGGGCGATTGCTGAGACTCCCATTTTGACCAGTAGAGCCCACGATCCAGAACCCCTAAGTCAAGTAAGTGTAGTGGTGGTGTGGCAAAGGGGTAGGGCTGGGTGAGCCAGAGCTGCTTGTTGCTGCCACGAGAGCTGGGCCTGGTGGCAGCCTGGATCTGATTCACTAGGCACTGCAATCCACCCCAGCGCCCAGTGGATCAGGCCCCTTGGATGTTGCCAGGGGGCACAGGGCCCATCAGTAGCGTCAGCTTGGCTCTGCAAGTCGCGGGGTGAAATACACCCCAGCGTCTAGCTGAGTGGGGTTGTTGGGTGCTGCTGACTTGCATCTAATAGCTAACTATTCAGAAGAAAGCTGCACTGAGTTCTGTGGGTCTTACTCCTAGGTGTGGGACTATAGCAGTGGCGTAGCGTGGGTTGTCAGCACCCGGGGCAAGGCAAGTAATTTGCGCCCCCTAACCCGTGGATTTGCGCCCCCTAACCCTACCCCTAACCCTAACCCCCAGATGTTGCGCCCGGTGTGGCCTGCCCCCCCTGCACCCCCCACGCTACGCCACTGGACTATAGTGTTTTATCTAGGCAGCCAGGGCTCCTTTGGATGACAAGATCTTTTAGTACCAGGTCAGTGAGGACAACTTGCTTTTTAAAATTCTCCCATATATGTAGAACTCCTTGTGAGCCTTTTGGACTGTATCTGTAGGTTTCCCCCTCTGTGTAAAATAAATGGGGTCAATTAAGTGGTGTTTACTTTTTATAATACATGGAAGATAGATCTCCCTTAGGAGGTTCTGGATACTCCTTCCTTGGAGGTTTCTAAACAGAGGTTGGATGGCCATCTGTCATGGATGCTTTAGAAGAGTTTCCTACATTGCAAGGGGGGGGGGGTTTGCACTAGAAAGATGACCCTTCCAGCTCTATGATTCTATGTTTTTCTGCTTTAACAATATTTCATTATGTTCCTATCATTTTATGTAATTGCATTTTGTATAAATGATAAAAATTAAGAATAAAACATGTTCCGTTTACAAACAAAACATTTAAATAGTTTCCTTTCTACCAGTATGACGGAGTGGGCGGCCACTGGAAGGAAACAAGGTCGGAAGGGGGCCAGGGTTGGAAAAAGGTTGGGAAACACTGATCTAGAGTATATGGGGTGGAAGATAGGACAAAGCTTGAGTTTAGAGTTGAGTTGCAGTGATGCGACGCAGAAGGAAAGTAGCAAGCTAGAGAGAGTCAGAGCAACATTTGAGAGCAATGTTTGATTTTGGTTTTAACCCAAGACTGCAGCTGTGGGAGAAACAAGACCCTTTTGGAGTGTTAACCCCTCCATCACAGGCACAGGTTGTATATCTTTGTAAATAAATCATGTCATAAAGATACCCCACAGCCTCCGCTGTGCCTCATTCCTAAAGGAAAAATGAAGCCTGTTAAGCACCTGGAATCCCTGGAATCTCACACTGTGCAGAGATTCTGGTGGCGTGCAACAATATTATACAAATTAAGCAAACATGCAAATAGCTACAAATACTGCAGCATTTATTTTGCTATCAAGATTCTAGATTTTTCAAGAATTTGGAATAGTGATGAGTACTATAGGAAGTACAATGGGGGAATGCAATAGGAGAGCTGTAGGAACAGAAGTCAATGTAAAAAGGTAGAAGAAGAAGAAGAAGAAGAAGAAGAAGAAGAAGAAGAAGAAGAAGAAGAGGAGGAGGAGTTTGGATTTGATATCCCGCCTTTCACTCCCCTTCAGGAGTCTCAAAGCGGCTAACATTCTCCTTTCCCTTCATCCCCCACAACAAACACTCTGTGAGGTGAGTGGGGCTGAGAGACTTCAGAGAAGTGTGACTGGCCCAAGGTCATCCAGCAGCTGCATGTGGAGGAGCGGAGACGCGAACCCGGTTCCCCAGATTACGAGACTACCGCTCTTAACCACTACACCACACTGGCTCTCAAGGTAAAGGTAACCCTGACCGTTGGGTTCAGTCGCAGACGACCAGAGAAACAGCTATACAGTATTTGAGGCACTGAGTACAGTATCTGTATTCAGGAGCGATTTGGCACCTCTGGCTGAAAGACTTCAGCAGAACAGGGAGAGACGTCTACCTAAGACCCTAAAGAACTACACCCAGTCTAGTACCACATAGATTCTTCTTCTTCTTCTTCTTCTTCTTCTTCTTCTTCTTCTTCTTCTTCTTCTTCTTCTTCTTCGCCTTATGGGCTGTGTTCAGGCTAATATATACTCATTGAGCACACACAGTTTTAAAAAAAGTTATATATAAGCAAACAGAACAGTACTTATTGTCAAGAGAGTGGCAATAACATAGCAGAGACGTGGGCCCCGAAATTGTAGCTTAACCTGAGGCCTTCATTTCCTTCAATAGTTTATCTCTGGATAGTATCTAAGAATGGGTAGGTATAGATGAAGGCCAATGATCTGTTCAAGACACCGAGGAACTAATTTCTCACCCCTGGAAGTCCCCCTTAGCCCTTCTGTGAGTTTCTTGGATTTTAATAGTCACTTGCTGCTTGATTTGGATTTCTGCAGCCATAATGTGTAGAAGTGTACTAAAAAGAAAAGGACAGCAGACATAACTGTCCACATGCCATATACTGTGATGCAGTTATACATATGAATGGAATTTACAAAAACCTGGATAACAAGGGGTGCTTAGCAAGTGTATAGGATCCTATGGGAAAGCCATTGAATGGCCAACACTTATAAATGAAAATATTTTGGTCAGGGGCTTTTATGTTGCTGCTATTACACACGCACACAAACACACACACATTTTTTTGCTATTGTGCTGTTGCTATGTAGTTTTACCCTGAGTTGGGCTGCAGTCCTATACACACATGCTTCAAAACTCATACCTGGTTGCAAACATACTGAACTCCGTGGGGATAACCTCTGAATTGACACCTATAGATTGCACCGCTAAGCACTGATTTGCTGTTGTAGCACGTTTGAAAACAGAATGACTAGGGCAAAAATATATGTCATTTACATAACGCAGGTGGGTGGTGACATGTCTGTATTTCGCCAGGTATATGCTTTATATTAAATTGTGTAAACCTGCTGGCTGTTGTTTGGATCCATGCAAAATAAACCCATTATGATTTCCTTCACATTAACTTACCCGGTAGTAGTCAAGCACATTTCTAATGTGTTTCTGGCCACCTGCAGTCATTGCCAGCTGTGCAAACCAAATTGTAACGAACTTGCAAAGGCAGCTACAGTGCAAGCCACTTTTAAGACCAGGGGTTTATTTATTTTTATCTGTGGAGAATGTTAATAGATCTGCTTACCAATTTTGTGTGCTGAATAAGTAATAAAAGAAGAAAGAAATTGTTGGAGAGTAAATTAAAAATGTAGCTTTCTGTACTAAATAGTTACCTTTCTTCTTTGGCAAATCCTGTGCAAATGAGATAGTTTAGCAGATGTAATTATTTTGGAATCATTGAGTGTGTCTGCTTCTTGAAGGGAAATTGTTCCCATCATTGCCTGTTCTAGATGTTCAAATGACATGAGCTGAATCTCTTGCAATCATGAAATTGTGTGAAAGTAATGAGGGGATTGGAGAGGTGGGAAGAAGTGACTAGCAATTTGCTTTTCAATGGAACTGAGCAGAGCAGAAGTATGAATGTCCTAATCATGCATTGCATTATTGGATTTGAAGGCTTTTATTGTATAATATATTGTTATATAACTCTAGCAGCAGTCCTAAAGTTTGCTTGGATAGAAAAATGGACTTCCCTCTCTCTTCATTGATTTTAAGGGAAGCTCAACAGAAGTTGGTACCTTTTCCTTGTCATCTTGAAGTGAATTAGAGAAAACAAGTGAGACCTACAACAATAAAAGAAATGTTGTGGTGCAGTCTGTACAGAGCTTGGAAAATCTTAGTCATTTGGTCCATCTTATGTAATGATAACACCAGTGTGGTGTTAGCCAGCCTACCATTCCTTCTTTCAAAATACTTCATTCCATCTCACCAAAGATACTCAACATTCTGTAGCCACTGAGCATGCTCAGTCATGACTGTACTATTTGGGGATGATTTCCACCCCCACTTAGATTTTCATTCTTAAATATTTTCTTCTTCTTCTGCAAACTTTGGCTTTCCCCTAGGCACACTGATACATTCCTCTTTTTTTCTTCAGGAGCCCCATTTTGATTACATAGAAGTCATAGCACCTGAGTTTGCTATTAGTGTAGGTGCTTCTCTCCCCTCCTGTAGAATAATTATTTAGGCACTTTTATAATACTGATATGAGCAATATGCTTCAACATCATAGTAGTGCTCTGCATCTATAATTGCCAGTTCCCTAGCATTCCATCCCAACCGAATGCAAGTCGGACTATGCAGATCTGATCTGATTGGCGTGGAATATCTTTTAGGACAGCGGACCATCTCCTGATGATTCAAATGCATACTTTATTTATGACATATAAATTAATAGCTGCCAATTGTTCTTATGCAGAAATGCAAAGTTCTGCATTGGGTGACAATAGCAATGGGTCTGAAACCTGCCCACCACACCTGATACTGAATGGCCTGGACACTTAAGCAAGGAAGTTGCCTGGGAAGTTTCAGTGCAAATTGGTACGCAGTTCACATATTGCTCCTTCAAATACATACACCATACTGTACACTATAAATATATGTACTATATAGTGCTCTCTGCAAGTATGTACACTATGAACACCCATCCTGTGACAGCACCAGAAAAAAAATAATGGGAGGCACAGAAGGTGCAAAGTACATTTCTAGGTGCACAAGTTGTGTCCCACATGTTAAGATCTCGGAAAGAAAAGAATCTATCAGTAATGAGTCCAGCAATGGGTGGGCAGGGTGAGTGTGAGCTCCTTGTTTGGGGAAGTATTTGCCCCCCTGTGGTGCCACCAACGACTCTTATCTGTACCTTACCTGGCATAATTTTGCTAGTAACTGTTAGTATTTGAGGGGTGGGATGGAAAAAGAATTTTGCTAATGGTTAATAGTTCAAAAATAATCTCTGCATGACAAAGGAGGGTTTTGTCCCACTAATCTGCTAAACACATATGGATAACAATTGGCTTAACTACCTGAAGCCATTTCCTGCTACAGCCAGCCTCTCCTGTTTCAATCTTGTGTCCAAATTCTCTTTCTGCCCCACTAATGATATATAATTTCTGTGGTCGTAAATGCCTGATTTCAGCTATCCAGCCAAAAACCACCACCGCCAGTTTCTTGAAATAATAGGTGTGCTTGATGAATGACAATGCAGAAAGGAGACAGCAGTCATGACCCACTAGTCAATGAGGCTATAAACCTATAGCACTTTGCTGCCATATCCTTGTCAAAGGCTCTCAGGAAGTACACTGACTTCCCCTCCTGTACATACTGTGATAATTAAGCTAAGTGTGGGATGTAGCTTTTTGCAGGCGTTCGTGGTGCTGCTTCTAAGAACAATGAACCACTTTGATCTGAAAGTCTGCACAATGACCTGGAGCATAATTCTATACAAAACTTGCCTCTCGCGGTAATCTTGCAGCCTTTGCATATGGCTTGTGGTGAAAGAGCATTCAGGGCTTGGCAGCAGGGACATAAAACGAATAGCAATTGCTGAAGTTGCTTCAGGGATCTCCAACCTGGGTGCCTGCTCCTCTGTATCCCGGGGCTAAATCAATTACGGTAAATCCTTCACTGTGCGGATATTGTGAACAGGCTTTGACATGAAACAGTGGCTTTATGACACTGGGCAGAAGACTTGATGATCTGCATTGTAAAGTGATTTTCCAAACGTATCTGCATGCACCAGATGTACCAACATGATTTTCATATATGGTGATGTGCAGAGGTGCACATTGCTTTCCCTCATACAGATAGCCCATGCCTTTAATATTCCATATGCTTTCTTGTTAATGTTCTTTGGTGATACTCTCTGTGTCCTGGGAATACCGAGTTTAGGGCTATGTGGTTACATGTCTTGTCTTTTCTATGATTAATGCAAAGGAAATTATATTTTCTTAGGGAATTGCCTAGGAAAATATTCCAAAAACATTTCCAGACAAATTGTGAAGCAGGTCTTCATATATTACACCTAGCTACCAAAAGTGGTTTTGCCAAGGGCTACCCACTGTGGGATTGGATCAAGGCCTAGACTAGAGGCAGAAGCCTCCACCTCGTGGCCAACTTGGAAGGCATGATAAGGGATCAGTGCCCAGATTCTTATGATGGTTATGGAATCTTCATGGCCCTTAATGACTGAGAGCCCCTAATAGCATTCTCTCTGTGAGCAGAACTAGCTAGCACGCAGGAAAATAAATCCTGCGACAATTTGATTGCCCTCTCTAGCCCTATCCTCCCTTGTTTATTCTTCACCATACCACTGGACTGCCTCATCATCATTGTGTGGATCCCACCGAGACCACCCCAACTGCCAACTGCTGAATCTTTGGGGAGTTCTTGGTTGTTGGCCCAGCTTCTGAAAGGTTCTTTCTTTGATACTTGTATGGCATCAGAACAAAGTCACCAACAACCCTATAAAAGTAATTTCCAGGTAGGGAAATTAAGTGGATATATGTATACCGGAGAGTCCATTGGCTGTGGCCCCATGAACATGCCCACTGCATGTACTAGCATGCAATATCATACCATACTGCTGCATACAGAATTCTGAGTTATCCCTAAGTTGTAATAAAAGACACAGTTTTCTATTAAGGATAGCGGGATTTTTAATTTATTTTTTACTGCATCATCCTTATCCCTGTGCAAAGCATTACATCCTTTCAATTACAGATTTATTTATTTTTTAAAAGCAGAATTATCCACTCAAGAATATTTTAACATGAATCAAATAGACTCACCATAGTACTGGTTTTCTAGTTCCCACTGAGATTAGGTTTAGAGGTCTAAGCTCACAGTGAAGGTTTCTTTATTTATCACTTCTGAGCTGTGACTCTTTGAAAGAGAAATGGTGTTTCTGTATAATTGCTATTTGGTGTGGCAAAAGGTTCATTTTTCATTCTCCAATTCAGACTCTCATCAGTTCAATATATGTCTGAGCAGATTTATTTTCCAACAAAATTTCACAAAAATAGAAGATTGGTTAAGCCTGCACCTGAATCACTATAAAAGCAGTTTATTGCCTAGTAGGTGCTTTTGAAAAGGAGCTGCCTAATGCATTTATCTGTTCACCAGTATCTGCACTGGAGAGAGAGGTCTTTTCTTTCAGTGGTCCTAGTTTATTTATCACTGAAACAGATAGTACACTTCAGTTTTTGAAGACATAGACGGATCTTTGTTTACTACATCAAAAGTGAACTGTAGGACTTCATTGTCATCCACTGCGATGTAGCAAAGCTTCTGCTGTTCCTTAATTTCAATGTTCTGTAATAGACCAACTTCAAAAGCCAACCTGTCTTGCCATTCACAATGTAAGTTGACACTGAAAGAAGTCATCTTGAAAAGGGAGGGGCAACATCTTTTGCCTCCCAATAGTACCTTTGGGACAGGTATTTTAGGAGAACATGGCAGCCTACCTGGCCATTTGTAGAAGGTGTTCTATACCACTGGAAATGCCAGGAAAAGTGGTTAAACCCAAGGAAGGGAGATATTGCTGCTTTTATCACCCTCACACTACTGTACTACTGTATTAACATTTTCCTACCACCCTAATGCAGCTTTCCACCCCCCACGTGTATAATCAATTTTTATTAAAAGTTTTCCACATAAGATACAATAAAAATCACACTAATCTAAAAAAGAAAAATAGAAAAAGATGAAGAAATGAAGACAATAAAGAAAGAAAGAGAAAAACGAAATTGCAAAGTCCTGTATCAAAATTAAGTCTTAACGCTTATTCCGCACTCTTTCAGTCCCAGCATCCACATCCCATTTGCTGGGTAGGTATCCAGTGATAATTAAAGCTTTGGATTAGCATGACACAAAACAGATAACTGCTGGTAATTTTACAGTATAAAGCCTAGAACTCTACAGAGATTTTCTGCCAGAGCTAGACTAGGGCTGTGTCTTATTCTAGGGTCCCAAGCTTACACCTGCAGTTCAGTAGGCAGAAGCTGTTCCACAAGGCAAAGGCAAAGGCAAAGACAAACTCCTATTACTCTATCAAACCTGGCCAAATCAAGATGACACACACCTTCTGTGTCTAAAGAAGGGCCTGAGGGCAGAGCATACACAGTCTGAGATGGCTCACAAAGCTAGGTCCAAGCCCCAGATCAGTTCAAGCACTGCCTCACCGGTACTTCTCAACTTTGAGATGCTCTTTTTGGAAAGACGAGGAGAAATTTCTATTCACTTTTTGTGTCTTTGGATGCAACCAGTTTTGGGCAGTATATTATCTTGAGATGTTTGTACCTAGTGCTAGAGTTTGTCTGGAAGGGTGGTTTTGGATGCTTCTATTGGGTGTAGAATCTTAATGAGGGCCATATCACATATGTCCAGTATCTTGCACATGTGTCATTTCCAGAGTAGAAACTGCATCTCACATGTATACTGTGAGATACATGTGTCATTTTGCAGCAGGAAGTCCTGACTGGTGGAGGTCTCCTATGGCGTGAAGCTGTGATGAAACACTTGCGTGTGTTGGTTGATCAGGACATATGTTGTTTCCATTATGGAAATTAATGCTTGTGTTGGAATTTTGTTATATGTGAGGTGGCCCAGAGATAGCAGTGTAAACTATGTAGGATCATTGGCAATGAACATGGAGATGCCCGTGTTGTTTCTGGAAACGGGTAGCTGTATCTCCACTGTGCTTGACATCTTGGTCCATTTTTGCATTGTGATACTGTAATACGGGGGCAGAAAACCTTTTTCAAACTGAGGGCCACATTTCCTTCTGAGCAACTATCTGAAGGCAGAGTGGTAGTAGTAGTAGGTTCTGTATTTTGCACTTCAATTTTTCAAGTTCGGAATCTTGGTATTATTACACATGCTTCTTCCTTTTAACCGAATTTGAAGAATTTAGTAACATGGTTTTTCCTTAAGCAAGCCCTTGGAGCTGGTAATATGGGATCTGGTTAAAAGTAGAATCACAGCACAGAGTGTGTGTGTGAAAATAGAAGATGGGGAAACATCAAAAGAGAAAAGATGACCTTCTCGCATAATTTGGAAGGAGAAGGGAGGATAGATTAAAGAGAGTTTTATAGGGGAGAACATTCTGCCAACATTTAAAAAAAAAAGTGGGTGGGAGGTTAGAGTGTGAGAATAATAATTATTTTAATCCTTGGGTTGGTTTAAGAAAGAAGCATAGTTTGCTCTATATTCTGACACAACAGAGAGCCAGTGATTACATGTTCTCGTATCACAACATCATGTACAGTATTGAATGTTGATGATGATATCTGTTTCAAAGGGGTTTCCCCCTCGTAAGTGCTCCAAAAAAAATCATATATATACTACCTTAGTAGCTGTTAACAATATAGCCCTGTAAGGCAGACCAGTATTCAGACTTGGGGCTCTCTAAGACGACCTAGTGAGTTAATGACTGAGGTGAGATTTGAAGTGTTCCTGCTCTTAACCCCTACATCCCACCATATTTCATTTAGTGAAGCTTACTCGTGTGAGAGATCATTAGGCTTAATATTGAAGCCGTAACATAATAATGTGAATACTGTACTGTACTGAGAACCAGCGTGGTGTAGTGGTTAAGAGCGATAGACTCGTAATCTGGGGAACCAGGTCCGCATCTCTGCTCCTCCACATGCAGCTGCTGGTGACCTTGAGCTAGTCACACTTCTCTGAAGTCTCTCAGCCCCACTCACCTCACAGAGTGTTTGTTGTGGGGGAGGAAGGGAAAAGGAGATTGTCAGCCGCTTTGAAACTTCTTCGGGTAGTGATAAAGCGGGACATCAAATCCAAACTCTGCTTGCATATTACATTACACACAATATAGTGCAACGACAAGAGTTTTAGATTTGGATGGAGAAAACACATATTTAGTTCCCTTCCTTCCTTTTCTTTCCCTTGGCTATGAAGTTCATTCTGTGGGTTTGGGAAAGTCACTACCTACATCGCACTGCGAGGCCAAAAATACTACTCTGAATTCTTTGGAAGAAGGGCCGGATACAAATGTCATTAATCACTGAAAGGGATGTTAGGGAATGCTCCCGATATGGCATTGCGTTGAATTTAAAACAAATATTTTTCTTGACGCAAGGGAACTGTGTGGGCTTCCTCTGGTGCCCTGATGTACTGTTTGCACTGCCTTCTGTCAGCGTTGCATTGCTTTCCCACTCTAGGATGATGACACAATGCATTTATATCCTCCTGCCACTCGCCTGGCTTTCTTTGCAGCTGCTCTTAGTGGCATAGCCTCCTTTCATTCCGGCATAGCTGCTTGCTCTCGTCATACCCACACTGCTACCTTGCCGTAAGATGCTAGCCTGGGGGATGCTGCAGACATGCAAGGGATTGGCTCATGTCCTTGCATCAGCCTCGCAATGCAGCAGACTGCATTCACTCCCTCCACCCCTCCAACACAGGCTGCCACAGACATGCTGTTGGCATTCCCTGTTTTGCAGTGGTAGCTGTCAAGTGTCTATATGCTATGTGAAAATAACAAGGGAAAGAAACACAAATGTTTTATACAGGGGCAGTGTGGTGATGGGGAGGGGGAGTTCTTCCACTGTGCCCGCTGTGGGGAGGAAGAGACAAATTCTAACGATTTTAGAAGCCCAAGGAAATGATTTTTTTTTTGCATAATAATAATAATAATAATAATAATAATAATAATAGTAAGGTGTTTCAGCTTATGAAGAAATAATGTAATTGTTAATTTCTTCTAATAATTGTTTGCGTGGACTTCCCTTCAACTCTATAGCGTCATGCCACAGAATGAAAACAAGGCTGAGATCAATGTCCTTTCTTAACACTATCACTCTGTGAAATAAATTTTGTTTCTGTGTGCTGTCATCTCCCTGGAAACCTACAATGGGTAGGTGGCAGTGAGGGGAAGAGCCACACTCTGGTAGCTACGTATGAGATGAGTAGAACTGACACACCAGTTATTTAAAAAAGAAAAAAGAACACCAGAATTGTGTGCACAAAAATTATCCATATTCTAGAGCAGGCTTCCTCAACCTTGGCCCTCCAGATGTTTTAGGCCTACAACTCCCATCTTCCCTAGCTAGCAGGACCAGTGGTTAGGGATGATGGGAATTGTAGTCCCAAAACATCTGGAGGGCCAAGGTTGAGGAAGCCTGTTCTAGAGGCTGTATCTTGTGCTAAACTTATACAAAGTAGGTCTATTGAAATACAGTGGTACCTCGGGTTAAGTACTCAATTCGTTCTGGAGGTCCGTTCTTAACCTGAAACTGTTCTTAACCTGAAGCACCACTTTAGCTAATGGGACCTCCTGCTGCTGCCGCCGCGCCGCCGGAGCACAATTTCTGTTCTCATCCTGAAGCAAAGTTCTTAACCCGAGGTACTATTTCTGGGTTAGCGAAGTCTGTAACCTGAAGCTTATGTAACCTGAGTTACCACTGTAGATGGACATGACTAACTTAGGTTCATTTATTTGGATGAGTCTACTCTGAGTAGAACTTAGTTGGATACAACCCTGGATTTTTCAGCTTGAACAAAGTATGCATATTTAGTTAGTGCTTATAAGTTTACGCCACTTGTCCATTATAAAAATACCGAAGGTGGCTAACAATAGAATTTGCAATTGAAAATAACCAATCCATATAAAGATAATAAGGAATAATATAATAAAACTTGATAAAAATCAGTTACGAACACACACACACACACACGCTTTTGGCTTGTTTGGCATAATTAATTCTGGTTCTGTGCCAGAGCTCCATGCTGTGTCCAGTGCTGTGTATTCTGCATGGCCTTTTCTTTGGAAATTATTTCAAGTCTTTTTCAATACATTTCTAAGCTTATTGGCCCAGAGTTGCAGTAGAAGAGCTTGCATTATGAAGATGTTTCTCTCATAGAATCATAGAATCACAGAGTTGGAAGAGACCACAAGGGCCATCGAGTCCAACCCCCTGCCAAGCAGGAAACACCATCAGAGCACTCCTGACATATGGTTGTCAAGCCTCTGCTTAAAGACCTCCAAAGAAGGAGACTCCACCACACTCCTTGGCAGCAAATTCCACTGTTGAACAGCTCTTACTGTCAGGAAGTTCTTCCTAATGTTTAGGTGGAATCTTTTTTATTGTAGTTTGGAACCATTGCTCTGCGTCCGCTTCTCTGGAGCAGCAGAAAACAACCTTTCTCCCTCCTCTATTTGACATCCTTTTATAGCTTTTCATAGCTTTGCTATGACATCCTTTTCATAGCTTTGCTCAGATGCAGTCAGAGGTGGAGACCCAGGGGCAAGGAGGTGGTTCAGCAGGCAGCTCCGTCTGCACCAGCCTGACAGGTTGTTCAGATGGAAGAGCCAGATCAGACATGGAAGCTTTATAGGATCCAAGAGGGCACTCTATTGGCTCTGTGTCTCATCTGATCCTTCTTGGGCTAGTAGTGGCAGTGCCAGCCTCCAGCCACGTGAAGTAGTGCTGCAGCACCAGCAGAGATGAGGTGAGCTGCTTCCTCCATACTACCTGCAAGCTGCCAAAGTGACAGAGGAAATAAAATGCCTGGAACAGGTATGAGAAACCTGGGGACATCTTGTTGCTGGACTCCAACTCCCATTTTCCATGACCATTGGCAGGGTTGGCTGGAGCTGATGGGAGCTGAAGTCCAACAACATCTGGAGGGACACAGGTTCCCCATCCACAGCTGAAACCCTTGAACACGTCCTCTGTTTAGGACCACCAGCACCTCAAAGATGCCCCTGAAATTACAGTCCTAACATAATTGCTGCACTGAGCAGAGCTCAGCTCAGATATTGAACAAAGTAGTAGCTGCTGTTATTATTATTGCTTGTTATGAATCCAACATAGGGGCGCGGGTGGCGCTGTGGGTTAAACCACAGAGCCTAGAACTTGCCGATCAGAAGGTCGGCAGTTTGAATCCCCGTGATGGGGTGAGCTCCCATTGCTCGGTCCCTGCTCCTGCCAATCTAGCAGTTTGAAAGCACGAAGTGCAAGTAGATAAATAGGTACCGCTCCGGCGGGAAGGTAAACGGCGTTTCTGTACGCTGCTCTGGTTCGCCAGAAGCGGCTTAGTCATGCTGGCCACATGACCCGGAAGCTGTAAAAAAGCCAGCTCCCTTGGCCAATAAAGCAGGATGAGCGCTGCAACCCCAGAGTCGGTTACGACTGGACCTAATGGTCAGGGGTCCCTTTACCTTTACCTTTATGCATCCAACATAGTTTTTTGTCGTTTTCTCCTCTCAATGTTTGGTTGTGCATTTGTCTGTTGGACTGTTTTCTGGATGTATAAATTGAATACTGTAACACTCCAAAGACTCAATTGGGAAGACAACACTTCCTGACTTAGCCTTTGATCTTCTTCCCTACCTTTATAGAATCATAGACTTGTAGAATTGGAAGGGACCATGAGCGCCATCTAGTCCAACCCCCCTGAACTGCAGGAATCTTTTGCCCAATGTGGGGCTCGAACCCATGACCCTGCAATTAAGAGCCTCATACTCTACTGACTGAGCTATTCTTTTTTAACACACAAACACACCCCTTACTTGGACAAGCCACATGCCTTAGAAACAATTCTATCCTGAGAGATCTTAAAACTATCCCATTAGTCCTCTTCATTCCCCCTCACACAATTGCATGGTTGGAAAAGCAGGGTTGTGCCTGATATTTCCGACTGCACACCTGTCAGGTGTCCATGCGCAGGAAGCGGGATGCATAGAGGGCACCTGCTCTACACAGATAAGCTCTGCAACATGCTCCTGGAGCCTACATACAGAGAACAGGCTTGCAGACTTATCCGTTTATTGCATTTCTATCCCACCGCTTTCTCCAAGGAGCTCAAGGGAGCATACAGGGTTCTTCCCCATCCTCATTTAACCCCCACAACAACCCTGTGAGGCAGGTTAGGCTGAGAAGCATTGACTGTCCCAAGGCCACCCACCCAGTGAGTTTCATGGCTGAGTAGGGATTTGAACTCTGGTCTCTCAGCTCCTAGCTAGACACTGTAACCATTACATCAGACGGGCTGTAGATGGCTGGGTGAAGCTGGCATCTTACCTTCATGCTATTTTTTTGCCATGGGGCAGGTGGGGGGGATGACTGAATTGGGTTCTTGGCATACATTGCTCAGTTGAAATCCCAGCTGCGTTACTGAGGAAGGCAGGAGTCGAAACATTTAGCTTGCTAAAGAGTGTTAAATCTATCTCTGTTTCATCATTCACTTATCAATATATGCCCATGGAGACTGTTTCTCAGCTGCTGTATAAAAAAAAATGGTTTGGAAACTCAAGAGCATTTCTCATGTAGTCTGTGATACAACACAGGGGGCTTTTGGTCAGAGGATTAAAGTAAACATTCTCGAGGGTATGTGGATTTCCTTAGGCACACGTAAAATAGTTCTTTGGATCCTAGCCATAGGAACACTTGCGGATGTTTCCTCCTCGCCATGTAATAATAATGTATTGGCATATTAAGATCGGTTATCCTGGGGTTTGCTTCTGATGCATGTAAACTTGCCAGGTGTTCCTTGTTTCAAGGGGGTGTTCCAACTGCAATAAATTACAATGGATGTTTCTTATTTACCACCGCTGCAGCTCTCCTGAACTTCATAGCACAGAGTGCCCTATTTTTGCAGTGTCTCTTTATTGTCATGGTGTGGTGGTAGGGGCGAGATTTGGCAGGCTGGGATCTTGCGCTAAGCCGGAGAGGGAGGCACTGTTTGGCATCTAGAGCGTTATACGCAGTCCGATAAATGTAGAGAATGCAGTGTCGTGTTGCGTTCAGATGCTGAGACCGTGTTGATTTTTCTACTGTTCCACTGAGGGACATTATTGTTCGCCTTTCCTGTATTATTGATTTGAGTCTTCTGTAAAAAGTCACGCGGGAGGGGGAGGGGGAAATGTATCGACTCAGAGCCTGCAAGAGTTCTAAAATGCTAGCAAGCAAGATGAATGGAAGGGGTGGTATTCCCCCCCCCCCGTGCTTCATTTACAAGCCAAATGCCATTATATGGGCATAAATTATGTCTAAAAATGATTTGCATTTAAAATTGAAATGGGTGGAGCAGTCACCCAGGAGCGTTTTGCTTTCTTTCTTGTGCATTGGCAAGGGTTGCTAACTATTAGATCAGCTCAGCCAGCCAGTTAGTATAAAATAAAGTTAATTGGACTTGCCGAAAATCAAATGGCCTCAGCCTTGCACTAATTCCTAAGTCTGTGATTTAATAATGACACTGGAGACGAAGGACTGGAAAGGTGCTGAATGACTGTCTAAACCAATCAGCAGAGCTGTAAATTACACTTCTGAGATTCCCAGTGGCAGATTGAGACGTGCGGTTGAAATCGCAAGGGGTGGATAAAGCCGTACATGGAAGCAATTTGTCAAGATTCCCGAGCTTACGTAAACTGGAATTTAAGCTTCATTTTTAATTCTCTCTCTTTCTCAGCATTTCAGCTGCCAAGAGGGACTGCACAATTGGGATCAGGAGGAAGAGCAGCCCCTGAGCGGAGGGGCTGGTTAAACACTGAACTAGAAAAATAAAAACAAGTCAATTAGGGACTGAAGGTTTTTTTTAAACAACAACAACAAACAACAACAACAGGCCAGTTTCAATGTAACATTTCATGCTTACATGATGACTCTTCAACATCATCTAATGAGCACATACGAGAGGTAGTTATTTTGGAACGGTAATCTGCATAACTTCCAAATGTCATTCATGAATGTGAAATGTTGCATCGAATGAGCTCATTTGAAACAGGATAACGCTAGTTATAATCAGATAATTTGCTCAGTGAAATAGCACCGTGTGAACAAGTCCACTGGTTGTTTCCTCCCTGCAAATAAGCTGCAAACTTTGTTGCTATGGAGCACCCCCTCCTGGACAGCATGAAAGCAAGTACTGTACAGTACTGCGTCTTGACTTTCCATGCAAATCTGGCTTTCTGCTGGAGATTCGCTTTGATTTGGGGAATGCAAATCAGTAGGAACAACTTGTTTGCAAACTCTGTTACCTCCCTGTTAGGGGAGTGCAGCATCGATCAGGGCAAATAATTGAATCGGGTGTCTGTCTCTGCCAGGCCTAACATCACTGTTCAATACAACAGTTTGTGCTCCTCTTAAATGTATGCTGCATTCTAAATGCTTCAGGATTGAATAACGGAGTATACTTTCGCAAGTGACACCAGGGATGTATTTTTGTTTCTGTTCTTGGGACTAGCCAGCATTGGATGCTTGCTGTCAATTG
Organism: Podarcis cretensis; assembly: GCF_951804945.1. Classification (NCBI taxonomy): domain Eukaryota; kingdom Metazoa; phylum Chordata; class Lepidosauria; order Squamata; family Lacertidae; genus Podarcis; species Podarcis cretensis. The sequence goes on from NC_137185.1 coordinate 18,010,108, forward strand.
CCAATCATCATAACTGGCCACAGGAAAACAGCACTGTGGCCTTCACATACCAGAAGGTGGTTGATATTTCCAGACCCTTCAGGTGTCCCTATTTTTCAGGGACGTCCCTGATTTAGACAAGCCGTCCCAGTTTCTGATTTGATCCTTGAATGTCCCCCTTTTCCTTAGGATGCCCCTATTTTCATTGGAGAAATGTTGGAGGGTATGTAGTTATCCGACCCCCGAGCCGTCTGAAGGCAATCCTGTACAGTATAGGGAAGGGTTTTTAAAAATGTTTTATTATGGTTTTATATATGCTGGAAGCCACCCAGAGTGGCTGGGGCAATCCAGTAAGATGTGGGGTGGTATAAATAGTAAAATTATCATTATGGGATGGGAGGTCCCTATTTTCATCAGAGAAATGTTGGAGGGTATGTATTTCTAAGAACACAAAAACATGAACATTAGAACATGTTCAGCTTGGGTTTGCGTGACACCGTATTCGAGATCTAGGACAGGGATGGGCAGACATCAGGCTTGAAGGATCTGCTTTAGTTTTCACTCATTCATTACACAAACACACACACTCTGAGTCCATTACCTAGTGCCAGGTGCAAAATGCATACACTACACTGAAAATTAAAGAATCCTAAACCCTGGCATTTTTTCTGAGTACCAGAACTGAGTGGAGCTCACAGTCCTTACATGCAAAACCCCAGTTACCCCAGTATTTATTTACATGCAGTTACCCCAGTATTTATTTATTTCAGCAATATTTGGTGGTGTCAAGTTATTTTGTTGCTGCTATTATTGAGTGTTTGAAAGTCAAAACCCTTGCTGATCAAATCACCCAGAGATGTACTATGGATCTATCCTGATCCCTGCTCACTACTGATATAGGAAACTGACACTGGTATGAGCATCTCTTGGGAAAGGTGTCAAAGCTCTGATTATATTTACCGGTACATAAATAAGGATTTGTATTGTTATGGTAGAAGCAAGATGCCCATCACTGTGCCCGCCAAAGGTTGTGTGTGTGGAAAAGTGCCTGTATATTTTCAGAAATTCTCAGGGTGAACTTGGAGACACTACTGCAGTGGCAGCTAAACCTGCCCAGCTGCTCATGGCGACTGATTGCAGCATCTACTTTTGTGCTCTCTCTCTCTCTCTCTCTCTCTCTCTCTCTCTCTCTCTCTGTCTCTGCTGTGACCCAGATTGCATGTTCATTTTGTCCCATAGAAATAAATGGGAACCATGGACAACTGAGCTATTCCCTTTCTGTATAGCTCCACTCTAGAGCCCAATGAAGCCTAGGGAGCTGGATTTTTTATTTGTATAGTGGGTGGTCAAGTTTCATGGTTCCCTTTGTATTACTGTAAAGTATGCAGTTCTTTGATATATATATATATATATTCTCTTCCCCTCTCTTTCTGTATAGCTATGGTACAGAAGGTTACCTTGTCTCGAGACAAAACAGCCAGATGAATCTTTTCAGCCAAGCTCAGTTTCGATAATTAGTTATCACACTATGGAGCCCGACAGCAGGGACGACATCGACTTGAAAGAGGAAACCGCACAGGTGTGGTCTGAATCAGCTGAGCAGGAACAGAATACTGCTCAGGTGACTAGTGCTTATTGCATTTTCTAACTGCTGATGTTCACGCAGTCGGTGTATATGAATAGGGCATCCTTGCAGTAGCTCAGCCTGCTTCTTAAAGGGATTTGTGTGTGTAGATTGTTATTGGATATATGTGAAGCTGTCTTGAGGGTTCGATTTTTGCATGATACAGAAATTTCCCTGGCTATAGATTTTGTTCTCCTAAGGTTTCAGATACACCAAATAAAATATGTTGGGTTTTTTTAAAAAAATGTTTTTTTTTTAAAGTGGCTATAACACAAGAAAGAAAAGAGACATTATCATTTGTGTTCCAGCTTATTAGAAATATCACCTTTCCCATAAATCTTATCAGTCCACATTACTTTAAAAGAGTTACGTTGTATTTCTTATACATATATAATGTAAAACTGTACATACTTAGATAAGAGAGGAACCAGAGGGTTTGAGGATAGCACATTCTGTCATTTATAACTTGATAGCTGTACTTCACAAAATAGTTGTTGATGACTGTTTTGTATTGGCCATTGAAGATTAACAATTAGGCTCAAATTTCATTTGGTCCAGATATCCTTAGGGTTGTCCCCTTTTCCCTTGATACAGGATTTGTGCTTTTAACAGCTGCATAACAGGTAGATATCCAACAGGCCTAGTTTCTTTCCCTTCACCTACATGCCTGCAAGTATTATATGCATTGGATTTTTATGTACTATGAAGCTGATAGAGGTGCACAGCCTTTTAGGAAACAAGACAGCTGTAATTGATCTCAATGGTACTGTACTAAGCTGATTTCGTTCAAAATATCCCGGTTGAACTGGGTCTTGGATTGAACTGTTAGTGATTTCGGTACCAAATTTACAACAAAAGTGGCCTTTTAGGTTAGGCTTTCTTATTCACCTAGTTTTGGTTTTTTTATGAGCTGATTCTGTATGAGTTGCCAGTGTAGTCTGGAATATTACTAGGGATACACAGGCAACTCCCCATTTACTGTATGTGCATGCAGCTGACACGGAACCACACAAGTGTGCATTGTGCTGAACCGAGAAGTGAATATAAAAGTGCAAAAACGGCACTAGAAGAGCCCAGAAGGGGCAAAAAAGGCGCGCAAACAGTGCCTAGCAAAACCAGGAGCCCTTGCACTGACTGTTGAGGCCTGTGGAGAGTTGCTGTTTGAACAGGGAGGTTTGGAAGGAGTGATTGTGGAGTTTGACCAGTCTGGTAAGTGCTACTGGTTTTTAAGGTTGTTTTCCCAGGGGTTTTCAGAGGTTTAGTGTGTGTTTGCAGGCTTTTTCAATGGTGTTTCAGATATACATGATTTCACTGACACACACAGTACCTTGAAATGTAAACCCCACGTGAACTGGGAGTAGCCTGTATGTATCTAAGTGTTACTGTACATTCTTATGCACAGCTTTGTGTTTGGACAGTTCCTGACATTTCTTCTCTGTCCCTGTTCCCCTTCCCTTTCTCCAGGTCCACTTTGTCCCTGAAGGTGGAACTGTGGCTCAGATTGTGTACAGCGATGATCAGGACCGTCCTTCGCAGCAGGTGGTCTACACTGCCGACGGCACATCTTACACCTCTGTGGACACCTCGGAGCATACACTGGTGTACATCCACCCCGTGGAAGCCACTCAGGCATGTGACATCTCACATCCCCTGTCTCTTGTCTACTCGCGGCTGCAAAGAGCAATAATTTCATTCAGAACTTGGGCCAGCTGCCTGCAAAGCTGTGTGAATGCCTAATAGTCCTCAGCTGTGCATAATCATCTAGCCATTGGCGAAGGGGGAGTTTGGACTTTTCATGCTAAATGGGAGTGCAGATGTTGTAATCAAAAAATGCTGGGAGGCTATTGAGTATGAAGCCCTGTCCATGTCGCTTCTCTGAAACTGGAATAATTTAGCCTTTTTTCCCCTTCAAAAGATGACACGAGTAATCAGCGCAACAATATCAGCCATCACAGTGTTCTGTAAAACAAGGGGGTTGCTAATCCATTCTTTTCAGATTCCTTATTTGCATAGCCAAGTTTAGGTAACTACTAATAATTTGGGCATTGGAACTTGTATTTTTCTAACAATTGTACTAGTCCGTAGACTTGAACTGGACAAATCTATTGATAGGTTTTCCAACTTGGTGCCTTTAGGAAATATTTGAAACAATGATTTGTTTGCATGCTGTATGCATTACTTGTGCATTGCGGAGGACCTTGGACCCTGTTCTAGGGTGCACATTTATGGGGGGGGGAGAACACAGGGAGATAGCTGCCTTGACAACAAGTCAGACCACTGGTTAGCTAATTCAGTACTGCCTACACTGACTGGCAGCAGCTCTGCAGAGTTTCAGATAGCGGTCTTGGCTAGAGATGCCACCAATCGAACCTTGGACCTTTTGCATGCAAGGCATTGCAGTGCTGCTGAGCAACAGCACTTTGCATCTTTACTGATCAGACTTGTTTGGATTCTCCAGTGGCTCATGTGAGCGAGAAACCGCAAACAACTTGGTACACTTTGGAATTTGTGTTAGTACTTTCTAGATGGAAATGCAACATCACACTCAACCCTTCTGTGTTTGCACATTGCTGAGGAAGATCAGTAGTGGTTGGAAAGCTGTCTTTCAGGAGAGCGTATCTCTTGTTACTGATCTTCTCATTGGGAGACCTCTAAAAAGCTGTTAACGAACCCCAGGAACTTGGTTTGAAAACCACTGTTCTAATTTAGACAAACCATATAGCTGCTGGTAACGGTAGCTTACTAAATTCCCAAATCCCAGTCCATCCTCTATATCCTTATGCTGCCCATTCCTGTCCCCCCCCCCCCCAATCTTAATTGCACTCCATTTGGGTGCTTTACTGTTCCTGTTTTAATCAGGTCCTTCTACTTCTTTACCCCTTGGCTTAAATTGTCAAGCAGGATTTTGCTTTTAAGCTTTAATGTGCGCGCTCTTGAGTCTTGACGTAGAGAGAGAGAGAGAAAGCACGTGCAAACAACCTGCTACAATTTGGAATTTGTGTTAAGTGCTTTCGAGATGGAAGCTGCTCTGTCAATGTAACACCACCACTATTGGGATTTTATCTTCGGTCGTCCGAGCTGATAAGGCTCATCTTCCTCCGAGCCCTCCCAGCAGAGCATTAAAACAACAAAGTCCACAACGGAAGGATGAGATAGTATGGGCTACGTTGCCATACTTCATTACTAAGCTATACAGAGAGCAAAGAAATATACATCTCCTATCTGTGAGAAGCAGAGAGCAACTGAACAAAGAATGCAAAGGAACAAAGGAAACAGGAAACCAGTAACGTCACATCCCGTCTCCCTTTCCCGTGAGAATCCAACAGTATCTGGACTCTGTGGAATGTAAACAGAGTCCTGTGACTGCATGCAGCTGCACAGTGAGGAAACAGAAACTAACATCCTCCTCCTTTTTGTGAACACCACTGGACAGCGTGTTAGTACAATCTCAGTACAAACCCAACTTTGGTATATAGGTACAGTGTTGATCCCTTGGAACAACCTTGGACAATAAATCAGCAGGAATTTCATTACCTGGCATGTAGGACACCGTTACGAGTCCTTTCTGAACACATTCCCTAGCGTGTTGCAGCTTCAATTGCAAGTGCTTCGTGCTTTGCTTACAACCTTCAGAAGTCCACCTCACACTTTATAGGTGGACTGTTGGCACTAAGAGTGCATTTCATAAATACACTGTAGTGGCCAAGGTAACTGGCCTTATGGAAATTGAATGAAATCAGCCATTTGTCCAATGCCACTTTCCTTTCAGCAAGTTTATTCTGTCACTGTGAGCTTTGCATAACCAAGCGTTACCAAGACCCTCTTAATCATTCTTTATTATTTTGTTCAGACTTTGTTTACAGACCCGTCCCAAGTGGCGTACGTCCAGCAGGATGCAGCGACACAGCAGGTAAGGTTCAGGCTTTTCGGTTGAGCTTTACATGTGTCTGTTGATGGGCTATGCATTTATTTAGTCCTGTCCTTGTCTCAGCAAAACCTGTTCAACGAGAGATTATAGTGGGATTGGCGCGATTGTACATTCACCTTTCGGAAGGGACTCATTTGTTTCCTGCCATAGTCATGCAGTTCTAGCATGGTGGCAATCACAGAAAAACCTAAATTTTCAGTTAAATGGTAAGTGAGTGGATAGCTCAGGTGGTTAGAGCATGGTGCTGATAATGCCAAGGTTGCAGGTTTGATCCCCTTCTGGGACAACTGCATATTCCTGCACTGCAGGGGGGGGGTGGACTTAGATGATCCTCAGGGTCCCTTCCAACTCTGCAGTTCTATGATAGCTCTGTATAGAAGGTGTGGAGAAAGCTAGTGGAGCTGAATGTTGGAAGATTCAGAACAGACAAAATAAAAGTACAGTGGTACCTTGGGTTACGAACATAATTTGTTCCGGGGGTCCGTTCTTAACCCAAAACCGTTCTTAACCTGAGGTGTGCTATCGCTAATGGGGCCTCCCGCTGCCGCCGTGCCGCCAGCGCGCAATTTCCGTTCTCATTCTGGGGCAAAGTTTGCAACCCGAGGAACTACTTCTGGGTTAGCGGAGTGATTGTAACCTGAAGCATTTGCAAACCGAGGTACCACTCTACTTCTTCACATAGGGCACAGCTAAACTACGAATTTTACTCCCTCCCGCAAGATTAGAGATGACCACCAACTTGGATGGCTTTAAAAGGTTGGACCAATTCATAGAGGATAAGGCTATCAATGGCTGTCATATGCCTCTGAATGCCAGTTACTGGCAATCCTAAGTGGGAAGAGTTGCTGCCGCACTCAGGTCCTGCTCAGGGACTTCCCACAGGCATTGGGTTGGCTACTGTGAGAATAGGATGCTGGGTTAATAGGTGGGCCTTTGGCTTAATCCAGCAGATGTCTTCTTAAATTGTTAAGGTGCTCTTGAGCCAGCTAACATGACAAAAGGCCACCTAGTGTCTAAAACAGGGGTAGTCATCCTTTTTATGCCTACCGCCCACTAATGCATCTTTCTGGATGGTAAAATTTCCTTACCGCCCACCAGTGCTCGATGGAAGGAGGATTCAGCTCGTGCCATAGAACCCCCTACCGCCTACCTAGAATCCTCAAACGCCCACTAGTGGGTGGTAGGGACCAGGTTTGACAACCCCTGGTGTAAAGGATGTCCTGTAAGGTCAGTTTTAAGAATGTTAAGAGGACTGCTTAACTAAGATTTCCTGTTCTGAAAACATTCTGCTATATCTTTCATTTAAGTTATCAAAAAACGAACAAACCCCCAACCTGTTTTATTGTTTTGTTTGTACATCCACATAATTGGGAGATAACAGCATTTCCTCGTTTATACAGGCAGAAGCTTTTTCGAGTTTTTATTTGGGATATAACTGTAAAAGCTAAAAATTCCAATTACTTGCTGCTGTGTTTGATGTATATAGTCCTAGTTTTGTGCTTGATGTGTTCACTAGTGTGAAATTGACTAGGAGTAGCATGAAATTGAGGACTGGGGATGTGAGGATTCGAGGATGCAAAAGGGAGGGGGGGACCCTGTATTTGAAAAGGACTAGCTTCTCATTTAATCTCCCATGGCACAGAAAATGGGATGGTTAAGATCCAAGAGTTGAGATCCTTTCAGTCCTAAACCACTGTGTACAACACAGGTTTGTGGAATAGCCACTCGAAATGATTTGATAGCTGTGTTAGCGTCTTATAAAGTGAGACGATACATTTCAGTTAATATTCTGGAAACCTCTGGTACTATAGGTGTGAACCCACCACTGATTAGAAGATACTGGGGTGTTTTTTTGGAAGGGATTTCCCCAAATAAATGGTTTGATGCTTTAGTGCTTGGCCTCATGCTACCCTCACCAAGCAAAAAGCAGCCGGATTCTGGTGGCTCTGAATTTTCCAGCCTCCCTCCTGACAGTTAAGGGAGGGTTTTTAGCTTATACGTACTGTATTCATACTGAGAGAGAAAGAGAGGTAGCTACCTGGTGGGCTTTTGTGGTTCTTTCTCATCTCTCTCATCTAATCTCCCCTGCTCCCCAACCAGCTGGGGTGATTAGCTGAATGAGATAACTAGAATGTCTCTTTCCTTTTTAGTATGACTTCAAGTGAGGTGCCTTCAGCTTTCCTTGACTGCCAGCTGTTGGGAGGAAGCCTTCAGAGCTCTCTATAGCCTGGCAGTTTTCTATTTGGTGAGTGTAATGTGTAGCCAGGCTGTTGGTCCAAAGACAAAAATATGAGAAGCACAGGCATTTTTTATTTTTAATGGAATATTGTATCTCTACCTCATATCCAGTAAAGCCCAGAGCTCACTTGTGGGCAGTGAACAAGACCTTTGGTCAATTGAATGGACCCAATCTCTGTTTCAGATCAGGTTCATTTTCATGGGCCCTGCAGGGAGTGCCCTGGCCAAGTCAGGGTGGAGGAAGGGAGTGGTTAGCCAATGATTCTGGGAGAGATCTAGTGGGCTGGGAAGGTCCTTGCCTGGGTTAGGGGGGTCCAGGATTAGGATCCCAGAGAGGGTTTGTGTGTGTGTGTTCGTTCCTGTCACCCTGTTCCATCTCCCTGCTAGTCCCAGGTGGCTCTTTTGGTTTCCAAAGTAGTTTCTAGCAAAAGCTTCAAGTATACCCTAAAAAGCATCTTAAGTGCTACTGGTGCTGTGGGGCTTCTGCCAGAGCCCATCAGCAAGCAGATCTCAAGTACTGTACAGGATTGCATCCTACGAAACATATAATGCAAGGTTAGCTATAAAAACAATAGGAAAACCCCAGCAGTGAAGAAGAGAGGATGTACGTTAGCAAACTGTTTAGGAGCATAGTAAAACAAACAAACAAAAAATACAGGTTTATTTTGGAAAAAGAACAACAAAGAAAAACATGCTTAACAGATGCGTGTTCATTGAGCAGCAATAAGAAAGACAAATTTAGAGAACTGCAGCATGACAGGGTTTATTAAGGCAAGTGTCATGAAGAATCATTTTGAATTTGAATCCTTTTTGCTTCAAACACTAAAAAGGCAAATGGAAGCAGTGGAAGGACTGAACAGTAAGCTGAAAACTATGAATGATGTTTTAAAGGAAGAAAAGATGGTGGGAAGGAATACATGTGAATTACTGGCAACATACACCTGCTGTATCAATGTTTGATAAAGCTTGCATTTCTTAAAAATGTTAATGTAAGTTTAGAATGTTTTTTTGGTCAAAAATAGAAGAATTAATTTATGGAAAAAGAGAAAGGGGGCACGTAATAAACACCTGGCTTGGACATGGAAAGGATTGACAGATTGATAGCTCTTTCTTCTGTTAACCAGAAGGTTGGTGGTTCGAGCTCATGCAGGGATGGCTGTGAGCAGGATTCCTGCACTGCTAGATGGCCCTTGAGAAAATAAATTATTATTATTATTATTATTATTATTATTATTATTATTATCCCCTCCAACTCTATGCTTCTATGAAGTTTTTTTGTAAAAAAAAAATTGCATAAAATGTTCACTAGAAACAAGAATAAAAAACAATATTCAGGATCAAAAGAATGTTGCATTTAATTTGAAGTAAATAGTGATGGGGTGGATTCAACACAAACGGTAGGGATAGAATATACAAACAGGCCCATTTTCCCACATTTCCCCTAAACCTATTGTTATTAGTATCATCATTGTATATGGTGCTTTACAGAGCAGTATAACCAAAAGAACTTGGAAAAATACAGTAACTCTGAATTTCACTGTGGAAAGCGAGATGCATAATGAGTGGGCCAAAGGAATGAACATCTCTCAAACCTTTCGAAGTCAAGACACAGGAGTCCACAGACGACAGAGTCCAATGCCACATATTTGACATTAACCAGCATGACGTGAAGGCTGCAACATGCTACATTCCTGTTCTGTGGTAAAAACAGGATGGCATCCAAGTCTTTCCCTCAGTTCCTTTTCTTTAGGCCAGAAGAAACAAATTGCACCCTGCCTCTTTCTGTGCGCGTGTGTTATTTCAAGCAGGCTTGCAGTGGTCAAGAGCAGCAACAACCTAAACACACACATCCCCTCGTATGCGATGCAGGTCATGTATATTTAACAATGGTGCATGCATTCCTTATGCTGACTGATGATAATAGGAAAAGCATGCAAGTGTCACGAGTGCGTTATCGCTGTATCCTAAGTCCTCTTGCTAAAGGCCCTGTGCAGCTTAGACAGCAGCACTCTTGGCAAACCAAATGTTCCCATGGAGAGATTTCCAGTTTGTTTGTGAGTGGTTATCATTTTATTAGAGCAGCTGCTAGCCCTGCAGGTGTTGCATGTACCCTCTTCCTGTGAGAATTCCCTGAACTACTTTAGCTGCTAAAATAATAATCAAGGTCCCTGCTGTTTTTTGGAAAGACTTATTGAAATCTTAGCGCTTCAAAAGCCTTAGTGTATTCATCTCTTGATTTCTCCCAACATATGTAACCGGGATGAAACAAGAGTTCACTAAGGGTGTTTTTGCTTGTAAGCTGTTTTGATACCCTGCAGTGGCAGGTTTTGTGCTGACTCCTCCCTGCCAGCACGCCTGGAAGTGTGCTAATGATGCCTTGTGGGTGTGTGCCTGGCGACAGGGAAAAATCACTCTGTTCACGTCAGCCCCTTTCTACTTCTCTCTCTCTCCCCCCTTATTTGTGGTCACTTTATCCCATAAAGCCTTTTGCGGCCATGATTTCCAGCTATTCTGGAGATAAAGCTGAAAAGGCTAAGGGAGAACAGCTATTTGATGCTTTAAGGGTTGGCATATTGGAAGGATTAAATATATATCTTGTAATAATAATTTTCCAGGGGAGACACACTGGTACCATCCTCTGGAATGGGGTTCAACAGCAGCACAAGGTTTCTTCTAGTCGAAATCAGGCTCTTTTTTGGGGGGGTTGCCATCGCCCTTCCCCAGTTATCAACCCAGAGGGAAAGGAGGATTTGTGGAATATGAGTTTTGGCAACATGCCATTGTGCACGCCTCGGGCAACTCCCACGCCCTTCTCAAACTGGCATCTCCTACAAAGCATGCCACCCTGGGCTGCTTTGGGAAGAAACGCAGGGTGTACATTTAATAAAATAAATAAATATAACTTGTTTCTGACCTGTACTGGATCATTTGTAAAGGCCCACATTAACTTGGGGAAGGGCTGTAGCTCAGTGGTAGAGAATCTGCTCTGCATACAGAAGGTCGCAGGTTTGATCCCTGGTATTTCCAGGTAGTGATGGAGAGCCACTGTCAGTGCCAACAGTGCTGATCTAGATGGACCAGAGGACTGACTCAGGATAAGGCCACTTTCTCTAGTTCCTAACTTACAGCAGTTACACAGGCAGCTCCACTGTATTTTTATAGCAGAAAGGAAACTCGCATAGGGAGGGGGGGATGTTATATCTGCATTGTTTCTCGAAGTTTTAAATAATTACTGACACCTGCCTCTACCCATTCAGACACCTTTCGGATACTGTATTTTGCAACCTAAAAGACCTGGCTTGCAGGACTTGCTGCAGCCAGACAAATCTGAATGATGGAGATGCCACAGGACTAAAACGAGTGCCTGTGATTTTAGGTAACTGTGCTCTTGCCTGCTACTCCTCCTCCTCCTCCTGCTGCTGCTGCTGCTGCTGCTCAGAGCATGAATCCCACCCACCTCTCTGTGCTTGGCAGCGTTGCCGACCCCTCAGCGGCTCTGGAGCAGGACCCTCAAGCAGACAGAGTAAGTTGCCAGGTGCCCCATTGCTTTTACATTTGAATTCTCCATTTCATGCCCCCATTAAAAGAAACCAGGACCCAACAAAACCAATAGAAATTTGAGGGTCAGCTTTTGTTGTGTTCATTCAGAAGCCACCTGGAGCCAGGTGTAAAATAGCAGGGGTAAGGGGATTAGAACAGAGGTAAAATAATGGCTGCAAGGGCAGCACCAGTTACGCACTGCATCACATCAGCAGTGAACCATATATTAGGATAACCCACATCACCCTACTGGAGTGTTACTATCTGCCTCAATGGCTCTGCTCTCTCACCTACAACTGGTAGAGATTAGATTAGCAGGGATTAGAACGTGGCTTCCTCTGTGGTGGCTCCAGTTTTGCAAAATCCCTTTCCCAGTGCCCTGCCAGTCCCCTTTTTATCACCTTTTGGATGTGGCTTGAAAACTGTTTTATTTCCCAAGGTCCTTGTGGTTTGGTTTTAATTTGACTCTCCTTTTTAAAAAAACTGTCTGCTGCATCTTTTGTGTGCTGTATTACTGTTTTATTTCTTTCCTTTTTTGTAGTTAGCCCCCTCGGGGGAACTTGTTTGTAAAGGTGGATATAATTTAAAAACAATCAAACTTGTGTAATTCATAGGACTAGATAAAATAAGCTGCATATACAGTAAAAATCTACCTCTGAGTGGCTACGGATCAGGGAATTTAGCAGAAACTCTAAAACTGCTCAGCAGAGTTACACTAAGATCAGGTCAAAAGCAACCAAGTAATATTAATTTTTTACAATTAAATAATAATGACGATAAGAGATAACTGATTCATTCATGGCCAGTCATGGTAGATTTTTTTTTTAAAAAAAAAAACCACAACTGATAATTTAACCAGAAATTCTCACCTGGTAAATTATGCTCAACTGTCTTTTGAACATTTACCTGTGTCAGTACAGAAAGGATTGACAGTGGTAGGCAAGCTGGATTACAGATTGCCTATCTGCCATTGAGGAATTCCTATAATAATAATAATAATAATATAATAATTTTTTATTTATACCCCGCCCTCACCAGCCAAGGCCGGACTCAGAGCGGCTTACAAGCAATAATAAAAACAAGTTGAATGATTACAACTTAAAAACAAAATTAAAATACAGCATTAAAAAAAAATAATGAAAAATTGAAACATTAAAGCATTTTTGAAACTATAAGCGTTCTCAGAACATGGTTTGGAAAATGCTGATGTGCATTCTATACTTTTGCAGTCATGCCGCACCCTCAGGGAGTTCTGTTATTTAGTGCAAAATTCAGCATTCCAATAAGCTGTTATAAAAAGCAATAACAGCAAACCCTGCAGGTTTCTAGTCCTTAGTGTTTTTTTTTAAATGTATTTTTATTAAAGATTTTCTTGATTTACAAAAGTCTAGTCCTTATTGTTGACTGTGAAGATAAGCTTAAATAGACATCTGGCAATGCCTTGTGGAATCTCAGAAGCCAGCATTCCTGCAGCTAGTCTGTGGGGACTTCATTCATCTGCGTTCCACTTTATTCTCCAGCTAGGCCTAGAAGAAGTATAATCAACCAGCATAGGCAGATTTTTATTCGCACCATGTTTCGGATTGAAGAATTTAGCATAATTTATTCAGCTCACAAATTTATTTGTTTGTTTATTTGAAAAAGCAGCATTTTGGCTACCTTGACCCAGAATTTGGGTTCATTTTATTTAAATACCAAATATACATAGCTCTAAGCATGCCTAGCACTGAGGTTTCACTTCTAACTTATTGAAAGACTGTAATGCTTTGTGGTGTGTGTGTGTGTGTGTGTGTGTGTGTGTGTGTGTGTGTGTGTGTAGCCTGTTCCTTAAGCTCTCTTACAGCAATTCCCTTCCCCCTACACACACACCTATTATACCGATTTCTGCCTCATCTGCAGTGCACTATGGGCATTTAACTCTTCTCTTCATAGAAAATAAAATATAACACTCTTTAAAATTAGAGCACCCATTGCCCTTAAGCAGTTAGGAGGTTGCTTTTTGTTACAAAGGTTTTAGATTTTAATTAGCTAGTCTCTTAACCGAACCCTGTGTTTTGAGTGCATTGGTGTTGTTTTCTCCTGCTTTCATGGAGTGAGAAAATTATAGCCAGGACCATTTTGAGGGCATATTTTAATGTCAAACTGATTAAAGCAGAAAATGGAGACCCTGGGTGGCTTCACTTGGAGACGGAATAAGGAAAGGCGTAAGCTGAGTTGCAAAAAGCCTTTCTGGGGAGCCAAAGGTTTTTCTGATTTAATGCCGCCTTCTTGCCGGGCTCCATCATTATTAGTGCGCTGAATACTTTTTGCAAGGCTTAATAAGACGTTGGTCTCGTGAAAGCAGCTTCTTGCTGTTCTCTCACTTTACAGCAAATAGACCTGAGATGGTGACTTGGCTCAAGATGCCTACTGTGTTCACGGTTGCAAAAGCATTTGAAGCCAGCTGTTCTAGAATCAAGTGTAACACTGTCCACCAGACCCTTAATAGTTCTGAGATATATTTTCACACACTTAGTAAAGTTCCCCACCTGGCAATTGTCTCCTATGCCTGAACAATGTGGAGAGTGAACTACATGAGATCTGAGCCCACCTGTACTCAGAAATGTGGCAGTATCCAATGGCAGCAGGGCAGCTTAAAGAGCAAAGTAAAGCCTGTGTGATCCACCCTGTGCTATCCTCCAACACTTCTTTTCTTCCCCTAGTGTCCACTCCCCAAGGCAGCTGCCTCCATCGCCCTGATGGTAGGGCCGGCCCAGCATGCATCCCTTTCAACATTCAGTGTGGCAGTAGAGGATTCAGCTGCCTTGCTGCCTGCCACAATTAAAGCCCTGCTTAGGTATACCTCGTCTTCTCCAAATTTGGATCATCTCCAACTAACTTCTCCTGAGAACAGATCCATTTAAATGAATGAACCTGAGTTAGCCATGCTTGTTGTTTATTTGTTTCATAAATTTAGCACACCGCTTGATTGTAAAAACAAAAACAAAACAAAACTCAAAGCAGTTTGACTTCCCTGGGTCTATTCTGAGCAGGGCTAGCAAGGGGTACAACCCCAGATGCCACTGGTATTAGCTGAGATATGATCACTATTATTTTCTGGTTTGCTGTTCTGGATCACAGCACATTTTTGCTGATTTCCCCTCCCTAGGTATCAATACCAGTGCACAGCCAAGTTTTGCCTCCTATGGAGGCCGTGGATGAGTCTGGTCCTCTAGAACCTTTGCACAACCCAATAAGTGATACGGAAGCGAAAGAGGAAAACGATGAGGATGATGAGGATGATGATGACGACGAGGATGAGGAAGATGAGGAAGAAGAGGGAGAAGATACCGACATGGATGAATGGGATCCAGATCCACCTCATCCCTTTGACCCAAATGACCTGTGTAAGCATTCGAGGGTGTCTTGTTTTTGCTACGCGTCTTCTCCCTTTCATTGGCTTACCACTGCAATATGGGAATGAAACCAAAGCCATTTCATTTGAATTGCACTCCAGGAATCGGTACTTGGAAGCAAGGGGAGTGTGAAACTAGCATCACTGAGCCAGAAAAGTAGGGGCACTCTTGTTGGATTTACTTTGTTTTTAGTTGAACCCTGAAATCTTATCAACCAGTGCCGGGCACCAAAGACAAACATTTGGAATTAGAGAATATGGGAAGGGCCATAGCTGCATGGCAGGGCATTTGCAGAAGTCCCAGGTTCGGTCTCTGACATCTCCAGGTAGGACTGGACACAGATCCATGTCAGAGACCCTCCGAGAGAAACTGCCAATCAGTGCTGACAATACTGAGCTTGGTGGACTAACGATCTGATTTGGTGTGAGACATCTTATGCTCCTATGGCAAGTTGTTTCTGAGCACCTTCTGACTCTAGAAATAGATTTTCGGTACTGGAACCGAGCTCACAGTCCAGTCCACTTACTCCTGGTTAGCTTTCTGCATTTTAGCAGCCCAATAAAGATGGGGATGGTTGTTTAGTTGCTACTGTTGTTAAACTATTGGGAATCAAGAAAACCGTGGCAATCTACTACAAATTATCCAGAGATCTACAAATAGATCCTGTCTACTTAGTCAGCTGCTCGCAGTGGCCTAAGTCAGGATCTAGTGCAATGCTACTAGTGCTGGCACAAGTTGCCTCCTCAGTACCAGTGGGTGGGTGAGCCAAGAACCGTTTATTCATCTGAATTGTGCAGGGGGGTTGTGGAGGGCAGAGGGGAGTGGAAGGCAGTTGAACAAGCCAAGTGGACTGGGGTACTTTCCTCTGAGCTTTTCTACAACCTTTCCCTGTTGGAATCTTTAGGGCAAAGCTCTCAGCATTAAAAGTCAACAACCAGGTGCTGCTGCTTCTCAGGAGAGGAAGAGAATCTTTCCTCCACTATCCCATAGATCCAACTGATCTGGACATGGAATTATTCCAACTAAGCCCATGAGGTTGAGGATTTGTGCAGTAGGGACAACCCTTTCAAACAATAGGTGTCCTTTAGCTACTCTGAATGTGGAGGTCTTCGTTGCTAGAATTTGGTTGAGAGTTTCCAGGTTCTGTGCCTCCGGCTTCTAGTATATAAATTAAGGTTACCAGACGTCCCCGTTTCCCATCGACAGTCCCCGGATTTACAAATCAGTCCCCATACAGAACCCATTGAAGTTGAAAAGTGTCTCTGGATTCATTGAAAAAAAAATCTGGTAACCTTAATATAAATGGGATGTGGGACTGTGTCATGTATTCTTCTCCTGTCCAATTATGTCTTTCAGGGTGTGAAGAGTGTAATAATGCACACCCCTCAGTTTGCCCAAAGCATGGACCCTTGCACCCGATCCCAAACCGGCCTGTACTGACCAGAGCAAGAGCCAGCCTTCCCTTAGTGCTTCACATAGACCGATTCCTGGGAGGAGTGTTTTCCAAGCGGCGCATTCCCAAGCGCACACAGTTTGGCCCTGTGGAAGGACCCCTGGTCAGGCAGTCAGAGCTTAAAGACTGCTATATCCATCTAAAGGTAAAGAGGCACCACACATTTGCTGTGCGACCGACACGTTTCGAGACACACATTTTGTGCAGTATAGTAGTTTCCCTGGAAGGAACTCCAGGGACTCACAAGAAATGGGATCAACATGACTATGTGATCATACACATCCAGTACGCAGTGCAAATAGAGGAGAGGCAATACATTTCATGTAGTTCCAGAAGCATCTTGGCGTTCATTATGCAGGAATCCCACTTCCTTATGGAGAACTAGCTCATAACGATCAGGAGCAACAATAAATCTTGTGCTAAATAAAAGACTGATTGTTGTGGCATGAGCTTTTGAAGACAAGAGCCTACTTCATGAGATACACAAAGTGAAAACAATGGGCATAAATTTCTGTCTATACGTAGATGCATGGGTCACTGACTCACAGAGGTATTGAAATCGCTCTGGTACTTGGAAGTAAGAGTTCTATAGCCTCTTTGGGTTCTAATTTTCGGGGGGGGGAACGACTCGCAGTGACAGCAGGAAGCATAGATCCCTGCAGACGGAATTCAAGTTTCATTTAACAGGAAATGTTAGTGATGGGACTGAACTTCAAATCAAGGGGCTTCAAATTCCAGCTGTTCAAAAACACCTCCCCTGCAAAGCTTATGTCAGGTCAGGGCCAGCCCCTTCCAGAATTAGGGGCCACCTCAACTCGCATTCATTTTTGCCTCCTCACCACAGCTGACCCCATCCATGACTTAAACTTGGGGAGGACTGGTCAAGCAGCCTCCATCAGGCCTTCCATGGTTGTCCCTTGGGTCATGGCACCCTTGAAAGTGTTTGTGTGTTGTGTGTGTGTAAATGCACATACATATTATTATTATTATTATTAATTTGTATGTGCTAACTTGCCAAAATTGTGTGTTTGTGTGTGGATAGATGAATAGATGGATAGATAGATAGATAGATACACAGACAGACAGACAGACAGACAAACAAACAGACAGACATATATGCATGTGTGCTCACACAAGCAGAGGCCCAGTGCACTTAAAAAATGACTGTTTCGCAAGATGACTTCAAAAAGTTGAAAGCATAGATTGCATTCTTGAATCAATCAGCTGAAATAAATGACTTGAGATAAAGTAATCTATGCTAAGCCCACAGATGTAAATGGGTTCAGGTATACTCAGTCCTGCAGGTTAACACAACTTCACCTGTGAGATAATAACTCTTTGTAATGACTTCACCAACCTAGACTATGATGCAAGCTAACAAAAGCTGCTGACAAATCTGCCAGTCTTGAGCAGCTTCATGCTCTGTCTGCCCTGTAAACCTTTTTTCTTCTTCTAATTACCTGGATTCATGATGCAAACTGTTTCTTCCGTTGTGGACACATCAGCCACATCTCACCGACATCCTCTGTTTGTGTGTGTACGTTTATAGATAATATATTTTATCTTGCCTTAGGTGTCCCTTGACAAAGGTGACAGAAAAGACCGGGGTCTGCAGGAGGATCTCTGGTTTGAACTGTCTAGCGAGGCTCTTTGCAACTGGATGATGTTTGTGCGGCCAGCCCAGAATCACCTGGAGCAGAATCTGGTCGCCTACCAGTATGGCCACCATATTTATTACACAACGATTAAGAACGTGGAGCCCAAACAGGAACTCAAGGTATGGGACAACCTGCATTATATAGCTTCTTTTTGCTGAGTCAAACGGCACAGCTTCCCAACCTGCTAGAAGGGTTCCCTACTACTCAGCAGAGAGATAAAGCCTTAGGGCTTGATTTATTCATTCATAATTCCCATGGTTCTTGTTCTGTACAACCTATCTGTACAACCATGGCATTCCAGGGGGTATGGGCGACATGTTTAGTTGTCTGTACTGAATCACTATAGGATAATGAACCTACCGGAAATAACAGGCCATTTGATCACTTATGCTGGAAATGTGGGTCAAGAATTCTTGTTCTTTCTTGGGTCTGTTGACTGTTGGTTCACTCCAACCACTGATTCACCTTGAACGTGTAAGCAAATTGGAGGTTGAGATGAGTCTGATATCATGCACCTCCTGTATGCACTGAAGCATCTTGGTTTACTTTTAATTGTCTCTCCCATTCCCCCTTTGTGGCACTTTCCCCTGCCTGCCCATGAATGGGATTGGCTTTTCTCAACTAATGAGGCACCATTTACTTCAATCAGCGTACCTCCGAGGTTTGCAGTTTGGCCTGTGCGTGTGATAATCTGACTTTTCTGCTTGTGATTCCAATCACCACGAAGTTATTTTTATCCCATGCTTAGAACAAATCAAGTGGAACTTGGAACAGTTGGGAGAATAGCTTTTTATATTAAGCTTACAGCTTGAGATCTGGAGGGCAGTCAAAAGATGAGTGCTGCCATCTGGGCTTTTCCTGTTTCTTGCCTTCTCCACTTCCTTTTCTGCCTTGTGCCTTAATCCTGCAAGTCCTTGAAATGTGCAAGATCTTGACAGGACCGAGAAGGAATCTGTAGTGTGTGATCCAGCATCGGCTCTTGACTTGCCCACCCCCTCCCTCTGTCCACAGAATACGAGCCAACTCCTAGGGGTGAAATATTTGAGGGCCCTGTACCCCCCAAAAAAAAAGTTAATTGGCATTGCCA
The DNA here is from genome assembly GCF_951804945.1 of Podarcis cretensis. Taxonomy (NCBI): domain Eukaryota; kingdom Metazoa; phylum Chordata; class Lepidosauria; order Squamata; family Lacertidae; genus Podarcis; species Podarcis cretensis. The sequence continues at coordinate 18,029,010 of NC_137185.1, forward strand.
TTCAAATAGTGTGCATGTGTCATGTCATGTGACCTATTATATGGGGCAGGGTTTATCTGCCTCCCCTCCCCCAATATTTTATTCAGGTTGGCACCCCTGGTCCACAGGATGCTGGAGATGATGCTGTGGACTACACCCCCCATGTGAATTGTCCTTGTGGACATGTTCTGGACATGCCTTTATCTCGTTTTGAACCCTGTAATGCATTACGCAAGTGCAGCCACTAGAATTACAGTTAGTAGTGTTTTATTGCTTCCAACTGTTTTTAATGGTTTTACTGGAGAACACATGAAAGATGTAATCCAAGACACAAAAGAGAGTCATGTATTATTCCCCCTTCCTCCCCACAGTATAACTTATGGCATTTCGGAAAGTGCTTGCACCTCCTGCCATACTTTCACTATTGTGACAATCAGTGAATAAGGATTTGTGATTGAGTCGAACCACTCAGCCACACTGTCTGTGCAATAAGATGAAATAAATTGCTATAGTAACAGCCTCTTCAGAATATTCATGGCTCGGCACACTTAAAAGGCCTCTTGACACTTGTACAGTACAAAAAAAAAAAAAAATCACTTTGGAGCTACTAAAGACATGTGTACTTGAATTTATCTCTTTCTCTTTCATGTCAGTGTCACCCATGTATAAAATGAATGATAAAATGCTAGCTGATTCAAGTGAGAGCCAGTGTGGTGTAGTGGGTAGACTTTGTTTGTTACTAGAACTCCCCAAGATCCACTCACTGGAGCCTAGTGCAAACAGCATATTTGGAATTATATAATCTTGAGCCTGTGGATTTTCTTTGAGTACCACAATTGAACTCACAGTCCTTTTGCACAAAAAAATTACTCTTGCTTACCCTCATCCCAGCTTTTCATTTTATTTCAGCTGTATAGTTTGGGCAGCGGGGGTGGGTGGAATCATTTTGTTGTTGTCATTGTTAAACAATTGGGAGTCTGAAATCTTTGCAGATCTACCAGTAGATCCTATTCCACCGTCTGCCCAGATGTGTTGTAGTGAATTGAGGTGGGACACGGGTGGTGCTGTGGTCTCTTGGGCTTGTCGATCGGAAGGTTGGTGGTTCAAATCCCTGCGAAGGATGAGCTCACGTTGCTCTGTCCCACCTCCTGCCAACATAGCAGTTCGAAAGCATGCCAGCGCAAGTAGATAAATAGGTACCGCTGTGGCGGGAAGGTAAACGGCATTTCCGTGCCTTCTGGCACTCGTCACAGTGTTTCATGTGCCAGAAGCGGTTTAGTCATGCTGGCCACAGGACCCGGAAATCTGTCTGTGGACAGACACCAGCTCCCTCGGCCTGTAAAGCGAGATGAGTGCCACACCCCATAATCACCTTTGACTGGACTTAACTGTCCAGGGGTCCTTTACCTTAGTGAACTGAGTGTCATACTTGGACCAGGATGACAAGGCTTGGAGTCACTGCTCACCGAAGAAGCTTTCTTAGCAATGCTGGGAGGTCACTATCTCCCGGACAGGATGGCCTCTGCGTATGCTGCCCTCAGTTCCTTGGTGGAAGAGCAGGATATAGCTGAGATAGACAAGCAGTTAATTTTTTAGATTCTCCAGTGAAAATTCTAATTAATCCCATGTGAATTTGCTGCAGGTGTGGTATGCTGCTTCGTATGCTGAATTTGTCAATCAGAAAATCCATGATGTATCTGAAGAGGAAAGAAAAGGTATCTATCTCCTTTTTACTTTTCCAGTTGATTGTTTAAATCATAGAGTATATTGCAGCACTGAATTAGCACTAGCAGGTGGAATTTGCATGCCTAGCTCCAGCTAGACTCAAATAATAATTGGATCTAGGTTAAGGCTTCATTGCCAAGTTTTGTTTGTTGTTAAATATGCTTCTGCATCATTAATGGTACACATTAAAAGAGGCTGCCTTTTATTGATGCACATGGTAATAGCTGCTGTTGGCAAACATGGCCTGCAATTGAAGTACCTCCCAAAATCCCCCTTTTCGTTCCCATCACTATGATGGATGGTGCACAGACACTATCAGATCGAGTCCTTATGCAAAAACGGAGCTTGAAAACAAATATAAGTTCTAGTTGCTTCATGGAAAGATTGATAGAAACGAAACCTCAGAAATCTAGTCTGATCTACAGACTGAGCTCTTCACTGTCTGTGATTCACTGTGGTGCAGAATTTGCACTTACTTTAAAACAAAAATTCAAGCATCTAGTTCTCATGATTGAGATAGGTTTGAAAATGTGCTGATCCTGGGTTCAGTCTATGCAGTTCATGTATATTTCAAGCAATATGTGCAGTAACCATATTCAATTGGCTGCTAGTATTTTCCAAAGCTGCAATAGACAGGAGCAAAGACCCTGCTTGATTTCCCAACTTTCCTTCTTTCATTCCAGGCATGTCCTCCCATCCATTCCCATCCCTCCTGCCCTTGGTAGTCTTATACATTTAATTCCTGTCCTCTCTTCACCAAAAATCCCATGTTATGCAAAAAAAAAACCCCAAACCACCATTGAATTCAGAGTAAAATATTCAAACTGAGTTTATGCAAAATAAATGTTGTAGGAGTGAATAATTTATTTGGAGTGCAGAATTTAAGTTATAGCAACAGCCAGAAAGGCTTTTTCTAGTAGGTAAACTACAGAGCAGCTGAGCACTTCTGTAAGGTGTAAGAACAAGAGGGAATGGGGATGTAGTATTCCCTGTCTTCTTATAATCTTCTCTGTCCTTCTGTGTGCCTAACCCATATTTAGAGGGGAATAAAATACAGACTATGAGCAAAAGGTGTGTAGAGCATATTCCTTAGTCATTCTGATCTCTGTGGCCCCCTGAAAGTACAGAGGATGGAGGGGGGAGTCTTTAGTAGAAATCTGAAAAGCTTGGTGGCATCTGAAGTTTTCCTTATCGATTGGTCTAACTTGAAAATGCAGTTCTCCGAGAGCAAGAAAAAAACTGGCCATGTTATGAGTGCAACCGACGGTTCATGAGCTCAGAGCAGCTCCAGCAGCACCTGAACTCCCATGATGAAAAGCTGGATTTCTTCAGCAGGTATTTATAAGTGTGCAGAAGCTCAGCTTTTCAAAGCTGAGTTGTTCCCTGCAGGTTCTTGTTTGAAAGCACATACAGAGAGAGAGAGAGAGAGAGAGAGAGAGAGAGAGAGTTTGATTTCCTAAGAAGAATGTACAGAGACTATTTTCTCCTGAAGGTTGTGTGCCACAATCTCCTGAGCTCAAAGGTGAGAGCCCCTTTCTCCAGTAATGGGCTGGATTGCTCTTGTGCCACGTAGAAGCGAGTGGGGCACATTTATGTATTGCAGAAGTTCAAAAGGTCAGGACCCCAACCAGTTAACTAAACGGCAGAATGGCCTTTAATGTCCACATGGAGTGTGTGCCCTCCTTGACTGCAGGAGTGCTATTGTATTTGTTTCCTTCTTTCAGGCCTCTCCCCTTTGCCCAAGGTCCATTTGGGACTGGGAGGCTAGTATGTTGCCGCTCACCTCTGGAATCTCCCATGCTGCATAGCGGGAGATAGAGGATGCGCTCAGGGATCATTCTAGGGTTTCATTAAGTCGACCCATGTCCCGAACGATCGAAACCCAGAAGTGAGTGTTCCGGCTTTCGAACGTTCTTTTGGAAGCCGAATGTTCAACTGGGCTTCCACGACTTCTTATTGGCTGCAGGAAGCTCCACTTTGGTTTTCAAATATTTTGGAAGTCGAATAGGCTTCCAGAACGGATTCCGTTCGACTTTTGAGGTACGACTGTATAGCCTCCAGTTGCCTCCAGTGCTGGTCATATTCAGAGTAGCCCCATTGAAATAAATGAACATGGCTAAGTTAGGCACATTCATTCCAGTGGGACTACTCCGAGTAAAGCCAAATTGGATACAACCCTTTGATGGAATGGAAGAATGGGGCAATTTCAGGAGATATTTGGGGCCACATTAAATGAGGATGTGACCCTGGGGCTACAAGTTGCTCACCCGTGATCTAAACTGACATTTTCATGTTTACAACAGTGATCTGGACTATGTTCCAGGGCATATCCCTGGATACCAGATGCTGAGGGCAAACAAGAAGGGAGGGCTATTGTCTTTGTGGCATGCTACCTGGAAGCCTCTGGCTGTTCATTTCTGAAAGCCCCATTGTACAGCCTGTTCCCATGTTTCACCACAGGAATATGCGTCTTTGGCAACTGATAGAAGTCTGAAAGACTTTTGCTAAATTGACTGGACCCATGAGACTTAGGAATACAGATCGCTCCCCTCTCTAACTCAGTTTCCTATATATTTTGCAGAGCAAGAGGCAGAGGTCGTGGAAGAGGAAAACGAAGATTTGGACCAGGCAGGCGACCAGGTCGCCCTCCTAAATTTATGCGCTTAGAAGTAACAAGTGAAAATGGAGGAAAATGTGCAGAAGGGACACAGGTATTGTTTGGTAGCAGCAGGCAAAGGAGTTTCCAATGAAATTGGGAGCATGAGTTTGCTTAACTGCTTTCCTGATCATTCCCCCAGTCCATATAAAGTTGACTCAGAACTAGCCTGGGAAGGGGTATCTCAGTAGCCTCTGTCATCAATGAATTTCCAGTGCTGAACACATACAAGGGATGTTGAAGTTGCATCAGAAATATCCTCAGCAGCATTTGCCCATCGGCAATTCTGTGCTGCAAAAAATTAGCAAAACAAGGAGAACTATCTTAAATTGTCACGCAGTATACAAATTTAATAAATAAAATAAAAAACCATGCCCCTTCTTTTTCTGATATGAAATGGACCTTGTTCTGCAAAACCAGCATAGCCTAACCGTCATTGCTGTACCAGCAGCAGCTAGACTGGTGACGGGGCGGCCACCGAGACCACATAACATCGGTCTTGAAAGACCTACATTGGCTCCCAGTATGTTTCTGAGCACAATTCAAAGTGTTGGTGTTGACCTTTAAAGCCCTAAACGGCCTCGGCCCAGTATACCTGAAGGAGCGTCTCCACCCGCAACGTTCTGCCCGGACGCTGAGGTCCAGCGCCGAGGGCCTTCTGGCGGTTCCCTCACTGCGAGAAGCAAGCTACAGGGAACCAGGCAGAGGGCCTTCTCGGTAGTGGCGCCCGCCCCGTGGAACGCCCTCCCATTGGATGTCAAAGAGATAAACAACTACCTGACATTCAGAAGACATCTTAAGGCAGCCCTGTTCAGGGAAGTTTTTAATGTGTGACATCTTAGTGTATTCTTGGTCTTTGTAGAAGCCGCCCAGAGTGGCTGGGGAAACCCAGCCAGATGGGCGCAGTACAAATTAATAATAATAATAATAATAATAATAATAATAATAATAATAATAATTACCATAATACGACGGGCAGCGATATGACCACCATCCATTTGATTTGCAATTTCAGGACTTGCTGCATTTCTCCAGCAAGGGGCAGTTTGATGAGGCTGGGCAAGCCACGCTGAATGGATTGGACCAACAGGAACAAACACCAGTGCCACAAGAGACGCCATCATCCTTGGATCAGCAGCCTGAGAGCCACCCTTTACAGCTCCAGCCGCATGAACAGACTGTGGTGGCTACCCAGAGCACAATGACAGCAGACGACATGCGGAGAGCTAAGCGTATCCGGGTAAGCGAAGAACTCAGCAGCTGGCTGGGGCTGTGTGTGCTCCCTGCGTGTCTGTGGGTTTACTGTTAAGGTCATCACCATTTTTACTGGCTCTGTTCGAACCCCTTTAGACAGTAGACTGATATGCAGAAGTTAAGCCGGCAATGTCCCCCACAACCCACCCCATAATTATATTTCCAGGCTTAAAAGGTTTTGTCTCCTTAATTAATGCATGTCAAGCTAATCTCTTAAAGAAAGGGTTGCCAATGTGCTGTGCTCCAGATGTTGCTGGACTTCAGCTCTCATCATCTGTGCTGATGATTTATTTATTTAGATCATTTGTACACCACTCTTCAGCCAAAAAAGTTTCCCAGAACGGCATACATACAGTCTATTAAAACCAGACAGTCCCTTCCCGCAGGCTTGCAGTCTAATAAACACCATGGCCATTCTGGCTGGGGCTGATGGGAGTTGTAGTCCAACAACATCTGTAGGGCACCATATTGACTACCCCTGCTCTAAGGCTCAGAAGCAGGGCTAGTCAAAATAATTGGTAGCCTTATTTGTAAGTGTGGAGTCCGGCATTTTGTGGAAAAACTGATGCCCCGAGAACCTCAGATTTCATGTTGTAAAACAAAGAGCTTTAGCCATTTTGGGGCACAGACTCAGACACCAGAAGGTAGAAGTTGATAGACCTAGCAGTCAGTGGCTGGAATTTCAGTGCCCCAAATAACTTCCATAGCCATCTATGTTGGTTTATTTATCATACCTTTCCTCGCTATTCCTTTCATTATTTGCCTTCTCTTGCTCTCCTGCTCCAAAAAGAAATTGTATGAAAATCTGTGTCTTCTAAACAGTAACTTTTGCTGGATAAGACATACATATTTAATATTCATGCTTAATTTATATGGGGTATAGAATTAGTGTCCTTTGTTCAAAATTGGGGAAGGGTGGTTTGCTGTAAAGTATGCACAGCCCCTCATTTGCTATTTTCCACTCGAAGTTTGATTTGCCTCTTAGTTACTGCTGACCTTTTACCCGAAATTGGTATCAGATTCTAAACTTCCTACACCCGACATTTCAGGCAGAGAACATCTCATTGCTCATAAAAAGAAGACAGACTTTGCGCTAAGAGATGGTTGCCTCTTTGCGTATGCTTGATTTGCCTGCTGGTTACTGCTGACCTTTTTACCTTAAATTGGTGTCAATCTCTAAACTTCTTGTGTGACATTTCAGGCTGAGCACATCCCACTGCCGCTGCAAAGACAAACTTCACACAAATTGCTCGGTGCCTCTCCTGATGCTAGGAGGAACTGGGCAGCAACTGAAGTTGATTAGATTCATGATGCTCAGCTAGTCCTTCCTGGGAATCTAGTGCATCCAGTCTGGCTGGCAGGCGTATTCCAATCTGCCGCATGAAGTGGGGTGGACTAGTGGGCTGCTCGCAGCACCATCTGTGTGTATGTTGCTGTGCTCTTGCTGTTGGAAGACATTGGCAAAGAGGCACCATGACCTTGGCCCATATCCATTTTTCCTTCAAAGGCAAAGATTTCGTTTAATGACAAAGTTCTTTTGCGGGGGGCTGCAGACCTTTGCGATATTAAAGCCTGCATTGAGAACTCTGTATACCAAAAACAAATACTCTGAGCCCATGCTTTCTGGCAGCTGTGTGCTACTCTTCTGTCAAGTTTAAGAGGGAAATTATTCAGACAAATAATCCTCCAAACTGTTCAGTTGGAAGATCAGTTTGTGCAACTTAAATACTTCTTTCCCCATCCTTCTTTCTGTGCGTAAGATTTTGGTTGCAAAAAGAAACAGCTGCAAACAGGTTGAGTTTTCATTCACTTGTAGCTTCAGAGGGCTGGCGTTTCTTTCTTTTTCAAAAAGTGTGTGGATGCCTTAACAAAATAGATTGAGCAAGTTAATTGCACCGGGGTGAATTCAACACCATCAAAGAACTTGCTCCACATGCAAGATGGCATGTTAAGAGTACACCTTGGCAATGCTTCCTTATTGGCCGAAGAACATTCACCTCCCCCAATACAGAAATAGCAATGCATATCAAATAGGTTTTTAAAATATAATTTGTTTTACAATAAGCTTTCTCGCATACAAAAGTGTATTTTAAAAAATCACTCACTTTTTTTGCATAACCATGGACAAGAACTGTTTATCAACATTCCCTGAAAATCTTTTGACTTCACCTTCAAATGCATTGGGTTAGAATCTCTAATGGAATGTTGTGAGAAGTATCTGAGTATTCATGGCCGGGTGTCATTTTAAAATGCATCATTTATGTGAAAACATTTTGGAGGACTACATTATATAGGCATCTGTAGTCTGCTTGTGTATTTCGCATTGCAGCATGATTACACTTTGCTGTCTGCAGTTTCCATCTTCTGCTGTGTTAGTTGAGGCTCATTTGCTTGAGCCTCTCTGCTGAGTTTTTTCTTTGGCAGTTTTGGCATGCCACATCTCGCTGTCTTCTTGCTGAATCCTGGCCATGCTTCCTCGTCATTCATGTTAGAAGATTCAGGGCAGACAAAAGAAAGCATTATCCACACAGTGCATAGTCTAAACTATGGAATTTGCTCCCACAAGATGTTGTGATGGGCACCAATTTGGATGGTGTTATAAGAAGATTAGACAAATTCATGGAGGAGAAGGCTAGCAAGGTCCACCAACCCTGACGGACAAATTATTCCTCCATTGTATGTATGCTTCTGAATACCTTTTGCTGGAAACTTCAGGAGGGGAGAGTGCTGCTGTACCCTGCCGAGGCTCTTCGGGCTGAAATTACAGAGATACCTATGGGACACAGCAGAGGCACAGGAAAACAACAGCAGCCACCTGCTCCTTAGTTCTGAAAGGCCCCATTCTAGAAAAACACTTCTCTTGGGGCCCTATGGGGTTGCATTCGGCTAACCTTTACCTAGAGTAGACCCAGCGAAGTCTTTAGCACATGTGCCGCCGGGGTGCAATGATCCACCCAGCGCCCTCAAATTTAGTTTTGCCCCCAAATTACAATTCCCATCATCCTTGACCACTGGTCCTGCTAGATAGGAATCATGGGAGTTGTAGTCCCAAAACAGCTGGAGGGCCAAGTTTGGCCATCACTGGTTTAACCAGTCTGGAAATTGTAGCCTTGGGAGGGAAGCAGGGGTCTCCTAACGACTCTCAACACTCTTGAAAAACTACAGTTCCCAGGATTCTTTGGGGAAAGACACAGCTGCTGAAAGCAGCATCACAGGGCTTAAATGCATAGTGCAGATGGGACCGTGAGCTCATAGACTCCCTTGTACGGCTTGGGTGCTTCTATAGGTAACCCAAAGGGAGTCTAAATTCTCCTTCTGACCATATCCCCTTGGGCATCATCAATTGCTACTCCGGACGGTGCTCTAACCATTGAGAGCAGTGCGAGGAGACAGATGTGTAAGAATGAGAGGGGGAAAACCAGTTTCCATGTAGCCTTTTGGATTGCAGCTATAGTATGCTGTGCAACAGCTGTCCCTCATACAGTGGTACCTCAGGTTAAGTACTTAATTCGTTCTGGAGGTCTGTACTTAACCTGAAGCACCACTTTAGCTAATGGGGCCTCCTGCTGCTGTCGCACCGCCGGAGCACAATTTCTGTTCTCATCCTGAAGCAAAGTTCTTAACCTGAAGCACTGTTTCTGGGTTAGCGGAGTCTGTAACCTGAAGCATATGTAACCTGAAGCGTATGTAACCCAAGGTACCACTGTATAGCAGCAGAGGTAAATACTCTCTTTCTTTTTGCAGCCAGAACTGAAGGAGCCTAAACTGATTTCAACAAACATTTATGACCCTGGGGAATGTTACAGTGCCCTGTGCTGCCCTGCACCTTCTTTAAGAAGCTGGGTAGGACACCTGAAGGAGAGACCCTGGCAGGTGTTTCTCAAGCCCCAGCTCTATGCACCTGACAGGCACTTTCCAATTCCAAACAGAGTTTCTGTCCATGTGGCATTAAACTTTCCTTCGCCACAGTTCAGTTGCACTGCTAACTTAGGAATGTGAAAGTGTTTCCACAAGCCTGATGTGTGGGGATGTGCGGTGCATGCTAATAACTTACATGGTTAAATACAGTTGCTTCCTCTGTCTCGCCCTGCGATTCCCCACCCCCCTTCTTGTTGGTATGGATCAGAATTAATATTTAATGTCTGAGAAGTAGAGTGGAAAACAGACAATGGTTAATAATAGAAGAGAAATTGCAGCCCAAGAGTGCAAATTTTCTTGGCTGTTTTCTCCCACTCGGTGGGGGTATATGGAGTCCTGCTGCCTTTTCAATCTTTTGCTGGGCTGGTGTCTTGTAATTGGAGATCACATGTACAAAAACATAGAAATGGCTCCCACGCCAGCTACCTGCCAGCATCAAAATTCCTCTTTAATTACTGAAGCACGCAGGACACTTGGAAGCAAGGCTGCAAAACCAGCTGTGAACTGTTCCCACTGAAGCCAAAGCAGAGATTAAGAGAGATGACTCTGTTGCAATGGGTTAATCTGGAAGGACATAAGTGTGTGTGTGTTGGATTTTTTGTTTAGTGCTATTTAACATGAATGTAAGTGGATACTAAGAGTGAAGGTACACATAGCATTTGAAGAGCAACAGAGGTGGTGTGATAGCATCTTCACTGCCCTTCAAACACATGCTTTATTATTATTTTTTGTCCTAGACTGAGCTGTGAAGAAATAATGAAATGGTTCTACACGTTTTGGGTATAGGAAAGGTTGAATCAAGTGAAAGTCATTTCCTTTGTTTTAGGGAAACAAATGCTAATTGTGGTGGGTGCCTATTGGTTTGCACCCATGACATCACAAATATGCTTCTCTCCCTTTCCCTTCCTGCATCTCAGAGAAGTCAGCCATTCTTGAAATTATTCTGATAATCTTTGGAATGCAAAAGACAGACACATGTGCCTCTCAATTAAACAAACAAAAAACTTGCAAGGTTGTGTGCTTGCCCACACAGAATTGCCCTGTGATATAGAAAGTGACTTGTTTTCTTCTTCCATCTAAAAAAAACAACCCACCAACCTTTTTGCAGTGGATGGAGTGCATTTCTGTTTTCCACCATGTAGCAAACATCTGAATATTATTTTATTAAAAGAGCACTGAGGCTTTTATTGCAGCAACAAAGCTAACACCTTAGCAGCAAGGTTCCAATTTACCTTTTGGTTGGCTGTTTCAGTTTTGAGACTGAATAGGAGCCATGGTAACCGAAAGACTTTAGAAGAATTAACGTTGACTATCCTAATGTTACATCTATCTTTTCTGAAGCGTACATAATTGAGATCTTGCACTAGCAGAAAACAAGATGCATTTCTCCCCAGTGTGGATAAATGGTTAAGTCCAAATCTGCAGTGTTGTTTGTGAGCATAGATAAAGTAGAGGTTAGTTGTTCTAGATTAACTCATTTGTGATGTGAAATCATGCATGTACCCTAAAAATTTCTTCACAGGGTGGGAAGAAGACTATTGTGGCTCAGTTCAATCTATATCCCATTAAGTTCATGTAAAAATTCCCCTTGCGTTTAGTGACTCTAAATCAACCCTGAATATTATACTGGAGGCATTAATTTTTACCTGTTGCCCTTTTTTAATTGTGATTCAAGGCTTGGTACAGTAAAATCTCCCTTTATTGCTATAATGAAGAGTAGATGTTACAACCTGCATACAGATTAAGTATAGCATGTATTTGTAATTGTATTTAAAGAGAAAGAAAAAGGACAAAATGGCTCCAAGAAAGGAGAAAGCTACAGACAAAAAACTCCATAATTACTTAAATGAGTTTTTGTCACATGTATTAATGACAGCCAATTATCGTTAGTTTCTCTACTACTAAACACATTTTGTTCTCTGTGACTAAGTTTGATTAGCCTGTGTTTTCCCAAGTCTGAGTAAGTAATGTTTTGTTTGTGGTTAATATTTTGCCTCACACTATCATTGTTAAGATTCATTTGGTTTCCAGAGATCATGAGTCATACTTAAAAGAAAATGATGGGTTTTCTAATGTACGTCTAATTAACAGAATGAAAACTGAATTTTTCTTTTTGCTCAGCTATACAAAACATTGAGAAGGAAAGAAGCAGTCCCAGAGCATTCAAGTTAGCATCTAAGGAGCTACAGCTCTAGTGCCTAATCTATTGGATGCCTCAGATTTTGAATAATCTGGGAGACGAGTGCTTTCCCCCGTAGAAAAATAGGTACCAGTACTCACCATTAAGTTGTTACAAGAAGTGCCACACTTTTTAACAACAAAAAAGAGGTTCCGGTACTGCGTATCCTTGAGTACCCCCTGGGGAAAAAGCAATGTGGGGGAGGCAAGCATTTAATTCTCAACATGAACCTTTGTTAGATTCAGCTGGAGTCTTGTGAAACCTTCGTAACAGTTAGCTGAAGCATTGCTTTCGTTGTCTGGCAAAAAGGATGAGTAACTTGCTTGCTTCTTGCAATTCTTGGACCAGAAGCTGTCAAGCTTGGGGTGGGGTGGCTTTGGGTCTCCAGATATCGTTGTCCTACAACTCCAACCAGCTGTGATCACTAGGACCTTTGTACTTAACGGGACTGCCTCTCCTGGTATGTCCCGCAGAGGACCCTAAGGTCCATGAATAATAATAGCTGAAAGGTCCCGGACCCTAAGGAAGCCAGACTATCCTCCACCAGGGCCAGGGCTTTTTCAGTGACGGCTCCGACCTGGTGGAATGCTCTGTCCCACGAGACTAGGGCCCTGCAGGACTTAATCTCCTTCCGCAGGGCCTGTAAGACAGAGCTATTTCCACTTGGCCTTCAGTTTGAAATATCCTGATTCTCTATTCCCTTTTCCTTTTCCTCTTCTATGAAGAAACCCTTTCTGAGACCCCACATTTAAATTCTTCCCTGGTTTCCTTGCTGGCCCTAGTAGGACCAGTTACCCCTGGTGATAATAATAATAATAATAATAATAATAATAATAATAATAATTTATTATTTATATCCCACCCATCTGGCTGGGCCTCCCCAGCCACTCTGGGCGGCTTCCATAGAAACCAAAAATACAGTAAAATATCACACGTTAAAAACTTCCCTGAACAGGGCTGCCTTCAGATGTCTTCTGAATGTCAGGTAGTTGTTTATTGCTTTGACATCTGCTGGAAGGGTGTTCCACAGGGCGGGCGCCACTACCGAGAAGGCCCTCTGCCTGGTTCCCTGTAGCTTTGCTTCTCGCAATGAGGGAACCGTCAGAAGGCCCTCGGCACTGGACCTCAGCGTCCGGGCAGAACGCTGGGGGTGGAGACGCTCCTTCAGGCTCTCCAACCAGCACAAGCTGTCCTAGCACGGGGGGGAGGGGTGTCTACTGACTGGGGTTTCCCCCCCACCCCAAAAAAATGACCCCTGGATTTTTGAATTTTATTGATATTGATGCTGCATTTTATGTTGTATTTTATGCTGTTTTATGCTGTTTTTAAGTCGCATTTTAATCAATGCTTTATATTTGCTGTTAGCCGCCCTGAGCCCGGTTTTTAAACCGGGAAGGGTGGGGTATAAATAAAAATTTATTATTATTTTATTATTAACCATGTGGACTAGGGCTGATGGGAAGAGCCACAGTCCCCCCCCCCCCCCCCGTGCTAGGACAGCTTATGCTGGTTGGAGAGCCTCTCCTCCCCTCCTGTTAATCTGTAGTTAAGGAGACTATAGCTCAAGTGGTAGCAATGCTCATAGAAGGTCACAGATTCAGTCCCTGGCAGCTCGCATGGAACAGGAGTCACCATGTATTTGCTGAGAATTACTGCCATTTGTTTTTCTGCCATGGAAGGCTTTCTTCCATAATGCAATGGGCCTGGAATAAATTGCATTTCAAATACCTGGGGGTTCTCTTTCTTTCTTTTGATTGAGATCCTCGAGTGTCACTGCCAGTCAGAGCAGAAGCTATTGGGCTAGATGGACAAATTAATCTGACCTGGCATAAAGTGTTCCTCTGATGTGATGTCTTCACACATCTGGGGTTTCCCTTACCCAGTTTCACATTATTGCTTGCAAGCAGGGGGTTTGCTAGGTGAGGAGGAAACGCTTAACATGACGGTGCCCTGTCATGTGTTTCCTTAACAGAAATAGGAGGGGGGACCTGACACAGGAGAGTCGCTTTGGGCAGCAACCCAGTGATCTATGTGTGGTGCCACAAACTGCTAGATCAGGGCAAGAATCTGTCAAAATGTGTCTTGGTGCAAATGATGGGAAGTCATAATTCAAGCACTAAAGCCCTGTGTCTTCCTAGGCTCTGCTGCCGACTCACCGTTGTGTCCTTAGGCAAATCCATTTACCTCTCTTTCTGTTTCTCCGTGTGCAGACTGCAGATAGGTCCTAAGTGCTTTTTATGGAAACACAGCTAGCTAAAATCTTAGCTAGTTGACATGGCTTATTTTTTTTTAATGTATCTTTTCAGAACGCAGCTCTCCAGCACTTGTTCATCCGAAAGTCATTCCGTCCCTTCAAATGCTTGCACTGTGGGAAGGCGTTCCGTGATAAGGAAAAGTTAGATCAGCACTTACGGTTCCACGGGCGGGAAGGAAATTGTCCTCTGACCTGTGACATCTGCAACAAAGGCTTCATTAATACCAGTGCCCTGGAGAGTCACATGAAGTTCCACTTGGACCAGAAGACCTATTCCTGCATTTTCTGCCCCGAGTCCTTTGACCGCTTGGATCTGTTGAAAGATCACGTGGCGATCCACATTAACGATGGTTGTTTCACCTGCCCTACCTGTAAAAAGCGCTTTCCAGATTTTATCCAGGTGAGTAGTAGGTGAATCAAAAGCACTGACTTCTAAAGCTTTTGACAGCTTTGTTCTTAGCTGAGCCTCTTTGTTGTTTTGTTTTCTCACAACTGAGAGTTTGTAAGGAGTCCCAAGCTACAAGATTAATTGAGATCTTTGCTTTGCACAGTAATTTCTGTGTAGGAAAAAATGTGCACACAGTCATTTATGAAATGCATTTTGAGAGTTTACTCTGCTTTCGGTGCTAGGGTTTGACAGCTTGACTTACTAATTAAAACAATGGCTCGAAACCAGTTACAACGTTTTAACTGATTAATCATCTGCCTTCATAGCAATTAATTGAATAACAAATTGAATGCATTTAGGGATATTTACAAAAATGCGAAAACACAATTTAACAGACAGAAGCTATTCATTGTTACTGGAAAGGAAGTCTTTAATTCCTCCACTGAAGGGGTTGGACTGGGTGGCCTTTGGGCTCCTTTCCACCTCTGCAGTTCTCTGATTCTGATACTTTTTATTTTATTCTTCATTACAGTAGCACTTTAGAAACAAAATAGCTTCAAAAACAGACAAACTGTGCCCTTCACTCCATCTTGCAAATTAAAATTTGATCCTGGAGAGAGTGATCGGGGGGTTTCAAACCCTGGTCTTCCAGGTCCATAGTCTGACACTCTAACCATTACACCATGCTGGTTGTCACAAGTAGACACTTGCCATCGCTGCCAGATGTTTACAAGGAGGGCACAGAAGAAACTGAGCCTCATTGTTGGAGAAGGCCCTTCTGACAGGGTCCAGCCTAAGATCTCAAAAAGGTTTAAGACGTATTCCAAGACAGGTCTGGCTTCAGCTGTGTTGAAGGCTGAGCCTTCAGCTCCTGTTGTGCCATCATTGAAGGAAGAGGTTCCTCTTTGGAGGCCCATGGATCCAAGGACCAGGAATCTGCTCCCCACCCAACTGGTGGTTAGGCTAAGCCAGCCTCCCTCACAACGAGGCAACCGCTTCTTTGGCATTGAAGCTAGAGAGAGCCTTGGATTCAAAACAGCCAGCATCTTCAGACTCTTTTGGCCCAAGAAACTGGTTAACCATCAGCTAATTTTCAAGACATGCCTACACATCCTCCACATGCTGCTGGTTTGCTGTGGGAACGTTTATGGTGCTACAGCGCTGTACATATATGATCCGAGCCGCTACATTTTTTGTTTCTGTTTTGGAATTTTTTACTACCCCATTCAATGCAGTTTTGTGTGCATAATTAAATATGTTTTATCTGTGAAGTGGCTATTACTTTTCAACTCCCTAAGTGCTTGCTTTGAAAAGATAAAGTAACAAAATCCCTCTGCGGTGTCATTAGCGCTGGAAAAAAAAGTAGGATCTGTTTTATCTTTAGTGCTCAGATGTTGAGGTTTCACTGGATGTTTTATCAGAGATCCTGTTGCGACTCAGATGAAACAAAGGCAGGATTCTTTCTTGGTACCACTTAGTACTTTTTTGGGGGGAGAGGTGTGGGGGAGACTTCTCTACCCCCCAAACGCTGAACAGAGCTGGATACAATTCTCAATCACAGCTCTGTTATGTAGTTGTTTGCTTATTGCATTCACTTGAGAGGACCCTGGATGAATGTGATAATCTTGCACCTGAGGGTCCAGGGGGAGGGGCAGGGAAGTTCCCTGGGGCAGAATGTGCACTGGCAAAGGCAAGGTCA
This sequence comes from Podarcis cretensis, assembly GCF_951804945.1. Classification (NCBI taxonomy): domain Eukaryota; kingdom Metazoa; phylum Chordata; class Lepidosauria; order Squamata; family Lacertidae; genus Podarcis; species Podarcis cretensis. Next base: position 18,045,062 of record NC_137185.1, read on the forward strand.
GCCTCTGTTCCCCACAGCCCAGGGCTCTGGAGTATATATGGTATCTCAGGCATATTTCCAATGTCTGGGCCATTGTCTGGCAAACAAAGTAGGAGGAGAGTACACAGGTAAGCCGATTTCTTGATTCTGGAAAGTACTTGAAATGAATGAATGCCACTCTTGATTTGCGTAGTTAAGTACATAAGAAGAGCTCTCCTGGATCAGGCCAATGGCTCCTCTAGTCTGGCCCAGCTGCCTGTGCGAAATTAGCAAGCAGGATTTGAGCACTCTCTCCTCCTGTGATTTCCAGCAAACTGGTATTCCAAAGCATTGCTTCCTCCCAATTGTGGAGGCAGAGCACACTGATAGCTATCAGTGAGGAATGGGAATCAGGCATGGGGGCAGCAATAAGACAATAAAGCACTTGACAAAACAGCTCAGTCCGAGTGGTCACAGCAACTCTTCCCAGTAGGTCTTGCCCCAATGAAAGAGCTGCAAGGACTGAAGGTTCCCACCTTCCCACTGCTCCCCAGTTCCTTCCCCAGCAGTCTAAGGCTTCACTGTCTTGCCTCTCATTGCTCCACCTTCTTCATTTCTCTGTGAGTTCTGGGAGACCAGGGGGGAGAGGAGCTGGTTGCAGCAGGAGGGGGAGACAGCCTGGCTACCTCACCAGCCTGCTTCTTCTCTGGCTCTTGGCCCCCTTCCTCTCCAGCCTCTGCTCCTGGCTCTGATTCTGGACTCCTCTCTGCCAAAACCTCTTCATGCTCACTAAACCCTGTTGCCTCTTCAGCTTCCAACATCTCCTCCCAGTCTGCTCCCTCTTCTCCCTCTCACTACTCATCGTCACCCTACCACCTGGCTCTGAGCCTGCTTCCCCATGGGGTTCCAACTGGTGCCTCCCCCCCCCCCACTCCTCTGCATCCAGCCAGTCCATGACATCATGGACACCGCTTGGACTACTGCAATGCGCTCTACATGGGGCTACCCAGAAACTACAACTAATCCAGAATGCGGCAGCTAGACTGGTGACTGGGGGCGGCCGCCGAGACCATATAACACCGGTCTTGAAAGACCTACATTGGCTCCCAGTACGTTTCCGAGCACAATTCAAAGTGTTGGTGCTGACCTTTAAAGCCCTAAATGGCCTCGGTCCAGTATATCTGAAGGAGCGTCTCCTCCCCCATCGTTCTGCCCGGACACTGAGGTCCAGCTCCGAGGGCCTTCTGGCGGTTCCCTCACTGCGAGAGGCCAAGTTACAGGGAAGCAGGCAGAGGGCCTTCTCGGTAGTGGCGCCCACCCTGTGGAATGCCCTCCCATCAGATGTCAAAGCGATAAACAACTACCTGACATTCAGAAGACATCTGAAGGCAGCCCTGTTCAGGGAAGTTTTTAATATGTGACATTTTAGTGTATTTTTCATCTTTGTTGGAAGCCGCCCAGAGTGGCTGGGGAAACCCAGCCAGATGGGCGGGGTACAAATAATAAATTATTATTATTATTATTATTATTATTATTATTATTATTATCAACCATCATGGCCAGCCGTTCAGATCAAGACCTCTTGCAAGTGACAGGAAGGGGAACAAATGAACACATTCAAATTATTTTATTTCAGTGACCAAAGATCACAGACACAATTACTTTTGTCATCGTACAAAATAAATATTCTTTCTACTTCCCATTTCTCTCAAATAGCTCATCACTCGTTTTGTCCATTCTCTGAATCATAAACTCTTGATAGATCTCTGGATCCGATTATAGTTCCCTAATCATTGTATCTTTTTAAAAAGACAACTCAGTCATGCAGTGTCATCAATCCCAATAATTACTGATGAAAGTGCAATGGAGGATCATTTCCCCAAAGCTTCAAAACTCGGTCTTTTGGCCAGTAATGCAGCTATCCACAGCCAGCATTTTTCATGCTCATCATTGGCCCAGATTAACTGGATATATCCTAGATAGCAGCATTTGCCAATTGCCAGTTCCTCTCTTCCTAAGGCCACAGTATTATCCACTACTCTGTAGGCCAGAATAATCCATGCCACTAACAGATGAACAAGTTATATATTACTACTAATAATAATAATCATAAACCACCTAAAATCACTAACCACAGTACTAAATTTAAAATAAAACAGGTCATGCCTGCAGACTTACTGTTTTTAAAAATGGCATTACCTAGCAGACAGGACTTAATAGGAAGAGAACTTGTGCGTTGAGATGGTATGAGGTCATCAGTGGGATGGGATTGAGGAGCAAATATGCTTCTGAAAAGAGCCCCTCGGGGATTTGATTTGCTCTGTGCCTTTCTAACAATGTGCAAAGAATATGTTGCAGCCTAGTAGTTGCATGAAGTACACAGTGTCTCATTTGTTTTCATAATAAATGAAAGTTTGAGCACTTTTTTTACACATCTGGATTAAAATGTGACAGCTAGATAAAGTTCATCTGGGGACCATATTTGGCTATTCCTGTTCTGTTAATTATGATAATTCCAAGATGCTGGTTTGGTAAAATTCTTTCCTTTTATTGGATGCTGTTCTGCTTACAGTAGCAGACACAACACTTTGGATGCTGTCAAAAACTATTCTGAGCAAGGTCACATTGTTTCCCAAATAAACAGGTGAATATTCATTCACATTGCTCCTTTCCCTTCCCTGTGGGTGCTGTGAGCAACCCCTACCCTGCCACTTAAAGATACAGTGTTTTGCCAGAAAAGGCCAAAGACCTCTTCACAGTTGTCCTTTGTCTCTTGGATGCTTAGAATTCTTTAGAACTGGATTGCAAAGAAATCAATTAGCGTTGTGTTTTCTTGAATGGTTCAAGGTTTCTTTTACAGTACTCTGTGCAGATGGATACTTAGCAAAGGAAGAAACTTGAGCAATAACAGCAGTAGAGTCTCCCACTAGTGCCACTAAGTGGAATTGTCTGTTGGTCCATTTGCTGTTATGTTTGAGGGATAACGTTTTGGTTTTCCCCATTGATAATCTCTCACAGGTGAAGAAACATGTACGCAGCTTCCATTCAGAAAAGATTTACCAGTGCACCGAATGCGACAAGGCTTTCTGCCGCCCTGACAAGTTGCGACTCCACATGCTGCGGCACTCGGACCGCAAAGACTTCCTGTGCTCTACGTGTGGCAAGCAGTTCAAGGTAATGTGGTCAACAGGTTTGGCATGTGCTGTTACAGGCAGGGACAGAGCGACAGCTTTCTCTCTCTCCTCGCCAGAACTGATTTTTCACAAACAGACATAATCTGCCAGCACACAGAGTCATGCTGAATTTGGCACACACCAACCCACACTGTGAACAATTTTTTGCAATGTGCACATATGAAAGCATGTGGGTAGTGCTTTACCTCAGCAACTTGTGAGCAAGTGGCTCATGAAAAGTCACCTTAGAAATATATTGCAAACTAATGAGTCACAAATGCCTTCCTTTTTATTCCAGCGTAGTACACAAGTCGACGTAATATTTCTGTTACAATTTCTGCTTATGAGATCAGACCAGCCTTCCAAACAAATCTGTAGCAATCACTATACCACACAAATTTTTATATGCTCTCGTGCCATCGCGTGCCTATGCTAGGAAAGAAAAAGAACCAAGTTTTGTAAATCTTTTCTGCCCGGTAACTTGGAGGTTTTTCTTAAATGCCACAAGTGACTGGGTAAGTGGCTGTTTACAACCCAGGATGAGATTTTCTGGTGTGAAATTAGGCCTGCTGGCAGTGAACTGAAATCTGGAATATGTCCATTTGTTATCAACATTAAATTGTAAATTCCTTGGGCCTGGAATGTGTCTTTTCAGCTTGTGGCACTCTGCAAAGCACCCTATACCTTGATTTGTTTAGTCAGCTTAGTTGTGTTCAACTCTCTGTGACCCCATGAACCAGAGCATGCCTTGGAAACTCTCACTTCTCAAAGCTTCTCCTTTTTTATGTCCATGGAGTTTTCTTGGCAAAATACTGGAGTGGATTGCCAGTTCCTTCTCCAGGTGGATCACATTTAGTCTAAACTCTTGGCTATGACCTGTCCATCTCGGGTGGCCCTGCATGGCATAACTCATAGCTTCTTGGAGTTATTCAAGCCCCTTCGCCACGACAAGGCAGTGATCCATGAAGGGGATACCTTGATAGAGCTGTGTAATAACAGTAAGAATCTCAGTTTGCACTTACTAGTGCTAAGCCACACAAGTAACATGGAAGAAAAATATTAATTTAATGTACATGATGCATCAGGTTGACCTATTGTAATGGGCCTAAATGCTGGTAGGACCACAGTGGTGAAAAATTCCTTCTCTTTTGTTGTGAGCAGTGCTGTTAACAAGCAACTTCAGTGACTCCCGGAAAGGTTTTCCATTTTCTGCATTAGAAAACCTTCCCTCAAGTGCCAAAGTGCTTTCTTTGCTTTGCTGACCTTATTTTTTGACCCTGTGATTTGCCCAGCATTCTGTCATCTTACAGTAACGTGTAGGTAACTCGGAAGCGTAAGTATTTCCCCCATCTGATTATTGTGATTTTCCTTTTCCATCCCTCACCTTTCAGAGAAAGGACAAACTTCGGGAGCACATGCAGAGAATGCACAATCCGGAAAGAGAAGCAAAGAAAGCCGACCGAATTAGCCGCTCCAAAACATTCAAGCCCCGGATAGCCTCCACAGACTACGAGAGCTTCATGTTCAAGTGCCGCCTGTGCATGATGGGGTTCCGGAGGCGAGGCATGCTGGTTAGTGTGAGGATGCTGGAAGGGCTGCATGGATAGCTCAGTTGGTTAGAGCAGAGGTTTTCAACATTTTTGAGTCCACAGTTCCCTGGGCCAACCACATTCTTTCTGCAACCACCCCTGTGGGGCTCAGGAGCCCAGTTATGTCACCCCTTCTCTGCAGAGCTGGCAGCCTCTCACACCTTGGGGAGTGTTCCCTCAGCCTTCTTTCCTCTCCCCTCTCCTTGGGAGTCCTCTGGGCAGCTGCTGCTTCCACCCCTGGTCTCTTGAGCTGCACCCCCTGCGTCAAAGAGAGGTGCCTCCCCACACTGCCCCACGGGGGCCTGGGACTTGTATGTCCATTCCCAACAGCAAGGGCTGGTGGACTGGCTGGCTGGGCTTCCTTGCCCACTTGCTTGCTTACTCCGAGGCAGCCTCGGCTCCTGGTAACCAGCACCCCCTGGCCAGCCCCAGAGGCACCATTTGCTTGCAGAGTTTGTAGCCAGGGCTGCTGCAACAAACAGCTGCACAAGGCTTTGGAAGGCAGAGGTGTGAAAGGGCATCAGAGGAGGGAGAGAAGGAAAGAGAGACAGAGGCCAGTATTGGCCACGGCACCCCTGACCAGCATTCAAGGCACCCCTAGGTGCCATGGCACACTGGTTGAAAACCACTGGGTTAGAGCATGGTTGCAGGTTTGAACCTTGTATGGGACAGCTGCATGTTCTTGCATTGTAGGGGAATGGACTAGATCAGGCTTCCTCAAACTTGGCCTTCCAGATGTTTTGAGACTACAATTCCCATCATCCCTGACCACTGGTCCTTCTAGCTAGGGATCATGGGAGTTGTAGGCCAAAAACATATGGAGGGCCGAGTTTGAGGAAGCCTGGACTAGATGATGGTTAGGGTCCCTTCCAATACTACAATTCTATAATACTACGCCCCAGCTTCCCTTGAAATCTTAGCCCAGGCTTCCTCAAACTTGGCCCTCCAGATGTTTTTGAGGAAGCCTATCTTAGCCAGTCAATCTCTGCCTATTGGGAATTGGTTTCACTAGGCAAGAAACCTTCTCTGTGAGCTTGTGTTATTTCTTAAGATACATATGCAAATTTAGAGCAGGGAACACACTGGTGCAGAGACAACTCCTCACCGTTGTACTGTCAGAGAAAGTTCTTTTCTTCTTTCAGTTCTTCAGTCTTGCCCATATCATTTATCACATTCCTGTCCTCCAAGGAACTCAGGGCACTTCCAAATAACCTTTTTATTGAGCAACCATCTTGATTTGTTTTCAGGGACCTTAGGCAACACCAGCTATTTAACAAGCATTCATTCTGATTTGTTTGTGTGGCGCTTAGAAGATGTGCCCAAGCAAGTGCTTTTATTCCATGCTTTCCAATGCATTTTCCTGCCACTTCCCTTATCACAAAAAGTCTGATCTTTTGGGGAAATGGCTTTGTTGCGCTATAGCACCAGATCCCCTTTCATTGAGCAACCTAAATTTGCTGAAAATAGCAACCGTCTGGAAGTACTCTCAGTTTAGCATGTGTGATTCTATGCTATGTTATCCTGTGAAACGGTGGGTGGCTGCTCAAAGACTTATCCATTCAGCTGAGTAGGATCTGGTCTCCCAGATTCAGGTGCTACACTCTCCCCATTCGTCAGAGTGGTTGTCCAGTCTTGGGCCTCTTTGCATGAATACTAGGCAGCAAATTCAGCATGCAGTGGTCTGTAAAGCTACTATTAGTAGTAGCAGCAGCAAGTGAGTGATATGAGCCCCCACAGTTTGCAGAGAAAGATATAGCAGCTGCCACAAGTCCAGGAAAAGTGTTTGCCCTCTCTGGACAGGCCGATACCATTCTATGGCCCTGTACATTTTGCCAGCACATGCTTAGCTTATTAGCTGGTTTGGAACTATTTGGAAATGCTGCCAGGGAACTTGTGTTTCCCTAACTCAGTGGATTTGATATGGCAGAGCAGCGTGTAGACATTACATTACACCTGTGTGGATAAGCTGGAGCAGTGTGAATCTGGCTTGTGTGGCTTTGGTAGGTGCCTGAAGCAGATCTATGGCTGCATCAGCAAGCACCCACCTGACAGCTCAGCTCGTACAACTTACTGTGCCAGCACCCACTTGCTTTCAGACGCTTTGCAGTGGCACAGTGCAGGATGAGTTACAAGCTGAGCACATGCTTGGGCATGTGCTAAGCATACTGATTCACTCAAGTTCTATTCACAATGCTCCTGTTTGGTGGTGTGAGTTGGCCCTGAGGCACATGACATCTTTCTTAGGCACTTAAGTAAATCAGACTAGGCTTCCAGCATTTTCCAGTCCCCATACTAGCGATAATAACACTTAGCTTTTATACAGTTCCTTCCAAGGAGTTAACAGTGATTCACATGCATAATCACAATGATCTTTACAAGAGCCTTGGAAATCAGGTCAGGAGGGAGACTGAAGATGAGAGAGGGCTGCTTGGCTTCAGGCTTTCTCGCGAGGGAGGTGAGATTTAAACCAGGGGACTTCCAGTTTTACAATTTAAGACTGCAAAAAATAAAACATGATCATTCACCATGGCACATATCTTCTAGTGCCATTTTGTTTGCCTTTCCATAACCTGCTGATATAAAAATAGGTCTATTAAATGGCTGCTTGATAGCTTGGTTTCATTGCTGATATTATCTGCAAATGAGTGCTAACCATCTTAAACAACAGATAGATCTGGCACAGTATTTCCCAAACTTGGGTCTTCAGCTGTTTTTGGACTACAACTCCCATCATCCCTAGCTAGCAAGACCAGTGGTGAAAACAGCTGGAGACCCAAGTTTGGGAAACACTGATCTAGCACTTCTGAATAGGTCTGTAGCACTGAGCCAAATGTATTTATTCATGTCATTGTTGCTCTCCCTTCCCTCCAGAAAGCTTAACAGTGATGTGCATTGTTCTACACACACACATTTTATCTTTATAACAGTAGATTAAGCTGGGAGGTGCTTGGCCCAAGTCACACAGTGAGCTTCATGACCCGAGTGGGGTTTTGAACCTGGGACTCCTTGGTCTAGTCTGACCCTCTGGCCACACTTGTTCTCAACATTTCAGTGGCTTGAAGCACAGGCCTTCCTGTTCCTGTTCCTCACGGCCACATGAGCCAGCTGTTAAGCTGTTTGCTGTAACATATTTTTTATTCCGCTGCTTTTTCATCTTAGGTGAATCATTTATCAAAGAGACATCCAGACATGAAAATAGAGGAGGTGCCAGAGCTAACATTGCCCATCATCAAGCCCAACAGAGATTATTTCTGTCAGTACTGTGATAAGGTATGAAATGAACCCACCTATCCCTTGGTGCGTGCATGGAATCATACTCCATGTATAAAACTGTAACAGATCTTGCAATTTCCCCCTTTTCTGATTCATTTCTTTTCCTGTTGAGGAGAGGACCAAAAAATATTTCTGCCACTCTAATAAATTAAATGGAAAGCACTTGAAGAAGAGAAGTTTGGGTCTGAGCTCACAGACTACTTCCAGGGATCTAAATAGAACATTTCCATAGAAGAGGTTCCAAGGTGCTTTACAAATTGGGAGGTTTATTGTATTGTGCTGTTAGGTGGTGTAGAAGGGTCTCACTCTTAACAAGCAACAAGTCATTTTCCCACTTGAAATTTGTAGGATTTGAATGAGCTGTAGTTTCACACTGAATGCCTATGTTTGTCAAAGTCGATCCATGTTAATCAGAAAGATTGACCTAGTGTCGGGCAGGGGAGCACAATCAGGAAAACTGAGAGAACTAAGGAGAAAGTATTTCCCTAGCATAGTATTTCCTAAAACTGAATTGGATTCAAATAAGCTTAGAATACCAGTCACGGACCTAAGCTCTGTTCTGTAAGGTACTCCATAAAGTTTGTAAATATTGTGTCAGTAAATATTGTGTAGGATCCTAGAACTAAAGTCTGCATCAGTGCATACTAGAGATTTATCAAATATGTCATTTAACTGTTGTATTTAGAATCTGGATGGTGAAAGAATAGTAGATGGGTAGATTGATGATTATGGTAATCTATATGCTGCCCATCTGACTGGGTTACCCGAGCCAAATCAAAACACAATACAATATTAAAAACTTCCCTGAGCAGGGCTTGAACACTAGATTTCAAGTGCTTGCTAACTGACTTTTTCATGCTGATGTGGTAGTTGTTCTATATTCATTAATATGGCATAGAAATGTGTGATCTTGCATAGTGATGCAGAACGCCAGACGAAAGGCTCAGTGATGGGACACCTGTGGCCCTTGGATGTTGCTGGACTTCAGCTCCCATCAGCCCCAGCCAGCACGGCCAATGGTCAGGAATGGTGGGAGTTGTAGTCCAGCAACATCTGGAGAGCCTCCACAGGTTTCCCATCCCTGGGCTTTATAGCTCTGTAACACGGTTAACAATCAAAACCTGCATATGTGAGTTGTATGCATATAAGAAAACCATGCATCTACAGCACTCAGCTGCTGAGAATGTTTATTACAGAGGATTGCATATTGTGTGGTTGGAGATAGATGCCTGCTTTCAGCAGAGCGTTATTTATTCATGGTCCAAGTCTTCATCTCACAGGTTTACAAGAGCGCCAGCAAACGCAAAGCCCACATCCTGAAAAACCACCCAGGTGCTGAGCTCCCTCCGAGCATCCGAAAGCTACGTCCAGCAGGCCCAGGAGAGCCAGATCCCATGCTAAGCACACACACCCAGCTGACGGGCACAATAGCAACGCCGCCAGTTTGCTGTCCTCACTGTTCCAAGCAGTACAGCAGCAAGGTACTGTGGGACTATCACTCCATCCAAATGTGTGTCCTGCTCGTGGGTGTTTTCAGCAATAACAGGTTTTAATGTATAGATGCAGTATGTCTATTCTCGTATCACATGTTATCAAGCACTAGAGATGCCTAAATGTACCTCATTCATTAAACGGTGGACTGGACTAGGGGATTGGTAGTCGTGACTCTCAGATCAGATACTTCCTTGGTTTTGCATCGCGATTGTGATGCTCACCTTACTAACTAGTGCTTTTACTACTAAGGATCCTGTTTAGGCATTAGCTAAGTGCCTAAACAAGTGCCCTCCTTAGATAGGCACCTCTTAAGAGCATCCCATTTGCATCCTTCCAGAGCAAGTCACGCATCCAGGCACTAAGGAAGAGTTGTCACACACATAGCTGTTCTATGCAATGATGCACCTGCAATTAGTAGGTTGCGCTGCAGCCGTATTGTTCCTTTTCAGGAATGGTTTAATGGCTAGATTATAGAGACTGTCCTTGTACCGAGGTGCCATAGCTTTTTATTCACAGTGCTGAATAGCTAATCATTTTCAGTTGTATGCCACCCAGGTACCATCTGGCGAAGAGCGGGTTTATAAATCCCATAAATCCCATAAATAAAAAACAATGAAAGGCTGTGGTTTTGTGCTACTAGCCAAGCCACTTGTGCAAAATGACCACTTGGTGGTCAGTACTGATTTGAAGGTGGTATAGGAATTTAATTCATTATCATCACCATCAAACTATCCTGTCCCTATCTACTTTCCACCTCTCCACAGACCAAGATGGTTCAACACATTCGCAAGAAACACCCTGAGTTTGCTCAGATTCCAACTAACACAATACATGTGCCGTTGACAACAGCTGTAATCAGTGCTACCCCTGCAGTATTAACTTCTGACAGCACTGCTGGGGAGACCGTTGTGGTAAGTATTTGAAGGTACATAACAAAATTATGTAAAGAAGTAGAGCTATCATAGAACCATTGGGAAATTCCAGAAGATTATGGCCCAATTCCGACCAAATGGCAAACCTTGGTTCCTTGTGACTTGTTAAAACAAACCAAGGTATCATATCACAGTGTGACATCCTGGTTTGCTTTAATTAAGCACAGTCAGAACAAACCACAGTTCCCTGAGTCTGACATAATGGGAAACCATAGTTACTTCAAAAATGAAAGTTGAAGCTTTCAGCCTCCTCTCATGCATGAAGAAGGAGGAGCAGGGGAGTGCACTAGTCCCATGTTGGGTTTTCTGAGAACTCTAAAGGCTGCCTGAAGTGGAGTGTGATACAGTAATCCAGTCTCCCACAAAGTATGAATTAGGCTCTCCCACATCAGATGTTTCTTAGCAGACTGATGAATGTGAAAAGTGGTTCCTTGAGAGCAGGAAATTTGGAAACCATTGCCCTGCAGATGGAACTTTACTCACATTCCCTTCTGGGCAGCCTCCTGAGTGCCACATGCTAGTGGAGGGCAGGACCAGGTGCGAAAGCGGGCAGAGCAACAGATGTAAAATTAACCTTTGTACAGTAAGCTTGTTTCTACCCACACACCCCTCTCTGTTTTCCATCCAGACAAGCAAATGTCTTAAGAGTGCGAGAAGCTGGGACTGTAAGGGGGTGGCCTGTGGAGAGTGTAAAGGATTTAGATCTGTGGTTCCCAATGTGCGGCATCCCCCCACAGGGGGGCAATTTGATTTTTAAGGGGGTCAATTCGAGAATGAGTTATTAACAGTTAATAGCCTTTTAGGCTTCCTCCACATAAATAGGAATTCATTTTTTGAATAAGAATTATATGTCATGGGGGGGGGAGGACATCAGGATTTTAGAGATGCTTAGGTGGGGCATGGCCAAAAAAGGCTGATTTAGACAAAGTCCTGGAGGGCCACATTTGACCCACAGGCCTGAGGTTCCTCACCCATGCCCTACAGAATGTGGCTAAGGGTCTTTTGCAGAAGACACCTGGAGATGTTTGCTGAGTTGGCCAATTTTTCTAGCATACCTCTTCTGATTGTGGCACACTGTCATCCGCATAGCCTAGGCCTCACCATTGGGGTAGATGGAAGCTGTGTGTAAGGTTTTCTTTTAACTATTCAGTTATAGGTTTCTGTTAGTTATGTCCTGTGCAATGTATTCTGCTCTGGTCAGACCTCACCTGGAGTACTGTGTCCAGTTCTGGGCACCACAGTTCAAGAAGGATACTGACAAACTGGAACGTGTCCAGAGGAGGGCAACCAAAATGGTCAAAGGCCTGGAAACGATGCCTTATGAGGAACGGCTAAGGGAGCTGGGCATGTTTAGCCTGGAGAAGAGGAGGTTAAGGGGTGATATGATAGCCATGTTCAAATATATAAAAGGATGTCACATAGAGGAGGGAGAAAGGTTGTTTTCTGCTGCTCCAGAGAAGCGGACACGGAGCAATGGTTCCAAACTACAAGAAAGAAGATTCCACCTAAACATTAGGAAGAACTTCCTGACAGTAAGAGCTGTTCAACAGTGGAATTTGCTGCCAAGGAGTGTGGTGGAGTCTCCTTCTTTGGAGGTCTTTAAGCAGAGGTTTGACAACCATATGTCAGGAGTGCTCTGATGGTGTTTCCTGCTTGGCAGGGGGTTGGACTCGATGGCCCTTGTGGTCTTTTCCAACTCTATGATTCTATGATTCTATGAAATAATTACCAGGTTGCCAAGTGTTCACCTGTCTATCCCTCTGCCTATCTTCCCCTTCTTCAGACAACAGATTTACTGACCCAAGCCATGACAGAACTGTCGCAGACACTGACCACCGACTACAGAACTCCGCAGGGCGATTTCCAGCGAATCCAGTACATCCCCGGCTTGCAGCAGCCTCAACACATACTACAGGTTGTGCAAGTGGCTCCGGTGAGTGTTCTGTCTGGTTTGCTTTTGTCTTTCTCAGCGTCATGGACGCCTCTACTGTGCCTCTGTCTCAGAGGCACTCTTGAGAAAACTGACCATCACCTGAAGATGAACTAGGGAAGAAAGGTCCACCAGAGAGGGTTGGGGAAGATGCATGAATTGCCCACCAGTTGGGTGTAATCGATACCGTATTGGACTTGGGCCAGGGAGATCTGGATTCAAATATTTGCTCAGTCATGAAACTCCCCAAGTGTACTTGAACCTATCGCTCTCTCTCGGCCTAACAGGCTTCTAGTGAAGATTTTTTTTAAAATGCAAGGAAAATGCCATGCACAAGCTCCTTGGCAAAAGGGTGGGAGACAGATCAGATTAGATTAATGGTGGCAGTGAGCACTGAGCATAGTGCACGTTAGGAGGTAAAGTTTGGCCTCTGCTTTGGAGGGATGGAATTGACAATGTAAAAACAAAATACTCAGTGACTATTAGGCAGGGGAAAAATCACCTTGCATGGTTAATGGGAGAGTGAACTATGAAATAAATTATAATTACTTGTCAGCCTTTCAGGTAGGCTGCAAAAGGCATGAGATGTATAGATTTGAAAATGCAGAGCAAACAATCTTTTCAGCACTATAATTTTAGTTGCCGCTGATAACTGGCTAAACAGTGCTGTTGTTGAATCAATCTGAACATTGATTGAGTCCATCTTATTGCAGTCTTGCATTTCCTTTGTGGTTATTTCTCATTAAATGGCTAAAATTAATTAGGCTTTGTTTAGCAAGTAATATTCTAGAAATGTTTTCTGTTTCCCTGGTGTAAGATTCTACACCTAATCAAAATGTTAAAAGCATTTTCAGATACATGAACAAATCAAGATAATTACCTCCTGTTGGTGGTAAATTTCTTGTTTAGCTTTAAGTGGAGAGTTTGATTTTTTTTAAAAAATGTTTATTAATCAGCAACCCTGCCCTGCTAGACCAGTGATGGCTCATTATTACTTGATATATTCATATCATGTTAGCCTCTAGAGGCACTATGTCCAAGGCATTAGGCCTGACATTAGTTACATTATGGTAGCAGTGTGGTTGCTGCTGCCTCAAGACAAGATTGCACACTGTTCCCATAACAGATGAATGAGAAAGCACATGAGAATCACAAGAGGACAGTAAGGGCAGCCCTAGCATTAGGCAGGGCGATGTGGCCTGCTTAGGTGGCTGGTTTAGGAAGTACTCTCAAGGTCAGCAAATTGTTATTTAGTTTAATTTTGCCATCATTTGGATTTTCAGCCCCAGGCACTACAATTTTGGGGGCCGTTTGTGAGATACTCAGTGGCTTGTCAACCTGGGTTATACTGAAGCGAGCCATGTATCCCAGTGCTGTCCGCTCTGCTTGGTAACATCCCTCCAATGTCTTGAGCAGAAGTTTCCCAGTCCTGCTATGCAGTATTACACCCTTCTAACCAGAGATTCCAGGGATTAGACCTCAGCCCATCTGCAGGCAAAGGGTGTGCTCTGTCATTACGCTGTAGTTCCTTCCCATCTTGCTGACTACTTTTGGGAAACAAGACTAAATATTACCATCTGGGAGGCTTTTATTTCATTCTTTTTGGCTACCTGCCATGGTGGGCCAATAGACTTATGCAGAAGGAACCCTAATCCTCAATGTACAGTGGTACCTCTGGTTACAGACGCTTCAGGTTACAGACTCTGCTAACCCAGAAGTAGTACCTTGGGTTAAGAACTTTGCTTCAGGATGAGAACAGAAATCGTGCGGCAGCAGCAGGAGGCCCCATTAGCTAAAGTGGTACCTCAGGTTAAGAACAGTTTCAGGTTAAGAACGGACCTCCAGAACAAATTAAGTTCTTAACCTGAGGTACCACTGTATTGTTCACTCCTGCATCTTTCAAATAGTTTCTGTGTTCTTACATTACCAGACCAGTGTGGGATAAAGCTACAGGGAAGCTATAGTTGTGCCCCAGCCCCAATAACATGTGAATCCAGACCCTAGAGTAAAAGGAGTAGCAATTCTGAACTAAATGCAGCCACAGCCCCATCATATATGATGATGACGATGATGCCACTCATCTGGCTGGGTTACCCCAGCCACTCTGGGCAGCTTCCAGCAAATTAGAACACAATAGGACACCAAACATTTACAGGACGGAGTTGTGCTTTTATGTTTCTTTCCTCCCAGGCTACCTCACCCCACCAGTCTCAACATTCCACAGTGGACGTCGGGCAGTTGCAGGACACTCAGACATACGCCCAGCATGCCATCCAAGTCCAGCACATCCAGGTCACAGAATCAAGCCCAACAGCCCCATCATCTTCACAGGTCAGCCATATATATACATTATTTAGTTATTTCTCATGTTAAATTCTTTATTTTAGCTTCTGCCTTCCTCGGTCTGTCTGATGAAAATGGGGGGGGGGGAGGGCAGCTGTTATAGAGGTTTGAGGATGTAATAATGCTCAGAAGGGCTCCATTCACTGAAGCAAAGCAACGCTGGTCCTATCCTCCAGGCTGAAGCCATGCTGTGTTAATGCGTTCAGTGTGTACATACAGACACTCTCCCTTTTTGCTAAATCTGTTGCAATTATTGATAAGTAGGACAGGCTGTAGTTGCTTTTTATCACCCTTGTTGTGAGAAAAATAAGGAAAAGCCTTTAAATGCTGCTTTCGCTGAGGTTGTCCCCCCCCCCCCCGCTTTATACCCCAAACCAGTGTTTATAAATTAGAACTGTGTAGAGGCATACCTCGCAGATATTGCAGGTTCAATTCCAGACCACTGCAATAAAGCAAGTATTGCAATAAAGCAAATCACCCTTTTTAAATTTTTGCTTCCCAGTTCATATAAAAGGCACATTATACTGTAGTCTATTAAGCCAGCACCCCCTGGCTGCAGAGGTGGGAGTGGAAAACCCATCTCCAGCCCTAGCAAGCTCTATTCTTATGGCCAGAAGAGGGGCAGTGGTGGTAGCAGGGGGCCAGGCTGCCTACAGCTACACCTGCGCCCTTGTAAGGGACAGCACCTGTGAAGTGTGGTAAAGCAAAGCACAATATGAGGTATGCATGTATTGGCCTAAATTGCTCTGAAGGCAAAAGCTCTGAAACAACAGGTGGTGTTCGTAGCTCAGTTGTGAAAGTAGATTTAGTCACCGCTTATGGGAAAGTTGTTGCTGTAACTTGCTGTAGGTGAAAAGTGTGATATTCATAACTTAGTGACAGGACCTTTCAAGTGTAAGTAATACAGTATTGTGATCCTGAATATCTATGCTGCAACGGACACTTCTGTTATTCCAGGTGGGAAGTCAGCCCTTGAGTCCTTCATCCCAACCATCTCAGCAGGAGCTCAGCCCTTCCCAGATGCAGGCAACCAGCTCGTCACAAAGCCAAACTCTCCAATCACAGCAAGGTTCTTCGGTCCAGCAAGCATATCTTCCCAGTTCATGGAACTCATTCCGCAGCTATCGTAAGTATGCAAAAAGGCTCTGCTACCGCTTGCTCTCAGAAGTGTTAGAAAAGCGCCTGCACCTCATTCGCAGTTTCCAAGCTGTGATTTAATAAATAATGGTTGAGAAGCCCCTTAAAGAAGAACAACAGCTGTAAGGCTTCTTTGTATTACATATCCAAGTCTTTTATTTTCCAGGTTGAGCTACAAGCCATACATTTTCTGACGTCTTATACAAGCAGGCCAACTTCTTGTTCTAATTGCATTGCTTTGAGTAGGGTGTTGTGTAAACTGAAAACAATGTTCATAGCATCACGCAGCTGATAAAATTTTGTAAGCATCACAAGATGCTTATGTTAATACACCACTACAAGAGAAGGTAGGGAGGCACATTTTCCTTGCTTCCTTTATTAGAAGGCCAATGATACTTCAATTTCATCCATAAATTGTAAAAAAATCACAATTAGGGCTGGAGGGATTATGCTAGGAGGTCCCAGGTTTAGCTCTGACAAGTCACAAAAAGAGTTTACAGAGATCTCAGAAGGCAGCTTTTTTTTTAATAATATTTATTGAACATTTTCAAATATGACAGAAAAAATAAAAAAAATAAAACATCCATTTTGTAACCTTATATTCATTAACATCTTTCCAGGACTTCCCCACCCCACCCCCTCTTGTATTCCAATTCCTTCAAATAGATTCAACAAGTTCTTGCCCCAAATTTTAAACTTATTATAATTATCCCAATGTTAAAAATATTTTCCCCTCCCCTAAGATCGACCCCGCTCCCTTCCACGAGTTCCCCTTTTTAATATGCAGATCAGATTAAAATAAAAGAAAATAGAAAAAAGAATAAAATATAGTTTAACACCCTTTGGATTCCAAATTTCCCTCCCCCCTTTCCCGGTTGCGTTCCCCAATGTCCATCAGTGCCTGTTGTCATCCTGGAGATCCCACATCTAGGTCGAAATCCTTCACAAGTCCACTTTGCCGTCTTTTTAATAGTCTTTGCCATCTTTTTAATCATCTTTAATTTTGAGCATCCAATCTTGGAAAAACTCTGTCTCAAAAAGGTCCATTTTTTTCCCATCCAGATCTCTATATTTAAGAGTAAAAACTCCAATTTTGTTTCTTTAAGCCTTTCAAATCTGGATGTCCCAAATGTTCCCACTTCCTGCTTTATCCAATTCTTGTTATTCATGTTGTTCTTATTATTCTCTCTCCTCACTTTCCTCTGGTTTCTTTTCCTGCTCCACTGCAAAAATGTTCCTATTCCAAAAGCTTCTAAATCCCCCACAGAGGCTTTGTTATTCAGGAACAAAACTTCACATCAAGTCCCTTCCATTCTTCAATAGATAAATCTATTGTCTCCTTTAGTGTAGAGACCTCTGTAGACAAAATAGTGTTCCATTTCTGCAGTTTCCCAGGAGATAAAAAGTCCAATTCAAATTCCATGCCAGCAATACTTGTAGTGTCCCACAGCTCCTCTAGAGGGATTATAGTAACTCAGTTTCCTTCCAGATTGTACCCAACAGTCAAAATAACTTGTTATTCCTTGTTTTAAACAATTTATATCTAATTTGTAACAAATATAACCGGCAAAGTCCTCATAACAAAGTTCTCTTTTTATTCTTCAGCTTTGACAGCTCCTTTGACAGCTGTCAAAGCCTCTATTTCTCCTCTCCCGGCGCTCTCGCAAATCGCTCCCGGTTCCCCGGGGGGGGGGGGGTTGCATTTTAGCTCACGTTCTACTTTTCTCCTCCAGCCCAGTCTTATAATTTTCCATCGTGAAATTAGTAACTTTATCAAACCAAGGTAGCACTCGATCTTAGTTGTTAAATCCTTTGCTTTAAATCCTCTATGACAGGGGGGAGACGGACTTCCTTTTTGCACCTCCCCCGCTCGCTCCGGATTTAATTTTTCCCCCCTTTTTAAGTCCAGTTTCCAATTACTCACGGGTTGTTCTTTAATCCGAATTTTCAATAGAAGAAGTCAGCGCTCTCCGCCAAATGGCATGCGGCTTCGCTTGGCAGGGGAAGCGGGGGACTCATAGCACCCCCCCCGGCACCCGCTCCGTAGCCTTTAAAAAGGCTCCTTCGCGAGTCGGGGGGGCGCAAACGGTGCCCGCCGAGTCACCATGCCCATGGGTTTCAGCGCCCATGGTTTTTGAGGGTCCCTGCGACGCCGACGCGGTAGAACCCAGCCCCTGCCGAGCAGGCTCCCTCCGGAGCTCGGAGGGAGTCCGCCATTCGGCGATGGCGCCAACCCGGAAGTCCCCCACAGGATCCATAGAAGGCACCTTTTGTTTTTTAAATGTACTTGTAGCATACAGATGCTAGGGCCATGTGTTTTCAGACTTGATATTCTCAATATATTTATATTTAAAAGCCACAGGCTGAAATGTAGACTTCAGCAAGCTTCAGGAAAACTCACAAGGCTTACTTTGACCTTCTGAATGTTTTTTTTGTATTGATGGTGTTTAAGTGAGGGTCCTGCCCTCCTTATATGGGAGTAGGCCTTGGGTTAAATTCAGTGGGGTTAGGACTACATCTTAACTCTATTTCTTTATCTTCTGAATTTTCCCCTCTAGCCTCTGATATTCAGATGATGACCCTCCCACAGGGCCAGTATGTGATTGCGGAGGCAGCCGTAGGAACTCCTGTCACTACAGTGAACACAGGGCAAGTGAAAACAGTCGCCCAGGTAAGATGACTGAGGAAATATAAGGAAAGCACTTTGAACATTTGAAATATGTTGCATACATCCTAAGCAGCATTATTATGGGTGGTCAAAGAAACATTCAAAATTCTTGGTAATAATAACAACTGGAAGCTATTGCACAGGGCTTTTTCTAAATGTTCCAGGATTAATCCCATATTATGGATGTGGGGACTGAGAGTGCCTAAGAGTAAAATTGCATCTTATTCTGGCAAAGTCAGATCACATATATGCTTAGCAGAATGAGTCAGTTATTTTAGAAATCTGTTATTTTAGAAATCTTAATTCGTCCCTTTTATATATGCTAATCCCTCATCTTGGTTCAAAGGTTTATGTGTTTGTGAAAATGGCGTATAGTTAAAACATCCCCGGCACTCCCAGAGCTGGCGCACCAAGCAGACCTTGCCCAGCAAGCAAGGTCAAGAACTTAACAGTTCTTTTAGCACCAGGTGTACTTTTTAGCTCTTGGGTTTGTTTGCGGGCAAGGCCCTCTCAGCACACTGGCCCTGGAAGTCTGGGGATGCTCACATTAACTTGTGAGAGCATCCCAGAGCCTTCGCAGTCAGTGTGCTGAGTGGGCCTTGCCCAGCAAGCAAGGTGGAGCACTTAAAAACCATTTTCACACCAGGTAGCCCCTAGTGGACCTGGTGTGAAACGAGCTTTTCGGCTCTCCGCCTTGCTTGGGACTTGTGCAGTTTCAGCCAGCTCACCTTCAGCTACTTATGGTTGAAATCAGGCAAGTCGGATGCATGTAAGATGAGGGATTACTGTATCAAGGAACATTTAAGGAATAACTAACCCAGCTCGAAGACCTGCTCTAAATAATAAATCACCTGTGTGCCACAGGGTGCAGCAAACACCAGGTTATTTTACAGTTCCTACTTTTATTGACTTAACCTATATTTTTTGTGTATTCATAACATACAACAACCAAAGTTGAGGCAAAAATAAGTTGTTGAGAATATGAGAGAAAAATATTAAAAACAGGATAACCTATGTTGGTTTCTTTTCCTGTAGACACATTACGTATTAGCTGAAGGTCAATCTGACTTGGATGTAAAGCCAAACCTCTCACTTTCCAGTAGCATAGAAGTGGGTCTGTCTCAGCCATCAACACATTCTGACTCCTTGGAATCACAAACGGCGAATCAGCAGCAAACGACGCAATACATCATAACCACTACAACCAATGGCAATGGAAGCAGTGATGTGCACACGGAAAAGCCGTGAATTCTCCTTTGTGGCAGAGAAAGGAGGAGATCCAGCGGAATCTGCTGCCTTTTTAGATTCATAATCCTGAATATTTGAGGCACTAAGAGATGTTTTAACAAGTTTGTTTGTATAACTTGAAGTTCCTCGTCTCATGGTGAATTCGCAGAATTTCAGGTTTAAATGATACCTAAAGCTGCTCACAGCCCTGTTAGGATGCCAGCAATTCCCGGAGCTCTAGAACAAAGAATGGTGTAAAACAAAATGGAAACTAAGATTCTTCTGGACCCCCCTTTTTTTAATTTATTCCAGGGGAACCCTTATTTTTCATTTGTTGAAGCCTTCACAACAATGAAAGGTTTGCTGAACACGTAACTGCTGGCAGAATATGTCTCATGTATGAAACCATACCTGCAGTTTTAAAAAGCAGTCTGTCTCAGTAGCTAATTACATTTCTTTTGGCTTAATTTCTTAAGTAGCCATGGACGAAAGGAATATACCAGCATAGGAAAGGGGGGGGGGAGAGAAATAAATAGGAAAATTGCCTGAAAGTAAAGGAGCAATTACTGACCATTGTTTCCCACAGTGTTTGGGACAGTTGGGACAGTGAAACTGTGAAGCTGTGCAGAAGCAGTTAAGTTATTTTTCTTTTCTTTTTTTAAAATTTTATTTTTGGAACCTTGTGAACTGTTTACATGCCGTCTGCACTGTCCTGGTACTCAGTTCTGGAGAGTATGAAGGAAGCTATCTTGGAGCCCTCCCAAGTCTCAAACCTATTCAAATCACAGGAGCATTTAAGGTAACACCGAGTTTCAACCTTCACCTTGTTGACTGTGTTCCTTCTGTACAAGGGGGAAGATTCCTTTCCCCTAGTAAACAAGAATAAAAAGGCTCAGTTATGTTTTAATGTGTCCAGCAGCTTTCATTGTATACGTTACTAACTTGTATCAGGGCTGGGGTTTGAAACCTAAGTGCATTTTATTAAAAGAACTGCTTTGAACTTTGTTCCTTTTATACAGTTGCTGTTGGAGGGACCCCTTTACTTCACAGTATTGGATGATAAATCCCCAACCTTCAGTTCAGCGTAGCTGGAGATCTTGTATTTCTGCTGCCTGAAATATTTCATTCATTCCTCTCCCACCCTTGCTAGGCGCTGTATAAAAATTGCAAATAACTGGGCCGTTTCATAAAATGACCAGCCTTGCACTCAGGAAAATGGACACGAAGACAGCAAACCGCTATTTCAGGGCAGCAACAAAAGACATTAAAAACAACAACTGCCTGACTGAATACGTCTGGGGCATCCAATGGGAACATCCCTCATGAAAGGCATATTATTGAGATTCATGGGGTTGTGCAAGAGAGCTGTTCTGATCTTGTGGGTCCCCCTCCACTTTCATTTCACTGCTGCTTGTGCTACAAGAGGCATTCCAGGTGAGACAAGGATAAAGTTTGGGACCAGATAAAGGAGAAGCTGTTTCTTTATGGCACTATATTTGTGTGCTGGCCCCATTCAGGAGTCTGTCTGCTTTTGAGACCAATTGGGAGCCATAATTTCAACAGCAATATTAGGGCAAACAGAAGCTACAGATTTCTTTTTACTACTGTTGGGTGATATATACTACCCTGGAGTGCCGCTGTGTAATACACTGCTTTTATTCCAGGCCTCTTCAACCCTCTGGTGCTGTGATGAATTGTATATGGAGCACCTTCATCCTTTCGTTTTGAAGTGTTAAGTCATTTAAATAGGAACAGAAGTTGTTTGGGCTATCTCAGCCATCACAAAATCAGCCTGGCACCTCAGTCATAAACCTATTACTTGGAAGAAAATCCAATTAATTCCAGTGAAATGGACATACTGTACATATAATGCAGACAGGAGCAGGGAAGAAGGGAGATGCCTTCCTCAATAAATGGCAAATGCTCCACAGCCTGATTCCGTGATAATACAATATTGTCTTTAAAAAATCCACATGGCTACCTTTATTAGTTCGAGGTAAGCCACCCTGGAAAGATGGATGTACAGCAATCACCACATCGGTCAAGTAGGTGCTCTGTGATTTAGCAAAGCAGAATGTGTTCACTAGACCTCACAAACATACAAAATTATAAATCCTAAAAAGAAAGGGAACGCAAGGCTCTTCAAAGATGTTGCTAAAAGCAGAACAATGTTACATTACTGCAGGGCAGAAGCTTCTTGTTCTTTGTCTTCTCACCTACCCCACTAGGCCACCAAGTAAGAAGGATGGTGGTGACCAATGTAACAGATATGTTATGATATGAACAGATATGTGAATCGGATGTGCAAGGGGCAAACAGAGGGAGAGGTGGAAGATCCATTACACGAGTGGAAATTCTTGTACAAACAGGGACCAACTTTGTTAGATACAACCCAAAGTCCTTTTCTTTTTTTTAAAACTGCTAAAATCACATCATTTAATGAAAGAAGAAGCTAGCACAAGTTACTACAATGTGCTGGTCTAGTCTTGTTTAGTAGTGTTATGTTCATTGTACACTCAGTGACTGATGTAGCATGCTAATATTATTGCACTACCTTCCCAGGTATAAAAAGAAATCCCCGCCCCTTTACATATAAACTATATTGATTCGTTGCTAGTGTTACTTTGCAGGGCTAGCATAACCCACACTCTCACCAGTCATGCCTGCTGCAATATGGTTGTAATAACGAACTTTATCTGCCCTGGGTTAACAGTGTGATTTTTTAAACCTTCACCTCTTTTTGATATACCTGGGAATCTGGGGGTTATAGTTTGGGGATGCCCCATGCACTGCAGACATCGGTGCTCACTCTTCATGAGACTGCAGTGCTGCACTTGATTTCTTGGAAGTAAGCCCCAGCTGAACTCAGTAGGACTTACTTCTAAGTAAACAGAGGATCCGTCCGCACGGTCTTTTCGCTTATTTTGTTCATGCATACATTCCCTCATGACAGGAATTAGAACAGCTACCATTTTATGCATGGGAAATGTGTTAAAGCAGTCTAGTAGTTTCAGAGCTGTGTTTGAACCTGTGTATTTCAGAGTAGAATTCAATAGGAGGATTCCTGTGCCTTTATTGGCACAGCTGCATAAATCGGCAGAATCAGCAGGCAAAACATGTTTCAGTATAAACATTCAGCGATGTAACAAGCCTTAACTGCTGCTTTTCTCGGTGCTCTGCAGTTGTCAAAAAGAACACGAAGAGTGCCAGAAAAGAAAAATCAGCCTTGGCTCCTGTTCATTTGTATGCATTGTAATTTGCAGATAGGGCTATACAAATAATAAATTGTGTGTTGGGGAGGAAACAGTCAGGAGCCCCTCCACCATTTTACTTGATGCAAAAATATATAGAGTTGTTTGTTCCACTCAGAGTTGATCTACTGAAGTTACAACACAGAGTACTAACCACTATACAATCACGGCCCTCCACCTCAGTTCGAATCCGAGTCATGGCAAAAGTTTTCTAGGGACGCAGGTGGCGCTGTGGTCTAAACCACTGAGCCACTTGGGCTCACCGATCGGAAGGTCCTTGGTTCAAATCCTCGCGATGCGGTGAGCTCCCGTTGCTCTGTCCCAGCTCCTGCCAACCTAGCAGTTCAAAAGCACACCAGTGCAAGTAGATAAGTAGGTACCGCTGCAGCGGGAAGGTAAGTGGCGTTTCCGTGTGCTCTGGTTTCCGTCACAGTGTTCCGTTGCTCCAGAAACGGTTTAGTCATGCTGGCTACATGACCCGGAAAGCTGTCTGCGGACAAACACCAGCTCCCTCAGCCTGAAAGCGAGATGAGTGCCGCAACCCCATAGTCGCCTTTGACTGGACTTAACCATTCAGGGGTCCTTTACCTTTTTTTTTAAAACTGAAGTTAATGGGCTTAGTTAGTTTCATTAATTTCAATGGGTCTACTCTGTGTAGGGCTAACATTGGCCACAGCTCACGAGCTCCTCCTGTACCTTTGTGACAGGCAGAAATTCAGCAAGGCAAGCTTTGCCCACTGGATCTCCATACTGGAGAAACCTACATCTTTTCTTCATAAACCTCCAAGAAATGTTATCAAAGGCCTTCTCCGCATCAACAAAAATTAACACTGATTTTGTATTAATGTTGGTTTGCAAAAGTTCCAAAATATCAATAATATTCCTAGTATTATCAGACAAATGTCTTCCTGGGAGAAAGCCTGCCTGGTCCTTGTGAATTACTTCATTTAATACTTTTTTAAATCTACTTGCCAAAATATCTGCAAAAAATTTGTAATCCACATTTAGGAGTGAGATGGGACGGTAGTTCTTAAGTTGAGTCTTTTCAGTTTCCACTTTAGGGATCAATGTGATGAAGGCTTCTTTCCACGATTCCGGTGCCTTCTTCCCCTCCAAAATCTGATTGCATACCTCCATTAATGGTTGTATCAAATAATCTTTCAATATCTTATAATACTTGGAGGTAAGCCCATCCGGACCTGGAGATTTGCCTAGTTGCATATTCTGGATGGCACTCTCTATTTCTTGTTGTGTTATTTTATGATTCAGGATTGTTCTCTTTTCCTGGGCAAATTTTGGTAAACCATTTGTTTTCAAAAATTGGTCTATCTCCTTCTCCTCTTGTGGCCCTTGAGTATAGAGCTTTTTGAAATATCTCTGGAAACACTTCCTACATCTTTTGAATTTCTGCCTCTTTTGCAAAACGAAAAGGCTTCATTCCACTGCTACATTCTGGCCTAGAAACATAAAAAACTTCTTCCAAGAGCAGATAAGGATAAGCTAGGCATCAAATAAAATACATCCTAGTACAACAGGAAGGTACTGTATTCAATCTCATCCCATGACACATTTGATGTTCATTCAAAAGTAATCCCCACTGAACTCTATGGGACTTAATTTTATTACATTCATATCCAACCTTTCCTTCAGGTCCTAGTCCAGCACTCTAACCACTATACCACATACTCTAACAACACAATGCTGCTTACAAGGCTAGAATACACATAAAAATAAAACTACAACTTCTGTTCCCTCATCCCACCCCCCAGAAAGCAAAACATACCAAATGCAGATTTGACTAAATGTATCTTCAGAGTTACACCTGTTTGGAACCTCCATTTTCAGAACCATTCTACTGCTGAATAACAGCTACCCAGATGGAGAAAAAAGCCTTACTTCTAAATATGTGCGCATCTTGGGTTGAGGCTGCCGTTGTATGCCCTTACCCAGAAGAAAGCTCCATCAAGCTCCAAAGAGCCTTGTAACATGTTAACAAATCATTACATAGCACAGCCATCAGCCTTTAGACTGGAGCCCGACTTCAAGGTGCTACAAGCTGCTTTTGCTGTTAAGACCAGCAGCACTTGACTAAACCCCTCTGCAAAGTGTTCATCAGACTTCCCATCATAGGATTGGCTGGCCAGCTCCATGAGGCCTCCTTTCCTTCAACTGTCACCTGGCAGCAGCCATCCCACCAGCCTACCACAGTGGGGGAGATGGGAAGCAAGGCTCATTCCAACAGGCACCTCCTGCCTCTGAACTATGCAAGCTAGTCATTTTTAGAACTGTTGAAGAACTAGCATCTGAGTTTGATTCCACCCCCCAGGACCATTTTGTTCTAATTGATGTCAGCCACTCTGGGAGCCTTTTAGGCTGAAGAGCAGTGTAAAAGGTAAAGGTACCCCTGCCCGTACGGGCCAGTCTTGACAGACTCTGGGGTTGTGCGCCCATCTCACTTAAGAGGCCAGGGGCCAGCGCTGTCCGGAGACACTTCCGGGTCACGTGGCCAGCGTGACAAAGCTGCATCTGGCGAGCCAGAGCTGCACACGGAAACGCCGTTTACCTTCCCGCTGGTAAAGGTAAAGGTAAAGGTACCCCTGCCCGTACGGGCCAGTCTTGACAGACTCTGGGGTTGTGCGCCCATCTCACTTAAGAGGCCAGGGGCCAGCGCTGTCCGGAGACACTTCCGGGTCACGTGGCCAGCGTGACAAAGCTGCATCTGGCGAGCCAGAGCCGCACACGGAAACGCCGTTTACCTTCCCGCTGGTAAGCGGTCCCTATTTATCTACTTGCACCCGGAGGTGCTTTCGAACTGCTAGGTTGGCAGGCGCTGGGACCGAGCAGCGGGAGCACACCCCGCCGCAGGGATTCGAACCGCCGACCTTTCAATCGGCAAGTCCTAGGCGCTGAGGCTTTAACCTGCGTCCCTTGAAGAGCAGTGTGCTCCCCCCCCCAAAAAAAAATGTTTAGGGGTACTCTCATTTTGACTCAAGAAAATCACCATTTTATAGTTCAAATCAGGAAAAATATAGTAAATGAACAAAAGTATAAAGATTCACAAAATGTTTAGGGATATGCATACCCCTGTGTACCTCAGAAAAAAAGCACTGTGTGTTCATAAGCGTATAAAATTTTACAATCATAAAATTGACTGTAAAAACAGAAACCTCAAAGCGGTTTACAACAAAATAATAAACTTATCAGTTAAAACACTAAAAACAACTGTTTAAAACAAAAATTAAAATCATAAATGCACTAAGAATTCGACATGCTCTAAAAGAAATGCTCGAAATAAAATAGCCGAATAGATCATATATGCTGCAACCTGACACGCTGACCCAGAAATAGCCCCCTGCTGCCAATCAATCAGTGGGCTCTCAATCATTCCAGCCGCTGGAGACACAAACAGGGGACACGAGGCGCACCGTACCGCCGCCGCGCATGCGAAGACGACGACGACGAGTGCGGCTGCGCGCTTTCGCCCGTCTGGAGGAGGAGGAGGAGGAGGTGGTGGTGGTGCGCATGCGCGACGTTTTGTTTCTTCGTTCCTTTCCTTCCTTCCGCGGGAGGCAGGGAAGGATCAAGCTTGGGCGCGCCCACGGCGCGCGTGCCTGGAAAGGGAGGCCTCGCGTGCGTCGGCGCATGCGCTCTCAACCACCACTACCACCACCTCGACCTGGAAACGGAATGCCTGAGCCGGGTGCAGGTGAGCGGGGGTTCGGGGGGGGGGGGTTGCGTCTGTTTGGAACGCGGAGGGGCCGGATCCTCTTACTCACCTGAGAGGCCTCTGAGGTAACAAACGGGGCAGGCGCGTGTGGTGCTGAAGGTCTCCTGTGGGTCAAAGTTTGAGGGGGGCATTGAGAACTTTGGGGAGGGGGCGCGAATAGATATACCTGGGGGGATGTGGGGAAGGTAGGGAGGCGGGTTTGTGGGGGGCAAGAATGAGGTGCATGGGGGGGGGAACTGTCTTTGCTCGTGGGCCCTCCCCTTGCCTCCCCTCCTCGCCTTTTTTTTAAGAGTGCAAGTTCCTCGGGGGCAGGGGGCTTCCTCTGCTCTTGCCTGGGCAAGCCCGTAAGGTGCACAGCCTAACCTGGCTTTGCAGACAATAAAGGCTGTTGCTTCATCAAATTGTTGGCAGTGGGAATGGATTAACAGTGTAGTTGACAGGCTAATCTTGTATCATGAGGGAAATTCTCCCAAAGGTGGGTGGGTGGATGGATGAGGAAGCATGTGTTTTAGGGGGTTTTATTATATATATATATATATATATATATATATATATATATATTAGGGGTTGTTTTTTTTTTTTTGCGCTGACTGAAGATGCATCTATTCGTGCAAAATTGGGGTGTCCACTTCTCACTGTCCAGCCATGCAGCTCCCAAAAGCTGCTCCTATGAGCGTCAGATGACCTTCCAAAACAGGATGGGGTTATAACATAGATGAAGGATTATTGTTGTTATTATTTATAGCCTGTCTTTTTCCTAGACCAGGGCTCAAGTTGGTTTACACAAATTAAAGCAGGGCAGGTGAAATACGGAAAGCTAAAAAAAGGTAACGGTTCAAAAGTGGTTAAACTATGGGAGAATTAAAACAATATAAAACAAAGTCTGTTAAAATGCACGTGAAAGTTGGTCTCTAAGGTGCTACTGCACAATTTTTTATATTTTTATATATTAAAATGCAGATTGTCGAAACAGTACTACTAAAAGCCCTTTCCTTTAAAAACAGTCTGTTCCCAAGAGCCTGCCAAAATAAAGCAGTCTTCAACTGCTGGTGGAAGGGTTACAGTAGAATCCGTGGAAGTGGGGTGCCTTGTACGATGCATGCATGTAGATCTTCCTAGCATCATCTTAGAAGTGGCAATCCCCAGTTCTCTCTCCCATGAAGGAGGGAATGCCTCTTCTAAGATGAAATTTGCAGTGGCGACTGTTTTCCAGACAAAAATTGTGGCAAAATTGGGGTAATTTTTTCATCAGAACATTTTGGAATGTTTTGAAGAGTGATCTAATTTAGCATGTCTGTTTTATTTGTATTAAATAAACAAAGCTCCATTCATTGTTACTAATGAACTTAAGAAGTGGAAAGCATTATTTGGAGAAATACAACTCTGAAAAAATTTCCACCCCAGATTGTATGACATTTAGAGTGTTGGACCAGGACATGGGAGCCTAGGGTTTGAATCTCCACTTGGCCATGCAGTTCATTGAGTGACCTTGGTCCTGTTACTGTCTCTCAGCCTAATGTAGCACACAGGGATTTTGTGAGCATAAAATGGGAAGGGGGAGAACCATGCACACAATCTCGAGCTCATTGAAGGAGAAGGTGGTACATAAATGTAATAAATAAATTACCAGAAATTTACCATGTTAATGAACGTTAACCTAGACTGACCAATGTTATCCAAGACTAGCCAAATGGCAACAAGAACCCCAGCAATGTGGGCAACCAAATGTTCTTCTGGGGCTCAAGTGCAAATTCTCTGTTTGACTAGAAGTGTGTTGCAATTTTTATTGCTGGCATAGCAGATAAACTTCTGGTTCCCCCTCCCTTTTTTCTTCAAAACATTGGTGAAGACAGAGACTTCATTTTTTATTGTCTGAATTTCTATCAAAAGATAAGTGAGGTGTACTCATTTTGATAAATTGTTTTTGTAACGGAGCACTAAAAAACCCCACCACTCAGTGGAAATTTGTTTGGTTTGGCAGTATTCAATTAATAAAATACACTGTTTTAAATGTGACTCTTGTTCATTTGAGAATAAATCTTTTTCTCAGGACCAATATATTTCAGATGGCAGCTATATGTCTGCTTCCATCCTCTGTAACTGATGTTCGAAGTCCCTAGCTGGAGAAGCTGTGTGTTCTTCAAATAAAAGGTAAATATCACCAGTTGCAAGTAATGAACTTTCCTTTTTAGTAATTCCTCAAGACATGGCACTATAATTATTTTCGAACATGAATTACATTCTTTTGCCAAATAGTAATGTATTTTTATTATTTCGGTTAAATGTTGTTGTTGTGACACTGAAATTGTTCTGTATGCATAGACATAATTCTTTAGAAGCTGTTCTATAATAAATAGTTACACCTTTTATTTACTCAATCATAGAACAGGCTTGCAAAAAACACATCTCCCATGGTTACCTGTAACTAAGAAAGACCTCCTGTTGACCAGGCATTCTCTGGCAGCAGTTCACACTTTGTCTATTATGTTTTTACTTTCCTTCCACCACACACAAATCCTGAGGAATTCAGCAAGGCTTCTTTTTCTGCTTCCTGGTAAGCACATATGAGCTTTTTTTGCAAGAGCTTTTGTAGAGAGGGACAGAGAACAAACTATACTATACTGTAGTAGAACAGTATGTTTTAAAGTGTGAAGTGTTAAACTGGGCTTTTATTTTCCAAGAGCAGTAAGAGCTACACACACAAACATGATTTTAAAATAAGTGTCAACTGATTTGGTCTGTAATAATAATTAAATATACTTTGTTTAATATTAAATCTGCTTATAGTGGAATTGTGAAAATAGCTTCTTGGTTACAGTAAGTTTCTTTTTGTTCTAGAGTTTCATTAGGGCATGAACAATGGATTCTTTGGATCACATGCTCACCGACCCATTAGAGTTGGGGCCATCTGGAGAAGGAAATGGCACACAGATTATGGAGGATTGCATGCTGGGATCCATTCGAATTAGCTTGCCAGAAGATCTCTTGGAAGATGTAAGTAGAACTGGAGTAACCTTTTTTCTTCCATATAGTGTAAAACAACAGTGTGATCTGAGAAGGAACCATTACTATCTTTTGGAGGAATAATTCAAAAGTGGTGGCATCTCAGCAAACATTTGATAACTAAATTAGACAGGAACAGCTTCAGAAACAGATACCTCTGAAAAGCTCGCAAGTAGGGCATGAGAGAGGCAGCAGGGTTTTGTTACTTGGGCAGCATCCAGTCCTTGGGTATATAGCAATTGTGAAGACTTAGTAAAGGAAACCCAAATAATGTTTCTTTGTTTTCATTGTCTGTAAAAAACCATTAAGTAACCCAATTTGCATGTCCTGATAAGCCAAAGTTAATTGCGCATCTCAGTTCTCATCATCCTTGACCATTGGTTGTGTTGGCTGGGGCTGATGGTAGTTGGCGTGCAACAACATTTAGAGGGCCAAGGTTCCTGACCCTGGACATAACAGTGATTGAGTGACATGTTAGTGTCCAGGCATGCTACCTTATCGCTGCCTGCTTAGTTCCTCCCTTGCAGCAAGCAGGAGCAACAAGTTATGAAACATGGATTATCATTATATCTATACCTGGGATCATGGTATTTTCTCCCAAGCAAACAATGCTCGTTCATCATAGTTTGTTCAGGAGAATCATAGATCTTAGGTTCAGATCTAATGACAAGCCAAGCTTCAATGAAGCATGAGTGATTGTGCAGCATGCATAAGATGCTGCCTGTTCACAGTAAGTCATTATACATAGCTAACCTTGATGTGCAAACTACGCCATTGGGTCTATAAACTCCTCAGAGCCTTTCAACAGAGTTTAATGGAACATACTGTAACTTAACAGCTTTTC
Organism: Podarcis cretensis; assembly: GCF_951804945.1. Classification (NCBI taxonomy): domain Eukaryota; kingdom Metazoa; phylum Chordata; class Lepidosauria; order Squamata; family Lacertidae; genus Podarcis; species Podarcis cretensis. The sequence continues at coordinate 18,075,611 of NC_137185.1, forward strand.
CTGCTAAAGAACAGGTTTTCTTAGTTTATCTTATTAGTCCATAACAATTTTCATTTTGTTCTTTTTTTGTATAAATACAAAATTGAGGAGCTTTATATGATACTGTTGCATTTCTCAAAAGTGGAATTTTTGGATCACATTTGAAGGATTTTATTTCATTCATATCTCTCTCCCTCTCCCCCCACCCTTCTGTAGCCTGAAATCTTTTTTGAAGTTGTCAGTCTTTCAACATGGCAGGAAGTGCTGACGGATTCGCAAAGAGAACACCTGAAAAAGTTTTTGCCTCACTTCCCAGAAAGCAACACTGAACATCAGAATAATCTTATCCTGTCCCTGTTCAGTGGAGAGAATTTTCGGTTTGGAAACCCCCTGCACATTGCCCAGAAACTCTTCCGCGGTCAGTGGCAGATTTGTCTGTATTTTTACCTGGCTTCTTGACTTTGCTATGTAAGGTGACAAGTTGTAGGTCCTGAAAGTGGAAGTCACTTCGCCCCCCTAATTATGTGCTGCTGTGTGTGTTGTAGTGCTGCACATTTGTAAGTGCTCCCATATGCAGTACATTTGCACTCTGTGTCTCATCCAATCTCTGTCCTGTCCTGCAGTTTGAGGGGGCGGGGAGAAGGGAGAGGAAGGGGAAGTCTATCCCATTTCCTTCTTTCCTTGTGTGTGTTGAAATTAGTCATTTGTAAGTCCAGCATCAGCAATTTGCATTATCCCAGTTCCCCTTTCTATGTGGTCAGGGTCCCATTGACAGGGTAAAAGTTAGATATTCAATTTCTTCTTGATGCTTAGTAAAGTGCCTTCTACTCTACCCAAATACACATGATTATTGCATAACCGGGTTTTTTTGGTGGGGTAAGTGCCTTCCTTCTCTTGAGATCTGACAAGTGGCAGCTTTTGGGTAAAAAATAAAAAATAACTTTCAGGCAGCAGGACACCAAAACAGCAGTAACCATGGTACATGTTCTTGTTACAGATGGACACTTCAATCCTGAAGTGGTGAAGTATCGACAGCTTTGCTTCAAGTCTCAGTACAAGCGCTACCTCAGTTCCCAACAGCAGTACTTCTACCGGTTGCTGAAACAGATCCTTTCCTCCCGGAATGTAAGCATTTGAATAAATATTCCGTAGAATATAAGCTTTAGTGCAGTATTTGTCGCTAAGACTGGAGAAATCTCTCATTTGGTTGCCCAGGTGTCTTCACACAAGGCTGGGATTCGAAGAACAATGAAGCTCTTGGCGCTTAAGGGGTCTATATGCTTGAGGGTTTCTTAAAGAGTGCTATTGTAGCTATGAACATAGAAGCTGCCTTTAATGCATACGGTCATTCTGCCATCTAGCTTGGCGTGGTTTCCTTTGGTGGCAGCTGTCTGGGGTACAGAGCACTCTGAGACCATTTCATTGGAGGTGCTGCCAGGAGTTAAAGCATGTGCATGCAAACCATGTGTTCTAAGTCTGAGCAGTGACCCCTCCCCTATGCCACATACCAAAGTAAATAATATTAGAAAATAAAGGGACTTCTGAAAGCTGTTTATGATGCAGCATGGGAGTCTCCTTTTAAAAGTTTTGATTTGCTTAAACCTTTTGGGAATGTTCACTCCTTTCTGCATACAATTATTAGCTTTTTGGATCCCAGCCTTTGTAGTGGCATATATTGTGCAGGGACCAGTGCCTAAATGAAGTCATGTTGATTCCTAAGGCTTTGATTTTGGTCCCTGAATATTAGAACTCCTCCATCCTTGCATATTACTCATTAAGAAGATGTGTATCTTGCCCCATCCACTTGGCTGTCATGGTGACTTACATGATGGGCTTTTGTTTAAACGTTAAAAAATTAATGTATATGTTTCTTGTAAGTCACAGGAGCTTAGATGGAATTCAGTATGTTGCTATGCATATGTCTGTTTCAGCATCTGTTGGAGCTTGCTAGGAAAGGTGGTCCAGATTTGGCCCTGAAGAGGAAATACTCAGCAGCTGCTTGTGCTGCTGAGGAACGGGACCGGCGAACACATCGGCGGTTCCTGAAAATCCTCAGGGAAGTGAAAGAGGAATGTGGAGACACCACCTTATCCTCAGATGAAGAAGGTAATGGCAAGGTATTCTTTAGAATAAACAAAAGCTTCTTAAGTGAAGTGTGGATGGAGAAGTCCTTAATGCTGTATCATCTGAAAACCTGAACATGGAAATCAGTGATGATATAAACTTGCATATATACCAGTTGATGGGAACCATGGGAGGGGAGAGTGCTTATGTTCTGCTCGCTGGTTTCCCACAGGAATCTTGTTGGCCACTGTGAGAACAGGATGCCGGACTAGATGGGCCATTGGCTTGATCCAAGAGACTATTACTATGCCCTTAACAGTGGGTTTATAAGGACATGTGTCCCTATAAAAATGGTGCAGTGTCATGGATATTTTTATTTGTACCATTTAATACTGTAGCATGACTTTAATGGAAGATGGTTTATAAATGCTAGGCTGAATGTGCATTTGCTGATACAGGGAAAACTTCATGCTAACATCTGTAGGACTAATGTCCTTCTAAGTATGTGTGTATCTTCTGGGTGATCTTTTCTATCAATGTAGTCCTCCTCTTGATTCCCCTGGTGCCCTCTTCTTAAACCCTGTTCTGCTTGAGAAGTGAGCAGATCTTACTTCCAGTTTGCCTTTCTCAACATTTTTACTATCCTTTAACTAAAATCGTGCTCACAGAGCTCTTTATTTTGGGTGCTTTCTAAAAAACCTAAATATTTTTCTAAGTCAGATTAACATACTAAAACATCATGGCTGGCTTTATAAGTTTTAGAGCTACAATTAGGAAAATATCCTGATTAACAGTACTTCCCCTTTCTATAGCCTTTCAAATAGAGCCATACTTTTCCAACTCAGTTGATTGAAAAAGCAAAATTACTAAATAACTTGGATGTATGAGTGCATCTGCTGCCTAGAGAAATGTGTTCAGGTTTGTTGCTTCTGTTCTGCTACTATTCCTGTAGAAACCTCACTATTGTGTTGCATTTCAGATCTGAGCTCCTGGATTCCAAATTCTCCAGCCCATTGCCCAAGCCCCACTGTTCCTCTCAGAGTAATCCCCACATTATCAACCCAAGACATGAAAACAGCAGGTAAGCTCAAGTGGTATCTCAGTCTGACTCATCTTGAAAACTTTATACATTAAAAAGATGTTTTCTCACAGGATTTTCCTCCTTTGTTTTAGAATTTAGAGACCACCTTCCAATTTTTAAAGACTGTTAAAGGCCATTTTCTTTTCCTCCTGTATTGGGCATTATTGCTCTCAATCCATGATCCAACCTAGTTTTCCAGCCAGGTTTATTGCTTGTTAGCCAGTTAGGCCATTCACATACACAAACAATAAAGAGAGCAACAAAAGAGGTACATATAAAATACATTAAACAATACTAAAATACAATTAAAATTGTACTGTTATAACTGATTGACATGTATTAACATGTATTGCCAACAATACACAAATGTATTGGCATTTTTCATGTAGTAGCTGCCACTATATTAATGCACATTGACATGCTTTTTTTTTTTTTTGAAGTGTCAAGGCTCATTTTATATCTTCTTAATTAACCATTCATCTGCATTATGCCACCAAGTGAAAATGACTTTGTTTTACAAAATAAAATGTGTTTTAAATTAGATTTATGGCGGTCTAATGTGAGATGCTGATTTATAAAGGCTTTTTGCTTTGAAAGAAAAAGTATAAGACCCTGTTTTTCCCCTCAATCTTATAGTAGTAGATTTCGCAAGCCATAGGTTGTAACTAGTAGGAATTTATAGTCAATTGAGAAAAATTGGTTGTAAGCACCTAAAGCTTGTTGAAGATGGAAGCATTTCAGTTAAATGTGTCATGTAAATAGATTTACAGCAAACTTTTGATAGTATTGACTTCGTTTTCCCCTAGATAAACTGGAGTTTGGTGAGAATGACCTGAAGATGATACTGAAAAAACATCATGAAAAACGCAAGCGCCAACCTGTAAGCAAACCATAAGGAGGCCACTACTTCTTAGTACTCTTTTGCTAGTGCCTCTTTCTGCAGCAAGGGCCCTAGAGAATAAGGCCCTCCTTCTTCCTTGCTAGCAGTCCTATCCTAAAGCATGTTTACTTGGAAGTACATTCCACTGTGTGTAGTGGGGCTTACTCCCAGGTAAGTGTGCATTGGATCACAGCATGAATATGTCATGAGAAACAGATTTTCAGTTTTATAAAACAAAGTCCAGGGAGCTTGAGAGAAAATTTGATCCTCTTTCCCCTGCAGCCACAGTAATATTTGCAAGCTGATCTTACACTGCAGACTCAGTACAGTATGGGAGCAAAAGGATTCTGTTGAGATTTCAGCTGCTTTTCATTTGTAGGTTAAGTTTGGGGTGCTCAGGTGGAAGAGGTTGTAGTGGCAAGTTGGGAATCCAGCCTATATCCTGGACAGGGCTTGGGATACTTGAGACAATTTGGAACCTGCTGGAATGATGTACCTTAGCTGCATGACGGTGTAATTTGGTTTTTATTCTGCCATACAGAAAGCAAGAAAGTTTAAGCAAGGGGTGGGGAACCTGTGGCACACCAGTTGTTGTTGGAATCCAGTTCCCATCAGCCCCAACCAATATGGCCAGTGGTCAAGGAAGATTAAGGAGTTGTAATTCAACAACATCTGGGGGGGGGGCAAAGCTTCCCCATCCCTGGTTTAAATATGATGTCGCACAAGCCTAAGCATATTTACTTAGAAGTAAGTTTCATTAAATGAGGCTTACTCCCACTGAAGAGAGTTTGGGATTATAGCCCAAAGACACTTGGTGTTGTGATTTCTGAGTACAGGGGAATCTCTGCTTATGTTTGGGTTCCATTCTGGATCGCTGTGCACATCGGTGGGATGTGTGCAGGTCCGTTCTGGCCCACCCTGCCCCCTTTCGACACCAAAAACAATGCACGTTTCAGTGGTCGTACACGAGTGGGGAGGTGCTTGTGTTCAATTTTGCTTGAACTGTAGTTTTAAGTGGAGATTTTCTCTAGGTATATCTGTTATAAATAATAATTTTTATTGGCAAACAACAGAAAAAGCAATGTATGATAGTTCAGTCTCAACAGGTGTCTTTCATTCTCCAGTTTTGTTTTATGGTTGCCGTTCTCCTTGTTGAATGTCTCTTTGTCTTTTATAGAGCCATCCTGACCTCATGACTGGGGATCTGACTCTGAATGATATCATGACACGCGTGAATGCTGGTAGGAAGGGATCCTTGGCAGGTATGTGAATCAAGTTCAAGGCTGCTACATGACTGCATATTTACTATTTTCTTTAGCTGGAGTTGTTAGCAGATGAACATCTGTTACTGTATCGTTCAGGTTTTACTACCGATGGGAGCTAAAACTATAAGCAAATAAAATGTGGCAAGATTTGCAGTGTCACTTGGTGATAATCAGGAAGAGTCCACAATAATATGATGCTTTCCATGTTGGGGATGCCCTTTGCTTTTAAGCAACCATTTCTCAGACAAAATAAATTTGGTTGAAATATTATTCCTGCATTGCAGAGGGTTGAATTAGATGACCCTTGGGGTCCCTTTTTTTGAGCTCTCCATATCTCATTTTTGTTTCAAAAGGAGGCTTGCTTGTATATCTCTTGAAAATGTGTCTAGGAATCAAAATACTATGTTTGTATTTATGTAAATGCGAAGAACATTGGGTTGGCTTGATCATATTTGCTCTTTTGGTTAATTATACTTGCCTGCCACATCCTACAACTGGGTTCTATTTCATTTCAATTCATGCAAGAAATGCTCTGATTATAAATGATATTGGCTGTGATTCACAGAGGTATATGTTTTTAAAACCGTGTGCCTAGTTTGCTTTTTAGCTATTTCCTGTAATGTGACCAAACCATTTCTGAATTCCTTTAGCAGCAGCTCTTGAAACAGTGTCGGCAGCTGTAACTTGTAAAATGGGGTATTACATCTTTTGCACTGAGAGCTTTTTGTTACTCTGACATGGCGGGAGAGGCGGTCACACTTGCACTTCTGCATTCTTCCATAAGCTAAAGTCTGGGCAACTGTACCTCTTGGATGATATTTGACACCCTGCTTAATTTGTAATGTGCAACTTACAAATCCTTCCTCTCTTTTTAAACTGAAGCTTTGTTTGACCTTGCTGTCCTTAAAAAGAAGGTGAAGGAAAAGGAAGAGAAGAAGAAGAAGAAGCTAAAAGTGATTAAATCAGAAGCAGAGGATTTCTCTGAGTCCCTTGGCAACACTGAAGGGATGCCTTCAATGTCTCAGAATCCATCCCCCATCCCGCCTATCTGGGATCCCCCATCTCTCTCATCTGTTAAAGAAGAGTAAGTTCCTTCCAGAAGAGAATGCACACAATGGATGTGGTCCATGAATTGCATAATGAGGCATATTTACAACGAAGCCAGTTCTAGTCACACTGGAATGAATCAAAATAGAAAAGTTCAGCACAAAGAAGCTTTTTTTGTCCTGGTAGAAGTGATGCAGCATAGTTAATACAGCCCATATAAACTGCAAGTATGAATAAGGTGTCTGTCTATATTCTGTGTTGCATAGTGGTTGAAAATAAAATGCATGGTGTGCAGTAATGCAGCAGTGTAATTTAAAGTCAGCCTGCAGGGCACACTGGCACATGAAAGATGGTAGGAGAGAGAGTGTAATTTGAAAATACAGTGGTACCTCTGGATACGAACGGGATCCGTTCCGGAGCCCTGTTCGCATCCAGAAGCGAATGCAATTTGCGCGTGCGAGGGTCATGATTCGCTGCTTCCGCGCATGCGTGTGACATCATTTTGACTGTCCATGCACGAGACAGTCATAATTTGCCTAAGCTGTAAATACATTAGATAACCTTAAGCTTATCAACTTCATATCATATTGGCTTTAAACCTCCCCTTTAAAAAATTGTTTCATGAAAATAGTTCAGTATTACTATCTCTTACAGCAGGCGTGGGGAACCTGTGGCCCTCCAAATGTTGTTGGACTCCAACTCCCATCAGCTCCAGACACCATGGCCAGTGGTCCGGGATGATGGGAGTTCAGCAACATCTGGAGGCAGGCCACAGGTTCCCCACTCTTGTCTTACTGGTTTGTTTGTAAGATTGCTGAAATATTGTACATGAAAGTACTTTGAATACAAAGAAAGAAACAGGTAGATATGCTAAGCCTCCTCATTCTCAAAATTCAGTTAAGCCAATTCAGTTAAAGCCAATTCATCTTCTCTCAAAGGCCTCTTGAAGATATCAAGCCGTGTCTTGGAGTAAATGAAATATCCTTCAGCTTCTTTTCTCTGCTTCTGGAGATTCTGCTTCTAGAAGGCCCTGCTAGTCTCTCAGTGGTAAGAGTTTTTCCTGGACATCGTTCTTGTGTTGGTAGTTGGGTGGTTTAGGATGTAACCCTATTTATACACTTAAGTGGGAGTAAAAAAGGTAAAGGTAAAGGTACCCCTGCCCATACGGACCAGTCTTGACAGACTCTGGGGTTGTGCGCCCATCTCACTTAAGAGGCCAGGGGCCAGCGCTGTCCGGAGACACTTCCGGGTCACGTGGCCAGCGTGACATCGCTGCTCTGGCGAGCCAGAGTCGCACACGGAAACGCTGTTTACCTTCCCGCTGGTAAGCGGTCCCTATTTATCTACTTGCACCCGGAGGTGCTTTCGAACTGCTAGGTTGGCAGGCGCTGGGACCGAGCAGCGGGAGCGCACCCCGCCGCAGGGATTCGAACCGCCGACCTTTCGATCGGCAAGTCCTAGGCGCTGAGGCTTTAACCCACAGCGCCACCTGCGTCCCTTTAAGTGGGAGTAAGTGCCATCAAATTCAGTGGGCCTTACTTCTAAGTTGACACGTTTAGCCTAAGAGTGTTTAGATTGGTGCCTATTCGTTAAAACAATCTGTTGTTTCTTTTTTGTATTTGTTGTCCTTCCTTTTGTCCCCACCAAGAGATCCTTCCAAAACTATGGTTTTCAAACATCATTAGATAGTTCATTTCTGTGGATTTGCAGTCTTTTTGATTCCATCTGCTGTGCTGTGATTTGAAACTGCTTTATTTATATTTATTGATTAAAGTATTTCTGTCTCAGTTGTGATTTCCAAGATGGTTTGGGATTTCACTAGTATTTCTCATTATCACCATCCCTCCCTTCTTTTGCTCAGCTTGAGGATAAAGTCATGGATTGGCAGTCTTCCCCTGCCAGCACATTAAATAGTTGGTTCTCCTTCGCCCCCAACTGGTCAGAACTCGTTTTGCCTGCACTGCAGTATCTCACAGGTGACAGCAGAGGTAAGTCCCACTTTTTTCCAGGGTTTTTTCTTCTTGAGCTGTGCCAAGAATGAAGTAAGTTAGCTATCTGTCATGGCCTGTGAACAGCTATTGCTTATAAAATTGCATTGTGTCATAGATGGCTTAGATCCAGCCCTTTCTTCCTGTTCTCCTTATTTATGATGGTAGCCACTTGATGTGAAATGATAATTTTTTGCAGAAGGGATACATTTCTTGATATCCAAATTGTTATCTTCCAAATTTGTTCCCTTTAACCTTGAGGCAACATCTGATTCTGTTCCTGAAAAACTTAATTCAAAACTGCTTAGTAAGCAAAGATAGCCAGCAACCTGTTGTATCTTTGAGTTGAATCCAGTGAAGTAATTGCTTGAACGGAATGAGTTCTGCTTGCACAACAGAATTCCTTCCCACCACCAGCTCCAAATGGTATGGGGAGCCCTCAGAACAGATTGTGTGGGTGCATGGGCGAAGGAGGGGGGAAAGTTCCATTGCACAAGTGAAAGTTGTTCCACTTGCACAGTGACTACATTGATTGCAGCCCCACATCCTTTGTACTGTCATGGCAAGGTGGCTCTTGGAGACGACAACTTGGGTTCAGATATGCCCAGCCACTTCTGTACATGGAAGGGCTATTTCCATCTTAGCAAAAGAGCATTGCATAAGAAAAGTGAACTGAAATCCAGAGGTGATGATTTCATTCAAACCCTTGTACAAAGCTTTGCACAAGAGCATTTGCTCTTCCACGCCCAGACTGCTTCTGCAGAGGGGAATGCAGACACCTCATGGATGGATGTGACAGAGTTCTAGGTACCTAGCTGCACAGAGCCTTCTGGTGGTGTTTATCACCAGCACTAATGAACAAACTGATTCCACTGAAACTGTCTCATACTTTAGAATAAGGTGTACCAATAGCCAACAGTTGACTATCTCATCCTACAGGAGACAATTGGGGACAAAGGGTATCCCAGTAATGTCTAAACATATGAAACATTACGGTATCTTTTATTACAGATGCTCCTTCCAGTTTTTCTCCATTTGTTGAATTCAAAGAGAAAACTCAGCAGTGGAAACTGATAGGTAAAGTAACTTTGCTTCTCTGTCCCCTCCTGTTAATAAGTGTTGCCTGCTGTTCTCTTGAGGCATTTAGCTTCCATTTGGAGCTGGAGTGGCTGAACATCTTCTGCTTCATCCTCTATTACTACCTTTATAGCTGTATAGTCCTATGTGTATAGTAGACTTTTGACTATGTAAAATCATAGTGTGTGTGTGTGTTTAAAAAACTTCTCTTGCATGGATCTTGCATTATGTTATCATCCCAGTTGTCTACTAAGAGGCAAATAAATGTTGCTTTCCCTATTTTTACACCTCCTTCTCGGTCACAGCCGAGGCTTTAAATCAGCTTCAAGGACTGAGAGACTTCTTTGAGATGTATCAGTGCAATCCCAATTCCAATTGTATGACAAGGGAGAGCAAAGACACACTTGCTGACCACTCCACTGTGCTCCTGGCTGCCTCAGTGCACTGGAGTTATGTCTATGCTGGGCTATCAGTTCTGCTGGTGGAGGCTCCCTGTACAGCATAGGACTGTGCAGTACAGGGGGCTTCCAGGAGTCAAACAAGCTCTGTGCTGCAGACATTCAGCCCTCCAATAAGTGGAAGGTAACTGGGATGCAGCACAGCAAGTGAGTCACACTATGCCCCCCTGTCACAATTGGAACATTGCAAGAGGGAATGCATTGAAAGGCCTTTGCTTCATGTCCTTTTGCATAAAGGCCCTGGCTAAGGTGGGTGCACCCTACGTCATCTTTAGTACCACTACTGTAGCGCAGATATCAGCAGTTGGTAACAACTCTCCTTTCCTCTTTTTCGGTTCTCACCTTAGGCTCTTCACAAGACCATGAGAAGGAGCTGGCAGCGCTCTTCCAGCTCTGGCTGGAGACAAAAGACCAAATCTTCTTCAAGGTGAGAGAGGATATTTGTAGGAATGTGGCAGCATCCCAGATGGCTTGTCCAATGTGCTGACAAAAATCTTTCTTTCATTGGTAGGACAATGAAGACAGCTCAGATGCCACCACACCTAATCCCCGAGTGTAAGTATATATTCAGTTCAGAAATCTGCTCAAGTGTTAGTTAGGGTTACACTTATTTTTTCCTATTTTGAATTTTATTGCAAAGATTATTACATCAGTTAATGTGAAACAAACAAGTTGTCTAAAAAGAAAGCTCAACATTAACTGTTACTCAAATGTGTGAATTACATTGTTCTGAAGTGTGGTTCATTTTTCCAGTCAATAAATATTGAGAAATGAGCTGGATTCTGCTCCTTTCTCTTGCATCTGTATTAGTTTATTTCTGACTGTAAAATCTTGGCTTGCACTGATCATGCCAGAAGCAGGAGGAAGTTGGCAGGAATACTGAGTGTGCATTGGACAAATTACACTCTTCCCATATATTCTCCCTATAATTTCAGTGTTGGGCTGCCTTTTATTTCCAAATATTAACTGCTGCATAGAGTAGCTAGCTGTACTTTGCTTTTAAAAGCTTTCACCAAAAGAATTTCAGCATTTAGCAGCAAATGAATGCATACTTGCCAAGAAGTATTAATCTCCTTTCTACATTACATTTTATCTTGCTCAGGTTTGAATAACATGCTGCTCCTTGCATCATGACCTTTTGTCTTATAATGACAAAAAGTAAATCCTAGAATGGTAATTTTTTAAAGAAGTGCCGCAAAAATTCTCTAGCAGAACTTGTGAGGTAATCCAGGTTGCTAGATTCTCTTTTTCTTCTTCTGTTACTTGGACAGCGCCAACACTCAAAAGTATATACCTTCTGGATACAATTTTCCTTCCTTCCCCTTTCTCCCTCACAACCGTCTTTTTAGTTGGTTTGGGGATCTGACTCTGAAGGGTTCTGATCAGGTTTGGAGTGAACCATGTTGGGGAAGGTGGATGTATGCACTCCAACCTCATGTTGTTGTTTGTTTCAGAAGGACTGACTATGTAGTCCGGCCTAGCACTGGGGAAGAGAAACGTGTTTTCCAGGAACAGGTGAGGATGACGCACATTTTGTCCCATGCATGCCTATGCTTTGCCAGGATTGGATGGGGAAGTTTTATTTTATTATTTATTTAAACAATTGATACACTGCTTAACTGCAACAGTCTCTAAGTAGTTTACAAAGATACAACGGGGTGGGTGGAAAACATTTAAACCTATAAAATCATTTAAAATGCCTGCCTTCCAATTTATACATATTTTGCTTTTCAGCTTAAGTAGTCCATTTTTTGACTAAAATATTCACCTGCATCAGTAACAGTCAAAAGAAACAGAAATTCCTAATGACAAATAACTTTATTTCATTTCACTTTCTCACCTTTTTTCAACGTGTCTTCTTAAATGTTCAAAAAGAAAGGAACCAGCACACCATTTGACAAGAGGGTGCTTAAAAATTAGCTAGCAGAAAAGCATATAAACATTTAGAGAACCCTAAAAACACACACAGATTGTGTTTTATGTTCTTATGTACATTGCTTTGCTTCGTAGCATTAAGGTGTCAAATACTAATGTCCTAGTAGTTGCATTGTATGTGCTGGCTACGTTATATCACCTAGCTGAGTCTTGTTCTTTACTGTAGGCTAAGCCCCGATCTTTGCAGCAATAAGAGATTCCACATGAGCTGTTGGGCTTTATAACCTCTTATGTAGACATTAGATAATACTGGCTTGTAACTAGAGATGTGGAGGCTTGGGGGGGGATAATAATAATTGGGCTGAAAGATATACACATTTCTCCTCCAATTGTCTTTACCAATATTATCAGTATTATATCTGACCAGCATTAATCTTTGAAAATGCAAAACTGAGAGATACTCGAGACTAAGGGATTAATGCTTAGTATAAAGAGGTTTGCTGCCTATATGCTCCTCAGTATACATGACTGAAATATAAGCAGTTGCCCTTCCTAATCTTTGCCTTCCCCTAAGCATTTGTTATTAACTCAGTTCACATTACGTGTTAGCCATAGATGCTGATCTAGAAACCTGCTCTGTTCTTTTGCCCTTTCAATCTCTTGCTCATCTGAGCACTTCTCTTTCTCTGACATGTGCAGGAACGTTACAGGTACAGCCAGCCCCACAAGGCCTTCACCTTCCGCATGCATGGCTTTGAGTCGGTGGTCGGCCCTGTGAAGGGTGTATTTGACAAGGAAACTTCTCTGAACAAAGCCCGAGAACATTCTCTGTTGCGATCAGACAGGCCTGCATATGTCACCATCTTGTCTCTTGGTAAGTTGACATTCATTCATTCATTCATATTCTCTCTCTCTCTCTCTCTCTCTGTGTGTGTGTGTGTGTGAGAGAGAGAGAGAGAGAGAGAGAGAGAGATTTCAACACGTTACAGTCTTTTTTAGGTGACAATAGATTGTAAGAAGAGAGGAAACAGCAGTGCAGCGGGGTCACGCTTTAATTGTTCACAATGATAAACTGTTATGTTAGTCACCTTGAGAATTAGACACTGACGAGGGGAAAAAACTATCCTAAATAAAGGAAGGTCCCAGGTTCAATTAATGGTGTTTCCATTTAAAAGACCCTTGGAAGTAGGACTAGGAAGACTTCCACCCAAGACCTTTGTGGCCGCTGCTGGCAATAGTGACCGAGACAGGTAATAGCACTCTGATCCCTGGCAACTGGTATACAAAGGCCTGTTGCCTCTGATACTGGAGGTAATTAAGACATAGCCACCATGTTCAGTGGGTGCTAATCACGATGACTATATATATCCCTAGTATTGGGCGAGATGCCTCTGGCTGCCAGGTGCTTGCAGAAGGATATTGTTGCACTCATGTGTTGCTCTGTGCTTCTCATAGGCATCTGGACACTGAGAACAGAATGCTAGATAGGTCTTTGGTCTGATCCAGCAGGGCTCTTCTTATGTTCTGACACTGCATAGGGCAGCTTCACGGTTTAGAGAAAAAGATTGCAGTGAAAAAGCTGGAGATACGAAGCTCCCTTATACCAGGTCAGAACATTTGTCCCTGTAACCTGGTATTGCCTACTTTGAATGCCAGTGGCTTCTTGGAGGCCTGTCCCCTCTCCTGCTGCCTTTTTGGAATGGGAGATGCCAGGGATTCAGCCTGGTTGTTCCATGTAGGAAGCACAGTCCATGAGGAATTTCTGTAGCCAGGATTAACAAGGGACCAAGTTACAGCATAACACAGGAAGGGAACAGAGGGAGGAACAACCTGTGGTGCGGAATAAGCATGTCCTTGGAAAGCCTGCAAGTAAGAAAAGTTTGTTAAACTTGCTTAAAATAGGCAGAAACCTTTCAGTCTGTTTGAGGGAACGATTACACACAGTGTGTGTGCCCTCCCATCAGATGTCAAGGAGATAAAGAACTACACAACTTTTAGAAGAGCTTTGAAGGCAGCCCTATATCAGAAAGTTTTTAATGTTCGATGTTTTACTATGTTTTTATATGTACTGTAAGCCGCCCAGAGTGGTTGGGGAAAACCAGCCAGATGGGTGGGTTATTAATAATAATAATAATAATAATAATAATAATAATAATAATAAAAAATATGTGGAAGAAAGAGAGGGGAAGAGAAACAGAAACAGGAGACATTCTTATTGTTCTGTTAGAGAGCTATATTGCAGGGTTTGGGGCTGTAGCCCAAGATGAAATGAGAACACTGGCTGAAGATGAGCAGCAAGGAAGCCCAGATTTATTCTTAAATCCACCTGCTTTTCTATGTTATAAGTAGCCAATGACCTTGATTATTTCTTCAGGGTGTGGGACTGCTATCCAGAGCAAGTGTTCAATTGGTATAAAGCCTTAAGTTAAAGTTAGGAACCCACACAGTGAGTGGAACCTGAATGGTTCAAGTGTTACTTCAGTCTTTGTGTCAGTTGAGGTCTTCACAATGCTTTGATCTTTTTTGCTGTCTCAGTTAGGGATGCTGCTGCCCGTCTTCCTAATGGAGAGGGAACTCGTGCTGAGATTTGTGAGCTGCTTAAAGACTCTCAATTCCTCGCTCCTGATGTCACCAGTGCTCAGGTAAACTGGGAGAGCACAGAGGCATTTTCTTTTCAGCGTTCCTCTCTGATGAGAATTGCTCCTATTGAATGGAGAAGCACCTTGTGATTGATTTTTAAGGCATACAATTCCATAGCTTACGAGAGTGATAAAGCTGTAGACCAACTTATGGAGTTGGCAGTGCAGTTTTGTAATGAAGTCTAAACACTGAAACAACAGTTTTTGGTAGTGATGTGTATAATACACTCCACCTTGCAGGTGCTGTCATCTTTGTTGTAGAACTACAGCACTCGAGGAAGCTATACATGGTAACGAGTGGAGGCCTGTTTTGATCTAGATAGACTGAGGGCTTGATGTATGTTTCTCAGACGATTTACCATCTCAGTATGGGGCTATTTTAGACATCCATTTTGCTTCTAATTGTCATGCCCCTTTTCTTCCTTCCTGCATGTGCAAAACATATTTGCTATGATGATTCTGAGCTGATCAGTTTTGCATCCTCCTTTTAATTGTTCTCAGGTTAACACTGTGGTGAGTGGTGCACTGGATCGATTGCATTATGAGAAGGATCCCTGTGTGAAATATGATATTGGACGTAAGCTATGGATATACCTACATCGAGACAGGAGCGAAGAGGAGTTTGGTGGGTGTTCGCTGGAGGGCCTTACAGCAACCAGATTGCAATATACTGGATAGAGGTGGCCTTGCCTTAAATGAAGAAGAAAACTGGTGCTGAATTTTTAAAATCCCATTTCAAAAACTCACAGCATTCTACAAATTCAGGAACAGGGTGGGGGTGAGGTGTAGCTCCAACTCCCAGTCCTGGAGAACGATCCTATATCCCCACATGTGTTACTTGGGCTAACCTGATTGTGCAAGGATATAGGGTGTTGTTCATGCTTTAGGGTACCCACATACACACACAGAAACATATCCAATTTTAGTACGTATTTTTCCCCCTAAAGGTGTATTTAAGTAAAATCCTTGCCAGCTAGTAAAAATGAGATATAAACAAGTTTTGTCCTGTTTACTGTAAATTTTGCCATTATGGAGGTGGAACATGTAATTTGCCTCTTGTTCCTGACCAAACAGCAATCACTTTCTCTTATTCATCATTCAAATTGAAAGGCATAAAAGCCTCCTTCAGGGGACACATTTACAGAAAATGTCATAAACATGCATTTCATGTAAGACCTGCCTCTTCCTGTCTGGCAAATTATCTAGTTTGGTATGTTTTCTATTGATCACAGAGTAGGAATTCTTGGAAGAAGAAGAAGTGTACTTCAAGGAAAAAGAGAAGCTGGCTACATAGGTGGGCAGTCTCACTCTTAGCATCTGTTTGAGAACCCTTCCTTATTCTTCCTTGCAGAGCTGATTCATCAGGCTCAGGCGGCTGCAGCTAAAGCTAGAAAAGCCCTTCAGCAGAAGTCTAAACCTCCTGCAAAGATAGTAAGTTGCTCAATGTAAATACATGGGGCACAGATTTTTAGACTGTCCACTGTTTCAGGTGCTTATCCATGAAACCTTTAGAGTGCAGCTGCGCTCCAAAGGCTTCGGGTTCCTTTTGCTGAAGCCGGGAGAGCAAGACTCTCCTGGCTTCAGCAGAGAGGGAGAGCTGCGCGGTGCCCCTTCAGCAAAGCGGGAGGAGAAATGGAAGGGGCTCTGTTTCTCCTGCCGCTTCGCTGAAGGGGCACTGAGCAGAGAGGGGGAGAATTTTTTTTTCTTGTTCTCCCCCTCTAAAACAAGGTGCATCCTATAAAGTGAAAAATACGATAATATCACCAATAGACTCCAGGAAAGCTTTAGTCTATCCCTAAACAGCCCTCTTCCCACTTGCACAGGGTTGTCTGGGCTTAGTGCATTTCCACCCCATCCTACCCCCATTGATGCCCACTATTTTGTTGCCTTTGCAGAAGTCCAGTAGCAAGGAGAGTTCAGTGAAAGTGGCTACTAGTGGCACCTCTGAGCCTAGCCAGCTGAGCCTTAGTGATTCCAGCATGCCACCAACCCCTGTGACTCCAGTGACACCCACTGCCCCTCCGCTGCCAGCAATGCCCATCTCACCACCGCCAGTCTCCGTGGTTAACAAGAGTCTGCCAAACGTTGCATCAGAGCAAGCTAAACCCAACCAAAGGTAAATCCTTTCCCTGTCTTTGCAAAAAACCCTAAGCAGAATCTTCCGCAAGTGAACCTTCCCCAAGTGGTACAAAAAAGGAAGACTATATTAGCAAAACCATTCAACTTGGATTACTTGCCTGAGTGGGGCAGGGAAGGTGAAAATCACATAGATATTGCTAATCAGTTGTAAAAATCTGTTTATGTAGTCTTGCAATGAATTATCTGTTCAGTGAGCTAGTTATTGTTTGGTTGCAGCTAAAATTATTACCTGTCAATACACGTTTTAAATCCTTGATTGATTTTGGCAGCTTAAAGCAAAATAGTGAAAACTTTGCTGATTGCTGGCCTGTTCTAGAACAAACTTGTGCTTTTAAGTTAATCAACTTACTCTTTTCAACTTATTCACAGCATCCTTCTGGTGTCTTCTCCCACCATGCCGCAGCTGGGGACTTTGCTCTCCACGGCACAGAGTACCCAAGCACAAACTGGGCCTCAGCAAACCCCCCCTCCTCGTGTGGCCAGCCATACATCTTCCTCAGGACTCCCACAGGTTCGAGTGGTTACAACACAGTCCAGCCACCCACCTGTGTCTCAGCCAGCCCCACCAGTGATCCAGCAGCAGCAACAGCCCCCACCAGCACCTGTTCCTCAGGTCCATGCCCCTTCCACTTCTGCACAAACCAAAGCACTGCCTCAGGTGAGGGATATCTCTGTGGAGTTAGCCAGAAGTAAGGATTAGCAGTCTTCTTCCCCAATTGTCATCTGAATTATGTGAATTATGGCCTATGGTCATCTCTTAAGACACATCATACTTTTTGCAAGCAAGTAAATCCCAGGGGCGGTTTAGAACTGAAGGAAAGCCATGCAAGTGTACAGAGAGAGCGTGATTGGAAGAGAGAGCATTCCTGAATAAAATAGGTTTTAAAGGGCATTTGGAAGAGAAGCGTTTGGAAAGAGTATCCCCAGTAGTTAATTCTTCAAGGGTGAGGACTGTTGCCTCAGGATTTCTAATAATGTTAGGGCATCATGAAACTGAATAGAAGGGTGTTGCACTGAATAGGCAAAAAGACAACCACCTTGACGACATCTACTTTTTCTTGTTCCTAGGCTGTCAACACTGTCACGGTGAAAGCTCAGACCAGCCCAGTCCAGGTGCAAAGGCCAGCAGTTTCTGTCACAGGACCAGTCAGTGTTGCTGGGACAGGGATCTCGGCAGCCCTCAGCCCTGCCCCAAAGCCAGTGACCAGTTCTCCAGGCAGCTCTGCCCCCAACTCCTCCTCTGTGTCTCTGTCGTCATCATCCTCCTCCTCCTCGACTTCCTCCTCTTCATCCACCACAGTCCTCCAGAACGTAGCTGGCCAAAATATCATCAAACAGGTGAGGAGCTGTACCATACTGAGAAATGGTTTTGGAGTATAAAAGCCAGCCTATGCTGATCGGATTTGAGTCCAGTGAGTTCAGTGTTCTGACTCCAGCTGTGGCCAGCCAGATGCCCTTGAGAAGCTGACAAGCTGAGCACGATGACTTTGTGCTTATAAAATACCAACGGGTCCCTTCCCAAAATGCTGTGGCTGGCAAAATATACATGGGCATGTGAGCACCTGCTGAAAATCTTGCCCTTTCCTAGTAAGCTTAGTTTGGCGTGCCTTGTTTCTCTTTAATGGAGCTTGGCATTCATCCATGCACCCAGTGCTGTATAGCATTCTGCTGCAGAAATGGTATGTGTCTGTGTCTGTCTGCAAGAGAGATATTCAGCACAATACATTTTTCCTTACAGGTGGCTATTACCGGACAGCTAGGGATGAAAAGCCAGTCTGGGAGCAGCATCCCGCTTACCGCCTCCAACTTCCGCATCCAAGGCAAGGACGTTCTGCGCCTGCCTCCCTCCTCGATCACCACTGATGCAAAGGGACAGACAGTTCTCCGCATTACTCCTGACATGATGGCCACCTTGGCCAAGTCCCAAGTCACCACTGTCAAACTGACGCAAGACCTCTTCACTGCTGCAGCCACTGGCAACACTTCTGCCGGCAAGGGCATCTCGGCCACTCTGCGTGTGACTTCCAGCCCCATCCAGTCTTCTGACTCTCCCGCCAAGACCAGCACGCCCACCTCTGCCTCACCGGGCCCAGCTGGGCCCACAGTGGTCAAAGTTACTCCTGACTTGAAGACTGTGGAGTCCACTGGCTCTGCATTCCGGCTGATGCCTGCTCTGGGCATGACTGTGGCAGATCAGAAGGGCAAGGCCATCACTACGGTGGCATCCACTGAAGCCAAGCCAGCTGCCACGATAAGGATTGTGCAGGGGATGGGGGTGATGCCACCAAAAGCTGGGCAGACCATTACAGTGGCCACTCATGCCAAGCAGATGACCGCTGCCTCGTCTGTGAGCGTCCCTGGCACAGTCCACACCTCTGCTGTTTCTCTGCCAACCATGACTGCTTCTGTGTCCAAGGCGGTTGCTGTTGTGTCAGGGGGGGCAGGGACGCCCATAACAATAGGAACAGGGACCACAACTATGCGACAGGTTCCAGTGAGCACCACAGTCGTCTCCACCTCCCAGGCAGTAAGTCATCCCTGGAGGAGATATATAACCCTTTGGGTCCCTTCCAACACTACAATTCTTTGATCCATGTTGTTTTTTGGTAGGATAAGCTTGATTGACAAGCATCCGTTTCTAAGTGGGGATGCCACCTTGTCTGTCTTAAGTTGGCTTTGACTTATGGAAGAGCATTGAATGCCATTAGCAACAACTGTGTATGTGTTCTGGGAATCCCTCAGCATCCTGAAAACTTTAATTTGGGGGAGGGCCTTTCCCCCCTTTCTTGGTAACTGTGTGGCAGAGAGATGGTTGCTGAACCTCTATAATTTCTGTGTCTGATGCTTCTTTTCCCAGGGGAAGCTGCCTGCCCGTATCACAGTGCCCCTCTCCGTCATAAGCCAGCCTGTGAAAGGCAAGAGTGTAATGACGACCCCCATTATCAAAGGCAACCTTGGGGCCAAGTGAGTAACATAGGAGGATTCTGTTCAATCTTCAGGACTGCATTTGTGTATGATGAGCCACTATTGCAGATCACAATTAGATTAATGGAAGGCCTAGCCAAAAGGACTTGAAAGCACTCAAATTTGCAAATTTCCTCTTAGTCACAGAAAATGAGTCAAACAAATTCTGCCTGTAGGAAGTGCTAATGGACACTACTGAGTCTTGCTTCACAAATCCAACTAGTGTCAGATGAGTTTACCAGTGTTGGTGGTGTTTCGATTTGGATACTTCACATACTCATCTTCTGGGGTTGCCAACTTTTCAGCCTGCCCTTTTAGCTGTGGCTTTGACAGTTGCTTGGTTTACAGATGTTGGCAGGTGGGAGCATTTCGTTTCTAAGCATGGAAAATCTGTCCCTGCTGGTTTTTTACACAAATTCAAGCTGCCCTTTTAAAAGCTCAAAAGAAGGCTTGGTTGCTTTTCCTACTCATTAGGCAGTTCCCCTCTAAAGCAGCATGGAATTGTGCAGATATTCTGCAGCCACCCCATGGAAGGGGAAGGGTAAAAAGTGCAGCTGGTGGTTAATCCTGAGCTCAGGATTGCGTTTAGACACATTCTTGTAGCATATTCAGAGCCTGAGGGTGGTTCTGACCAGGACTGAAAGGCCAATGTGGTATAAACACACTTTCTAAGTTCTGCTATTATGCAAGAGGCACCTCAGCAAGATCCAGCCCCACTGTGTCACCACTAACTTCTTAATGGGTTTCTTCCAATAGTATCAGCGGACTGGGTAGAAACATCATTCTCACCACCATGCCAGCTGGGACGAAACTGATTGCTGGGAACAAGCCAGTGAGCTTCCTGACTGCACAGCAGCTACAACAGCTGCAGCAACAAGGCCAGGCCACACAGGTAAGGCCCGTATCTCATTTCCCCCTTATCTCTGTTGCATCAGGACTTTGCCTTGACATGGCACCGTCCCAACATCATTGTACCACACAAATGTTCTGATTATTTTTCATTTTTGAAATTCCAGTAAGCAGCTGAAATTTGGTGTGGGGTGTGTGTGGGTCCTGCGAATACACTTGCTGAAACATTGGAACTGGTAACTTGAAGACAAGGGCAAGATGGGAGTGGAGGGCTTTGCTTGATTACAGTTCAGTTCCCAGTAGTATTTATGTTTCTGCAACGTGGCAGAGGCTGAACTGAATGATTAAATGTATTTTCTTTCCTTCTGCATGCCGTTTTGCACAGGTGCGAATTCAGACACTCCCAGCCTCCCATCTCCAGCAGGGAACAGTGTCTGGCTCTACAAAAGCAGTCTCCACTGTTGTCGTGACAGCAGCGCCGTCTCCAAAACAGCCACCAGATCAGTAAATTCAACGGCAAGCTGTAATTTTGCAAGTGTTACTCCAGCCCTCTTATTCTTTTTCCACCCAACTAGGGCTTGCTAGAGTCAGACTCTACTTACCCACAAGTTGGTTCCTGATATTTTGGAAGCACTTGTGGGAAATGCCCGTCGTTTGGATTCTGTTAGAATAAGCAGAACCCCTAACACAAGCCTCCTGGAGTGCTGTATTTTAATAACCTTAACACCTTCATGTTAAGTTGCTGGACCCAGCCATCCTCTCAGAAAGGCTGGTCTCTTTTAATTTTCAACCTAACAGAATGTAAGTTTCAAAGAAACCTGCTGAATTAAGGCAAGAAGGTCTTAGAAGAAATGGACAAGTTATATTGTGCCGGACTTCAGTTTTATCATTTCCAGGGTGGTTCTTATGGACGTTCTGATGCTGGATTTTTAATATTTGGTGCCTAAGCTTTCACCTGTTTATTTGATAATTTCATTCAGTTTTTTTAAAAAACGAAGAGTTTCTTGGCAACTTTCCTTCCCTCTCTGTGCATAAACTTCACCTATACTGTTTTATCCTCATCAAACTAAGCATTTATATAAGGTGTTATAAAATTGACCTTATGTGAAATGCTCAACATTATGTGAGATACTCGGAAGAAGGCCTAGAGAGAAAGAGAAGAGGGTATTCTAAACTGGTTGTGAAAAAGAGCCAAAAGCAAACCCCTCCCCCGGAGAAGCTTAACACCTTGGACTTTATGGGATGGGGTAGTCACCTTTTGGAATGAAAAGCTAAAGAAAGCTTGACACTGTGTACCAAGCTCTCTTCATATAAATTCATTTTACTGATGTTGATTATCACTATTGTCTTTTCTATTGTTAACTGAATCTCTTATCAAAATGCATTTTATCCAATTAGGAACATTTACACACTAACGGGGGAAAAATATTGCTCAACACACCCACATACTCTTTATATGCTATCTCTACAGCATTGGAATAATAAACAGATTGTCAGTTTCAGTTTTTCCCTTTTTAAAAGTGAGCAAATTGTGCTTATTAGAACAAAGTAGAGGCAAGATTCCAGGGCTGCTATTGATGCACAAAATGATCATTTTGAGACAACGGGGGAAAAATACAGAATAATATTAAAGGAGATTAAACCCGTTATTTGGTAAGGCCTTTCAGTTGTTGAGGTAGCTACTCTTGGGTGTCCGCCTCCCCCCCCCAAATAAATTTGACAAACACCTGCCATTTATTGTTTTTAAGGCCAGCTAGCTAAGTTTATAGCTCTCTTGATTAACAGCATCTGCTACATTCAGAAAAGGATATTTTTCACTGGAACCTGACTGGGCATAACTTGGCTTATCTCTTCCAGTCCAACTGCCTAAAGCAAAAGTGGACAAACTTAGTCCTTTCCTCTGTGGTTTTTTGCTGTCTTTTTAAACCCACATTTATTTGTCAGGTGCATTTATACCCCTGCCTTTCCACTGTTCTTAAGTGCTGTGGGTAACTTAAAAAAAATAAATCAAACAGAGAACAGTTGGCAGGTAAAATTAGAAGTGGATCAGTGCAGTAAAACTCCCATCAGGTAAATAAGGTAAATGCTTCTTGGGATGAAAACTGTCTTCCAGCAGGTGGCAGAAAACTAAAAGAGAAAGTGTCAACTCTGTACCTCCCTAGAGGCAGGGTTCTAGGAGTTGCCAAGGAGCAGGCCTTCTCCCAATTTCCATTTGCTCACCTTCAGGATTTGGAGAAGAGCCTCTCCTGCAAATCAGGAAGTGGGCAGGGGACAGTCCTCCAGATATCCTGGACCTAAGTCCTGTAGGGCTGCAAAGGTAAATCACTAGCACCTTGATGGAAATGGACTGGAAGTCCATGCAGTGGATGTAGAAAGGGAGCTCTGTTACCAAGGATAAGCACCTGCCCAAAGCCCAGCTGCTGCAGTCTGGACCAATAGAATGTTCCTAGACTCTTTGAAGGCAGTCCCGTGCAGAGGACTTGGTAGGCTAGTCCAGAACATTGATTACTGGAAAACTGCTTTTGTGAATAAAAGGTAACTATTGTTTGGAGGGCACTGACGGAGAGAATTTTTGAGTTTTCCCCACTTTCAGTGCGGTACTACAAACTTCTTACTTTATATATGCTGAATAAATAATAGTGTGGGAAGAGGCCTTTATTTCTAGATTACATTGATGAAAACTGAATTGTTTTCTTGTTTGAAATCAAAATTAACTTCCTGTGTGTATGTCTGCTTTGGAACCTTCACAATTGCTTCTGTTGATAATATGATCACCTCTCTACAACATTGATGTTCCTTTTTATATTATGGGGAAATACAAAATGTTTCCCGTTTCCTGGTACCCTTCATGTAAATTTCCCCCTGCCTCAATTTTTTCTATGCTTTCACCCACCCACCTCACCCGTGGCTTCCAAGTGTGTATGTATTTCTTCTCTCTTGCCAAAGCAGTGCATACAAGCATTTCCTCATAAATGTCCCATATGTAAATCAGTCATGTGAGATCTGTTGAAGGCTGCAACTTCCTTTGCCACACGGTGTATGCATAATATCAGAAAGCACTTCTGTCCAGTTGCTTGGAAGAGAAATCTGGTGGTTGAGGTGCAGAATGAGACTGGAATCGCTTCTTTCCATGATGTATTTCAGACTACAATACTTGACTGGACCAGGCCCCCGATTGAACCCTGTATACTGCCTAGCTGGTTACTTGCAAGGACACACACATATTACAATGGGGGTTGCATCCAGTGCTAATCCTACTCAGGGTAGACCCTTGACATGACTAATATATTAATTCCCATGTGTCTACTCTAGATGGGACTTAGTTGGATACAGCCCTTAATATTTAAGCTGCATTGAGGCTGAAGTGGAAAAGTGGAGTGAAAATATTGCAAGTAAGTGACCTTGTGGAATGGGATTGAAATATATTAAAAAATAAAAAAAATGTCCAGTAGCACCTTAGAGACCAACTAAGTTTATTCTTGGTATAAGTTTTTGTGTGCATGAGGAAGTGTGCATGCACACAAAAGCTTAGTTGGTCTCTAAGGTGCTACTAGACATTTTTTTTATTTTTTTAACATATTTCGACTGCATCAGACCAACACGGCTACCTACCTGATTGTGGAATGGGATGTGTGGGGGGAGAGTTTTGCAGCCCCATCTGCAGAGGTTTTCAATGGTTTAGCTTCTAGGGACCACCTTGCACACTTGCTTATGGTTAGATGTCTCGCTCCTTCCTGTCTCCTCCCACAGTTTGTGGCTTGTGTAGTCTTGCAGCTTCTGACTTGCTAGCTTTTTTTACTGCCCTTTTCCTTCATTTAATTCCTATTGCCCATCTCCAAAGCAGGCTTTCTTTTTCTCTTTCTCTGCTCCTTTGATTTCGTACAGAAACAGGACACAGGCCCCTAAAGCTGATTTTAAACCTCACGCAGCTGCATAGGGGGCGAGTGCAGCCTTCTATTAGGCATCCCGCCATCATTTCCTTAAACTTCTAAAGGTTAAAGCTTGAAATACAAGCTGTCCCCAACACCTCTGTCAAACTCCCTCCTCTCCTTTAATTCCTCTGCTAATTGCTTGTTTCTTAGTCTTGGTGTTCCTCGCCATTGAGAGGAATATTGTTCGGTTACCGTTAGCCAAGTCTTTGTGTAGCCTGTTCTGGGGTATAACTCCAACCCCTGGCCAGCAGTAGCTAGGCATACCCAGGCACATGCCAGTAGACGGAGCAGGATAACTGCCCCTGAGCATTGCCAGCTTCTAGGCTGTCACAGTGAAGAGGCCTGAGTCAGGATGGTTGCTGTCACCTTATTGCAGTGGGACATTCACAGAATCCAGTGGATTCTGTGCTGACCTGATTCTGCTGGCTACTGCCAATTGGACTGATGCCTGTGGAAGCTTCTGCCTGCCCTCCTGCAGTATGGACAAGCCTAGTGAGACTTTGATGGCGGAAGCTGGCAGAGCTGGGTGCCTTGGCTCTATTTAAGCCCTACCCAGCATGGTGGATTGGGGGTTTGAATTGCTCTGCCCCAGGTGCTTTTGTATTGGGATTTCTAAGTCGCAGTACATCTGTACTCGCATACATGCAGGTCCCTCCAGTGCATGGCTCAGGCATGCAACTGGTAATTGACTCCATCCCTGAGCCATCGTTACGCATTTGACTTCAACATCTAGTCATTATTTGCTACCTGGCTCTGGTATTATTATCCATCATCATCATCCATCATCATCAATTTTATTTGTATGCTGCCTTTCCAAAGTTAAAACCATGTACAAGATGGCTTTACAGCATAAAAAATTACATAACTACAAACATAAAGCAGTCATAGAAAATAAACATCAAAAGTATGCAACCAAACTGAAAACTTTCTACATAAATCGTAAGTGCCAAATAAAGATTCAAGAAATTAATAGCAACAACCTGCCCGCCCCTAAACAATACCCCATCCCAGGATTCTGTTCAGCAGCCTCAGCTTTTGTAGCTGGAGTCAGGGCCCTGCCCTCCCAGGCCTGGTGGGAAATGTTTGCAATGCAGAGAGCAGGTCTTCCAGGACTCTCAGCCAAGACGGTCCAGTGACCTTGGTTTCCTAGTGAAAAGGAACCAAAACCTAAGGAAGACCTTGTAAACCTGAAATGCAGCCGCAATCACCTGCTGTTAGTAGTATCCAGCATCTGATAGAGAATATTTCAAGTGTTCAAAGAACTTCCTATGGTTTCAGTGATCTGCACAACCATCCTGGAAGCCAGGCCAGATCTTCATTTTATTTTTTCTTCAGTATTGCGGAAGGGAGGCTGAGAGAATCTATAGAGCTTATCTAAATTTATCTGCTGTGTGTTTGCATGGCAGAGATCAGAACTGGCCACTTTTTCTTAGCTACAGCTGTTTATATATCACTATTTGCTGTGGGGGTGGGACTGTATTAATTCAGATATGGTTAACGAGAACGATACGTGGGTGAACTAAGATAACTTAACTTGGCCCTTGTGATGGCTGTTGACTTCAGACAATTTAAAAAAATCTGACTCACTAATTTGGCTTGTGATTGGAAGTTGTGATTGACTTTCACTGCTAGTGAGCGGCACTTCCATTTGTGCCACCCCAAAACACCATTTGCACTTAATATCTACAAAACACAGGGGAGGTTTACAGGCTCTACAGGTGAAAACGGCCACTCTCAGTCATCCCACTCTGCTGTGCACATAAGCAAAACCATTATATATAGCAGGGAGCAGGAACTGGATGCCTTTAATAGCACTTTGTCCGTACAAATTTTCCTGTGTCTCCTAGCTGTTATGGAGGCCAGAGAAGGAATGAACTGGGCCTAGCAGTGTACCAGAGACCTCCTGAATGTATTAATGCACAAATACTGAACACCTAAAAGGAAATGAGACATACACCTGTCTCCTGTAGCAACTGCTACCTTTTCCAGAGTGCCAGCTCTTCAACAGCCTTGGCTTTTTTTTGACCATGCTCTTTTGCTCTGTAACACATTTCTTTGTTGCGTATTCTCACTGTGCAGGGTAATTCTTGATTGTTGTTGTTTGGGGCTGCCGCTCCCAATGATTCACTCTTTCGTGTGCTCTTTGAACCTGAAGCCAACTTGCTGGCTAGCACACTGCCTCGCTAAGATCCCACTGGGATTTTGACACTGTTGTGGAATTACTCTTTGCAAGAGGCACGCGGTCGTAGGTGGGCTGTGGGGTTGGTCCCATCAACAGACATCTGAGATCTGCACTGAGAATGTGGGGCCTTTATTCTGAAGTGCGTGCCACATAAGCCACATCTGCACTATAAACATCTAAAGCAGTTTCATACCACTTTGAACAGTCATGGCTTCCTCCAAAGAATCCTGGGAAACTGTAGCTTGTAAAAGCCCCGAAAGGCAGCAAGATACATTGGTCACAGTCTTTATCGCAGGCCAAGTTCAGGAACAAAACCTATTTACGTGCTGGTGTGAGCAAAGCCAGAAGAAACTGTCCCCATATGCACTATATATTTAAAGCGCTTTAAACAGCCAAGGCTTCTCCCAAAGCATCCTGGGAACTGAGAGCTGTTAGGAGACTCCCTTGTCTCCTTGCAGAGCTACAGTTCCCAGAGTTCTCCGAGAAGAGGGGATTTACTATTTAACTGCAGCAGTAGGACCTTTGCTCTGATCCAGAAAGGCTCTCCTCAAGGCTGGATTGAGGTTTGATGAGGCCCTAAGCTACTGAAGGTAATGGGGCCCTTTATATGTCCAGCTGTCCTTTGTCAACAACAAATTGTCACTGTTTTGGGTGGCGCTGTGGGTTAAACCACAGAGCCTAGGACTTGCTGATTAGAAGGTCGGCGGTTCGAATCCCCGCGACGGGGTGAGCTCCCATTGCTCGGTCCCTGCTTCTGCCAACCTAGCAGTTCGAAAGCATGTCAAAGTGCAAGGAGATAAATAGGTACCGCTCCAGCGGGAAGGTAAATGGCGTTTCCGTGCACTGCTCTGGTTCACCAGAAGCAGCTTAGTCCTGCTGGCCACATGACCTGGAGGCTGTACACCGGCTGCCTCGGCCAATAAAGCGAGATGAGCGCCGCAACCCCAGAGTTGGTCACGACTGGACCTAATGGTCAGGGGTCCCTTTACCTTATATGCTATATGCGGGGCCCATTACTTACATCATAAGAGCCTACACAACACAAAACGTATGTAGGTTTATTTTCTTTTCTTTTGTTTGTTTTTAATCTATATTTTGGAAATGTACATCCAGTTTTTCCCCCTTTAATTTTTTTGGGGCCCCCAAGAGACTGGGGCCCTAAGCTATAGCTTGTTTGGCTCTCCTGCATAGGATCAGGCAGCAGGCCTGCCACTGTTAGCACCAAGTTGTAAAACGGACTTTCTTCCCAGCATACCTGCTTTACCCCGAGCCAGACCCCACTGGCCCATCTCGGTTGCCTACACTGGCTGGCAGCGCCTCTCCACAGTTCCAGGCGGGGAATGGAGATGCTGTTTGGGGGCTTGAACCCGGAGCCTTCTGCATGCCAAACAGGTGCGCTTCCTCACGCCGCCAGCCAATCGCCTGCCCCGCAAGGATGCCGAGAGAAACCGGGGGGCGGGAGAGAGAGAGAGAGAGACTGACTTCCTGCTCAGTTCACCTGCTGGGAAGGCGGGGCCAAGAGGCCCAGGTAAACCTGGAGCGCGCGTGCGAGCGAGCGAGTGCGCGCTCTCCCTGCGGCCCCACCCTTGAAACTGGCTACCTGCGGCGGAAGGGGCGCCCCACAAGGAAGTTGCTGAGCGGGAGAGGAGGAGGAGGAGGGGAAGCGAGTCGCCCAGCGCCCCGGAGGAAAGCCCTAGTTCTCAGGGGAGAAGGAGTCGCCCTCGAGGCTGCAAGGGAGGAAGAAGAACGCGACGCCTTCTCTTTTCCAAGAAAGTTGCTCTCTGCTTTCGACTCGCCGACGAGGATTGCTCCGGCCATGGCTTCTGGCTAAAGCCCCCCCCCCCCCCTTCCCGCCGTGATTCTTCTTTTCTGTTTCCCTGATCTAGCCAGGAATTGCTTTGGACATCTCCAAAGTGGGGATTCTCTGGAAACTTTTCCTGCCTTGCTTTCCTCTCGCTCTCTTCTCCCTCCCCCCCCCCGCTCCATCGCACTTCATCGTAAACTTTCTGTATAAAAGAGATATAAAGCGGGGGCGTGGAAATCTAAATATGAAGGATTACCGGCTTCCCAGCGAAGGAAAAATGAACATTTACCACCCACCTTCCGGGGCTACATCGAAGGCGTATGTTTCAGGCCTAAAGTACAGCAATAAATTGGAGGTAAGTGCTTGTTTGGGAGATTTCGGGGGGGGGGGGGGAGATTGGAGTGGATCATCTGTGCTCCCTTTCCAGATCTTGTGGATCATTCTCAGAAAATTGTCCGGGACAGGAGTCTTTGGTGGCCAATCTCTTTGCTGCTGTTCTTACCTTTCCCCCAAGCTGTATCATGAAAAGTGAGGACGTTTAAGAGTTAATGACCGGGTCAGGATCGGGGCCCTTAAACTCTGGTTTAAGGCGCGCGTGTTTCAGTGGGGCTTACTTGCGAGGAGGGGTGTGCGCGTGTATGTATTAGGATGGCAGCGTTTCACTAGAAGGGAAGAAAAGAAAGATCCCTCCTTTAGGGCTAGGCTTGTATTAAGTTCGGAGGATGAACTGCCTTGAGCCTGCATGGCAGGAGTCAGCTGGAAGGGACCGGCCATTTCTGTGTCTGTCCCTCAGCCTTGAAATCATCTCTCTCCAAGAACTGCTAAAGCCTCAGCCTATGCATGTTTTGGAACAGAGTAAGGCAATTGCGTTCATCCCAGCTGGCAGAACAACTTTTATGATGAAGAAAGAAAGCCATTCTATGGCCTTGCAAAAGATACTGAGGTGCCACACTTTGAGCTCATCCTGGTACCTGACATCTTGTTTTGAAATAAGCAGTTTGGCAGTGGACCATCTTGGGTTCCCCCATGTTGAGTGGCCAAATTTCCCCAAATGCAAAGAGGTGTTTTGTTTTTGTGCTGCAGATTTTGAAAGGCAAAACTTGACGTCAGAGGCTGTGTGCTCAGCCTTGGATTCCATTTTAGTGGAGTGTCCTCCTTTCTTGGTCAGTTTTTCAGGGTGGTTTTAAAGTGTAGGTGCTGTAGATTAAAAGTCAAGGTCTCTGCTGAGGATTTATTTCCTGTTATGCCCTTTTGTGTAGTGCCGAAAAGGAAAAGGGTTAATTCACCGTCTCTTGTTAAGGTCAGAGGCCTGGCTGTTCTTACTCAAGTAGACTTTCCAGTTGAGCCAGTGAACTGAGGACACCAGCTGGGTAGCTGCTGCCTCCCCGTGGGTGAGGTCTGTGGAGGCCTCTCTATTATGTGGGAAGAGTGTGGGCTTTCCTTAATTAAAGCCAATCCTGTTTTTAAATGTGTAATTTTTTAAAATTAAAACTTGAACTTGGCTCCATTCAACCTTGCTCTTAAAATGTGCTGCGATGATCTGGAGGAGATGAAATGTACTCTTTCCATTTGATCCCTTTTAAAGATTATTGTGGATGATAAATGTGGAAGCTCATATCTCTCCTAGCTTAGAACTGCAAGACAAGCATGCAGGGCCAGTTCCAGGTGGGTTTTTTCTTTCAGGGGGTGGAGCTCAGTAAAAGCGCCCACTTCTGGATGCCATCTTATGTAAGGTCCCCCGCCTTTCAGGCTTTCCTGGGGACAACGACTGGGTTGATAAACCACCATTTAAAATTTCACACAGTGCCATGGAGAGAAGCTACATTGGAGAAAATCCACGTACATATTATTATTTAGCTGTGATTCCTGCATTGCAAGGAGTCGGAATACATGACCTTTGGAAATCCCTTACAACCTTGCAATTCTATCATAATCATAATCATCATCATCAATTATATTCTTCCTTCTCTTCATTGCACAGTCCCAGGCCCAGTTTCAACTATTTAAACATACAGTCTTAAAAGTGATTAAAACAAATTGCAGTCAATATACATGGGTAGGTCCTTATATATACACCGTGTCAAGGCCAGAAGAAAGGGTTGTATCTTTAGGGAGGAGATTGCAAAGTGCAGGGGCAACTATAAATAATGCCTCCCCCCCCCCCAATTTCTGATGCCTGATAAAATACCAAGCAGAAACTACCATCTGCTGATCTTAACACCTGTGAGGGGCTGCTGGGGGAACTCAAAATGGCAGCTGCCCAACCTAATGGTGGGAGGTGGTGGCAGCAGCAACAGCAGCAGGGAAGATACCTTTCAAAAATGCGGAGCTGCCATCTTGGCATCACCACGATCAATATCCCTTTACACTGGATCCGCCCCCCCAACAGTGGGAGGGAACAGATCATCTTTGCAGAAGCCTCACTGGATGCCTCTGGTTTCCTTTCTCCTCTCCCTTCCTCAAGACTCCTGTTGCTGTTGGCATACTCCCCTCCACTACATAAAAGCATCCCAGAGGACTGCAGCAGCTGAGGGTACATCATCTCTGTTTCTTCTTTCTTAAAAGCAAGCGACACACCTCTCCAAATAAAGTCAATCCCTGTGGCCTGAATGAATTGTGTACCTGAAGCAAACTTGTGTCAATGGCTTGCTGTTTTGGCATAACCTACAATCAAATGCTATGCATATTTAAAGGTAAAGGACCCCTGACAGTTAAGTCCAGTCGTGAACGACTCTGGGGTTGAGGCGCTCATCTCGCTTTACTGGCCGAGGGAGCCGACATTTGTCAGCAGACAGTTTTTCCGGGTTATGTGGCCAGCATGACTAAGCCGCTTCTGGTGAACCAGAGCAGTGCACAGAAACGCTGTTTACCTTCCCACCGGAGCGGTACCTATTTATCTACTTGCACTTTGACGTGCTTTCGAACTGCTAGGTTGGCAGGAACAGGGACCAAGCATCAGGAGCTCACCCCGTCGCGGGGATTCGAACCACCGACCTTCCGATTAGCAAGCCCTAGGCTCAGTGGTTTAGATCACAGCGCCACCCGCGTCATATTTACGCAGTAGTAAACCCTACAGCATTCTAGGGGGCTTGCTCCTAGATAAGTGTGCAGCCTTATTGCACAATCCTAAATGTGTTTTACTCAGATGTAAGCCTTGCTGAGCTCAATGAAGCTTACTGCCAGGCAAGCAGGTTTAGGATTGCATATGAAATGTATGAAGTGGCTTTATACTGAGTCAGACCAGTGGTTAATCTAGCTCAGTAGTGTCTGCACTGACGGGCAGTAGCCCACCAGGGTTTTAGGCAAGGGAGTCTTTCCCCAGCCTTAACTGTAGATGCTGGGGATTGAACCCTGGGGCTTCTGCATGCAGGTCAGATCCTCTACCACTGAGCTACACTTCCCCTCCCCCTTAGCTGTAGCCCTTCGTCCAATAGGAATACAAACTTATTTCCCATGCTACTTCCCCCCATACTTTAGGAAGAGGCTAGAAGCTGTTCCTTTGCTTTGATCTTATTTCCTGTCTCATTCCTGACTCCGCTTTCATTATAAACTTGGAATTAGGTTCTGTTATTTTTTTAAAAAAATGTAACATTAAATGCAGCTCAAAATGTTGTTCTGCATTCCAGCATAAAACCAGGAAGGGTCTCATCTCTACAGCATAATTTATATTATAACATGATGAATAAATTCAGCTTGAGATTTTGCTGAAGTCACCTGATGAATTTCCTGGTGCTGTGGCCAGTCGATTTTTAAAAAGGAAAAAGAAAAACTTGGTAAAAATATCCTTCAGGCTTCAGAATATTGAGAGAGATCTCTCTGCCTCTCTTTCACCCACTCTCCAGTTTGTGCTCTGTGATGGTGAGTCACTGAAGAAGCAGTGACGTAGATCCTTCAGCTTAATGACTAGGGATGTTGACACTTTCTTTTTTACAAACTGGGTTCATACAAAATTCCCCTTCCCTTATGAAAGCCGGCAGGGAATTTTAGTTTTCAACAGCATCTCAGTAAGATCTCAGTTTTACTTGACCTAGTGATGCTCAAGGGATTTGATCATTGCAAATACGTGTGCAGAAATTACCTGATTCGCTCACTTCTGAATGGGGTAAGGACTGGGATTTGGCTATCCATCCTAAAGTATCAAAACACATATTTTGAGGGGCATTTTAGATTGGTAGATCATGGTGAAAACAGAACAGAATTATGGGGTTAAAAACAGGCCAAGGTTGCATATGCATCATACATTTAAAATATGCCCACTTCAAGAATCCTGGGGACTGTGATTTGGCCCCTGCAGAGCTACAGTTCCCAGGACTTTTAACAAGCTACAGTTCCCAGAAGTCTTTGGGAGGAAGAAATGTGTCATGGAACAGAAAAGGACAGATTTCACCTCTTCCCATGTTTACCACGCTTATTTTAATGTTTTAAAAGATTTTTTCTTTTTTTTTTTACTCTACCTTTACATTTCAAAATTGCTTAGTTATTGCAAAATGAGCAGTAACAAAGAAGAAGTCTTTTAAAATAGCCACACGGTGCTTTGCCACTTGCCTGAGTGAACATCTCTCCCCCCCCCCCCAAAAAAAAAAAACCACACCAAGTGGCAAATAACTTGAAGCACTTTCCTTCTGTGTTTTTTTTTTACATTGCCCTGTGTTGTTAATTATTCACCTTTATATCCTTCCCTTCTTCCAAGATACACAACCTATATACATAGGAGCCAGTGTGGTGTAGTGGTTAGAGATCTGGACTAGGACCTCTGAGAGCAGGGTTTGAATCCCCACTCAACCAAAAAGCTCACTGGATGAACTTTGGCCACCCACCCACTCTTAGCCTGACCTATCTCACCTGGGGGCGTGGTGAGGATAAAATTGAGAGGAAGAGATATATGTATGCCACCTTGAGCTCCTTGGAGGAAAGGTGAGATATAAATGCAATAATTAAATAAATACAGATTGCCCTCCTCGTCTTCTCAACAATCCTGGGAGGTAGCCTAGGCTTAGATGAGGCTACCCAGTGAACATCATGCTCAGGCCAGAGATTCTGGGTCTCATCCTGGGCAGGGCTGTGACCCAGCTGCACAAACTCTGCCTTTTTCAAAGCTGAAAGAACAGGCAGTCGGCTGGCCAAAGTGGTGCCATGGCTGTGGCTGTTAGTTAAATACCTTTACAATACTACGGAGCGTCTGTCTTCTCAGAAATTCATACAGCCACCATGTAAGGAAGGCCAGTATTATTACTGGGCTTGTGTTGCAAATGCAGAGCTGTGTCTGCAAACCAGCAGCATGTTGGTGATCACCTAATCAATGGAGACCTTAGGCAGCAGTCTAACCAGGGACTTTGTGGTCAGTGGAAGCACATTGTTTACAGCTGTAGCCCCATGCCCGGTTACCTGGAAGTAAACCTCATTGGACTAAGTGGGATTTCCGGAGAGAAGAAGAAGAAGATGATGATCATCATCAACAACAACAGCAGCAGCAGCAGCAGCAGCAACAACAACAACAACTTGTTATTTATACCCCACCCATCTGGCTGGGTTTAAGATCGTTCTGCGTGCAGCACACAGCCCTCCAGATCTCCCCGCACACTCTTACAGCGCATTCTGCAGAGTCCTTTGACCTCCTACACACTGTCCAAAAACACAGCGCTTCCCTGGAAGGGAAGAGCTTTCAGATGCATAGATGGAGAGCCTTGATGGTGTCAATGTTGTTCCTCCCTGACCTGCCTCATCTTGTCTGCCATGGGGAAGGGAGGCAGCCTTTGCTTAGTTCCGCATTGTAACTTGCACACCCAGAATGTAAACAGACTCTGCTGCAAAGTAGGGGGGCGGGGAGGATTGTTTGTTTGCAGAAGATGGATATGGATTGCCATCAGGTTTGTTTGGGGCTCTTTAACCCGTTATTTATAAATATACAGTATATATATAATCTCATTGGGTTTGGGTTAAGTAATAATAATAATATGCATTAACTACTGGTTAGGATCAAAATCTCCTGTTGGTGCCTGGACATCTTTTAATGTGTTGTTGCGTTAAAGTGTACACCATCAAATATAATGTGTGAATGTGACAAATGGGTGTTTAAAAAACCATGAGTTGATTTGCATGCTTTCCAGATAGCTAGGACTGGCCCCTGACTTCCTATTGAGTGTACTTGCAGTGGTAAACCTGGGTTATTTGCTATGTAAAGTGTGAAATGGCCCTGATCCACTGACCATAAATCTTTGGGTGCTTCCTGTTTCAAAATTGGACCATAGCCCTTCGTAACCTGTCACTAGCAGACATCGCTTGTGACATATTCGGAAGATTTAAGGAGCATTTGATGGAACAAGGGATTGTTCCCCCCCCCCCCAAACTTGCTTTGGGTGCAGTGGTTGGAAAGCTGCTATAAAGCTAATTCTGTGTTTGGTTTAGTCTTGTTCCTTTAAAGAAAATAGAGGAATTTTTTTTTAAGGGAAAAAAATGAAAATGAAAAATAATAGTAATAATAATTTTATTATTTATACTCTGCTCATCTAGCTGGGTGTCGAGAGTGGGCAAACCCACATGCTAAGTGCAGCAAAGAATTGGAGGAAGGACTTTATTGATAGGCACCGGTCTCCAAGGTCTGACTGCCCTTATCTAGAACGAATGTGCATGCTCCCATGAAATAACAGCTCCACCAGGCTGCTCCCATCCTTCCCATCAGGCTACAGAGCAGAGGGAGAGAAAGGGAGCAGGGCCACTACATCGGTCCTATAGAAATATTAGCTCCTTTATGGCTTCTCCTCCGCTTGAACTACTACCACCGTAGCTTGTTGTTTGTAGGCAGTGCTTTTTTTCTGTGGGGACGCAGGGGTATACATACCCCCTATCAGGCATGGCCAAACTTGGCCCTCCAGCTGTTTTGGGACTACACTTCCCATCACCCCTGACCACTGGTCCTGTTAGCTAGGGATGATGGGAGTTGTAGTCCCAAAGCAGCTGGAGGGCCAAGTTTGGCCATGCCTGCGCCTAAACATTTTGTGAATATAAGTTCGGCCTCATTGAGGGGCAGTATTTCAATATGAGTAGGAAAATGAGAGTACCCCTAAACATATTTTTTAAGAAAAAAAAAAAGCCTAGTTTGTAGGAATTCTGACTCAGAACCTGCCTGTTTGCTTCTCCTCTCTGTCTTTATATTTGTTATCCAATCTGGGAACCCTTTTGGCTGAACAGTACAAATGCATTCATTTCTTAAAACCAAAATCAATTTCAACAATCCTTGGAATAAACCAGGCAGATCAGTGTTTTATGGCTACAGGGAGAGGGCTCTGAGACTAACACAGCTTCCCTGACAATGCAGTTCTATACATGTTTACTTAGAAAGTAAGCCCCACTACGCTCAGTGGGGCTTACTCCCAGGTAAGTGTACATAGGGAGCTGCGGGCTGCAGGCCTGATGAGCTTGTCTTGGAGGTGAGGACTTCCTGGTCCAGAGTACAACAAGCCTTTTGCTGCT
Source organism: Podarcis cretensis (assembly GCF_951804945.1). Lineage (NCBI taxonomy): Eukaryota > Metazoa > Chordata > Lepidosauria > Squamata > Lacertidae > Podarcis > Podarcis cretensis. Next base: position 18,111,304 of record NC_137185.1, read on the forward strand.
GGCACAGTCCCTGAAGTAGGATTATTTTGGTTAATCTTTACAACAAACCAGGTTTATGATCGATCAAGATTGCACTCTTTGTATTGCAGGTTGGGTGGTGCAGAGTCTGACAGTAATCAATTTATTTATTCAATTTCCAGAACTTCACTTCTTTACTGCCCAATAATAACCGAATCTCTGTTGACAGATGCCAGTAAAGGTTAAAAATATTAGAATCGTAAGAGATGGAAGGGACCACGTAGGTCATCTAGTCCAACCCCTGCAATGCAGGAATCTTTTGCCCAAGGTGGAGCTTGAACTCACAACCCTGAGATTAAGAGCCTCGTTATCTGCTGACTAAGCTGTCCATTTTAGCATGGAATAAAAACAGAGCAATGCAAAACCAGAATAAAAACAACATGGCAGGTCATAAACCTGCAGTGAGATTTGAACTGGGCAGCTGGCATTTTTGACTCTCTTTCTGTCCCCCTGTTCTCCTCCCCCCGCCGCCCCTGCCAAAAACTCCAAATTCCTAGCATGATAACCCAATGCTGCCATGGGGATTTCTATGAAAAGGTGATGGACAGACTTTCGTTTCTCTGAACTTGCTCTGTTCCTCCTCCCTCCCAACTCCTTTTCCTTTTGTGTCGTGCCTTTTTAGATTGTCTTCCCAAGGGCAGGGACTCCATTATGATTGTCATAATACTCGAAATAAACTTGCTGACTGCATATAGAAACAGTGATGTCAGCATTCCTCATGGTTGTGTGTATTGATTGCGACACCCCCTGCCCCTTGGTTCGTGATGCCTGCAAAGAGGCTGGCACAGTCACACGCTGGATAGATCAGAAACTGACTTCTGCTTGTGCCGTTTCCCTTTTCCCCTTTAGGAAGGAGTTGAGCAAACTTTACTCCTCAGTTTGCTTGAGAAGGACTAGTCCAGCCCAAACATGTTATGCAGATGATCTGTCATCTTCACCCCTCTCTGACTGTAGTTGGAATCTCCTAAATTCTTTGGTTCCTTCCTCCTCTGGCCTCTTCCCCCCAGCCAAAAAAAAAAAAAAAAGCAAATAGAAAGTTTTTCTCCCTTTCTACCCATGGTCATCCAATGAAGCTGAATGGTGAGATATTCAGAACAGGCAAGAGAAAATACTTACTTATTCAGCACATAGTCAAATTATCGAATTAGCTACTGCACAATCTGGCGATGGTCACCAACTCAGACAGCTTAAGACGAATTCATGGGGGATAAGGCAACCAGTGGCTGCTTAGTCATGCTGGTTGTACATAGTACAGTGGTACCTCGGGTTAAGTACTTAATTCGTTCCGGAGGTCTGTACTTAACCTGAAACTGTTCTTAATCTGAAGCACCACTTTAGCTAATGGGGCCTCCTGCTGCTGCCACACCGCCGGAGCACGATTTCTGTTCTCATCCTGAAGCAAAGTTCTTAAACTGAAGCACTATTTCTAGGTTAGTGGAGTCTGTAACCTGAAGCGTATGTAACCTGAAGCGTATGTAACCCGAGGTACCACTGTATCCAGAATTGGAGGCAGGATGCTTCCGAATACCAGTTCCTGAGTGAGAGACGGCTGTTACTCTCACAGTCCTGCTTATTGGCTCCCCATCAGCACCTAGCTGAGCAGGAGGATGCGAGAGGGGAGAATACGAGCCACAGTGACAAGGCAGGGTGCAGGGCAGGGTCTTCCACCCCTTATGCAACATTCAAACGATCTGAAAAGTCAGAATTAAAGAGCCTTTGCTCTATCCCAGGACCTAGAGAAATGAAAGCAGGGATAGCCAAAATGGTTCCCTCCAGGTATGGTTAGCCTGCATCTCCCATCGTCCCCGACCATTGGCTATGCTGGCTGGGGCTGATGGGAGTTGTAGTTCATCAACATCTGCCGAGGCACCATGTTGATTATTTTGACTCTCACCCCTTTAGGTACTGAGTTGCCATTCTGGCTAGCCCTTTGTGGGTGGTTACCCAAGGGGCGTAGCATGGCAGGGTACCAGGGGGTTGTGGTCTCGGGCTCTGACAACAGGTGTTACACCACTGAGCTACTCTCATGCTTTTTTCTAAGCTAGAGGATCCGAAACTGTTGTCTGTGGACCACGAGCGGCCTGTGAGCTTCATTCACTTAGCCCATGACATAAAATCCTAGAATTGTTGGATCATCTAATCCAGCCCACTGCAATGCAGGAATCTTATTCGCCCAACGTGGGGCTCGAACTCACAACCCTGAGATCAAGAGTCTCATGCTCTGCCGAGCGAGGTGTCTGTGCATTTGTGGCTGAGTACGGAAGACAGCTCGCCCATCTTATTCAATGTTCCTAAGTTAAAGGTAAAGGGACCCCTGACCGTTAGGTCCAGTCGTGGCTGACTCTGGGGTTGCGGCGCTCATCTCGCTTTATTGGCCGAGGGAGCCGGCGTACAGCTTCCGGGTCATGTGGCCAGCATGACTAAGCCGCTTCTGGCGAACAGAGCAGCCCACGGAAACGCCGTTTACCTTCCTGCCGGAGCGGTACCTATTTATCTACTTGCACTGGTGTGCTTTCGAACTGCTAGTTTGGCAGGAGCAGGGACCGAGCAACGGGAGCTCACCCCATTGCAGGGATTCGAACCGCCGACCTTGTGATCAGCAAGTCCTAGGCTCTGTTCCTAATGATTTTTAATTGTCTTCTCATTCTTACGTTGCATTTCATTGTATTACAGTTTGAATTCTTTGTAATGCAAATTGTCATGCAGCATAAGGAACAAAAGACGCGGCTACACAATTTAAAATCTTGCTGCACCTAGCGTGGCACGTTGCAATCACTACAGAAGGCAGGAAACCCATTCAGTGGTCTGTCAAGACCTCCAGTCATTTTCAAGTGGTCCATGGGGTGGGGGTGGGTGGGGAAATGGTTTGGGAGACCCTGTTCTAATTCAAGCAATATCAGCTGGGTGACTCTCTGTGGCCGGAGACCTTCAGTTGGCCGTGGGTGTCACTGAATCAGATCCTGGGAGCAGCTTGGAAGAAGGAAAGGGCAGTTTCTCCCTTCTGGCTAAGCCTCTAAACTTGTCTGGAATGGCTCTCGCTGACCAACTGCTTCACATATGGCCTAACTTGGACTTATTTCCTCTGTGTTTCATTTGAGGTCTGAGTCATCAAAGGGATAAGTAACAAACAGGGTTGAATGAAACCAGACTTACGCAACAGCGGCGTGAGAGGACTCTCTCTCTTGGAGAAGGAAGTGAGCCCTGAGTAAATGATTAGAGGCAGTGAAAGAGGAGAAGAGGCTTATGCCAAGTTAAACCCTCTGTCCCCATCTAGCTTAGTGTTGTCTGCTCTGATTGGCAGCAGCCAGCCAGGATTTCAGGCAGGCTTTTTATCCCAGCACCTCCTGCAGTTGTCAGGGATTGAACCTGAGACTTTACTTCATGCAAAGCTCTTCCCTGATACTTTGATTTAGGCAGGGGATATAGTCTCCCAGTGGACTCTGGCCAGTGGCAGAGCAGAGTCCAGGGCCTGTTTCCCTTCTGCTTTCCTGCCGACAGGAAAATGCCTTACACCGAATGAGTCCATTGATGCACCTAGCCAAGTACAGTATTGTCTTCCCCCACATATAAATTGTGATGGTTCCCAGGTGGATTATATTCTCTCTAAGCCAAATCCAACCTTACAGGCTGGTAGTGCTTTCAATAAATAATTAAAAATAATAATTGGCCGTGCTTCCAGGATTTTTTGTACAGTGTAGTGAAGGCTGAAACAAACGATGTCGGTAAATTAAAAAAATCAACCATTTGGCAGAAACTGAATAAATTCAATATTGCAAGATAAGTAAAAAAATTTAGGCTCAAGTATATAAACAACAAAGCAAACCGAGAGTTCTGGTTTGCTCTCTTGCAACTTTCCCCAGCCTGGTTCCTTCCAGCTGTTGTGGACCGCATTTCCCATCAGCTTCAGGCAGCACAGCTGGGATGATGGGCGATGCAGTACAAAACATCTGGAGGGCACCAGGTGTGTGTGGAGGGGGAAGGCTGCTCTCCCCTTTCAGTGGCTCCCAAGAGCGGTTCTGTGCTCAGAATGGCTTTGCCACAGAGGACAGTTACGCAGCTGTGGTTTGGATGCCCAGTTCCTCCTTGATTCCTGCATGCTTCCTCCTCTGGTTTCTTGGCGGTGGAAGACACACACGGCCCTCCGTATGCTTTTGAACCACAACCCACACCATCCCCAGCGACTGATCACGCTTCCTTGGGCTGCTGGGGGAGTCCAACCGCATTGTTATTATTTATAGCCTTTTCCAGGGACTTGAGGCGGCTTACGGATCAAATAGAAACAGTTAAAAACATAGGAAAACGACAACGATACCTTTATAGAACTAAAACGATGTCTAAGTATAAATGATTGATTAAAAGCGTACAGATGATTACAATAAAAACAGCACGGTGAAGCATCTGGTGGGCTGCAGATTGACCTGTAAATCAACCATTTCCTGTACCATTGCTTGGTCACGGCTGCAGAACCCTGGCGGCTTGCCTTGTATTCAAGTCCGTCAGTCACAAGCTGCGGACAGACAGAGCAGCCGAAAATAAAGTCATTGTGCAAGGCCTGGCTGCCGTTCTTGCTCATCCGGCGCTGAATGTCTTGGTTTTGCGTGAGCAGCAGAGGTCTTGGTTCACTAAGGCACTACGTTCTGAAAGAACAGGCGGTGGTGGGGAGAGACCAGGGTGCCGAGAGGCGGATGTGAGCCACGTTTCTAGTCCTTCGGCTCAGTCACACAGCTCCGAGTGAGGATTAAGACGTTCGAATCCGAGTCCTTGGAGGAAAAAGGTGGGATTTGAGAATGGATTTAAAAGGAGAGAGAGAAATGGGAACCTGCCATGAGAGCTATGCTCTGCCTCCAAGGCCAGAGGCAGTAAATAACTCTGAATGCTGGAACCACAGGCAGAGGAGGGGAGAAGGCTCTTGGGTTCGAATTCTGCTTGTGCGTTTCCCCTGGAGGCATCTGGTTTGGCCTCTGTGAGAGCAGGGATGCTGGACTAGATGGGCCATGGACTTGTTCCAGCAGGCTCTTTGGATGTTCTTAGAAATGAGAATGTAGGGTTGTGTCTTACTTCTAAGAAAGTGTACCGGGCAAAAGGGGGGGGGGATGAGAGACACTCTGATCTTTTCCAGTCAGCTGAAAGTTGCTGACTTCACAGGCGGAAGTCTGTCACCTTGGAGCTGTGGACGCCAAAAGCGCAAACCACGAGTGAGGCGTGGCCTGGCTGAGCCGGCCCGGCTTGGTTCTGCTCCGCAGGTGCTGCCTGAGCAGGGATGGGCAGCCCAGAAAGGAACACGGAAGTCCCCGAAACTCTTGCAGAAAGTGTGTGAGCAACACGTTTTGTTCCGCCGCACTTTCTGGGGATGAGTGTGTGTGTGCCTTCTGGGGGCAGATCCTTCGTTCACAGTTTCAGGGTTGTAGAGGTGAAAGGGAAGTGGCTTCCCCCATCCCCTCATTTGACGGCTGTTTTCCTGTAGAGTTGCTGCTTTTTAAGCTGGTACAGTGGTACCTCAGGTTAAGAACTTAATTCGTTCTGGAGGTCCGTTCTTAACCTGAAACTGTTCTTAACCTGAAGCACCACTTTAGCTAATGGGGCCTCCTGCTGCCGCTGCACTACCGGAGCACGATTTCTGTTCTCATCCTGAGGTAAAGTTCTTAACCCAGGGTAATATTTCTGAGATAGCGGAGTCTGTAACCTGAAGCATCTGTAACCCGAGGTACCACTGTATGGCCTAAGGGAGGAATGAAGAATTGGCAAGCCCCCAGTTCGGTTTTTGCTTATTTCTCTCGAGTTTAATGTGGCCTTGGACAAACGGATGTGGGGTCTCTCTCTGTCCTCCTTCCCTTTGCAACAGGCATGGGGCGGGGTGGTCTTTGCAGCTTGAGGGCCACATTCCCTTCTGGGAACCTCTTGGGGGCCACATGGCAGGGCCAGAAGCAAAAATGGGTGGAGCAATTGGTGTGCATTTTGCCTTTTGTGCGCTGGGCTGACGGCTTCTCTATCGCACGCATTTTTTTCTGGCACAAGCCAGAAGTTTAGGGACACATTCCAGCCAGTGTGGTTGAACAATCAATCCTTCTTTCCGGGGACTTAGGTCTGTGAAAGGAATAGGGGCTAGCGGTTTCTAGTTTTCTAATAGTGATCCCTGAAAAGGGTCCCCTCCCTCGGGCTGGTTGTAAAAAAGGCAGGCAGGTAAAGCTTGGCTGATAGCAGACTGAGCACTCTAATGGAACAACCTCAGTTATTTCTAATGCATTTCAAAAAATTGGACTGTTTTTCAGCTTCCTATTCACTATACAGAGGTGGCATTACTCCCTCTTTATCTGCCTTCCCTCTGTTGTAAAGCTAGAACTTCAGCCGGTTTGAGGGCTGGCTTTAGCTTTAGGGCAGACAAAAGGGAGGAAGTCATTTTTCAAGCAGCGCATGAATAACCTGCGGAACTCCCTGCCATTTGATGTGACGGGTGCTGTCTTACATCGTTTTCTATTTCTTGTTTTAATTATTTGGGGGGGGAGGGGAATGAAAGGAAAATAGATTTGTCACTGTTTGTATGGTAGCTAGATGTAATTGTTCTTTTACAGTTCTTTACTCTGACATGTCTCCTAGGAATTCTGTGGACAACGATTCATGAATCGAATCAAATACAATTTTTTAAAAAATGGAACTCCCATGGGCAAGGGCTGTATACCTTATGGTTTCCTCCCTGCTCCACTTCAAGGCACTTTTGTTGCCTTCTTGCCTTGCTTGGGAGCCTCAAGAATTATGCTAGGAAAAGGAATTTCGACTAGTCCCCGGCCCTCTCCTCAACCTCCAGATGTTTTGTCTGGATCTCCTGGGAGCTGCGGTTCAAAACAACTGGATGGCTCTGGATTTGGGGAGAGACCTTTTAGCCTGATGCCACAAGGCCGTGTAGAGCAGAGCGCTCCAATATTGTCACGCTGATCCACGGAACAGAATCCACACTCTGGGAGAGGGCCATCCTCCCATTGGGCACGGTGAGGCAGCTGACTCCAACACGGCTAATTTTGGGGCGCTGTGAAAAGAGAGCTGCATTGGCTGTTCAATTTCTGTTTTTTAAAGAGGTGCTTGTGGGCTTTCTTTCCTCAGCTGCGGAAACAGATTCTCTTGGGTATTCGTTGCATGTAGAGTGATTCATAAATTCAATAAACAGTAATACAGCGGTACCTCTGGATGTGAACAGGATCCGTTCCAGAGCCCCGTTCGCATCCTGAAGCAAACGCAACCCGCATCTGCGGGTCGCAATTTGCCGCTTCCGTGCATGCGCGTGACGTCATTTTGAGCGTCTGTGCATGCGCAAGCAGCAAAACCCAGAAGTAACGCATTCTGCTACTTCCTGGTCGCCGCAGAGTGTAACCTGAAAACGCTCAACCTGAAGCATATTTAACCTGAGGTATGACTGTCATTGGCTGAGCTCCCCTGTTTCAGCAGCAAAATATCTTGGGCCGGCCCTGTCGTTGGGGTTGGGGATCTGCAGGAGGGAGGAGTACATGGGCGCCTTGTTGGGATGGCAGCCTGATTCTGTGTTTGCTTCGCCCTAGGATATGAACGGCCTGGAAGAAGGGTTGGAGTTCCTCCCCACCATGAACGCCAAGAAGGTGGAGAAGAGGGGTCCCAAGCGCTGCATAGCGGCGATAGCCATCGTCCTGGTCTGTCTCCTCCTCTCCCTGCTTGCTGGGTTCCTGGTTTGGCACTTTAGATGTAAGTGAGCCCAAGTTTGCAAGTTGTGGGGTTGCCGCATGGTATTATGATTATGATTATTTAGATCTCGCCTTTCTGCCCAGACTGGGATTCAAGGCAGGCTTACACAAATTAAGCAAGACAGCTAAAATGCAGAAAGCTAAAAACATATAAAAGATCATCATTAAGGAAAAAAAACAATTTGGCGCTGATAGAATCAAAACAATATAAAAAACTAATCTACTGAAATACAGGTCATAATAAAAAAACAAACCAGTGCAGCACTATTAAAAGCCCTTTCCTTGTAAAAATCATCAGTTATGAAAACCTCCTGCCTTTTAAAGATATTGGAAGAAGCAGGGGAGAAACCGCAGTTCAATAAATAAAGTTTTTTGCCACCTTTAAAATTTTTATTCTCTGTTACAAGGACACATTGGAGCAGGCTGGGAATATCATCTGTCCTCAATAGGCAACCCCACCAATTAAAACATTTCCCTTGGTGGATCAGTTGGCCAAAGCTTTAGTTTATTGACCTGCTGACTAAGCCAATTTAAACTTAAAATCCAGCCGAATCACTGCGTGAGCTGAATGACAGCTGCTCATGCTGTGGAACCTCCACCCCCTTGTGTGCCCCCCAGACCCCCAAGCCTGCTATGGAGTTTTCCCCAACCCTTCAGAGTGGGATTCAGGTTTATACGTCCATTGTCTATCTGATATACAGTTAGTTCTAAAAACAATTACAGTTGTAAAAACAAGTAAAACCATACCAGCCAAAACAGAAGAATGTAGATTCAGTCACCAGGCGTGTGTGTGTGTTGCACAAAATTAAATAACTGTTGGCTGCATGTGGCAGAAGTTGTATAACCAAGATGCTAAACACACCACAACTTGAAGAAGACTATTGATTTTATTATTCATAAGCACCAGCAATGTGCATAAGCTAATAGTGGTCTTCGCCCCAAGGAGCTTACACTTTAGATTAGTGTTTCCCAACCTTTTCCAGGGCCCTGCCACCTGGGTTTCAGAAATTCATCCCCAATGCCCTCTACTCTACCCTATCAAAAGCATGATTCAGAATACAGTGATACCTTGGAAGTCGAACAGAATCCGTTCCGGAAGACCGCTCGACTTCCCAAAATGTTTGGAAACCAAGGCACAGCTTCCGATTGGCTGCAGGAAGCTCCTTTAGCCAATCGGAAGCTGCGTCGGACATTTGGGTTCCAAAAAACGTTCACAAACTGGAACAGTCACTTCCTGGTTTGCGGCGTTCGGGAGCCAAAACGTTTGACTCACAAGGCGTTCAGGATCCAAGGTATGACTGTAGTGGTTTGCGTGACCCACTAAAAAAGAGAATAGCGCATTGAAATTAAAAACAGTAGCAATTAATTGCACATTTATTTGAAATCCCATGGTTTAATTAATTCACCAAAAGGGGTGAACTTGATCCAGTGGGGTCTTTGGGGAAGAATGATAATAAAAACGTAGAACCCTGAGTGCAGATCTCTATATATTGGGAACCACTCACAAAACCTGCCGGATAGTATGTGTTGAAAATGCCTCCTTGAAAACCAGATTGCAGAGCTGCAAGAACGGAAGTCAAAGGAGTGTGTTGCTTGGTTCTGTTAATGGGCACCCAGGAAATAAAGGCTTCTCTGGATTTGGAGCAATTGGACTGAGGCAGAACTGTCCAAATAAAAATAATAATAACTGGAGCCCATTTGTTCCAGGCACCTCTAGACCTGTAGGTGTAGAGCAGGCTCCATTAAACACTGTTCTTATCTTTCACCCGCAATATGGCTTCTCTTAGACAGGAATGCCCCTGTGCAGAAAGTCTACAATGGCCACCTGAGACTCGTGGGGCGCAACTTCATCGATGCTTACGAGAATTCCAACTCCCCTGAATTCGCTGACTTGGCCAGGGAGGTGAAGAAAATGGTAAGCAGCTCCTGAACTCATAGGGCAAACTTGGCGAAATGTCACTGATTGTGTAGCATAATAATAATATTTATTATTTATACCCCGCCCATCTGCATGGGCATCTCTGGTGTGTTGGGCTGGAGACACAGGACTGAACTAAATGACGCCAGCTCCCATCAGCCCCACCCAGCATGGCCAGGGGCCGAGGAGTTGTAGTTTGACAATGTTTGGAGGGCTGCAGGGTTTGCATGCTTCTGGGCTCAAGCAAGGTGAACCCCACCCTCCCTCTTTTCAACCTTAAATCTTACTTCTGTATACATCCTTTCAAACCAAAGATGGTTCTGGTTTGATGCTTTCTCACTTGAACTGCTTTATTGTGAGACGTACCCAAGAGAAGCTCAATTGACTTAAATGCTCTTATTACTTAAATGTAATAAAGCCACTCCCCCCCCCCATGCTTTTCCAATCAGTGGATTCCACGTTTTGGAATCCGCTGAGATGACGACCCTTGGATTCCTAGAGACAAGCTCAACTTGCAGCCCAAAGCAACTTCCTGGAAGGACAATATAAAAACACCCCGAGAACAGTGCCTCTGCAGCTGTGTATGTCTGTCAGTTGAGGACACTATTCATTATATGTTGTACTGTATATGAAATTCCGAGGGCTAAATACTTAAAGAAACCCCTCAAGTTGATTGCCAGCTTTAGTGACATCAATAGAATCAATTACCTGCTATCTAGCTCAAACAAACCAGTTACGTTTGACACAGAGAAGTTTGCGCTAAAAACCTCGCAACTCAGGAAAACCCTAGAGTCTTGCGTCTGGAGTTTCCCGCCATTTCCCTCCATTTATGTATATCTGTGAAGTGTTTTATAATGTTTTAATCATACGTGCTATGATACGTTTTTGAGACCTGTCCGTTTTTGTTTGTTCTGAGCTATAACCTGTATTTGGTTGGCCTATAGAATCTGACGACGGTGACAAAACAGTTATAGCCAGAAAGTGTGGTTCCCTACTGACCTCTGAATTTGCTAGTCATCTACCTGTTCCTTTATTTACACTAAACTGTAACCTTTTTTCTCATCTTTAGCTTATAAACATCTATAAAAATAATCAGGATGTCAGTCCTTTTCACAAGGAAACTCAGATCGTCGCGTTCAGGTGGGTAATGACCAAGTTTAAGAAAAACCACTCAGAATTGTTGTTTAAAATGTCATTTAAAATAATTTCTAATAAGGCAGGAAAAACCCCCAGCTGTGTGGAAAACACAGTGTCTGCAAACTCATACTTGCTCTTCCAAACATGGGTTTGCCACAGTAATGGGGCAAAAATCCCTTAAATGAGACTCCTTTGCAACATGGCCTCTGTTGTCCTGCTAGTGTGTTTGAGAGAGCCAGGCCTTAGGGAAACCAATATTCACAATAGATTATAGCAGACCTTTCCAAACCTTTCGGACGTGCATCATTTCGTGACATAGTGATTCAGTTTTCCTAGCAAACCGGAGGTCAAACTAACCCCTTTCCAGCCCTGGGAGGAGTGTGGGGAGCGTTTGCGCGACACACCTACACACTGCAGCAGACACACTGACGTGTCGTGACGCACAGTTTGGAAAGCTCTGGATTATAGTGATTGGGGCAGTCAGGGTTGGCCAAGGCTTTCTGCAACCCTTTGGGTCCCTTCCGACTCTACAATTCTGTGATTTTCTTTGCAACCCTGATGGTTTGGTCCAGATTCCTAATCTGCCTCTTTTTCCTCCTCTCCGAGCAGCGAGGGCAGCATTATAGCCTACTACTGGTCAGAGTTCAGTGTCCCTAAACACAATGTGGAAGCGCTTGACAGGGCCATGGCCAACATCCAGGCTTCAAATGAGGCAGGGATGAAACAGAGGGGGAGCTATGAAATGCGAGTTGAGACGGTCGTCGCTTTCCGTAAGTCTCTTTTCTCTTCTCCCCACCTCCTGTTCAGTCACCTCAGCCTTGATTGTGAGAACCTGAGTGTTTCATCCCATAGGAAATTTCAGCTGCCTATTTGGCTTTGGAAAATGAGAGCCAAATATGTGTGGGGAAGACATAGTGGCTGACTAGGGCTAGATCTGCACGGCTATCAAACAAACGCTCTGAAAACGATCTGCTAAAAACCATTGTAAAGCTCACAATTGAAAAGGTCATTTCAGCTCTACACCGCCATCTGGTGTCACAGTGTTATAACGCATTTATAACGCTGTATTTTGACTAATGTAGCTGAGTCCTTGGGCTGTTATGGGTTGGAGACTCAGCCATTCGGAAGGCCCAATTCACCCATGCCCTAAGTCCTAACATTCTGCAGTTGCTGAGTGGTTAGGAACAGTTTGGAGAACTTTCCCTTTTAAAAGATCGGTTCTCCAAACTTTTCCTAACTGCTCAACATCTGCAAAAAGTTAGGACTCAGGGCAAGGGTTTATTGGGGCTTCCGACAGATTTGGTCAATGGTCAGGTACAAAACGGCCGAGGTGCTTGTGCATTTCTGAGCTTTATCAGGGAACTTTAAGAGGTTTCTTTTATTTAGGGTAAGACACAAAGGCTTTTCTTTTGTTTCAAAAATGTTGTTTTGTTTAAAGGCTACACTATTATAGGTGCCCCATAATACCTGTTCCATGTTTGTAAGAACTCATTCTTCCTGTGTCGTGGCACTCGCACTTTGGAACGCCCTGCCTATTGATCCAGGCAGGTGCCTTTGCAGTCGTCTTTCTGGCGTCTGCTAAAAACGTTCTTCTTTAGACAAGCCTACCCACATGTTAAGAAAGTTGATGTGAGTTTTAATCTGTTTTTAGTCTTATTTTTATTTTAACTCACTTTTCTTATTGATAATGTTATTGTTTTATCTTTTGCTGTAAACCCCTTCAAGGAGGAGTTGTTGTTTTTTAACAATCAAGCAGCGTATACATTTTATGGAATGAGTAAATTTAAATATTGCACCCTTATAATGAGGGGTTCCGGTGGGGGAGAGAGGCCTGGGGCTGGCATATTAAAGGTCCAGAGGACATTTGAATTTTCTCTTCAGAATAAGGAATGTAAAGATTGCCTCCCCTACCCCCACTGCCCCCCCCACCCTGTGCACCGATTCTGATGGTAATATCTCCCTGCCCCCTGCCAAAACCATCCTAATTAAAAATGTTCCTGCAGCAAAACTTGCTAACTGAGGAGCTATAAGAATGTTACTTCATTCGTACTTCAGAAGTTTATTTATGGGTCTGCAGTACAGACTGCGGTGTCGGGTGGATTTTTGGGGAGGGAAATCCACAACAATGAAATGAAATACATCTTTTTGGCTGAGTCATGGTGACTCATCCACTTCTACATTCTCACAAAGGATCCTTGCATTTGAGTCCATCAAAGTAGGGGGAGAGATGAGCCAACCTTTGTGTCTCCAGGGAATGCAGACAGGCTGGGTTCCCCCTACAACGGGGCCTGCACAATTAATGTATTTTCTCTCTCTCTCTCTTTAACTCCTAGCTTCTGATCCAGATATCATTAAGGCAAAACGGGACAGTAAGTACTGTGATTGGTTTTGTAGCCATACAAGACTCATTGCGTCGTCTGTACAAGGGGGCCTTTTCCTCCTCTCCGTCTGGGAGAGACAGGAGCGTCCGAGTCTGGGGAACAAGGCTCTGCTAAGTTATGAAGGGCAACCCACTCAGAACAGCCTCTGCAGAGTCCAAATCAGTTTTGTGGCTGGGTTGGTTTCCTCAAGCGAAGCTTCCTAAGATGAATTTGCTTTGGAGACAGAGAAGCCGCTTCTTAATGCCTTGTTTTTGACATTTGGGGGTTTTAGAGGTGCAAACAGAGCTGGACAGACTTCAGCCTTGCACGACCAACTCTTACCTATTCTTCCTTGCCCACCCAACCTGGTTTATTTAGCAAGCAAAAATTGGGGAGGGGGGGACCAAAAGCATGCCCCAAGCATTGTGAAAATGTCCTCTTCTTAACATGAGGGGAAAGAGTTTAAATTGCATGACCAAAAATCATGCAGGTTTTAGGAGCGTTTATTTCCCCCTATAATAGCCAAGCATATTGGTGAACATGGTGGGTTTTTTTAACCATTTGGCCTCAATTTAGTATCCTGCCCTGTTGAACTCTTTCTTGGGACTTTGTTTGAAATGGACCGCCTGGTCCTTCATTGCTTTTGCATTCTCCCTATTGAGACCCCCTCCTCCTCCTCCTCCTCCCTCCCTCTCTCCCCACCTTCTCAGACAGCTGCAGCTATGCCTTGCATGCGAAAGAGGGCGTGGTCACCAGCTTCACCACGCCCGGGTTCCCAAACAGCGCCTACCCGTCCAATGCGCGATGCCTCTGGGTCCTGAGAGCCGACGCCGATTCCGTCATCAGCCTGACCTTCACGACGTTCGACTTGGAGCCCTGCAACGTGGGGAACGACTTTGTCAAGGTGTACGACACGCTGAGCCCCGTCGAAGCCCACGCGCTGGTAAAGTAAGTCGGCTGCCCTTCCCCGTTGAATGAATCCTCTGAAGTGCAGGGGCAGCAAGCATTCGTGGCACGCCTGGAAGGAGACGGTGGGCTCAGCTTCTGCTCTTGCTGGCCGCTTTTAAGTTTCAAAGGCTCTTTGCGGTACAGAGAGAAGGGCCCATAGCTCAGGAGCAGAGAAGGTACAAGGTTCAAAAGCAGAGCAGTACCAGCCTGGCACCAGCTTGCCTGCAGGAAATGCCCGAAGGAAGGGTACAAGGTGCCATCCAACCATCTCAGGGTCTCCACTCTGGAGTTGTATAGGGTTCACTCTTGGGCCTTATCCTCTGAAGGCAGCCCTGCTTAGGGAAGTTTTAATGTTTGATCTTTTATTGTGTTTTTAATATCCTGTTGGAAGCCACCCAGTGGTTGGGGAGGCCCAGCCAGGTGGGCAGGGTATAAGTCAATCAATCTTTATTACGGTCCAGAGACCCAACAAATCGTTACAAAGCAATGCACAATTCAGACAGCCTACTTCCAGGTTAAACAAGCATTTTGTTCAGACTTAAAGATAGGGATCATTGGTTCTTGCAACCACCGATAAAAACTTCGCCACTGCTAATGTTCTAGCGTTTGTCCAGTCTTCCAGTAGGAACCTGACATAGTGAGCCTCTGATTTTCCCAGGAAAGGTACCAGCAAGGGTTTTATTTATTTATTTATTTATTTAATACTATTTATTACTATTATTCTGAAGATGTCCCGCAAGGCAGTGGAGGTTTAGGATCAGAGTTTTTCTTTCTCCTTGCAAACAAATTACAATGCAATGTGCCAATGGCTCGATTAAAATCAGCTAACATTAACATCTTTGGTTTTTTTACGCGGCATCCTTCTAATAGTTAAAATGAAAATGGTTGCAATGCTAAAGAGCAGCTTTTTCCTGGTGCCCCCCAGATCCAGTGTCAAGAGGTGGAGGGGCCAATCGCAAGGATATGGTATTGTGGTGGGCTTTGGATTCATTGGGAGCAACCGTAGCTCTCGTTGCTCATCTCCCGAATGAACTTTGTGGTTCTTAAGCCCACTTCCAATATGGAGGAAGAGGAGCAGCTGCAAAGAGTGGCTGTTGGGTGGTAGACTCTCTTTTCTCTTCCCCTCACCCACCACTTGGTGTTTTCCTC
Source organism: Podarcis cretensis (assembly GCF_951804945.1). NCBI lineage: Eukaryota > Metazoa > Chordata > Lepidosauria > Squamata > Lacertidae > Podarcis > Podarcis cretensis. The sequence goes on from NC_137185.1 coordinate 18,126,540, forward strand.
CCTCCCAGGCTGTGTGGCAGCTACGGACCATCCTACAACCTGACCTTTGTCTCCTCTACAAATGTTCTCCTGGTCATGCTGATCACAGATGCCACAGAGCGGTATCCCGGGTTCAAGGCAGAGTTCTTCCAGATGCCAAAGAAAAAACGTAAGAGCCCTTGGCAGCCACTTCTTGTCTATCTGTCTGCCTGTCCATTCATAACATTGTAGAGTTGGAAGGAGCCTTAAGGATCCTCTAGTTCAGTGTTTCCCAAACTTGGGTCTCCAGCTGTTTTGGTACTACAACTTCCATCATCCCTAGCTAGCAAGACCAGTGGTCAGGGATGATGGGAACTGTAGTCCCAAAACAGCCGGAGACCTAAGTTTGGGAAACACTTAACTAGTCCTCTGCGGGAGGCAGTGGAAGACAGAAGTGCCTGGCGTGCTCTGGTCCATGGGGTCATGAAGAGTCAGACACGACTAAACAATAACAAACTAGTCCAACCCCTGCAATGCAGGAATCCCTGCTAAAAAGCAAAGGCCACTTACATTCACGAACATATATAGTCTATTTCTAACCCAAGGGCCACATTCCCTTCTGGGAAACTTACCAAGGGCCGCATGCTGTTGGTGGGAGGGTCTAGAGGCAAAAGCAGGCAGAGCAATGAATGCGAATTTTACCTTTGTGCAGTAGGCTAGTTTCTGTGCTCCCACATCTCCCTGCCCTTGCGCAAGAGTCACGCTCCGAGGGCACAGTCCTGCCAGGTGAAAACTCCTGGTGTGGGCAGGGGCAGTGAGGGGTTTGACCTGGGGAAACTTCAGGGGGCCGGATGCAGAAGCCTGGAGGGGCCACATTCTGCCCCTGCGGCCTGAGGCTCCCCACCCCTGATTATGGAAGATTGAGTTATAGAGGAGAAGGTTGGGTTAAAAAGCATCTACGGCCGAAAATCATCTTGTGGGTAATCCATCCTTTTGTAAGAGGGAAGCTGGGGCATAATTTTCCCTTTTTTTGTCTTGGAACAACTGGGCAATAAATAGCATCTTGCTTCTGCTCTAACGATGCCTTCTAACAAGAGATGCGCATGGGGCTGAGTCAGAGGACAGATGTGAACAGGTGAGGCGTAATTGGTCTCCTGAGTCCTATCCAGGCCTATCTGGTACCTCCGGAGACCGGCTTACCCTCATTAAGGACATTCTGCCCACGTCTCTCTTCCTGTCGGCTTGTCCTTGCAGCTTCAGAAGTAGGGCTCACTTCCTTTGTTTGCTTCCATCCCGCTTATTCTAGATTGTGGCGCAGATTTGACGGCAATATCCGGAACCTTCTCCTCTCCTTATTACCCAGCCCACTATCCTCCTGGTATGGATTGTGTCTGGAATATAGTGGTAAGAGCAGCTCCTTTCTTACTTGGACCTGACTTAGTTTAACTGCTGCCTTTGCACAGTGAGCTGGGGCCAAAGCATATTGCAACATGCAGCTGTGTGTGCGCTTGTGTGTGTGTGTTGGGGGAAGAAAGCAGCTTGCACGCCGTATCAATAAATTTTGAAAACCACCCAAAACAATTTAACAAACAGAAGACGGCTGCATTCCCATGGGCAGCCCATTCTATTACCCCAACGTTTCACTTACTGTTGATTTCCGTGTTATATTTGAGCTCCCATACGACGTAAAAGCCACTTTCGGAAATACAGTGGAATTCCACGCCGTGTTAGCACTTGTTTCCGTATTACTGGCTTCCAGTTTTCAAAGCATGTGCTCAGGTTGGCTGCTGTGGGGAAACAAGAGGAGTTTGTGCACCATTGTCCTGGTCTGTCAGGCTGCTCTTAGCCTCTGGTTGCTCCCAAGAAAGATACATGGTGGTGGTTGTTCTTTTTAATCTGATGCTCTGTTACCAAAGTAGCTTGGAGGTATATTTCCCAGCACAATTCAAAGTGTTGGTGTTGACTTTAAAGCCCTAAACCAGGCCCTCCAGATGTTTTGAGACTATAGTTCCCATCATCACTCACCACTGGTCCTGCTAGCTAGGGATCATGGGAGTTGTAGGCCAAAAACATCTGGAGGGGCGAGGTTGAGGCTCCCTTCTACAATTGGATCAAAGACTTATATAAACTCGCAACATATCAAGAACTTGCATAATAATGCAGACTTGCCATGGACAAATTCAACGATATTTAGAATCTGTTCTTACAAATACTGTAATAGGTTAAGATCTGGTGAAGTACAACAACAACTTTGTAAAGTTAAAATAGAAAGAAAAAAATGCGTTCTAAAACTCAATGAAAAATCCCATAGTTGATGTGGGCTGCTCTACAGCGCCCTCTGGTGTCACATGTTTGTAATGCAGTTACAATGACATAGTTGACTGGGTGTAGCTGAGTCCCTCATCTCTTTTCCCACCACCCACATCTTGTCCTCAGGTCCCCACGGAGAAGAGAGCGAAGGTGCGCTTCAACAACTTCTTTCTTGCAGAGCCTGGCATCCCACTCAATTCCTGCCCCAAAGACTATGTGGAAGTCAACAACGTCAAGTAAGAGAGCTAAGTGCCAAAACTGGGCGTGAGATAAGGGGTGAAACTAAAATCTGGGATGTGGTCTGCCTGGCTAGGTTTACACAGATGGTGAGAAATAGAGATGGCAGACAACAAGGCGATGGCTTTATGGAGAAACGGAGCCTTTATATAATATTTTGGGGTGGAAAGAAAAGGATAATGTAAACCCAATTTGCAATTTATTGTATTAATTTATCACATTGGGTTTTGGTATGGAAATTTGTTCCGATGTGCTTAGGTCTGGTTTCTGCTTTTGTTTTATTTGGCACCTGTTGTTCTACTTGGTTATGTTATAAATAAGCTCAAGTGTTATTGGTTTTTTTTTAAAGTTAGAGCTAACTATTGGATCTGGGGACCCCCAACCCACTGAGGCTGTGATTTCTTAGAAGGAGCTGGAATGTGAATGTTGGCAGGAAAGAGACCTGGCTCCCTGCCCAAAGGCTTCAGGGTCCCATCCTGGGCCAGGACAGGGTCAAAGTCAGCGTAGCTCAGGGGCACCGCTCCTCCACATGGCCTTGGCATCCCCGGGGATGCTGTAGTGGCACATCTCTTGCCAGCTGCTGCTGCTGCTGGCAGTGGGGCTGGACCGGGTTTGCAGCCTTAAATCGGAAAATATCTGCAGAGTACTGCAGCTCTGAAATAAATGGGCATTAAAGACACCAGTTCCAAAAGGGACTCTTAAGAACTGAAAGCAGAGACGCTGTGTGTGCTTTTGTAACCCAAGAAAGTGTTTAATAAAAATAATTAGAAAAACAAAACAAAATGTACAGTTTTAAAGAGGAATGGCAAGCACTATATTAAAACAGCTTAAAACGGCAAATCGTTTAACATAAAGAGCACTGTTTTCATTTAAAAAGCCCCAGACGGCATAGCTGTCAGAGATGATGGGAGTCATAGTGAGAGTTGGCAAAGGCATATATACAAATAGGTTTTCAGAAAACCTGACTGTGGTGCTACCACTAAAAAGCTCCCGTCTGCTATGCTCTCCATTGAACCTCTAATGGTGACAGGGTGGAGAGCAGAGCATCTGAGGCTGAGCTCAATGCACAGGCAGGCTCAGATGGGACAAGGAGGTTCTGGAGAGAGCCTTAGGTTCCCATACTGTTCAGGGAAACCAGCTCCTTAGTGCAGCAATTCAGTGACTGGGCAGGACTAGTCTTGTATATACTGTCTTGTGCAATGGGCTTGCTCTCTTATGGTGGGGAGGAATGGGGAAACCCTTGTCCACCTCAGTGTCTGTGTTTGGAATGATGTTGTCTTAAAAAAAGGACTGTCTCTCCTCTCATTGGCTCCCTGCCTCCGTGTGATCCCTTCAGGTACTGCGGTGAGAAGAAGCAATTTGTAATATTGAGCAAAACCAACAAGATTTCCGTCCGTTTCCATTCGGATCTTTCATTGGTAGACAGCGGCTTTTCGGCAGAGTTCATGTCCTACCAATCCAACGACCGTAAGTGGGAATGCTGTGAGGTTGGGGGTGAGGTGCTGGGAGTGGGTCGGATGGGTCAGATGTGGGGGGGAGACTTAAAGCATTTGGACCTTTTAAACGATGAAGGAGGGCATGGAAGAGGTTCATCGCCTGGTGCACAGCTTGGAGGAAGGAGAAAAGAAATGTTATTGACCACATTCCCTTTGCACCTTCAGAAGTAATTTCTGATATTCCTTTTCTGGCCTCTAGCATCCAAGGGTGGCCTTAGCAGTTGCAAGGGGAAGAGACTTTTCCCAGGGGAAAGAGACTTCCAGTGGGGCAGACTGAAAACACCCCATTGAAAAAGGAGGCAGGGAATTGGTACTCTGCACTGTTTGCAAGAGTTAACATACCTCTCCTCTCTCCCTTCACCCCAATTTCTGACTTGCAGCCTGTCCAGGCAAATTCGCCTGCAACACCGGCCGCTGTATCGCCAAGACCCTGCGTTGCGATGGCTACAACGATTGCACGGATGCCAGCGACGAGAAAAACTGCAGTGAGTCCTTCTCCTCTGCTCAGCTCCCTTGAGAGAATTTGGAAATGTGGATATGGAACGGGGCTACGTATGTTTTGTGCCTTGATCTTGCATTATAGCAGATCTGGTTTCTGCCACCAAGTGAAAGTGTGCAAATTTGACTATGCCTCATACGGTTTGAAAAACCGTTCCAAAGATGAGCTGTTGGGAGTGCCAAAAAATATATATATGTTCCTTTATAAAACTCCTGGAAATCCCAATTTCCACACCCCAACCTACCCTCCGGCCTAGGAGGTTTTGGCAGGCAATGTCTTCTACATCATTTGATGCATATGTTTGCCATCATATGGTCTAGAAACTTGCTTTTAAAAACACACAAATAAAAGCCATGATTCTCTGGGTGGTGAATTCTGTGGCCAGCACCAAACGCAGCTGCTGTGGTGAAGGGTAGTTTCCAGACCTTTTGGCACAAAAGATGAATGGCATAGCTTCGCTGAAGGGCAAGTCCTGACCTGCCATAGAAAGAGCATAGAGAGGGCACTGCCTTTCATCTGGGACCTGGGAGACCAGGGTTTGAATCTCCACTCAGCCATGAAGCTCACTGAGTGTGATCTTGTTGTGCCTGTCACTGCCTCTCAGCCTAACCATCCTCACAAGTTCATTTGTGGGGAATTAAATGTGGGGAGGAACCATGTACACCACCTCGAGCTCCTTGGAGGAAAAGGTGGGATAAATATGTGATAAATAAATTAAAAGGCTCCAGAAACGTGTGCCTGTTGAGGAAAAAACCCAAGAGGGTTGTCTCCAATGCTGGTCCTGCTCAGAGTAGACTCACTGAAGTCAATGGATTACAAAAAAAGTTTTCTTTTTAAAAGCAAGCTATACAAAATTCTGCAAAACAGGATGTGAGGACAATCTACATAGTCCATATGCAATTATAGATTATTGTAAAAACAAAACAAAAAACCAGACATAAAATAACTACTCATGCTCATTGATTTCAATGGGACTACTCTGAGTAGGACAAGCACTGGACCAGCACCAGTGTATTTTTCCTGCTTTTTGCACGCTTCCCTTCATGACTCGCAGATTCCAGGTCAGGATCGGTGCCTCGTTGTGCAAGCGTTGGGTTCTCCCAAACTCTACTTCAGCCATCCCATATCTGACGCTCTGTGGGGCCCTGTTGTTCTGTAAATTACCAGGTTGTGCTGCCTCTCTTAACTGCTTCTCTGCCTCCTTCCTCCCAGCTTGCACCGAGAAGCAGTTCAGATGCCGGAACGGTTATTGCAAGCCGAAATTGTGGTTCTGCGACGGCATGGACGACTGTGGGGACGGCAGCGATGAGGCTGAGTGCAGTGAGTGTGGACTGGGAAAGGGGGTCTTGGTCAAAGCGATGTGAGGCTGCGGGGGGGGGGGAGCGGGCTGTCCCCTCCCGCTGCCTCTGCTGTGCCAGGGATCTGTGTGGGTGCCTTTTTGCTTCTTCTTTTTTTGCAATTTTGACCTGTGGCTTCTCTTTCCGTTGGGCAGAATGTCCGGCAAATAACATCCGGTGCAGCAATGGCAACTGCATCCCAGAGAGCAAGAAATGCGACGGCAAGGATGACTGCGGCGACGGCAGTGACGAGGGGAGCTGTGGCCGTGGTACGACTCTTAGCACAATGGGGAGCCATAAGGAATCATTGGGTTGGGAGGGTCTGTTGCCCTGTCTGCCCTATGCCAGCCCCCAGATGCCTGCCTTCTCCCAGCCAGTCCAGGGTGCGAGTCCCTGCCTGTCAGCTTCACTCTTGCTCTTGTAGAACTTGGCAGGGAGGAGAAGGAGGGAGACAAAACTCAAATTAGTTGGCTCTGCCCACCATCAGCTCTGCTGCCTCCCCTACTGTTGGCTTCTTTGCCTTGCACCCTGCCAGTCTCAGGGGGCACCAGCAACCCCTGCTACGCCAAGGCCCTCAGAACGGGACTTGCAGTCAGTTGCTAGGGACGGCACCGCTGTGGGGTAATGGTTGGAGTGTCAGGCTACGGCCTGGGAGGGAGCAGGCTTCAAATCTCCCCCACTTGGCCATGAAACTCCCTGGGTGTGACCGTGGGCCATTCAGCATCTCTCAGCCTAACCTACCTCCCAGGGTTGTTGTGGGAATACAACAGGGAGGGGGAAAGAACTGTGTACGCCACCACAGAGGAAAAGTTAGTAAATAAATGAAAGGAAATAACCAGAAAACTGGGGGGAACTCACTTTGTGCACTTGAATAGTTCAGGTCTGGTTTTAGAATCCAGAAGCAGAGCACAGCCTTCCTGCAATTTGAGGAGGTTTCATTGGCAGCAGGGGAGACAGATAAACAACCCCCCCCCCACACACACACCAATGTCCCAGTATTTGTTCTGGTTTCCTGAAATCTCAGTGCCTTAGCTGTGTAGGGGGCAGCACTTACCCTTGGAACTCCCTGCCTATTGATATCAAGCAGGTTCCTTCACTGTGCTCTTTCCGGTGCTTGCTAAAAACATTCTTGTTTAAACAAGCCTACCCAGATATGCTTATAAAGTTGGCATAATCTGTTTTAGCATTTCAATGTTTGTATGTTGCAAACTAGGGCTGTAAATTTTTCTGTCCTTTTTTTTTTTTTTTTTTGTAAATCGCTTTGAGGGTGTTTAAAAACAAAACAGTCAAGCATTGCATAAATTTTGTGAAACGAATAACAATAGAGACATGCATAGCAGCAAACAGCCTTTCCCCACGAGGATGATGGTTTCCAGGGACCAGGATGTGCAGCGGTCCTGGAGTCCCTCTCTGCTCTGCTCTGAATTTCCCCAGCAGGGAGATTCTTACTGAACGCAAGCAAGATCCTCTATGGACATGGATTTCTCTGTGCTTAGCATAGGGAATGCTGCTGTGCTAAATGTTTCCTGGCGCTGAGCCTCCTTGCCTGTGGTTTGCTTGCAGTGGACACCGTCTCCTGCAAAACGTACACCTACAAGTGCCGCAATAACCAGTGCTTGAGCAAGAAGAACCCGGAATGCGATGGGAATAAGGACTGCAGTGATAACTCGGACGAGGACAATTGCAGTGAGTTATGGTTCTAGCTGTCACCTTTTGGGAAGCCGATGACCTGAGATGCACTCTTGCACGGCTAGCAGAGGGTCAGCAGCCCAAGAGCACTTGACCGAAATGTCACTCACGTCTCAAACGTAAAAGAGAACAAGAACAATAATTTACTATTTATACCCTGCCCATCTGGTTGGGTTTTCCCAGCAACTCTGGGCAACTCCCAACAGAATATTAAAAACATTCAAACATTAAAAACTTCCCTAAACAGGGCTGCCTTCAGATGTCTTCTAAAAGTCAGGTAGTTATTTATTTCCTTGACATCAGATGGGAAGGCATTCTACTACCGAGAAAGCCCTCTGTCTGGTTCTCTGTAACCTTACTTCTTGCAATGAGGGAACTGCCAGAAGGCCCTTGGAGTTGGACCTCAGTGTCTGGGCTAAATGTTGGGGGTGGAGATGCTCCTTCAGGAGCAACAATAGGCTGCTTCTAGGGTTGTTGTAACAGTATGATAATGCATGTGAAACCCTTTCAAGGGTTCAGGCAGTATATAAATGCTAAGCGTTCCTACTACAAGCCTATTTCGCCTGTTTTGCAAATGCCTGCAATGACACCCCTCTCTAGCTGCCAGTTAGAATCATAGAATCATAGAATCATAGAGTTGGAAGAGACCACAAGGGCCATCGAGTCCAACCCCCTGCCAAGCAGGAAACACCATCAGAGCACTCCTGACATATGGTTGTCAAGCCTCTGCTTAAAGACCTCCAAAGAAGGAGACTCCACCACACTCCTTGGCAGCAAATTCCACTGTCGAACAGCTCTTACTGTCAGGAAGTTCTTCCTAATGTTTAGGTGGAATCTTTTTTCTTGTAGTTAATTTTGCAGAAGCATTTGGAGGCAGGGCTGGGAAACCTGTGGCCTTCTGGATATTGCTGGGTTACAACTTCCAGCCAGTGTGGCCAGTGAACAGGGATGCTGGGAGTTTTAGTTCAGCAGCACCTGGAAGGGGGTTTAGAAGCCGTCTGTAAGGGTCTAGAAGCAGGAGTGATGTGTGATGTTGCTTGGGGATCGCAGGAGGGCAAATTTACTCATGCGTTGGTGTTCTGACTCTTGCTCCTTCCAGACTGCGGCAAGCGCTTCTACAGCAAGCAGTCCCGGATTATCGGTGGGGAGGACTCCGAAGAGGGCGAGTGGCCGTGGCAGGTCAGCTTCCACACCAAGGACACCGGTCACTTCTGCGGGGCCTCCTTGATATCTCAGAATTGGGTGGTGTCTGCAGCGCATTGCTTCCAGGATGACTGGAGGAGGTGGGTAGAGATCTAGGATTTCTCCAGTAATGGACTGGCTTATGTTCTGCATATATGCTTGAACCTGAGGGTGAGCCTTCTGGGTCCATCTTGTAGCGTGCTGGGAGTGCATTGAGTCCAGTGGAGCATGGGATGCTGCCGTTTTAATTTCGCATAAACCAGAACAGGAGCTGTCTTGCACCCAAGATCGAGGGGGGGGGCAGCGTGCATTGAGGCGCATGTGCCATTATGAGTGTGACACATGTCGCAATCACACAATGTCATGCACCTGGTGCATGTTGCGCATGTGTGACGTCATGCACATGTTGCTCTCCTGATGCTGGGAGGAGGCGGAACGTGGAGCTCAGTGCAACTTCCTCTCTCGCGCTCAGGAGGAGCCAGCCACTGAAGCACACTGCCCCACATCCTCTGCCCCTTCCACATCAAGGGGGCCCAGCCTCCTGCTAGCGCATACTGAGGAGGCTGAAGACACCTGCACCCTAGGAGCTGGCACGCCTGAACCAGAACAAACTGTGACCCAGGAGATTGTCTGGTTCCAGTTTCCCCTCCATCGTGGGCTTTGCAAATAATTTTGGAAAGCTACCATTCTCTTAAGACAAAGCTTCTTCTGCAATGCATCATGGATGCATCTCATGCAGGGCTTCGGTTCTAAGGGTTCAGCATAGATACGAAATCATGTATACCCAAATAATTGGAGCCACCCACCCCCTCCCCTGCAATGGATAGAGGGGGAGAGAGAATTCTCAGCACACCAAGAATCCCTGTTCCGAGGGGACCTCGTCCAGCAAGCAAGGCGAAGAGCTTCTAAGCTCTTTTTGCACTTGGCAACCCAAGCAGACCCAGCATAGATAGAGCTTCTAAGCTCTCCACCTTCATTGGATCAAATTTCTGCGACTTCAACCAGCCGTGTATAGTTGAAGTCGCACAACTTAATGGCGTGGTAGATGAGATTGTGCTTTACCAGACTGACTATACTTTTTACCATTGGCATTGTAGTAATTACCAAAAGGCCATACATAGATGAGATGCTAGGGCATGGGTAGGCAAACTAAGACCCAGGCCGGATCCGGCCCAATCGCCTTCTAAATCCAGCCCGTGGACAGTCCGGGAATCAGCGTGTTTTTACATGAGTGCCCTTTTATTTAAAATGCATCTCTAGGTTATTTGTGGGGCATAGGAATTCGTTGATTCCCCCCCCCCACTTCAAAATATAATCCGACCCCCCACAAGGTTTGTGGGACAGTGGACTGGCCCCCTGCTGAAAAAGTTTGCTGACCCCTGTGCTAGGGATTCTTTAGATGAGTTTTGGCACTGCTTGCCTTTTTGGGCCAGTGGGCACATTTGGGGGAGGCATGGGCAGCTGTTCCAAAACGACTTTCCTTGGGAGTCGAGGGTGTAACTCAAACTTGAGTGCCGCAGGGTGCATGGTGCAATGGTTACCCCCTCTAAAAGAACAGAGCATCCCCTGATCTTCTCACCTGCCAATTCCTCCGCAGGCATTTGGACCACAGGACGATAACAGCCTACATGGGGCTTCTTGACCAGGGCGACAGGAGCAACAGCAACGTTCAGCAGCGGGGCCTGAAGAGGGTCATCCGCCATCCGTACTTCAATGACGCCAGCTACGACAACGACATTGCTGTGGCAGAGCTGTCCAGCCCGGTCGAATTCAACAAATACATCCAGCCTATCTGCCTGCCTGATGTCACCCATGACTTCCCCGTTGGCAAATCCCTGTGGGTGACGGGATGGGGAGCCACTCAAGAATCAGGTGAGTTGGGTGGGGATGTGAAGGGGGCGTCGTAGGCCTTTGGTCTGGACGACTCTTGGTGCCCACAGTTCTGTGATTCCGACTCAGAGGCAGTGACGAGGGGAGTAAAACAAGGGCAGATCTGCAGTTTGGTGGAAGGAGGCAACATTTAAAATATATATCACAAAGATAAAACGAGAGAGTCTTCTCTTAATCCACCACAAGACTTTATCAAGAGTGCATATGCTAAAATCATGACAATCTGTTGTCTGTCTGTCCTAATTGTTCTTTTTCTTTTTTATTTCTTATGTAAGTTGTCTTGCAATAAAATGTTATATATATATATATATATATATAGGACAATCTTAACAAGCACAAAACGATAACCTCCGTCGCTTGGACTGTTGTCCACTAACGAAAATATATATTGTGTCAGCAGCAGTACTGGTCTTGCAGGGTTTATGTAAAGACAGGAGGAAAGAAGAACAAAATGCTAATTAAAATATGTGTTTCATGCACGCCAAACTATGCTGTGGACCAGAGTTCCCCCCAAACTTGGGTTTGCAGCTATTTTCGGACTACAGTTCCCATCATCTCTGACCACTGGTCTTTGCTAGCTAGGGATGATGGGAGTTGTAGTCCAAAAACAGCTGGAGACCCACATTTGGGAGACCCTGCTGGAGACCATAGGCACCATTCCGCCGTACGCCTCATTGTTTGTATAATCTTATAAAGTTTCTCCAGACGATGTAAAAGTTATCGTAGGCAACATTTTACATTAAAAGGAAGCAGCAGCTTCTACCCTGATTCAACTAGAGGGCAGGAACCAATGGCATCTCTTAAGGCATTTAAGAGTTTTTGTGGGGGTTGTGCATCTGGGTGACTTGTAATCGGAGAATCCATTGCACGCTTAGCAGGGCTGGTTTTATTTTTTAAATGCTTAAAAGAGCATCCTGAATAAACTATATCCCTACTAAGGACTATTTGCAAAAATATTGTAAACTGTATGAATGTTAAGGAGGATGCTTGATCACAAACAACTTGGCACCATTGAATTAGATAAACTGAACTATGAAGATAAGCTAAATTTAGGAAAAAATCAACTTTTAGATAATGATTAGGCTAAACTAAAAAGTTTTAAAAAGTCAAATGAATATATCTAAAATTTAAGATATAACATTGGAAAATTAGATAAGGTGGGGACAAGGTGATAAATTGCTGAATTAATTTTTACATTTTGGAACGTAGGAGAGGGAGATGTGAGGAAGTCCAAAAAGGATAAGAAAATATGTTATGAAATGTGATGTTTTTTGTATGTTTCGTTTATTATGTTATAATATAAAAAAAAACCTATTAATAAATATTATATTTTTTTTTTAAAAAATAAACTATATCCCTACTCCCATGCAACTTCTCTGTGGTCCTCTGCAGGCAACGGTGCCAGCATCTTGCAGAAGCTTGAAATCCGTGTTATCAACCAGACCGTGTGCAGGTCCCTGATGGTGCCCAATGACGTGACGGACCGCATGATGTGTGTCGGGGTCCTCACAGGCGGCAAAGATGCCTGTCAGGTAGGAATTTTCCGCAGGGAGAGAGGGGGGCCATGGCTGTGGTGAGCTCAGAATACAGCCCTGCCGACTTCTTACTTACTTCATTAACAAATTGAGGGGGGTTGCAGTAAAAGTCTCAAGGCGACTCGACGAAACAAAATGCAGCACCGTATAAAACCAGAAAAGCTTAAAAACGGGCAACACAAAACATGCAGTGTGCTGCACTGGCAACATATTAGCTAGCCAGTGTGGTGTAGTGGTTAAGAGCGGTAGACTCGTAATCTGGTGAACCGGGTTCGCTTCCCTGCTCCTCCACATGCAGCTGCTGGGTGACCTTGGGCTAGTCATGCTTTTTTGAAGTCTCTCAGCCCCACTCACCTCACAGAGTGTTTGTTGTGGGGAGAAAGGGAAAGGAGAATGTTAGCTGCTGTGAGACTCCTTAGGGTAGTGATATCAAATCCAAATCCAAACTCTTCTTAATAAGAAGAACTGCACTGTGATATCAGTGCATCTACTCTTGAGTAGAACTTGGTTGTCTGCAGCCCACAGGCTCTGCTGTTCGCGGTGGCGCTCCATCATTGCCTCGCCTTGCAATCCCAGCTTCTTCCCTTGGAGGTGCCCGAACCCAGCCGAAGGGCATGGGAACCCCACCAGAACCACAGTGCACCAGGGAGGCCGTTTGGTGCAAATGCTGGTCTCTCCTGAGAACGAAACGGCTCATTGGGCTGGTGGACAAAGGGTCACGAAAACAGGTCCCCTTTCTGAGTATGTGTGTTCTTGTCTCTTTGCAGGGAGACTCTGGTGGGCCACTGGTCAGCCTTGAAGCCAACAACACATTGTTCCTGGCTGGTGTGGTCAGCTGGGGGGAAGGCTGTGCCCAGAGGAACAAGCCGGGAATGTACACTCGTGTTTCGGCGCTGCGGGCCTGGATCAAAGAGCAAACCGGCGTGTAGGTGGCTGCGGCGACTGGGACGGTTCATACGACTCTCCCTTCTTCTGTCTCTGGGTCTATCAAGCTTGCAGCTGAAGACATTCCCCTGTGATAGGAAGGGGGTTCTGCAAATTTTGTTCGCTCCTCTAATTCCTTCTCGGTTTTTTCCCTCCAAAAATGAAACCAGCGACACTCCTGGATTCATTGTATGTGGCCGATTGGATGGGCAGTTGCCCCTTTGAGAGCGCCCCTCTGCTGCTCATGCTCTCTGTCTCCAGAGACTTTCTGAAATATGTTCAATGTGAACCTGCTTTAAATCTGCAAGGGAGCTGGTACCTCCTGTGCAGGCTGCCTGAGGCAGGGGCCCGGAAGGTGCGGTACCCCTAAATGACCACTAGTTGGTAGCATGAGGGCCAAGTAGCCTTAAGTGAACACCAAGTGGCCACTTTTGTGTGTGTGTGTGTGTGTGAGAGAGAGAGAGAGAGAGAGAGAGAGAGGATGAAATGACGCATCGTTCTGTGTTTTTAGGACTCATCTGGTCTGCTGTAGCATGTGTGACGTCTTCTATTTTCTCTTCTCCCCCTCCCTTCCAAAACCCCCCCCAGGATTCCCCATGTGAATAGGATAGTTCCCAGAACATTGTTTGTTTTTCAAAGCAGCTCATAGACCGGAGAGGTTGCCTGTCTTCTGTGTTGCCAGACTACAAACACAGAGAGATATTAATATTGATGGAAATGCCTTGGCTAATAGGATCAAATCTGCTATTTCATCTTGGTATTGTGTCACCTCCCCCGAAAAGGTGTGCTTGATAGTACGGTATTAAATGCAGAGTTAACTGCAAAGTTCTGCAGTTATAAAGGTAACCAAGTTATAAATGAGTGCTCTTGCCCTTTCCCATCTGCCAAATGTTAATTTCCTTGTTGCAGCAGGTTGTCTATCCAGGCAGGCTGCCTTCAGCACCTGAAGCTCCATCACAGGTCCCATAAAATGTGTTTGGGGGGTTAGGATTAGGATTAGGGTTAGGGTATCCAGCATCTGCCCCATTAAACTTTGCCTACCTGGGGCACACCTTAGACTTCATTCCCCGCCTCCCTTCCTTGAGCTCATTGTGTCTCTTTCCTCACCTGGGATAATGGCTCTGGCTGCAGATGTCTCTGCCCATGGGCTAGTTAAAAGGTGTATATCCTTGGGTCAGTACTATATTTTCCCAACATCCTGCAATACTGTTGCTTCTCTTTGCAAATTTATGTAACTGACACCGCCTTGACTTCTACCTTGTCTAAACCTGCACTGATGACTTTGATGTGAAAAGCCTAAAACGAAAGATGAGGCTGTTGTGCTCCTACAGAAGACCTGTTGGAACATCTGCGGCCTGTGCACACCTAAGTGGCTTCAGGATTTCACTCTGTCGGGCAGCAGTAGCTCTGAAAATATCAAAAGGGGAATCCTCCCTTGCAAAGCAGTTGCTTTTGCAAAGGTTAAATACATCTCTGTTCCAACTGAGGGTACAGGTCTTGAGAGCGAATCGAAAGGAGTCTCAGACCTCAATATTGCAGATATTGGCTTTTTTAAGAACCGAGGGGCATTGTAGTCTGTGTCTCAGAATCCTGTATCTCCCCTTGAGCAAGGAGGATTCTAAACAGGGGACTGCTGGGAAGAACAAAACGACATGCAGCAATTTCCAGGTGTCCTGATCCTGCACTGCTGGATCCCAAGAATGGCCTTCTGGGACTTGTAGTCTCCTTTCACTGGGTTATTCTCAAGGATCCAGCTGGTGTAATACACTCAGACCCTCTAGTTTTGTGTGGAAGCTGTGGCCTTTCAGATGTTGTTGAAGGACTCCAACTCAGCCCCAGCAGGGCCAGTGGTCAGGGATGATGGGAGTTGATCCATCAGCACCCCCGACAGACATACCTTCTTCACCTCCGCCTTAGGAGAACATTCTGGGTCTGGGTTTTGTGAAGGGTGGGGGGTGGGGGGGATACTGGCTTCACTTTTCAGTTCACCTCCCTGCTCTGTTTTCCTTTTAAAATAGGGTAGATGTCAGTAGAGCCATAGAGTGTGTGCGAAAATGAGACAGAGAACCCATTTGTATGTGTGCATGAATGAGATTTTTCTGGCCCGTTACAGGTCAGATTGGCATTGCCAATATGTGCCTTAATTGTATATCCTTGTTTAATGTATGGATCTCGGCATGTGATGCTGAAGTTTTGTTTCTGTTTTCGGTGTCAGTGGTAGGTGACTATAGGGGGTCCCTTTTTCTGTCTGGGGGTGCTGTATAGGAATGCAGAGGACACCTTTTAACACGGTGGAACCCCTGATTGTGTAGCGGCAGTACGGAGCAAAGGATGCTGGTGAGCATATGGGGGGGGGGCATGTGCCCTGCACATTTAAAGCAGCGTCTTTCCACTTCGAACATTCATGGCTGCCCGCAAAGAATCCTGGGAGCTGTAGTTTGTTAAGGGGGCAGCGAGCTGTTTGGAGACCCCCCTGTTCTCCCTCCAGAACTACATCCCTTGGGGAATAACAGCTAAGCCCCCTGAAAAAATGGCAGTTCCCAATTTTTATGGGGAAGAAGCCATGACTGTTTAAAGTGGTACATAGTTCCTTGAATGTATGGGGCAGGTGGGGCCTTGGGTAATAAGCACACCAAAGTAGAGATGGATATGGGATGGGGAATAAGGAGGACGTTATAGGGAGAGACCCTCTTTCTCTAGACTCCCTAGGCAGATTTCCTGTTTTTTGTGCCTAATTGTGTTTTCGTTTTGTTTTTATAACAATAAAATGTTTTCTTTATGAAGCTCTGCTACACTTGCTCCAGATATCTTCTATTTCCCGTGTTGTTGGTCTAGTTTATAGATGTGGAGAAAATAAGCAGGGAACAAAAAATAAGTAGTTTTCTAAAACAGGAAAAGTGTCTATTTGCATTTTCAAAAGGGTATTTAATAATCTAGGAAATGTGCCGGTGATTTCCATTTTTGCAAAATGAAGCCACAAGAAGGGACAGATAAGGGGACCCCCCCCCAGTAATTTATCTTTTTTATTTTTTTAAAAGAAAATGTTGCAAAATTATTTTTAAACGAGTTGACTTTCAACTTTCTGTTGTTTATGTATATATTGTACCTTTTAAAAAGAAAATAACACTGTAAATACATCTAAATGGAAACCGTGAAACCCATTTTTGCTGTTGAAGGTCTGAATTGAGATTGTTACGTCTGGTGATTTTTAATCTGCATTAAAACCGATTTTTTTGTACAGAATGTTAGTCTCGTTTGATAACATCGCAACGTCCTGAACTGTTTGTAACAAAAATGATCTCAATACGTTTTCCTTTCCTTTCCTTTTTTTTTAAAGCAGAACTTCATTGGTGTGAGAATGGGAATCAGAGAGGTGGGAGAGAAAACTCAAAGGTCATTTACGTCAACCCCCTGATATAATTTAGGGACCTATATTTATTGACCATGCTGGTTTGTCACTGTGAGGACGGAGTGCTGGACCAGGTGGGGATTTGGCCTGATCCAGCAGGCTATTTTTATGATCATACAGTAGTACCTCAGGTTAAGTACTTAATTTGTTCCGGAGGTCCATTCTTAACCTGAAACTGTTCTTAACTTGAAGCACCACTTTAGCTAATGGGGCCTCCCGCTACTGCTGCGCCGCCGGAGCACGATTTCTGTTCTCATCCTGAAGCAAAGTTCTTAACCTGAGGTACAATTTCTGGGTTAGTGAAGTCTGTAACCTGAAGTGTATCTAACCCGAGGTACCACTGTACAAGAGTAGTGATTAAATGTTAAGGGGAAAAAGCAATAATATATGCTGCTGGTGCTTCCCCCTCCAGCAGATGGCGCTGTGGTCTTGCACAAAGCTAGAAAACCACCACAGCTTGTTATATTAAGGATATAATAAGGATTCAGGCAAACTGTTTCTGCATGAGAGACCCATCATGGAGATAGCTGAGCTGCCCTGTGAATTAGCAGGTGGTGGAGAACCTACAACTTTCCAGATGCTGCTGTGGTAGTCCCAGCAGACCCAGCCAGCATGGACCAGTGGCCAGGGAAGTGTAGTTCAGCAGCGCCTGGAAGATGACACGCTCACTGCCGCTGCAAATGGAGAAAAATAGCAGGTACCTGTGTTCAGTCTTCACTAGAGCGATGCTCCAAAGGGGCAATACACTAAAAGCTTTATTAGGGCCCAAGTAAAATGTCACAAGCAAATGAATGAGCTTTTTAAGATCCTCAAAGCTCTTTAGCTGGCTAGATGTTAAAAACATTTAAGGGGTGGGGAGGGAAGAATAGAGGCAGATATAAAGCAGTAGTCTGCCACTTTAAACAGAAGACTTCTGGGAATTTTAGTGCAGGTAAAGGTGCAGAGAGTAATTAGGAGGCCCCTATTCCTCTCCCAGAGCTACAGTTCCCAGTGGTTTAAAAACCAGGTCCTGTGTACGAGAGAATTGGAAAATGCTAGAAAATCATTGTTGTGTTGTGTTCTGATTATGCAGAGTACAAAATGAGCCATGGTTGCTGCAGCAGGTGAAATGGAGGGCTGTGGGTTGTGTTTGAAATGGAAGGCTGTGGATTGTGTTGTGCTTTAGGGTTCAGGTGCATCAGTTTAGAGCCATGTTCTCAAAAGATGCATGCATGACCCTCCCCGCACACAGGCACACATTTTGAGAGGACCAGAGGCAGGAAGCTTGAAAAGGACACCAAGCTACCATTTTTTTTGCCCTATAAGACTCACTTTTCCCCTCCTAAAAAGTAAGGGGAAATGTGTGTGCGTCTTATGGAGTGAATGCAGGCTGCGCTGCTATCCCAGAAGCCAGAACAGCAAGAGGGATTGTTGCTTTCTCTGTGCAGCGATCCCTCTTGCTGTTCTGGCTTCTGAGATTCAGAATATATTTTTTCTTGTTTTCCTCCTCCAAAAACTAGGTACATCCAAAGGCGCCGACTCCATGGGGCCTGAGGGGGCCCGAGCCCCCTCAAAAATTCGTTTGGGGGGGCTCTGCCCCCCCAATAATTTAAGAAAATTATTAGTTATATTATGCTTTGTAAAATCACAAAATTATGTTGGTATTTTTTATTTTCCTTGTTTGACGATAGTTACCTTTTAAAATACATTCAGTAATGAGTTAAAACAAATAATTATTACGGTAGTAAAAGAGGCGGCGCGAGTAGTTTTGCTCGGTGCGTGTGACTGGCCCAGCCCTTCTTTCCTTTTCCTCTCTTCTGCTCTCCCGCCGGGCGCCTGAGGGAGAGTTACTTAGCGGTTCTGAGGAGCCGCTGTTGTTTCGGCAGGGGAAAAACCGCCTCCCGCGAACCGCCGAGCTCCCTCTCTCTTTCCAGCCTCTCTCTCTCTCTCTCTCTCTCTCTCTCTCTCTCTCTCGCTATGGCCAAGGAGGAGAAGAAGCCCTTCAGCCAGTCTATGGCCGAGTGGCGGAGGTTCATCTACAACCCCAACAGCGGCGAGTTCCTGGGGCGAACGGCCAAGAGCTGGGGTGAGGAGGGCGAGCAGGGGAAGGGAGGGGAGGGGAGGGGGCGGCCGGCACGAGGGGCGGTGGGAGGCGAGGCGCGGCGGGCACTTGCCTTGCCCACCACGCATCTCTCTCCTTCTCGGTCTCTCTCCCTCAGCTGGCGAGGGGGCCACGAGGCGGGCGGCAGCAGCAGCAACGGGCCGGGAGCGGCTCTTAGAAAACTTCCCGGGGCAGGACCCCGGTATGGGCCCCCCCAATATTTTTTATAAGTCGGCGCCCCTGGGTGCATCTTGTGGTCTGGTGCGTCTTATAGAGCGAAAAATATGGTACTTTGTAATCTTAAAAGGCACCCTTCAAATTACCCCAGAGAGACAAGTCGGGAACAAAACGGACTGAATTTAATGGGGGTGGATGACCAAAAACAGAGCATTTTTTGTACCCTGCTCTCCAGGCAAAAAGGCTCCAGGAGTGGCTTGCGTATAATCAATTTAAAACAAGGCAGCCCCTGTGTGCGCTGGATTACAATCTTTAAAAAGAGACACAAAGGGAAAGGGGGATAGGGAGGGAAGAGGAAAAACCAAAACTCAGGCACCAATTTCTAAGCAGTTGTTTTTTTATAATGACCAGCTGGCACAGTTCAGGGGCAGGAGGTGCCTGATGGAACTGGAAATCCAGCAAAGCTGATGGACTGCACCTGATTCCTATTTGTCCTATTTGCACCTGATTCCTATTTGTTATAAGCAGCAGTGGTTCCCCCACCCCTGGTGGAAATTCTCCCTAATTTATTCCTCCTTAACCTGCTTGGAACGAGGCCGCGAGAGCTGCTGCCTTAATCTCTCCCTTTGTGACTTGCAGGCTTCCCCTCCTCGGGTCTTTCCCCCATCCCCTCGGTCCCCGAAAAGAAAGCAGCGGATCTTATGATTGGCACAAGAGAATCAAGCTAATCTTAGGTAAAGTTTTAACAACACCCCCTCTCCCCCCGTGGTCCACCCGCCAAGGTCCCACAAATCTGATGCAGCAGCAATTAAATGTAGACAAATCCAAATGCAATCCATCCCCTTTAATTGGCTCGGAGTAATGGAGGCCCTGCCACTGCTAGGAAGGATTATTGGAGCTGCTTAGCCCTTGGAGGCAATTTTGATTAAGACAGCCAAGTGCTGGTGTGCCTTGCACCCAGGCTGAAAGCTGGAGCTGTCCTGACCATAAAGCAGGTGTGGGGAAGGTTTTTTGCAGCCTAGGGGGCCAAATTCCCTTCTGGGCAACATTCCAGAGGCCATGTGCCCAGTGGCGGGCGAGGGCAGAGGGAAAACCACGCAGAGTAACACATGTAAATTCCACCTTTGCATAACATACTGGTTCTCTCTTGTGCCATTTTAATTTATGTACCGTATTTTTCGCTCTATAAGACACACTTTTCCCTCCTAAAAAGTAAGGGGAAATGTGTGTGCGTCTTATGGAGCAAATGCAGGCTTCGCACGGCTATACCAGAAGTCAGAACAGCAAGAGAGAGGGGTCGCTGCGCAGCGATCCCTCTTGCTGTTCTGGCTTCTAGGATAGCTGCACGAAGCCTCTTCAGGGTAGGGGGAGCCTTCCTCCTGCTGCCCTGAAGAGGTTTTGCCTTGCTTTCGGTGAAGCCAGAACAGCAAGAGAGATCGCTGCACAGCGATTCCTCTTGCTGTTCTGGCTTCTGGGATTCAGAATATTTTCTTTTTCGTGTTTTCCTCCTGCAAAAACTAGGTGCGTCTTATGGTCTGGTGCGTCTTATAGAGGGAAAAATACGGTATGTGTTTGCTTTTACTTGCAAGTTGCCTGAGTTGCAAATAAGCTACTTATAAATTTAATTAGTAATAATTAATAGTAGTTTCCACATGTACTCACATGCTGCTCTTTAGTGTCCATTCAAATAAGCAGGAGGCATTCTCAGTGTTCAGGCATGCAGTCCAGCCAGGCACAAATTCTTGGGGTGCAAAGAGGAGCCCTTGTGGGGTGTGGCCTGGGCAAAGGGGGTGTGGCCTGGGCAGCATTCTGAGGGCCACAGAGAGGACTGGAGGGCTGCATTTGGCCTCCATGCGTGCAGTTCTGTTTCCTAGAAGCTGTATCTTTCAACTTTGAAACTGGATGTTCCCAGAAGCCTTGCAGGAACCTGCATCTTCTATTGCCAAAAAAAAAAAAAGCCCTATGCTGGAGGTTCTACGATGTGGGTATGAATGTGCTGCCCCCGTAGATAATCACACATTGACACATCTTTGATAGAGTGAGCTGCTCTGATTTACTCTACCCATTTTCCTATGTTACGCCGGGTCTTAAATTGCATCGCTTTCTGGGATTTTGCAAGGTTAACCGCGCAATCTTCAGAGCCGCTGGCCTCTGGAGCGTCACGACGAAGGCCATTAAGGTTTCAGTGAGTACCTTGCTGTCCCTGAGAGGAAGCTGTAAACACGGAGAAGCCCTTAAAGGCAACTGGAGATTTATTCCTTTCACTGCCAAGCTTGCTTTTTCACCACCCGCAACATCCCCTTCTCACTTAAAGCAAGCTCTAGATGCTTGGAAGGGGTTGGGAAGTAGCAAAGAGTAGCAGATGCTGCCAGGAAAACAGACCTTAAGCATAACTGACAGTCCAGAAGGGAAATTCAGGTCTTGAATCATGAGTCACATACATGAAAGCCGGTCTCTGCATTCCATCACATTCTAGTGTGACCAAGAAACAGTCCTCACAGTGGGGGTCACGCGGGTGAGAGAGCAGGTTGGATGCTCAGAACCCCCCAAGTTGTCTATGGGAGACTGTGCTTGAGACAGGCCCTTCCAGACTGGGGCTTTGTATTTTATTTTTGCAGGGGGCAGGTGTATGTATTATTCTGCAACATGTCATGGATGCAATAATAGAGCATTAGTGATGGTTTTGTACTGGGACGTCCACACATAATTTCCTTTTTCCGTTGTTGTGTGATGCTTCTCTGGTGTTACCATATTATTGGTGTCTGGAGGGGCACACACAAAGCTTTGTAGTAAGAAAAACACAGCTTTCCACAGAAAATTACAAGACCTGCATGGATTGGAAATGCTGCTTGAATATCACCCTGAAAAGCTTTGTAGATGCAGACAGTATTGAAATTGGGATAGTCTCTGCCCAGATACTATCATAAGTACTAATAATAATTAATGTACAATAAAAGAGACTCTGGAGGGCCTCTAGGGCTATTTGGGAAGGGGGGGGACACCACTCCTCAACTGTGGTGCAGTAAGGTATGTTTGGACAGAACTTAATGGCTTAACAAGGCCCTCTCCTTGTGCGGGTCAGAGACCAAAGTTGAAACACTCACTTGACCACGAATCTCTCACTGGGTGTGACTTTGGGCCCATCACTGCCTCTCAGTCTCAACTACCTCGCAGGGTTGTTTGTTGGGGGGATTACATGAGGAAGGGGAGAACCATGGATGCCACCCTGAGGTCCTTGGAGGAGAAAAAAGTGGGGTTTAAATGAAATTAAATATATATATTTACATACAGAAATGTGCAGAGCTGGCACCAGGTTTTTGTAGGTCCTTGGGAAGCAAAAATATGCTTGCTTCCCCTTCAGATTCTTTTAAAGCTTTAACTCCCAGTTCATTCGCTCTGATAAATGAGACCCCAGACTCCCTTCCGTTCCACACAAATCCTGCCCTGAAGGAACCACAGCTCACCACCACTAAGACTGGTCACCAGGAGCAGATTTGTCACCCATTTAGTGTTCCTCAAACAGATTTTCAAAACCAGCACATCAGCGACCTGTTGCTTCATGCTGGACACTGGGATATCTGGGCCCAGACACAGTCTTTGTATTTTGCATTAGTATTGGAGAAAATGGTAACTTGCAAATCCAGTTCCAAGTTCAGATAGGTGCAGGAACACAACTGGGTAGATGCCAAATGCATTCTGGGATATGTCCCAGAATGCTCTGCAAACATGCAAGCGCTCCATGGTCAAGGCAAGCTAATGAATGTGGAGAGGACCCCAGAAACCCTGGTCTGGCTCAAGGCAATGAAATATACCCAGGTTCTCTTGGGACAGAGCTGAAATCCAGGCCTGGGAATTGTTGTTTATCCCACATATCCTGCAGACTCTTCGTCCTGCAGCTCCGTTGAGGAGAAAAGAATGTCTCCCCCCGCACCCCCTTGGCCATACAGCCCTTGGTCTGCGAATCAGCCTGTGTGCAGCTTGTTGGCGAAGGGGTTTGCTATGCCAAGAGTGGGATTTCAGCAACAGACAAACATTAAATCTAAAGATTAGTCTCTGCCTCTGGAGAGCCAGGAGATTACAGGTGGGGGTCTGTGCTGGTACTTGTGTCAAACAAGCAGAGTCTGTGTATTATCATAAGCTGCTTCTAATATCACAAATCACCCCCCCCCCCATCGCCACAAGTAGACGTATCAATTCCCTCTCTTACAGAATAGCCCCGTTTTAAAATAAGAGTATAACGAAATCCATTGGCAATAATAATAAACAAATGTTAATAGACACTTTTGACTTGGAACTAGGGATGGGTGACTCTCCCAATTTCTCTGTTTCTCTTTTTTTCCAACCTTAAGTTCAGTTCTCTCTTCACATCAGTTAACAAATCGTTTTTGTTTTTTAAAGAAGTCCTCTTCAGGATTTTCGCCAAATTTCTCCATTATAGGTACAGTGGTACCTCGGGTTACATACACTTCAGGTTACATATGCTTCAGGTTACAGACTCCGCTAATCCAGAAATAGTACCTCGGGTTAAGAACTTTACGTCAGGATGAGAACAGAAATCACGCGGTGGTAGCAGAAGGCCCCATTAGCTAAAGTGGTACCTCAGGTTAAGAACAGTTTCAGGTTAAGAACGGACCTCCGGAACTAATTAAGTACTTAACCCGAGGTACCACTGTACACCTTTCCCCCCGCAATTTTGCTCAACATGCATGTTTTTGCACAGTGGTTTCCCCAACTATAAAATGCATTTCTGTACCTTATTTTAGCTTATGTGTGCATTTTTAAAAATGCACACTAGGATAGGCCTGTTTGTACCATTCCTTGGCTGGAGGGCTGCATTGCAAAATTCAGAGAAGTGTGAATTTCAAAGGATGGCTGTGTGCATTGTTTCCAGAAGTACGAATCTGCCTTTAGATGCAAACCGAATTGAATTTATTCCCCACCTCTACCTGGAACTCATTGTGGCCTTGTTTTTGTGGCTACAGTGAAGGGATCAGCAATATTTTCAGTACAGTGGTACCTCGGGTTAAGAACTTAATTCGTTCTGGAGGTCCGTTCTTAACCTGAAACTGTTCTTAACCTGAAGTGCGACTTTAGCTAATTGGGCCTCCCGCTGCCACCAGAGCACGATTTCTGTTCTCATCCTGAAGCAAAGTTCTTAACCCGAGGTAATATTTCCGGGTTAGCGGAGTCTGTAACCTGAAGCTACTCAGTTGTAGACCCAAGTTTTGCAACTCACTTTTTGAGAAAGCTAATGAATATTGCAAGATCCAGACGCCTCTGTTTAGTGCAACCAGTGGCATGTATAAAATGGTCCAGCACCCTCTGGGCACCACTAGATGTCACCCTTTGATAGGTGATGGTGGTCTCCTGTCTTCCAGCTGCAGAACATCTGGAGCGAAAGGGTTAGCCTGCCTATTACTGCTCATGCTTCCATTCCCCCAAAGCCAAGTAGTGGCCCCTGTAGTGTCAAACAAATTAAATTAGGGGCCTCCCAGGAGCATGCTGGACCCCTGGCACAGTTCAGAACATGTGGTGGCTGGAGGGATTTCCCTGCAAAGTAGGAGGCGAGGCAGTGGCGAGAGCCCTCTCTTCTTGCGGTTTCCAGCAACTGGTATTCAAGAGCATTGCTGCCTCCAACTGTGGCTAGTAGCCATTGATAGCCCCTGAGATGGATTTAGGGCAGCATGAACATTCCCCCACACTGGGCGCTGAGCCTTAGCGGGTGCTGCAGGGCGTTGCAACAATGACGTAGTGAATTGAGAATAACAGAAAGCAAGAGGCAGGGGTGGGGCGAATTTTGGCCTCACACTGGGCGCTGCTGAAATCTGAAAGCCCCAAATTTGCTCCTGAATAGCCCTCTCCTCCAAGAATTCGTCTAGTCCTTTTCAAAAAGCCGTCCAAGTTGGTGGCCATCTCTGCTTCCTGGGGGGAGTGAGTCTACATTCCAAAACCACAGAGGGGTCATGGCCAGATAACTTCTGCATAGAGCAGACCCACTGAAATCAATGGATCTAAGTGAGGGGGTCTACTCTGAGTAGGGCTAGGACTGGGTGCAACCTAATGAGCCTTGCGGCACGCACGCACACACACACATTAGTGCCAAAAGACTGACACCTTCACTGTGGCAACAAATGCACATTTCCATATTTCGATGCAGGAGTGGGAGGGATTCTAGAGAACTGATTTCTCAGTTTATCCAGGAAAGGACAATCCCATTCCAGGATTCCAGACTCCTGTCTCCATTTCCCAGGTCACTGCAAATTGCTTCCAAATGCAAAGTCACATGTTGGGTACTCGACGCTATTTGAGTCATTGTGTGTCATTGCGCCAGAGGCCCTGTGTGTGTGTGTGTGTGTGTGTGTGTGTGTGTTTGTGTGTTTCTTGCCATCTCCTGCAATCCATTTGGGGTTGATTTGGGGTTGGGATGGCAGGGGTCCATGTACTCTGTTCCTCTCCCAGTCAAAAACACGGCATAACGAAAAGTTCTGGAACTCTGCACTAGGAAGTCTGAAATATTTTCACCAGAAGAATCCCCTAAACATTCTTCTTTTGAAATGAGCTATTTTGAGAAATAGTGTTTTTTTAAAGAACAACAACAATAACAAGGTTATTTGGATCGCTTTGGGGGAAGTGTTTCTTCTAGTCTGTTCCAAGGCTTCCTGTAAATCAGAAAGATTCATAACAGGACAATAGATGTATATAGAGGTACAGAGAGTGTTGGTGGCTCTGGGAAAAGACTAATTTACATGGCCCAATGAATCCTCTTTACCATCATGTGTTAGAATCGTAGAATTGGAAAGGGCTCCCCAAGGGCCATCTAGTCCAACCCCCCTGAAATACAGCTAAAGAATTCCCGACAAATGGCCATTCAAAACCTCTGCTTAAAAACCTCCAAGGGAGGAGAGTCCACCATCTTCCGAGGCAGTCAGTTCCACTGTCGAACAGCTCTTACTGTCAAAAAGTTATTCCTAATGTTTAGTCGGAATCTCCTTTGTTGTAATTTGTATTTGTTGGTTTGGATCCTACCGTTCGGAGCAGGAGAAAACGACCTTCTTCCATCTTTCACAAGACAGCCCTTGAGATATCTGAAGACAATTCTCATGTCACCTTTCCAACTCCTTACTTCCAAGCTAAACATATCCACAACGTTCATTTATTTTAAAAACAGTTTTAAAAAGTGGGCGGTCATCTGAATTATGCAGTTCTAACAATGTACACATTTTTACATGCAAAGAGCTCTGATATAATGCTGTTTCGTATGTTATTTTACACTCACATTTTCACTTTCTTTCATGCTTTCCTCTGTCTATCTGCTTTTGTAAACAGTGGTTGGAGAACCTGCTTTGCGAAATTCGGAGGGGTGTGAATTTCAAAGGCTGGCTGTGCTTCAGTCGTTGTATTATTCCAGAAAGTGCAAATTGGATAGGCTCACTTTTTAAATGCAAATGGAATTGAATCTCTCCCCCAGCCCTACTCAAGGCCTGCCCACCTCCGGGCTTGTTTATCTTGTGAAAGTTCACAAGCAGGGGAACAGGGCCCAGGTCCCTCCCAGCCCTCCCCCCCCCCACTGCTGCCTTCTGGGAAGATGTATTCCAGGAGAGAGAAAGGCTTCCTCGGGTGCACTCCGACCTGAGGTCTGGGGAGCCTGTGGAGGTGGAATGCGCAAGGAGTCTCCAGCCTCCTCTCCTTCTCGCTCCCTTACATGGGCATGTGAGCCACGGCACAATCAAGAGATCGCTGGGCAGCTGCACAGGGAACAGATAATAGAATACCTGAAATAAATAATATCTGAAATAAATCCCATTCCGCCCCTCAGAGCAGAATGGTCAGGCAAAGCTGCAGCTGCCAGTTTCAGCAGCTCCCTTTGACTTCCAAAATTCCAAAATAGGGCAGCGTTTCAAGCTTGCAATATTCACTGAAGACAGAGAGGGTGGCTGCTGAAGGTCCTTGTGTGCATGGATACTGGCTCAGCAATCTGTCTGTCTATCATCTATCTATCTATCTATCTATCTATCTATCTATCTATCTATCTATCATCTATCTATCTATCATCTATCATCTATCTATCTATATCATATCATCTATCATCTATCATCTATCATCTATCATCTATCTATCTATATCATCTATCATCTATCTATATCTATCTATCTATCTATCTATCTATCTATCTATCTATCTATCATCTATCTATCTATCTATCTATCTATCTATCTATCTATCTATCTATCATCTATCTATATCTATCTATCTATCTATATCTATCTATCTATCTATCTATATCTATCTATCTCTATATCATCTATCATCTATCTATTTATCTATCATCTATCTATCTATCATCTATCTATCTATCTATCTATCTATCATCTATCTATCTATCTATCTATCTATATCTATCTATCATCTATCTATCTATATCTATCTATCTATATCTATCTATCTATCTATCTATCTATCTATCTATCATCTATCTATCTATCTATCTATCTATCTATCTATCTATCTATGTATCTATCTATCTATCTATCATCTATCTATCTATCTATCTATCTATCTATCTATATCATCTATCTATATCTATCTATCTATCTATCATCTATCTATCATCTATCTATCTATCTATCTATCTATCTATCTATCTATCTATCTATCATCTATCTATATCTATCATCTATCTATCTATCTATCTATCTATCTATCTATCTATCTATCATCTATCATCTATCTATCTATCCAGCTATCTATCTGCCATTACTGCTCATTGCTCACCAGCTGCTTCTACCCTTTCCGCAAACCTGACCAACTCCTCTTCCTTTATACTTCGCCCACCCCCTCGCCTGTTTGCCCTCAGATCGCCTGCCTGCTGTTTGCCATTCTGCAGTTGGCGTGTGGACCTGTGGGCAACCACATAAATTGCAGTGTGATGACAGCCTTACACTTCTATGTCTATAGGAATATATATATGCATACAGTATATGAATTTGCTCCTCTCCTTAGGAGATGATAGCCCAAACTTCCAAATGACTTCAGCTTGGGCTCCTCCAGACAACCTGTTTATTGAGTATTCACCATGATTCACTTGCACAAAGCTTATCCAGAAGTCAAACTACGTCCAGGTCTTTTTTGCCCATTTGTTCAGATTTGTTTGCGGGGTGGTTGTGTGTTAATGAGCATTCATCCTACATCCTACATCCATCCTGATTTCCTTGTGCTCTGTTTATATGTATTCCGATTAATAATTTCTTCACCCCACATTTTTCAGTGTATTTCCCCATCACTTTCCTAACTGCAAATGGGGGGAGTGGATTTGTTGTGTTAGGGTGACACTGCTCTTTAATTTTGCACTCCCTCCCACAAATATTGACAGTCTAGACTCTGGAGGTGATTATAGATTCTTTCTTTCTTTCTTTCTTTCTTTCTTTCTTTCTTTCTTTCTTTCTTTCTTTCCATTGCATATCTCTTGTGCAACCGTCTACCCCTGGCCTCTTGCCCAAGTATGAACTCTGCAAGCCCAACATTCCTCGATCACGCGAGATGAGGTTACGAGCTACTTCTGTCAAGGATGGAGACTCCCCTCCTTCACATTCCTGTCTGGCTGTCTTTCCACCTTCCTTCTCCCTCCCATTCCCGCACTGCTCTTCTCCTCCTCTTCCTGCTGACAGGTGGGAACAATCGAGGCCCGAGGCTGTCGTCCCAGTGGCTCAGATTGTTTTCTAATCTTGGAGGGAATAAATGGGCTTGAATTCACAACCCAGGCTTGAACTATAGCGCTATTGACGTCCCTGGTAGTGGCAGGAGCGATATGTTGATTACGGGAAGGCGGGGGGTGCTGTTGACAGTATGTACAGTGGGATTAAGCATGTGCCAAGGTAGAAACAGTTGATAGAGTCCGATTTAGAAGGCAGCCTATTTATACTGATGCTGTTGAGAGGCTGGTATCTCTCTATAAACTCACAGCGGTGCAAAAGGTCAGTGGTCTTTTTCAGGATCTCTCGGGCGGCCAGAGCAGTCTCTCTCCCTCCTGTCTCAGTGGCGTTTTTGGAGTGTGTGTATAATGCCACACAGGAGCAGAAGGGCAATCGGAGGACCTGATGCTCTAGATTGAACAAAACTTCCCCAAGCCCTGGCTTTCAGAGGAATCCTTTCCCTTGTGTCTCATTTATATATGCACACCTCTTGGATTTCTTGCTCGCTTGGACAGAGGATAGAGAGGTGTGTATAGAAGCTAGGCTAATGTAACAGGTAAAATTTGCATCAATTGCTCCACCCACTTTTGCCTCTGGCCCCGCCCACCACTAGCACGAAGCCCTGGAGAGGATGCTCTTTGGGTAAGGCAAAGCAGCACAGGAAAGGGTGCACAGGGTCAGAGTGGAGATGGCGAAGGGTCCTAGTTGGTGACGCAGTGGCAATGGCACGAGCTGGCTGAGGATTTTGCATGGTGGAGGGGTGGGATCACCCGAGATGCACACCACGTTGTATGTGCAGCGGCCCCACTCTGTATAAAGTAGGGACGACTATGTCAACGTCTAATTTTTGCAATCTTACATTCAGTTCTCTACATCTCTGCATCAATCTGCAAGTTAGGTTTGCGAGCCCACGTGCTAAAACCTGTCTCCATAACTTACCCCCCCCCCCCGAAATGAGACATGACAACAATGTATAGGTTTAAATTAGGCCACAACTTTATTGAATTTCAGGTGTAGGATTAGGCCCTGGAAGGTATCCCTCTCCATCCAACAGGGACTGAGGATGCACAGGGCAGTCAGGTGTAGTGGGAGGGGACTGTAAAGCGTGTACTTATACAGCGTGCCCTCCCACCTCACCAAAACTTGGAGTTTGACCTACTTGCCATCACTCTAGGGCAGTGACTCCCGCAATCAACCCTTTAATGGGCCCTGCAAATGCCGCTGTGTGGGGGTGCACAAGGATGTTACCCCCCCCATCTCAAAAATAGACTATAGAATACTGACCAAGGCCCCCAAACCAACAAAGTGAGAATGGGCAGAAGAGCACCAGCTCTTTACCTGGCCCTCACCCCACCCCCAACCGGCAGCCCATTGTCCTGCCAAGATGGGGACGGGGCGACGGCCACCCTGCAGCAAGATGGGTGGCACCTAGCCAGGTAAGGCAAACTCCATCCACCTCTTGGGAGGGGGTGAGCGGTCATTGTTTTTTTTTTTTTAAATGCTCATGAAAAATTCCCAGCATTTTAAGGGCAAATTTCTTCTAAGAAGCACATTTGTGTATGTAATTTTGACCATTGCACTTTTTTTTTTTGCAAGCAAATTTTCATACCTTATATTCGCTGGCATATGCAGGGTGCTGTTGTTCTTTGCTCATTTCCCCCAATAGACTAATTTGTGTACATGGAGTTTGGTTGGAAAACTCACTTGCAAAAATCAGAGAGGCGCAGCTTTCAAAGGGTAGCTGTGTTTTGCATTGCATAATGGATTGAGGCAAAAATCAAACGCTTCCTCCAATCTCTAGATTTTGTGAAGCAGGCTCTGCCCCCACCCATGCAAAATCACTCTAAGAGGGGTACTTTTTCTTTTCTTTTAAAGTACTCGATGTGTAGGTGCTGCCACACTAATGGATCGATTTCTTGTAAGTGTGAAACAAACATGTGGTATTTGTAAAAATAAAATAAAATAAAATAAAAAACGCCAGTTTTACAGACTTAAGTAAGTGAGTGGGCACATTAGTTAACGTCATTCTCTCAAACCTTTGTTTTGTAATGGTCTGATTTCTAGATAAACGAATCCCGAATCTACCAACTTTCTAAAACAACTCGGGAGCAATGAGTTGGCCATTGGAGCATAAACTCTGTCAGGGAACAGAACTGTCCTTCAGAAAGGAAGGACAGAAACCTCATAGTTTAAGTAACTTAAAACTGGACAGAGCACAGGAAAATCCAGAATCAAGGAACAAATCAATGGCAGTGGAAGAGTAGGGGTGTTGGGCCAAATGACCCAAGCGTTTTCCATCCTGATCGTCTTTTCCAGTTCTAATAGGATGGTCTGCATGCAGGCCAGAAAGATGGATGACTTTAAGGGAGTGTGAGTGGTAAATAGCAGATGCCTTGGCCTGATCAGAGGCAGCTGCAAGATTCAAAGGACCACAATGCGGAGAGTTGTGAGAGCAGTTTTGAAATCGGGGTCAGGATGCATGTCAGGGGGTGGGTGGAGAGATTATCCTACAAGCAAAGGTTGCAGCGTTTGGGACTTCTGAGTAAGAGGCAGCGTGACGGAAGCTTAGAAAATTATGCATGGCATGAAAGAAGTTTCCTGCAGCCAATGGGAAGCCAGCCAGCGTTGAGGAAGGTGGTCACTACTCTGCTCCGTGCCAGTTTAGTGCGGTGCACGGGAGCCGACCAAGCAGGCAGCGGGGGTCTCTGAGCGGGCGGCGGGGGTCCATGGGCTGGTTAAACAACCCCCATGGGGCACGTTTGGCCCATGGGCCTTAGGTTGCTGACCTCTGTTCTAGACTCTTGGCCGGAGCTGATAGGGCTGGTAATTTCTGCCCAGCGGAACTTCCTACCTGCAGGGGTGCGGCAGGACCCTACCCCTCTCATTCAGGCACCCCTTGAATACTTTATTGTTTGGAGAAGCCATTGCCCATCAGATGTCAAGGAGATAAGTAACTATGCAACCTCCAGAAGACATCTGAAGGCAGTCCTGTATAGTAAGGAAGTTTTTAAAGTTTATTGTTTTATTATGTTTTTGTATATGCTGGAAGCTACCCAGAGTGGCTGGGGCAACACGGACAGATGGACGGAGTACAAACAATAGCATTATTATTATTATTATTATTATTATTATTATTATTATTATTTGCAAACTGATGCAGACATGTGGGGAACTGAACTGAACTCCCCTGAAGACTGGAAAAATGAGAAACCAAAATATTTCAGTAAGGCGGTGATGTCTCAGAATAACAATGGGGAAGGGCTGGTGAAGAAAGAAACACTGAAAAAAAAATATCTGGCTCTTGCCAGACGGTGGAGAACAGATGAGAACAGCTGGCCTGTTGCCCTGTGTGTGCAAATGGTGTGTTAACCAAGTGGGTCCTGTCTGCTTTTTGACACATTTGAAAGGAGGGTTGGGCTGCCTCCCTCAAACTAGGCCAAATGCTCAGAGTGTGGGAATGGTCTCCCTAGGGAGTTCCATGAGGTTCCAGCAGATCTGCCCATTGGCTGCCGTTCGATCTGCAAGCTGGCTGGGATAGGCAGCTGAGGAGCAGCTAGGACTGTGCCACAACCAGCTGACTGAGGATCCAGGCCAGAGTTGGTAGCGTTACAGGACAAGGTGACGTTTGGGTCCTATCTGCACAGTATCCTACCACTTTAAATAGTCATGGATTCCCCACGGAATCCTGGGAAGTGTAATTTGTCAAGGGTGCTGAGAGTTGTTAATAATAATAATAATAATAATAATAATAATAATAATAATACAGTGGTACCTCGGGTTACATACACTTCAGGTTACATACACTTCAGGTTACAGACTCCGCTAACCCGGAAATATTACCTCGGGTTAAGAACTTTGCTTCAGGATGAGAACAGAAATCGTGCTCCGGTGGCAGCGGGAGGCCCAATTAGCTAAAGTCGTGCTTCAGGTTAAGAACAGTTTCAGGTTAAGAACGGACCTCCAGAACGAATTAAGTTCTTAACCCGAGGTACCACTGTAATACTACTACTACTACTACTACTACTACTACTACTACTACTAATTTATTCCCTGCCTTTTTCGCTGACAGGAACTTTCGGCAGCTTGCAGATAAAATAGGAACAGCTAAAAAGCACAGGGAAAATAATAATTAAACATTAAATAATTAAACAAGGGAATTAAAACTCCATCTGTCAGAGCTCTTAAAAACATACAAATAATTACAATAAAAACATCACGGCACTAGCCCTTTCATTAAAAACATTCAGTTCTCTAAAGCCTTTTGGAATGAGAAGGTATTCACCTGCCATTTGAAGGACAATAAGGAGGGAGCCAGTCGGACATCTCTAGGGAGGGAGTTGCAAAGTCTGGGAGCAGCCACCGAGAAGGCCCTCTCCCGTGTCCCCACCAGGCGTGCCTGTGAGGGTGGCAAGGCTGAGAGAAGGGCCTCTTATTCCCCTCAGAGAGCTACAATTCCCAGAGTTCCTGGGAAGGAGGGTCGATTGTGAAGCCACTTGTGGAATTGTAGTTTTCTGAGGTGAATGGGAGCCCCCTCTCGGCACCCTTGTCAAACTATACTTCCCTGAGGGAAGCCCTGACTGGCAACTAAATGTGTAAACTGACAGTAGAAACAGACTACTGTGGAAGGTGGTAGTCCTTCACTGGAAGGTTTTAAACAGAGATTGGATGGCCACCTGTCAGGGATTCTTTGGCTGCGATCCCTGCATTGCAGGGGGTCAGACTAGATGACTGTGGGGTCACTTCCGACTCTACAATGCTATGATTCTGTGAACCTGAATAGCACTGTGTTTCAGCGAATCTCCGCTCAACAATGCAATCATCATTTCATCGAAGTTACCTCTAGAAGGAGTTGCTAAATAAATATGAAATATTGTTTTGGCTCACTGTTGTACCGTCAAATGAACGATCACAAATGGCAGAACTGTGAATCCGTCCCATTTCTCTCTCTCTCTCTCTCTCTCTTCCTCCCCCCATCTAAAAATCATTTCCCCTTCGCCCATATAGTTGAGCCACTGCTAAAAAATAAATTAAAGCACACTAATTAAACAATTGTACCCTGGCGTGTGGAAGCGTCTGCTTTCGAAACAAAAAAAATTCTTCTCAGCTGCTGCAGACACATTTATCTAATTCTCTATAGCAATAACGGAGGGGACCGGACAGATAAAACAGAGGCCTTTGGCTGGCTTGAAGCTCCGGCCAAACTTTTGCAACCCCCCAAGGGAGACCGCAATTGCCGTTAAAGCAGACGGATGCTTCTGCCGTGACATCTCTCTTGGCCTGGGTTGCATGTTTTCGGCAGAAGCTTGTTAAATTCCTCACATGCCTCCCTACTCACCCCTTATTTCATTGAGAAAAACAACGAGATTTCTCAAGTGTCTCCCAGCATGGAAGCCATCCCTGGAAACAGAAATGTTTCACTTCACTGTGTGGCTCTAGTCTAGAGGGTGCTGCATCGCTGCCTGTTCTCTGTACAAAGGTGTCTCCAACGTGCTGGAGGAATGGGGAAATATGTCCATTTAAGTTTCTCTCACTTTCTTATCTTTTCTGTTCACTTCTCATTTCCTTATCAGTTTTTTTTAAAGTTTTCATGAAAATTCACCAGATTATTTTCCTAATATACAGATTTTTGTATGCAATTTTGCCTCACATACTCTTTCTTTCTTTCTTTCTTTCTTTCTTTCTTTCTTTCTTTCTTTCTTTCTTTCTTTCTGCAATGGGCCCCCCTCTTAAAATAATATTTTCATCACTTGGCTGGAGAACTGCTTTGCAAAATTCAGAGAAGTGTGAATTTCAAAGAATGGCTCTGTTTCGGTTCTTCTACATCACTACACAAAGTGGTCATTGGCAGAGCTTTTTTTACAGCCGGAAATCTCCGGAACTCAGTTCTGGCACACCTCAGGTGGGAGCCATTGCCATTATCAGAGAACAAGGGAGGTGTTCATGGTGAGTTCTGGCACCTCTATTTTTCTAGAAAAATAGTGCTGTTCGTTAGGTAGGTTCACTTCTGAGAACAAGCTGAATTGAATTTCTGCCCTGTTGCTATAGGGCAGCAATGGAGAATGCAATTTGGAGCCCTCATTTCACCTGGCAGCTGCAGGCTAGCCTGCCTCTGGGCAATACCAGGCAGCAGGTGTGTGTGTTTGGGGGTGGGAAGAATCACATAATTTGCTTTTTCCTCATATTAAAGCTAAACAAATCTCTGCAGACAGAAAACTGGGGAGATGTGTTGCTAGGCTGGAACCCTCCTTCCTGGCACCTGCTTTTCTGTGGGAAATAAGATACTTCTTGTTGTTATTTTGTGTGGAGGAGAATTTGGTGGTGGGGGAAGAGAAATGCAATTCATTTTGTGTTGAAAGGCAAATGCACCTGATTTGCACTTTCTGAAACAATATTCAAACTGAAACAAAGCCAGCCAATGAAATTTGCATTTCTTGGAATTTTGCAGCGCAGTTCTCCAGCCAAGTAACGTGTACAAAAATGCAGAATAACGGGGCAAAGTGGGCATAAAGATGCATATATTAGCATAAACAATGTAAAAATATTAATTAATTAGGGGAAATTGTTTTGCAATGTGTGTGAGCAATGTCTGCAAATATGGATATACTGTGGTAAAGTCAGGCCTCACCCAACATCACCACATCCTCTGTTAGTGGCTATGCGTTCTTTTATTATAGCAGTAATTTAATAGCGTTGGATTATAATACTGTTGCTGATCAGCTGTTTTATGCTTTTTTTTTTTTAGTTAATGTTTTTATAGGAGCATTTAGCTGCCTTGGTTTATGAGGCGGGATATACATGTTTTAACAGGTACATACCCTAGCAGAGAAGGGACGCGGGTGGCGCTGTGGGTTAAACCACAGAGCCTAGGACTTGCTGATCAGAAGGTCGGCGGTTCAAATCCCCGCAACGGGGTGAGCTCCTGTTGCTTGGTCCCTGCTCCTGCCAACCTAGCGGTTCGAAAGCATGTCACAGTGCAAGTAGATAAATAGATACTGCTCTGGCGGGAAGGTAAACGGTGTTCCTGTGCTCTGCTGTGGTTCACCAGAAGCGGCTTAGTCATGCTGGCCACATGACCAGGAAGCTATACACCGGCTCCCTCGGCCAATAAAGCGAGATGAGCACCGCAACCCCAGAGTCGGTCACGTCTGGACCTAATGGTCAGGGGTCCCTTTCCTTTACCTTACCCTAGCAGAAAATAATTGCCCAGTTCTTTCTGAGATGATAGACTTCTTGGGCTGTACATCTTCAGATTGCAATTGGGGGGCTCTTATTTATGAATGATCTCTTGCACCAGAACAAAAACCTGCTCTACATAGAATGGAAGCAGCAGAGAGATTAGCTAAGGCCCAAAAGGCTGTAGAAATGAGCGAATAGACGAAGTGCAATGTTACTAAGAAAAGTGGCCTTTATCTAGGCTAGCATGAGGTGGAAGATAAAAAAAAACAAACCCTCAACGGAAAAATTGAGGCTGAATCAAAGGGGAGAGGGTGGAGAGGAGAACCCTTAATGGGAAGATTGATTAAAGTGTGGCATAATCTCCCCAAGGGATGTGAGGAGAAGTTCACCCATCGGCGCATCTAAAATTAAACTCAGGAAAGCAACGGGGAACATAGGAAACAACGGTGTAATGGAAGAGGGAAGAGGTGAGGTGAGGTCGTTTGTTGCAGAAACCATTTCTATGGAAATCAGCCCCGTTGTCCTTGGTGACCTCCAGTCAGAATAGCCATCCCTGCTGATGGTGGTGAGTTACAACTCATCAGGGCTCAACGCTGTCACTTGTGGATTGAACCTGGCTTGAACTCGCCACTTGAATTCACACCGTTTCTTTCTTTCTTTCTTTGCTTGGATGCTTGCTTGTTTTGTTTTTTAAAACTCTGATTTCAGGGCAGTTTATAAAGCAAAATTCTGTGAAAACGGTACGTTTGGCTAAAAAAGAAACCCCACTTGAAACCTCAACCATTATTTTAAGCCATACAGTGGTACCTCGGGTTAATAACTTAATTCGTTCTGGAGGTCTGTTCTTAACCTGAAACTGTTCTTAACCTGAGGTACCACTTTAGCTAGTGGGGCCTCCTGCTGCCGCCGCACGATTTCCGTTCTCATCCTGAGGTAAAGTTCTCAACCTGAGTTACTATTTCTGGGTTAGCGGAGTCTGTAACCTGAAGTGTCTGTAACCTGAAGCGTCTGTAACCCAAGGTACCACTGTATTCAAAGTACAAGAAAAGGGAGAAGCAGTATGTCTGAACTAAACCCATTGCTCTCTCCCAAATGCCTGAGTGAAAATATATGTCTTAAAAGGCTATCAGAAACTCTGGAGGTTGGACACCTGTCTTTTCAAGGATTAAGGTGGTTGGTGTATCAGATAAGATGCCTTAACTTTCACCTATCCTGTCCTCAGTCAGGTGCCCCAATGAGAAGCCCCAAAGCAGCACCTGGGTGCAACAGAGCTCTCCCCACCTGTGATTTCCAGCAAAGGGGGCTGAGCCATAAGGCTCAGTAGCCACAGACGGCCTTGTTTCCCCCCATGAATTTGTCTAATCCTCCTTTAAAGGCATCCAAGGTGGTGGCCATTGCTGCCTCTTGTCCAAGCGAGCGCCATAGTTTAAATATGCGCTGCGTGAAGGAGGATTCTCCTTTGCCTGTCCTGGACATCCAGCTTCATTACGATACAATACAATATCTTTATTGTCATTGTCATTGATCTTGGAAGCACCATTGGCAAACCTCCCTTCAAAAGGCGGAGATTACAAAGCTAGCCATACTTAGATTCTTCTTCACAAAGGGCGGCAAATACGTTCCAGCAGCCTTAAGGGCTTTCAATGCAAAGCCCGTTTCCCGACTTCTGTATGCAGCAAATGTCTGGCATAATGGGGACCTGCCAAAGCTAGATGGCTTCCAGGCAAAATTTCTACGATCTCTGCTGCAGGTACCTAACTGCGTCCCCAACTCCGTACTTCTGTTAGAAGCTGGTGAATGCCCAATTTCAACTAAAGCATGGTGGGCTGCCCTAAAACATTGGCTCAGGATTTCAGTGTTTAATTTAGGGAAGGGCTTGTACCAACACCTGACCAATGAGGAATTTGTCAGCAAATGGCAGAAAACCATGGCTAAAAAAGCCACCTCTATTGGTCTGTCTCCCCCCCCCCAACTGTATTACCTGGGTTATGAAGGCGCCCAAAAGATTTTAAAGCAAAGATTATGGGATAATGCACACAGTGACTTGTAATCTCGATCACACGCAGTCTGTAGTCCGCTGGCAGTAGGAGTTCAATATGGGTATGTCTTTAAGTTAACATCTTACATCAAAAACCTGACAGTACCAAACTACCGAAG
Organism: Podarcis cretensis; assembly: GCF_951804945.1. NCBI lineage: Eukaryota > Metazoa > Chordata > Lepidosauria > Squamata > Lacertidae > Podarcis > Podarcis cretensis. The sequence continues at coordinate 18,164,285 of NC_137185.1, forward strand.
GCTTTTCACCAAAGCCAGACTAAATGTCTTTCCCTCTGCAATGTTGGATGGCAGGTTGAGAGGAGTTCCCTACCAGGACAGACTTTGCTTGTGTGCTCAAGACATTGATTCCATAAAGCATATTTTGTTGCATTGTGCAAAATATGAGCAGAACAGGGCTGAACTGATACTACACTTGCTGGTATCTTTCCTGGGAAAATCAGAGGCTCACTATGTCAGGTTCCTACTGGAAGACCGGACAAATGCTAGAACATTAGCAGTGGCAAAGTTTTTATCGGTGGTTGCAAGAACAAATGAGCCCTATATTCTAAACAAAATGCTTGATTAACCTGGAGGTAGGCTGTATGAATTGTGTATTGATTTGTAATGATTTGCTGGGTCTCTGGACCGTAATAAAGATTGATTGATTGATTGATTGATTGATTGATTATTGTCATTGTCCCATATAGAACAATGAAATTGAAAAATCTACATAAGACATTCAAAAACCCCTAAAAACTCTGAAACCCCATTTTAAAATACATTATAATACAGAGACTCCTTATACTGTGTTTAAAACCAGAATTGCATTTGGGTAGAAAACTGTTTCTCAGGCGGCTAGTCCTGGTCTTTATAACCCTGTACCTTGTTCCAGAAGGCAGAAGCTGAAAGAGATCATTTCTGGGGTGCGTACTATCCTGCGCTATCTCTGCAGCTTTCTTATGGCACCTGACAGCATAGATTTGATCTAAGGTGGGAAGAGTGCACCCAATTATTCTCTCCGCAGTCTTTACAACCCTGGACAGCATTGTTTTCCCCCTGGCCGTGCAGCTCCCAAACCACACACCATTAGAAGTTGCCCAATTCTAGTGGTGAGAGACAGAGAGAGACGATTCTCCTGGGCCACTCTCTCTGCACCAGGCGTAATTCTGTGCAATGTCTCCCATTGCTCACCTATCCTTTAAACTGAAAATCCCCCAGTGCTTGCAGGACTTTCTTCAACCCCTTGGTCATTCTGGCTATCCTAGTTCACGCTTCGCCCTCTTTGTGAGGGAGCATATGGAGGCCAGTCCTGCTCTGCCCTCTGTAAGCCCTTGTTCCTCTCTTCCCCTGACTGTGCCTGCAGGGCAAGAAAGGCTGAAGAGGCCTCTTGCCTCACCAGAAGATCCTTAGCTGGCACATGCCTGTCCTTGGCAGGACCAGTGCCTAGCCTGAGGGAGGGAAAGGCTGTTGGCTGGCCTCACCGCTTCCTTTGTTATCTCTGGTGTGGCCTGCCTGTTCAAACATTTCTGCGAGACGTGGCCCATCTCGGGCAGAATTACCCATCACACAGAGATGCTGCAGGAAACACGAAGGGCTGCAGCTAAAGGGCAGAGCATCTGCTTTGCGTGAGGAACATCCTGGGTTCAATCCCCTGCCCAAAGCCTCATAGAGCTGCTGCCAGTCAGTGTGGGCAATACTGCGCTCAATGGACCAATGGCCTGACTTGGTATAAGGCAGTACCCTCAGTTCCTGTTTCCATTGCAAGTTCTCTCCCCCCAGCCTGTTACCTGTGGTGATGCTCACTTCACGTGACCAGACCACACCTGGAGTCCGGTGTCCAATCCTGGGCACCACAATTCAAGAAGGATGTTGGCAAGCTGGAACATGTGCAGAGGAGGGCAACTAAAACGATTAAGGGTCTGGAAACCAGGCCTTATGAGGAACAGTTGAAGGAGCTGAGTATGTTTAGCCTGGAAAAGAGGAGACTGATATCTCAAGGGCTGTCACATGGAGGAGGGAGGAAACAGCTCTGTGTTTTACTTGAGCACCTTTAAGCGTTCCGGAGGATGCTGAAGACACACCTCTTTGCCCTGGCTTTTGGTGGCAATTGAGGTGTGTATTTTATAGGATCTGCTTTGTTTTCGTGATTGTAAGTTGTTTAAAACTGTTTTTCACATTGCATTTACAGCCATACCTTGAAGTAGCTTCAGGATAAGTATTTTCGGGTTGCGTGCTGCGGCGACCCGGAAGTAACGGAGCGTGTTACCTCCGGGTTTCGCCGCTCGCGCATGCACAGACGGTCAAAATGACATCACGCGCATGTGTGGAAGTGCCAAATCGCGACCCGTGCACACACAGACGCGGGTTGTGTTCGCTTCTGGATGCGAACAGGGCTCCGGAACAGATCCCGTTCTCATCCAGAGGTACCACTGTAATTGTTGTAAGCTGTTCTGGGACCTTAGAGTGAAGGGTGGGCTGTAAACATATATAAATAAAAGCATTTGCAGGTATGAGACCAAATCCTACCAGGGAAGGGTGGCAATCTGGAAGTCTCCCGGCTTGCCAGAGTGGACAATAATAGGCCAAAGAGTCAGAAAGTCTGATGTCTTATAAGGCAAATTTCTACGACCCACACAATTCCTGTATCAGGGGAAGGAAAGATTGTGCAGGGGTTGTTCTCTTGTGTGAACCAGTCTTGAGTCAAGTTATCATCACAAAATAGGGCAGTTATTACCTTAATAAAATGCACGATTACAGCATTAAGGTTTTATTGAGGTTTAGCAGCTGCCTTTGGATCCCCTGGATTATATGTTGGTTAACCCTTGGCGAAGGGGTTTTCATTTCTTCAGCTGATATTTATTTAACATGTAATGAATGTGTTGGTGAATCTATTAAATGCATATGTGGAGGCCTTAATTTGAAGCGTTACCCCCGAAAATAAAAATAGAAGGAAGGTGACTGTTCAATTCATGTAATCCTATTTAAACACGGAGCGAGCCAAACTCAATCCAAGGCCAAAGCAAACTGTCATATAAACTCTGCGCCAGATGTCCCACACGGGGCCGACTGAAACGCCAAGGAAAATAAAGGTTAAAGGAAGTGGCTGAGTTGTTCCATCCCCAGAGCAACCTGGATAGGAGGACTTGGATTCCACGGAGGAACAGAACCTCTTCCCCATGGATTGCAGTTGAACTGCATTTTGCCGGACAAGTCTCCCCTTCTACGGCGCTTCTTAGTGAATGGAAAGCAGATCTTGCAGAAGGTGGTTTAGGAAATAAGAGTTTCAACTTTCCCCTGAAATTGATGGCAAAAATGCAGTGAGCTAGGAGAGATTTCCTTTATTCCCCTCCTAGGACACCCTCCAATGGCAGAATCTGGTATTGACCTGAACTGGAAGTATACCCCAGTGTCGAGTGGCACTATGTTTCTCAAACAGCAGGCTGGGCCTCACCGGTGCATTCTGGGCCCCTTTCGGATGGGCTTTGCTCTTATTATTTTAAGTCCTTATAAGACCTGCAGGTGGCAGGCTTCATCTCAGAAGAAGCATCCCTTCCTGTGAGAGGAGGAAGGATGCTTCTTGAGGATTGTCCTATGTTCTCCAAAAGCAAAGGGTGCTTCTCAGGAACATAGGAACCTACCTTAAACAGAGTGCCAAACCATTGGGCCGTCTAGCTCAGTATTGTCGACACTGACTGGTAGCAAGTCTCCAGGGTTTCAGCCAGAGTCTCTTCCATGGCTTCCTGGAGATGTTGAATATTGAACCCAGGACCTTCTGTATGCAAAGCAGGAAAGGTCTGTGGCCTTTAGGTTGCAAAAGATTTCCCACCACTGAGTTTTCTCTTCATGGACCCGGCTTGTTCATCTGCGTGCCGATTGTTTAATGGAGGGTTTCCCCAATGTATTTTAAATAAAGTTGTAGCCTGGAACTTTTTGCTTGGGAAGGCAAAGCATGCCATTTCTTCAAACTCCAGCTCTCTTCACCCCAATTCTCCCTCCTTTTGTCTTCCTGCTTTAATTGTTCCTGGTAGGATTACTCACCTTTGGCATTCATTTCCCAACCTTCCCACGTGTTTTGTGAGGGGAATCCCACACTCTTTTCCAGGAAGTAAAGGAGCAGGAGGTTTTGTTTAAGTATGACACGGCTGAACTAGCCAACTGTTTTGCTCTATGAGGAAAAGGTTAGGTGCTCCAAATCCTGCAGCTATCAATACTGTCCCATGAAAAACACTCCTCTCTGAGGACGGCCCAAGAGAATTCCTGCACGTGTGTAGACACAGCTTGTACCAGTGTTTGGTACAGTGTGTGAATATGGGCAACAATCAGGGGGAGCTCAAGAAACTCAGCGCCTCCTCCCTCCTCCCTCCCTTATGACATAGAAGAAGCTGGGGTGGGGATGAATTTGCTCAAAGGGGCAACAGGGTTGCTTTGGGGGCAGGTCCAGTGGCCCCATTTGTACTAGGCCAGCAGGGGCCTCAGACTCTTAGCTGTCAGTTTTTGTTTTAAAGTAAACCATGTCATCCAAACATGAGCACTTGAACAGAACGGCTGTAACTCTTAACTCCATTTTGACACCCCTTCATCTGAAATACGAAGACTGGTCTTGCACTGACTGTAGTATTGCTAGCCTAAGACCAGCAGGTGAAAGATCTACATTAGCACAACTCATGAAACTTGAGTTTTTTGCATGGTTTGGGGTTGACGTTGGAGAAGAGCAGGGCTCTTGTGCCCTTAACAGTGATGTGGCAGGGAGATATTAAAACAGAGTAAGTATTTTGTAGCATGAAACTATAACTGTGAGGAAAAGCTTCACTTGTTGATATTGCGTCTGTCAGACATCTTAAAGGTAAAGGTAAAGGTACCCCTGCCCGTACGGGCCAGTCTTGACAGACATCTTATTACCTGCCAAATAGGATACCAGTGCGCATGGGACATAAAATGTATGAACGTTTTATGCACATCTTTGTCTTTGTTGGTGACCACAGCAGAGAGCCCAGTCTATGTACAGTATATTCGGCCAAGAAATCCCCAAGGGATCAGTACAGTGACAGCTGGCCTGTCCCTCCTCACACTATTTTGCCACTGACAGAACTTCTCCATTTGCACACCTGCACCAATGATCTCAGTGTGGGTTGATGGGTGGCAGGTGTGGTGCAAGCATCTTGTCAGGTGACCCATTGGCTGTGAGCAGGGAGCCGCCGTCTTGCCTGTGAGAAAACAAAACAGCCGCCATGTTTGGGGTGAGTCATGTGTCCTAGGACGCAGTTGTCCCTTGGCTGCATTTAGAAACACAGGGATAAAATTGCTTTTTCAGATTAAGGGGGGATTAAGGTGTGTTATCTGAGACTCAAGACAGCTTAATCTCTTGAAAGGAAAGGTGTCCAAGCTTTGCTCTGCCAGAAGGCACCCTTTCCTGTTTTGCTTTGCATTCTGGGTATGTGCTGCCACGCTCCCTTCCTCTTCTGAACGGGGTCCAAGGCTGATTTCCTGCGTCTTTGACTCCCGCCAGCTTGACACAGCCTGTCCTGGCGATGAAATCACCAAGTTGGCTTGCGTTTGGCCTGAAAAAAAGAAGAGAAAAATCCTTCCTCGGGGCCTTTCATCTACGCAGAGGATGTTGGTTTCTCAAACACAGATGGGCCTTTGCCAAGTCCTTATGGCCTGGTGCCTGAGTAAGCTGGTGTTCAGCTGTTGGGTTTTGTGCCTTTTAAAATCAACCTTTGCCAGCTTGTACTTTTTAACGCTTATAAAACTAGGAAGAGGGCTTGGGGGTAGAGTGACCTTTCCTCTTCGTTGCCTTTTGTGAACTTTGAAATGAAGGCATGTGCGACCAGCCATTCGAATTGCAAGTTCTAGAAAGGCCAGACCTCCAATCGCCTTTGAAAGGATTAAAAGGCGTGCAATAAAGTTGGGGACTGTTCAGGGGACTCAGCTACATTAATAATAAAAAAGTGTTTTATATGCGTTATGACACTGTGACACCAGATAGTGCTGTCTTTCGCCAATGTGATTCCCCACTTTGAAGTTTTCCTGGAACCCTTTTTTGATGTGTCTAGATCCATCTGGGGTTTCACGATCAGTTTGGTGATACATGTTGGAAGGACGAGTGGACAGCGTGCAATGGCTGGAGCAACAAAGGTTGCTGACCTGCAAAAAAATATACAAATATAAATTACCAGCCTACTAAGAGTCTAGTAGCCTGGGTGTCTGTGCTGGCTGTGGTGGTGGGAAAGAGAATCTGCCTCCTCCATAATCACAGAAACTCAGTCTGCTGCTGTTACTGCCTTCCCTACCAACAGATTGGTGGAAGAGGACATAAGGACCCCTCCAGACTGGTTGTTTTGGTGACTTATCCTTCAACATGACATTGATGCAATAATGGTGTATTGGTTGTAAATTTCTGCTAGACAACCCACACATTGTTCTGTTATGTCTCACCAGTTTTTCCACAATATCACTGTCTGGAGGGTCAGTCTTGCTCTACAGCACAACACCAGCCAGAAAGCATCCATGATGCTGTCTAGTTTAGCCTTTAGACTGGAGAGTTCTGGATTCAGATCCTTCCTCAGGGTGGCCTGGTGGGACCATTGCCACTCAGTCTAATCTATGTCCCAGGAGATATTGTGGCAAGAGTGAGATCACAGGCTCTGGCCAGAGCTCCTTAGAGGAAATCCCTGCCTCTGTTCTGCTCAAACCTCTCCTGACTTCTTACGTTCCTTCAAGGAATGCCCCTCTACCACCATAAGGTCTAGAAACTTGCCTTTTAAACTAACGGTTGCATTGAAACCCCGAGATTCACACGATGCTAGAATTGTGTGCTTGGAACCAAACTCCCTGCTGGCATGATGTAATTGTGGCAGTGTGGGATACAGAGTAAACAGCAGTGAGCTGATGGATTGCAGCTTGATATGAAAGAAAGAAAGAAAGAAAGAAAGAAAGAGAAAGAGAGAAAGAGAGAAAGAGAGAAAGAGAGAAAGAGAGAAAGAGAGAGAGAGAGAGAGAGAGAGAGAGAGAGAGAGTGTCAGGGTGTCAGGCTTCTTCAATCCTGTTTAGCTTGATGTGATTCAATAACATTGTGGTTGTGTTGACTTGAGATCAGGGTGGCATTTTTGGTGCATGCACAGACGTGTGTTCCAACACACATGTGCACATAGAGTCGGTTTCAGACAATGTTTACCCTGCCCTGTCCCTTCCTGCCCCTTTGCAAATCCTTCTCCCGCCTGGGAATTGGAGGTCCAAGACAACCTGCATATGGTTATCATTGGGTATTGGGGGAAGCACATGGCCAGGATCCCGAGTCACATTTTCCTCTGGACCACACTCCGTCTACCCATTGTTTATTGTGGGGGAAGAAGGCCTGGAAAACAGAATTGCCGGCTGAAGGAACATAGTGTTTAAACACTGACAACAGAAACGCCTCTTCCCAATCAAGCTCTGTTGGGTGGGCGAGTGGCTTTGGCAGAGGCAGGCTGTTCTCGCACTGGGAATGTGGGAGGGAAAAAGGATGGCAGCCCAGTTATTCCGGGATTATTGCATCCCCCCCCGCGCTGCTTGCAGCCCACCGGCTTGGGGCTGGATCTACTACTTAGACACCTGAAGCAGCAGGTCACCTAGTCTAACCAGTTGCTCATATACCCTCCAATATTTCTCCGATAAAAATAGGGACGTCCTATTCTGTAATAATAATAATAATAATAATAATAATAATAATAATAATATTTATACCTCACCCATCTGACTGGGTTGCTCCAGCCACTCTAGGCAGCTTTCAACATAAATAGAAACAAAATAAAACATTTTTAAAAACTTCCCTATACAGGGCTGCCTCCAGATGTCTTCTAAAAGCTGTATAGTTACTTATCACCTTGGCTCGGGTGTCGCGTAACTCCATACCTTCCAACATTAATTGGATGAAATTAGGGACATCCTAAGGAAAAGCCTGCCTGCCTGCCTTCTTATTCACAACCAGTCCAGGAAGTGGCCTTCCCTGTCAGCTGCCTCCTCCATGGTCTCAGACACTTGCCCTTGGACCACTGAGCAGGGAGGAGGGTGGGGGATGAAACTAGAATTAGCTGGCTCTGTCTGTCATTGGCTCTGGCGCCACCTACTGTTGGCCTCCCAGCCTTCCGCCCCTCTACTCCCAATGGGCGCCAATCACCACTGGATCCTGGAGAGGAATAAGTCTGTTTATCAACAATATGCTCACTGACATCTCTCTCTCTGTGTCTCTCTCTCATGCGTCTGCATGCATCCAGATGCTCTGGATCTCTGGATCTCCCCTTGGGAACACCAGCTGCTCACTCTTGCACACCATCCAAGAGGCAGAAGCCAATGGTGGCAAGAGGCTGAGGTGCCTTCAAGGAAAGGCTCTGCCAAACTGTCTGGTGCTGTTCATGTTGCAGGAAAGCGAGAGCGTCCTTTGGCTCTCCTGAGGACCCTCCAAGTCTTGCTATGTTGAAAAACATGGGCCCTATATATTTAAAGAAAAAATAGCTGCTGACTGGGGTTGTAGCAGATGAAGTTGCCCCCCTTCCACTTTGCTTCCCTCTCCTCCTGTCTTCCCCAGACCTTCTAGTGTCCAATTTATCCAAAGCAGAGGCTGCTGTCCAGGGATTTTGAACAAACAGAGGACCAAACATCTGGAAGGAGCAGATGGTTTTAATAGCCATGGAGAGTACATTTCAGCACATGCCTGCCAGTGCTCATCTCCTGACAAAGAGGCGGAACAAAAACTCCCAGACTAAAGCAGCACCCCTTCGCCCTCCAGAGGTGGGGTTGGGGGGAGGACATCGTAAGAAAGGTGCAGGTGGACCAATGCTCTTTGATAAGTTGAGCTGTGTTTCCTGCATCACAGGCAGTTGGACTCAACGACCCTTTGGGTACCTCTGGTTACGAACTTAATTCCGTTCTTAACCTGAAACCATTCTTAAACTGAGGTACCACTTTAGCTAATGGGGCCTCCTGCTGCCGCCGTGCCACCGCTGCACGATTTCTGTTCTCATTCTGAGGTAAAGTTCTTAACCCGAGGTACTACTTCCAGGTTAGCGGAGTTTGTAACCTGAAGTGTTTGTAATCCGAGGTGTTTTAACCCGAGGTACCACTGTAAGTAAGAAGGCAGGCAGGTGGGGGCCAGCTGAGGGCAGAATGAGACTAGTGGGCCTGTGCCCCACCAGCCTTAACAGATCTGCCCCCCCAGTGCACATGTGTGTATAGAAAGAGAGAAATGAGACCCAATCTAGCAAATTTATTTTACCAGAGTGCACTGATAAACTTTAATTGCGCAAACCTAAATTTCCAGTATGCACTTGGATAAACCCCTGCAAAATAGTCAAGACGAGACTAGAGCAAAGAGTTCTGTTAAACATCTTAGAGGACTGTCTGTCTGGAGACCTGAGGTTGGAACAATGGGCTTTGGCTGCCTGCTGGTGTTGAAGCCAAGGCTGGGGAACCCGGAGGTTTCCAGATAATGGCTGGCCTCCAGCTCCCAACTAAGGGTACCATCAAGGTTTGGAATGGTTGGGCATCTGCTGATGGCCTACACCCCAGCAGGGGAGCCACCAGCAAGAGCTTTCTCACCTGCTCTTTGTGCTTGCTCACTTGCCCCTCACTCTGGCCCAGGCATCAGTGGTGGAGAGGAAGGAGGAGCAGCAGACTGCACTGTCTACTTGCTCATTGGTTCTTTGTAGGTGCTTCTTTGGGGCGTGAGCTTCCCTACGAGAGAGCTTGGTAGAGGAGTGATCAACAAGAACAAACGGTGGCAGCAGAGTTGGCCCTACACATTAGGCAGAGTGAGGTGGATGCCTGAGGTGGCAGAGGCTGGGTGGTGGCGAGGTGTTGGGGGACAGAGCTTCCTGTGCTCTGCAGCCCCCTAAGTTAGTTCACTGCCCTCAGGTGTGGTGGATGTTGTTCTGTCACCAGTGCTGAAGAAGAAGAGAAGAAGAAGAGTTTGGATTTGATATCCCGCCTTTCACTCCCTTTAAGGAGTCTCAAAGCGGCTAACATTCTCCTTTCCCTTCCTCCCCCACAACACTCTGTGAGGTGAGTGGGGCTGAGAGACTTCAAAGAAGTGTGACTGGCCCAAGGTCACCCAGCAGCTGCATGTGGAGGAGCGGGGAATCAAACCCAGTTTCCCAGATTACAAGACTACCACTCTTAACCACTACACCACACTGGCTCTCAGTGCTTAAGGAAGGATACTTTCAAAGCACCTTCAGAGCACGTTCTTTTCCTCAGAGAATTCTGGGAACTCGAGTCTAGCCATCAGATACTTACAATTCTCAACAACCCTGAGCAAACTACACTGCCCAGAATTCTTTGGAGGCACGCACACACACTTCCATGGTGCTTTAAGAGAATACCATGTGTGGAGCCTATGTGTTGTCATTCTGGCTGGTGGAATGTGGGAGGGAGCGTTTTACCCTTTGCCTCAGGCAGCAAAATATATTGGGCCACCCCTGGCTGACTGAGTGCAGTAGCCCTAAATCTGACGGAGGCCATGTGGAGGTTAATGGACTCTTTTGGCCAGCAATATCCAGAAATGCCTCAAAGCCCTTTCTAGCATTTGGCCACAGATATGTGGGGTCAGTGCGTATCGCTTTGAGATGTTGACTTTTTCAAACCCTGTGCATCCTGCCCCGCGGTTTTGTTTTTGGTTTTTTGGTTTGGTTTCTGCCTGGAATGGCTCTCAGGATTGCCCAGTCTGCATCTCTGGCTGATGTTTATCATGGCCAGGTGCAAATCTTCTTGCTCTGGAGCAGAGCCACGGAGGCCCTCATGTTTGGAAGAGTTTTCGCTTGCTACCACCACCACCAGACGCTGCCTTCCAGGATTTTGCTTTAAATCTTCTGCTGTATTTGATTAACCCGCCCCAGCTGTTTTTCCACTTGGACAACAAGCATAAATCTAGGAGCTTGTGTGTGAGAGAGTGTCTGTGTCTGAGAATGTGTGCAAGTCTGAGAGACTGGGTGACTGTGTGTGTTGCGTTGCATTGTGTGTGTGGTGGTGAAAATTCAGCCTTGCCAATATCAAGAGTTTCTTCCTTCTTCCTCCATTCATATGACATGTGGGGGGGAAGCTCCTGTTGGTGCCAAGGAAAGGGTTAAAATGCCCTGCTCTCTTTCTGGGTTCCCAGTGAAAATGACACCCCTGCAACTGCTAGCATTTGGGGAGGGACCTATGAATTGGTCCCTAATGATGCCTTTGTCCTTTGGTCCTAAGTCACAGAATCACAATAGAGTTGGCAGAAACTATCATAGAGTTGGTGGGACGCAGGTGGCGCTGTGGGTTAAAGCCTCAGCGCCTAGGACTTGCCGATCGAAAGGTCGGCGGTTCGAATCCCTGCGGCGGGGTGCGCTCCCGCTGCTCGGTCCCAGCGCCTGCCAACCTAGCAGTTCGAAAGCACCTCCGGGTGCAAGTAGATAAATAGGGACCGCTTACCAGCGGGAAGGTAAACGGCGTTTCCGTGTGCGGCTCTGGCTTTGGCTCTGGCTCTGGCCAGAGCAGCGATGTCACGCTGGCCACGTGACCCGGAAGTGTCTCCGGACAGCGCTGGCCCCTGGCCTCTTAAGTGAGATGGGCGCACAACCCCAGAGTCTGTCAAGACTGGCCCGTATGGGCAGGGGTACCTTTACCTTTACCTTTATCATAGAGTTGGGAGGACCATCTAGTCTAGGGATGAGGAACCCTTTTCAGCCAGAGGGATGCATTCCTTTCTTTGGGCCCCCAGGAATGAGGTTTTCAATCCCTAGTCCTAGTGGAAGCTGATCTTTTAAGGCAAATGGGTCACTCTCCCACCAAGCTCAACCTGCCCGTTGTCCAGCCCCCATCTGCCTACCTCTCCACATTTAACTGTTCCAGGATGAGGACACTGCCTGTTTCCTTGTTGACCTTTTTAGAACTCAGCGGGATGGGGGACAAAGATAGTTGGCTCTGCCTGATCATTGACTCTGGCACCCCCTACTGTTGGGCTCCCTGCCTTGCATCCTGCCCCTCGATCAGCACCAGCCACCACTGTAGCCTGAATCCTCTGAAGAGCAAGGAACTCAGGCAGAGGCAGGGGTCTATCCTGGCTCCCAGTTGCAAAGCCTGGAGGAGGAGCTCTTTCCAAAGGCTGTAATAATTAGATCACACAAGCAAATTGCTGCCTTAAGGTACGTCAGACAATGCACATGGTTAATAGGACCTGAAAGACAAGGGTTTGAACCCCCATCCAGCCTGGGTGACCCTAGACCAGCCAATGCCTCTCAGCCTAACCTACCTCACTGTGATGATGAAATAGGTAGGGAGAGAACAATGTATACCACCTCGAGCTCCTTGGAGGAAAAGACGGGATAGAAATGCAAAACAAGCCAACAAACTTAAGTAAAGCCACAACAAAGGCAGGAGCTGTAAATGCAAAGCTTTGGGAGTTGATCTGATACTGTCACATCTGTCTCTGTTCCTGTGCATTACCTATAGTAAATGTCTGTCTGTCTGTCTGTCTGTCTGTCTGTCTGTCTGTCTGTCTGTCTCTCTCTCTCTCTCTCTCTCTCTCTCTCTCTCTCTCTGTGTGTGTGTGTGTGTCCCAATATGTCATCTAGTCTAACCCCTTGCAATGGATTTGTAATGCAAAACTGGATTCCTGTGATGGCCTGGGACTTGAGCTCAGACTCGAAACCAGAGGAGACTCAGTCTGCACCAGATCCTTTGCCTCAGGCATCACCTGAACCAAGTCTGGGGCCTGATCCTGAAGAGTCCCAGTCTGCACAGGTTCCCCTGCAACAAACAGCAGCTGGGCCGAGTCAGGGGCCTGAACCTGCCCTGGCTCCAGATGTGGGGATTACCTTGTTGCCTTCAGCTGGGCCATCGCTTATACCTGCTCCACTACTGGTTTGGTCAGGGGAGGCTGAGGCGGCCCCTGGGTCTAGTAACCCACTGACATCTCCCGAGCTGCAGAGACTAAGGTCTGAGAGAAGGAGAGACCTGAGTACTCACAGGAGGAGTGTTCACCTTTGGGTGAAACAGGGAGGTGACTCGCCGGGGGATGAGGACCGGCCGCTACCCCGACAAAGATAAAAGGCTGTCGGACCCTGCCCCAGGTTGCAGGAGCAACATTGCTGTATGCTAGATCCTGCCTGAGAGCCTGTACCTGTCCTGTCCTTGCCTGGTTTCCTGCCTCGTGTCCTGCCTTGGCCCAGTTGGACTGACTCCTAGTGGAACCTTCGGATTCTGGACCGATCCTGGACTGCATTGCACGGGTTACCCCCAGGCCCAGCACACTTCCCATGTTTAAGCATGAACTGGGAACATGGGTCTTGCAAACGTGTGTGTTCCAGGCTGTATGTTTCCCAAACTAAATCCCAACTGCAAACAGCTGAGATAAGAAGCAGGAAATAGTTGGATAATATTGTTATTACCTTATGCATTTTGAGAGAGAGCGAGACAGGGAGAGAATTAAGAAGTGTTGTTCAAAGGCTATAAAAGGCAAAAGTTTGGACGAAGGTGATTGCGGAAGGTTTGCCAAGTTATTGGAAGGGTGTGTGTGTGTGTGTGTGTGTGTGCAGAATCGAAACCATTATGTGGCTAGGACTTGGCACAAGTATCTCTGCTTGCATAAATCAGCCACTCGGGTCTGATGGTTGCTCTTGCTGACAGGCTTTCAAACTCCTTGGCTAGATGAACAGGGCATGTGCTTTATATGCACTCACAGAATAGTAAACTGTTATTAAAAATTGTGGCGGAGGGAGAAAGGCGTCCAGGGAAGGTGGTGGGGGGGAGAGATAACCCCATTATGATTTACGTGTGGCTTTGCCTGCTTTGCTGTCTCAGAACAGAACAAACTCATCCATGCCCAGGGCAGGCTGAGGAAGAAGACGACAGAGCTGGCTGCAGATTAAGAGCCAGGAGTTTGTGTGAGAGAGATACATATATTTTAAACAAACCTGTCTTCTTTTTTTGGTTTTGCTTCTGAAAATCGAGATTAGGGATGGGGCAGACTTTTGACCCAGTTCGCATTTAAAGACAAAGGTACCTACTTTGCACTTTCAGAAAGAATATGCAAAGGGAAAGCCAGGCCTCCTCCTTTTGAAATTTGCACCTCTCTGAATTTTGCAGTGCAGTTCTCCAGCCAAGTAATGCATACCAAAGTACATCTATCAGAGTACAGAGCGCGTCTAAATGCATATGTTAGAAAAATTGAAAATAATATACAAAAACACATTACAACAAATGTAAAAAATCTTCCTTGTTATTATGATTCTTTTTTGAAGTAAGGAGGGGGCTAGGATTGATTGGGAAAGGACTGGAAAACCAACTATGTATTCTGATATAATCTCTCCCCCCCCCCCATTTTGATTGTAAAATGCCTCTTTAATTGCACCTTTAAAACATGAGCCAGTAGAGTCGCAAAGCAATGTATTAAATTGTGGGATTTTTCGTTAGCTAGATGTCCTCTCCATATTTTGCAATTTTCACTGTTTTATTATTTTGTGAAGTTCTGTGATGGTTTTCCACCTACACTGGTGGAGGCAGTATGCCTCTGACTACAAGTTGATGGGAGTTGCAGGTGGCCAGAGGGCTGCTGAACTCAAGTTTCCCACAGGGATCTGGTTGGTTGGTCATTGTGAGAAAAGGAAGCTGCATTAGCTGAGCTACTGGCTTGATCCAGCAGACTCTTCTTAAGTTCTTTTTACTTTTATTATTATAATTGCCAGTTGATGTGTTAAGGAATTACAGCTCTTGAGATCCCAAACCGTGCCCACATTTAGATGGAAATTATTATACAAGTATGCGTGGTCAGGGAGAGGTGGAAAACATTGTTCTTTATGTATTACATTGCTCCCTGTGTAACTATCCCAGGGATAGAATTCCCAAAGGAGCTTTTCAGAGTTTCCTTCTTGAATAGTAAGGGGGGGGGAATGTTAATTTTCTAGCGGATGGGGATACACACACTAAATGTAAGGTCTCTATGCTTTTCTTAACAGCCTAATGGTTCCTACAAAATGTCATGTGTGCTGTGTACTGGGGACTACCTATGCAAAAATGTACATCTATAGTGTTTGCACTTTTGCACCGACCAATGGTTTCTAACAAATGAATTGGGATGACTGACAATATCCTGAAGCTTGGTTATAGACGAAAGAAGCCAGCTACTAAATCTTGAGCCTTGATTTCAAGAGATACACACATGTCAAGGGTAACTTAACAGGGACTCAGCTAGATTGGTAAAGAAAAAGCGGTTTATATGTGTTGTATGTGTGATATAAGGGACGCGGGTGGCGCTGTGGGTTAAACCACAGAGCCTAGGGCTTGCTGATCAGAAAGTTGGCGGTTCAAATCCCCATGACGGGGTGAGCTCCTGTTGCTCGGTTCCAGCTCCTGCCAACCTAGCAGTTCGAAAGCACGTCAAAGTGCAAGTAGATAAATAGGTACTGCTCCGGCAGGAAGGTAAATGGCGTTTCCATGTGCTGCTCTGGTTCGCCAGAAGTGGCTTGGTCATGCTGGCCACATGGCCAGGAAGCTGTACACCGGCTCCCTCAGCCAATAAAGCGAGATGAGTGCCGCAACCCCAGAGTCGGTCACGGCTGGACCTAATGGTCAGGGGTCCTTTACCTTTATGTGTGATATAACATTGTGCCACCAGATGGGGCTGTGGAGTACTGTTTTTCTCTACCCGTTTACCCTGTTTAAATTTACGTGTTTTAACTGAAGTGCCTCTTTGATGTGTCTAGATCCAGCCCAGGTTTCTCTGCAGCTTAACACAGGTCTGCAGCAAGGTTTCTCTAGTGCTGCCGTATCTTGAAAAGCAAAAAAGAGGACAGCCCAAGCCGCTGCCAGCCTGAGCTGGGGAAAGAGGCATGCAGGCATGGACATGGGGGGCCACCGCTGCTGCGCCCATGTGCCTCTTTTCCCCAGCTCAGGCTGGCAGCAGACACAGTGTGCAGAACAGCCCGAGCCACCCAAGTCCTTTAAAATGTAAATATCTGCCTGGATGGGCATGTTGGCCCCCAAGAGGACACGTCCGGGTTTTCCCGGACGTATGGCAACGTTAGTTTCTCATAGGCCAAGCAAAGAGGGCAGGGGGAGGAGTATGCAAAGTGGGGCAGTTGACTCACTGGCAGAACTTAACATGCAAAATACTGTGGAGACAATGAAAAATTAACCGGAGCTGCAGGTATCAGCTGGAGCAGCCAAATTTTAACCTGGCCCCCATGGCTATCTTTTAACAGACAGTGGCAATTTTAGCAGCTGATGGTGCTTATGTTCACGCCGGGGGATAGACCCACCTGCCAATTTCTGCACACACAACAGCTCTGCATGTAAGATGGGCTGCTTTATCTAGCCATTTGGCAACCCGAGTTCCTGTAGTTTAGGAAGCAGCGTTCCAGCAAATTGCAGTGGCAGCAAAACTGGCTCAAAAGATCAAATCCAGGCCCCAACTCAAAGACAAAGGCAGGCAGACAACTCGGCCCACTTCCCATATGTGGGCTTTTCTGTAGCAGCACCTGTCCGTCTGTCAAATTTATTTGCTAAAAGCCACAGGTCATCACATCAATACAAGGCACCCATGGGCAGGGAAAGGGAGAGGTGGCAATACATGTATCTGAAGGCGCTTCATTACTGTTTTGTAATGCATTTGCTGGGAAATATCAGGGGTTGCTTCAAGGTCCCTTCCAACTCTACAATTCTCCGATTCCAGCCAGAATGGTGTAGTGGTTAAGAGAGTGTTGGACTTTGACCTGGAAGAGACCAGGGTGCAGATACCCACTTGGTGGGTGATCCTTGGGGCACCCTAACCTACCTCACAGGGTTGTTGTGATGATCGGCTGGGGAGAAGGGGAACACCATCTTGAGCTCCTTGGAAGAAAAGGTGGTATATAAATGTAATGAGTAAATCAATAAATAACAAACTGCAACAATGCTAACCCTTGTAAAGGTAAAGGTGGCCGACTCTGGGGTTGCGGCGTTCATCTCGCTTTACTGGCCGAGGGAGCCAGCGTACAGCTTCCAGGTCATGTGGCCAGCATGACTAAGCTGCTTCTGGCGAACCAGAGCAGCGCACGGAAACGCCGTTTACCTTCCCGCCGGAGCGGTACCTATTTATCTACTTGCACTTTGATGTGCTTTCAAACTGCTAGGTTGGCATGAGCAGGAACAGAGCAACGGGAGCTCACCCCATTGCGGGGATTCGAACCGCCAACCTTCTGATCGGCAAGTCCTTGGCTCTGTGGTTTAACCCACAGCGCCACCCGCGTCCCTTGAAACCACCCCAAATGTACGCAGTCCTAGTGCTCAGTCCCAAATGGCTGTCTCATGGGAAGAAGAGTATCATCTCTGACAAACACTCCCCTCTCCCGAAGAACATTTAAGATTCTCCTAGTGTTTTCAAAGGAAACCAGATCCAAAATAAGTTTAAACTCTTAAATCACGCCACTGGGCTTCTCTGAAGTATAGCATAAACATGAATTTGCTTCTGAACATCACCATAGGGATTTAACCCCCCTCCCCTTTAGAACATTTATTTGACACAACCCTTCAGCTTTTTGTGAATTTGTGGAGGAAAATGTCAACCTTAAAGCACTCTTTTAAAAAAGTTAACTGGTTCTCCATACCCCCATGTGCTCTTTTAACTGTACTAATTTCAAATTAATCAACTGGTGGTTATGTAAGTTGTTTATAATTTCTGTCACGTCAGCCCTGAAATAAATCTGTAGCTTGCCAACGTTACGTAAAGGGGGGGAAAGTCCCCTGAATTGGGGAAGGAGATGGGGGTCTATGCTTGGAAGACGCTCTTTTAAAAATACTCTGTTGCCCATTATGCAATGGCGACTCCCCCACGCCTAGATTTTCTTACATAACACATGAGCTTGTTTACACTGTTGTAAGCATAGCTTTAAATGGATCCTTCAAAAATGGAAGGTTAGAAGAAGCAAAACTCGAAAATCCAGTTTGGACTTTAGGGTTTGTTTTCTTGCTGTGGATTTTGGCTTTCCAATATGTCCTGCGAGGGGGAAAACACCCTACATGGTTGTAGAACACAACACTATTTCTCAGATGCAGAAGCAGTAACATGTAAGGCTGTCCGCGGCAAAGTTAAACCAGTATGGACAGCTCTTGAGTAGGAAGGTCTGCTTTTGTTTTAAAGCTGTTTTGACTCCCAACTGAACCTGAACCGAAAAACCAAATTTCTTTCCCAAAGTAGGGGAGAACCAGAGCTGTCATTTGAAAGCCTATTGGCTGAAGTGTTTGCTCATCCTAGTGAAAAAGGTGATGCATGTATCTTCCACAGCATCTTATCCCCTAGGAGCACTCACAATTCCATTACCTACAGATGTTTCCCTAGCCAAGGAAAGGCAAATGTAGCTCTCCAGGTTCCCCTATCTGGCCCTCAGCATCCTCCCTCTGCCACACCCCCATTGGTCCGCCATTGTACCTTCCTTGAGTGTTTTTGCCTTGCTGAGATGTGCCCTTGAACTCCAATGCCTATTGCATGTCTGGATGGAATTAAGTAGTGTGTACAAACTAGTCCACTGTACAAAGTTAATCTCTTTGCCCCTCCCACTTTTCCTCTGGCCCCACCCACCACTGGCATGTGACCCCCTCCCCCCAGAAAGGAACGTAACCCTTGGGCTGAAAAAGTTCCCCCAGCTTTTACCAGTCTCATGGGGTAACCCACACATGCTCAGCTCCTGTCCAGATTTCTAATATGTTGAGCAACTTCCACTTTGAGACTTGCCAAATGCATAACTAAATCTCAAGCTATTAAAAACCCCCAAAAACTACAGTCCAACACACTTCTGGTAAACTCTCCAGCAGCTCCCTTTGATGGGAGCCAGCTGGGATAAGAACTGAGAAAGGGACGGGAACTAGTCCCTCTCTCTCCTGGTTAGCAAACCATCACTTGAGAAAATGATAAGTCAAGTTGCACTAAGTTTAAAATAAGTGCCTGACAACTCATCTGTAGCACTTTCTTGCATACGTAGTGAAACTAATGGTTTTCACACCTAACTTCACTGGATCATACAGAAGAGGGTCCCCCAACAATTAAAGGTTGTTTGCCAGCCTTCTTTAGCAAACCAGAACCTAGTCACTAGGCGCAGTCTCTTAAATGCCAATGACACCTGACTGCGTGGAGCCTTTCACCCCTGGTGAGAATGCAAGATTTCAGCCCAAAGGACAGAAACCTTGCAGAGGGCTATATGTTTGCTCCAACAAGTTGATTTAAGAACTTAAGAGTCCTGCTGGATCAGGCCAGGGGCCCATCTAGTCCAGGAACTGAGCACAACATATTGTGTTCTATTGGCTGCAAACCCGTTTGCAAGGGTATCAGGTCATAGATAGCGTAGGATGCATGAAACCCAGTACAGCAGAATGACTCACTTTGGTTCTTAAAATAGGCCTTAGCTATATGATTTCACCTCCTGTTCACCCTGAAAGCTTGCACAGCTAGGATGGTAGTTTACATTCCAGACAGTCTCTCTATTACAGCACTTAGTCTACGGGACTGCAAGTTGGCCTTCATCCATGTGCGCAGAAAGTTCCTCATGAGCATGGGAAGCATTTCCCTTATAAACGATAAGGCCAATGTGCCCTTTGGATCCCGCCTGGTGTCTGAAAATCACATGCACACAGACATGGAGAAATAACAACACAAAAGTAGGTGCTTACTCCATAAAACATTAATATTTTAATGAAAAATCTTATCATGTTTCTATCCAAAGACACTCAAAACTAGTTTTTCTTCCCTCTCAATTTTGACTTATTAATGGGACCAGTCTGGAGATTTTTTTTGTTTTTGAACTTTTTTTTAAAGATTAAACAACCAGGCTAGCAAAAAAGGTACCCAATACATATTCTTCTTATATCAAACAAGCTAATATTTCAGTACAAGGTAACTATACATAATATATACATCACACAGAGAATCACAAAAGCGAACACTACAGGCTCAGAACAGATTTTGAAAAAACCATGATATTCACATTGATTACAAGAACTCTAAAAATGATTGTAACAGTGAAACGGCACTTTAGTTTACAAAAAGTCACAAAAATATATATATAGCCACCAAGAACTATGGGTTCCTGAAAAATACTAATAGCCAGATATAGTATATAAAATGCAAAGTGTATTTCAACATTAAAAATAAAACCAAACCCAAAAAACATTTTTTTTCCTCCATTAAGTTCAATAAACATGCCAAGTAGCCTAGCTGTGGTCGGCACGGATGAGAAAAGCTGTATGAGATGGGCAGCTGGTGACTGAAGACTGGCACAGTTAGAAAGGGGAGGGAGTCACACACACAGTGGCTGGGGAGCCCCTTGAGAGTTCAGTTCACATTCCCAGATCCATCTTTACTCCCTTCCCTTTAAGGATTCTACAAAGGCCCAGAGACAAGACAGCACTGCAAAGGTGGGGCCTGGAAGCACTCTCCAGCTTCCGTTGGGGGGTGGGGTGGAAGTCAGAATAAAGCTGTCAGCATGCGGGCAGCCGAAACCAAACCAAACCAAACTGCACCACCCTTCTGAGGTCTCTCTAACCCCGTCCAGAAAGGAGGTCACAAGAGTGCTGCTGGAGAGCATCATCGAGGTGGCCAGGCCCCTGGGAGAGCTTCACGAGACCCGCTGAAGTACTCTTGATACCACACAGAGAAATTAAAATAAAAACAACAACACACCACAGAGCTTTAAAACCAGTTATCTTGCATTTAAAAATATTTGCATCATTTCTTTTAAAATTACCAGCTTTTATTCTATGATGAGCTCTAGTATTTATTTATTTCTAATATTACTCCGCTTCCCAGCCAAATGTGACCCCCAAAAGCCTTGAATGGCAGAGTATACCCCTGAATCCAATCAGGAAACACTTGTTCCTAAAGAAACTTAGGGCAAGGACTGTTAACTTTGTTTGTTTGTTCTGTTTGTTTCTGGGATAAGAAAAGCAAGCCTTTATTTTCTGCAGAAAGGCAACTTAGGAGCAAAAATTGCCTCTGTTATAGTGATCCTCATCCAAACCATTCCTGGTGCACTACGTTCTGCAGACTTTTAAGAAAAAGGCAGAGGAACAGGATCTAACCCTCTGCCATCTTCTACCTTAAGGCTGGTGAAGAAAAATTAGTAACAATCCCTCCCCCCAAAAATCTGACCAAAGCCACTATTTTAAAATTTGCAAATGCACTGTTAAAAAAATACAGTTTTAATCTCTTTTGGGAACTGGGGCCTAGGGACTTTCATTTTATAAAATATATAATATATATATATTCATATATTTTGCTACACTGGCACTGGTTGCTTAAAAACAACACTTTTTCACATTTACACTTTTCAGACTAAGGATAAGTGCCAAAACTAGAACTAAGGACACAGATACCATGTTCTCTGTTAGAATGGGGAGCAAAAAAATTGGTCAGTCTGAGAAGAGGCTGAACGGTCTTCCAAAAGATGCATAAAAGGCAAAATTAGCCCTAAGCTGGTGACAAGAGGTTTGCTATATGAAACTGACGTTCCATGTTGCACTTTGGGGAAAATGGTCTCATTTCCCACATACACATACCCTCTTCATAGGTGTTTGTGGGTTTCACCTGTTGGCACATTGAAACCAGCCTCACTAGTGTGCAACTTCTGAGAGATGAGGAACATGTCAGGTGTAGATCCTAACTCCCACCTGCGCCCTTTCCAAATTCTGTGTGTGATAACAGACGCTTTTCCTCTGGATAACAATCTCTCTCACACACAAATCATGGAAAGGCTGTACAGTATATCCAGATTCTTTGAGTGCTACATCAAATGTGTAGGTCTCACTGAACGACTGCTGGAATAACTTGGGATGGTTAACTGTAAATCCCAACACTACAAAAGCATCACCAAAGAAACTCAATTTTATTATCTTGGGTTGGAAACATCATTGAGCTCCCCCAGTGCGATTCTTATGATGATGCCTTGGAAAAGATGGAAAAGACACAAGCTCAGTGGGATTTAAAACAGGGATGGGCAAAGGTTATTAAGCCTTAAGAAGGGTTGTACATCCAGCTGGTGGCTTTTAGATTAGTTCACTGAAGCTCTTTGAAATAGAAGACTGTGGCAGCAACCTGGAGTCATTCTCTTTGAGAGTCCAGATTGGGATGGATAGATGAAGACCAGTCACTCTTGGGTAAAGAGACTGGTGCTGCAGGAGGAAATTATTTCTCCACAGCACTGGCCAAACTTTCAAGAAGCCTATAAATACCCCATGGGGCTGACTGTTTGCAACCCCCGAATAAAATATGCTATGCATATAGCTTATTTAAACTAGGCACACTTTAATTGGAAGTAAAGTTTAATTTAAATAAGTGGGGTTATGTTTTCAAGTTCAACATGGTTAAGACCCCAAATTCACCTACGCGATTTCATTTTAAATGCTTCTAACAGACATCTGACTCAGCAAGTTAAGATTTCCAAATGTCAAGGTACAAAAACAAGGACTCTTTTTCACAGATAGGTAGCTCAGTGGAGAGGGGGTATTCCTTCACCAGGAAACATTTATGTATTACAAAAATGTTTCTTTCTGTGGAAGACAGAACTTTCAACTGATCCTTTACTGGGCTGGGATTTAAAAATACTGAATAAATACAACAAGGTATGGGTTTTTTGTACTGTGACACAACACAGTAGCCCGTAATTCACATAAACAGTAACTATGCTCAATTTTACTTATGAAAGAATAAACTTGAGGTTGAACACACTTTTTATGAATTTCTTCATTTAGTGTTTTCCTTAGTATTACTTCTGATATGAAGTTTCACACCTCCTAAATGTAGATCACCTGCTCTACATTTGCACATATCAAATATGCAAGTTGCACTTGCGAATTATGACTCATAACTGACCTTATAGAGATAAGATGTACTGTGTAGGCAGACCCCCCTCCATCCTCTGGAAAAGAGGTTAAACAACTGCAAAGCACACCTGATGGATGGTCTGCCAGGTAATGAATTTGCATGCAACCGATGTGCTTCCTGCATCATTTAGACTCGTTGCCTTAATATGATTTGTGATAAGACAAAACAAAACATTTACCTATTGGAATTTGCTACTTCAAGTCAGTTTCATCCTGCATTTATGGGATAAAATAAATGGACAGTCCAATGCATCCAGAGGACTAATTAAAACTGCGGTACAAACGATTCTCTTTTGTTGATTTTTGTTATATGATGGAACCGTCAAACTTCATACAGGTTCAACCTGAGAAGAGGGACAGAGCCTCAGAGGGGGCGTCTTTTGCTGAAAATAGTGGAAGTGTGATTTTTTATTCTATTTGAAAATCATGGGAAGAAAAACCTAAATCTAATTAACAGAACACTTGTACAAAGAGATGCCTCCTTAGTTTTTTGTATTAGTAGAACATCAAATTTCTTCAAAACTATGATTTCCAACTATTGCTGCATAAAGTATCAGCCCTGCTAATTAACCTCTGCAGTGACTCAATTATTTTTTCCCCTATCAGCCCCCCACTTAAAAAAAAATATTCTTAGTTTGATGATAATGTGAAATTCATTTCATTGGTACCTCCCTCAGATAAATTTCACTAAAAAAACAACAACATTTGGTGAATTGTGAAGCTTCGATGTGTCAGGATGCTCAAAACCAAACAAATGAGAAAGACAGATTAAAAAATGTAGTCCAAATTAAATTTCCAAGCCTTACCAACAACAGAAGATGTTGGCAAAAACCCCAAAAACTGCCGGCCTGAAAATGCCCTATCATGTGTTTACAACCTTTTATAAACTTTGCAGGGAGAAATGAAATGGCAAGTCTTTCTGATTATTGCTTGCTGGATCTGTGTATGTAGCCAGAGTAATGGCTTTTATGAAACCAGCTTGGCAAGGGTATAAAAATGTTTTAAAACAGGAAGATTTTATCATTGCTAATAGGCCTTCTGTAAACAACCCCTGTTGGGTTAGAAACTTGGCCTCTAAAAGAAAATAAATTGCTTGCATTATCTAAAAACAGTATAATAAAACCGAAGTGCATACATAGATGTGTAACTGCAAAAGAGTACATTAATGCACAAAAGCTCTTTTGCCTTTTGTAAACTCTCTCCTTGTCATATATTCATACTACTCCATGGTGTTTAATACAACTAGGACTTCTTGACTACAGAGTTTTTTTATGTACCACTTCGGAGAATGAAATCCAGATAAGGCCATCTGCATGAGCAGTTTCTAAAAAGGAGTGGCATGTCAGAGGTGAGCATACCTAGGCATGTTCCCCTTTGCTTTGCCAAAGCCAATCAATCATCCGCTTCTAAAAACAGAGGTCTTGTAAGCTTTAGAAACAAGTATAGTAAGCATGCCTTAAAGAAAAGCACAGACCGAAATTATTCCTTCTAAACAATACATGAAGGTCTACCAACGCAGGCAATTTTTTCTCTTCCATACTTGTTTTTTTTTTGTGTGTGTGTGCACGTGTGTACTCAAAACTCATCATTTTAAGCACCATTAATTTTTCTTCCTGCACCAGAAATCCTGCAAAAATGGGGTGAGCGAAGCAATCCATTAACAATTAGGTCTAAACTGCAGAATGAGAAACCACAAATGTAGTTTGAGTGTGCTTAGCTTTCCTTTAGAAGTGCATGTGATGTTCTGATAGAACCTTACTGTGCATTTCAGTCTTAAAATGTTTCCACAGAAGTGCGCGTTTGGCTGTGAAGAATAGTGTAATATCTTTTGCAGTTTATGGTTTTAACAGCATAGCTTACAAAATTAAAAAGGGGTACATTCTCGCCCCCCCTTTTCTGAAAATTAAATTAAAATGTACAAGACCAAACACAGGCACTTTCCAAAAAGACAAAAATGAAACAGAACTGCGGACTTATTCAATAGTGATAGACGAGAGCCCTGGTTTCGGGGGGTCATCCCGGCTCACGTCGGCACTTGCAGTCGTCTTTGGCTGCTCTGGCATGTCTTCTTCCTTTTCTGCCAACCCACCCAAAGGCCCCAAGGGGAAAGTGCTTTCACAATTCTGAGTTGATGAAACCTGTGAAATGACAGGCATTTGGACAGAGGAGCTGCTTTCAAATCCATGCTCTCCTAGCTCATACTGGCCAAGGGTCTCTTCCTGTTCTTGGTTTAAGTAGTCCGGTACTAGGAAATCACTAGAAGGGAGGTCAAAGGTTAAGAGAGACAGTTACTTGTTAGTGAAACATTCAACATGCTTGTGCTAGCTACAGCATGTCGTAAGGCAACGATCAAGCTAACTTCACAGCATGGCCTCAGGAAAAGCTGCCATTAAGAACTAAATCTCTATTTTATGGCTCTCATGCCTTTCAAAGGTGCTGTGTGACACCTGTGTTATATAACATGCTAGGTCACTCCTTTAGAGCAGCTTGTCCCGTGACTCTAGCATGGTTATTGTCTTCATGCTACCACAAAGCTTTCTTTTCAAATGTCTGTGCTAGCATGGAGAATTCCAACATGCAGCAGTCCCACAAGCTTTCTGCATTTAAGCTGAAACTTGTGAACTGCCCCCAAATTGCAGTGATATCATGCAAAACTACAGCAGAAGGTCTATTTTGTATTCCACTCCCCACTCCCCGGTGGTAATTTCGTTATCTGGGCATAGGTTCAAACCTGGCCACCCATCAAGACATATGAAAAACACAGTACAATCAAAGTGCAATCATGCCCCAAAAAGATGGGAAAAGATTTAGTGTTTGTCTGCTTTGAAAAAAGAGGAACCAGTAAGGAAGCAGACCTAAATAAAATAATATAGAAAACAAAACAAGTATCAGGCCTATGAATCGTATTCACCCCACCCTTGCCCCTGGCAGAGATAGCCCCATACTAAGCTAGCTGCTCTGGGGCCAATGGCCATGAGTTGAGGATGATGGGAGTTGTAAACCATAACATCTGGAGGGCACCACACTAGCTGCCTCTACTCTGGGGGAACCTGCAGCGTGGGGAAAAGGTGGTTGTGGAGAATTTTGCCAGGGAAAAAGCCATGGTGGGCATGAAACCCTCAGTTCTCAACCTGATTGTTTTACTTTCCCATGACACTGGGTGGTCTTGTATTGCAAAGTCAGGGCTTATCCACACTTAATTTTCCTCTGTTCCATGTCTGAGCACCCTATTTTTACTCTGGAGTTGTTCCCATGAAAACTCACTTTTCAAAGCCCTGAAAATCTACAGAAAACCTGAATTGACATTTGCTCCGATTCAGCTTTAAAGAGCAGGTTTTCATGGGGAAAGCTCGGGGCAAACAAAACAAAACAAAACAAAACAAAACAAAACAAAACAAAACAAAACAAAACAAAACAAAACAAAACAAAACAAAACAAAACATTAAAGCACAGGCTTCTGCCTGAAAAGAGCAGGGCAAAAGGTAAGTGTGGATAAACCTTAATGGGTGAAACCCAATGAAAAATATTTTTGTTGGACTAGGATTTCAAAATTTAAAAATAATATTCAGAGGTTTGGACAATTCAATTTTTTTGAAGTGGGAGTGGGAAACTTAAAGAGACACTGAAATGTATCTGCTACCCAAGAAAATTAATCATAAAAAGGCTCTGAGAAAACAAAAGTTAAACAAAAATACATACCAGCATTTTGATCTGTGACAAAATCAAAAACCAAAATGGCATACATTAAAAAAAAAGTTTTGAAACAAAAGGTTCCTTAAGTTTACTGTTTTGTGGTCAATTACATATTAGAGAAAACTGATATTAGAAGTAAAGAATAAAGGGTTGTAATAAACATTTCTGTGTGGTAGGTTTTAAAGGGTGCCCTACCAAGTACAAGCCAGTCAATATAAAGCTGTATCAATTCAATTATTTTCAATAGGAGATTTATTTAAGTATTTGCTGAATGTCCGGCGTAATCAACTTTGGTTAGTGCCCTTCCTTTCTGAAACTGGGGCGGCTATCCATTTCATGTCAGCTGAAATTAATTCCCCGTCAAAAAGTAGTATTGAAACATAACTAGACATTGCAAACCAGATCAGCCACATTTGGATGCAGCTGTTAAAGCAGTTATGAAAACAAAGGCAAGAAGATGGGAATACCCTATTCAACACTGCTAACCTCCTCATGGATACTCCTGGTCAGTAAACAGAAGGGAATATTAATGTGAGGCAGTCTAAAGGCAACATCCTGCCCTGATTATGTGATATATAGAATATATACAGTTTTTTACAACCCCAAAAGCAGAATAGAGATTATTGGTGACAAGGATGCAGTAGCCCACCGGATTGCAATAAACTGGCAACCCGGTGGAAAAAGATACTACAGGCTGCCCCAAACACAGGAAGAGATGGTTCAGGAATAAAAAAAAAAGGCATGTTTCCCTGATAGGTTTTTTGCGGTGCACCTCACCTGCTCTGGAAGTAGTTTGCTAGCTCTGACGCTTCATGGTTCAGACTCCTCAGATGAACGATTAAATTTCCAGAGTTGGTGAACATGGCGCCACATGTTTTGCACTCGTAAATCCGAGGCTTGCGGATAATGTGCCGGGAAACCCGCATGTGGTGTTTATATTCCCCGAAGGAAGTGAAAGTGGCACTACATATCTGGCACCGGAAACAGCGTTTACCTTCGTGCTTCAGGCGATGCATCTTTAGCGAATAAGCCCGGGTGAACTTTTTCCCACAACGGTCACACTGAAATGGTTTAATGCCTGTGGGAAGACAGAGAAGAAGGAAATTGACTCTCCCCAACTTAAGCCAATGAGGGCAAACTCCATTCTTCACAGACTGTAAGGGCAGAAGCTCTACCTATTAACACGGAAACTGCTTTCTGAAGCTTCTAAGAGCTGTCAAAGGCTGGAAGTAATAGCAGTGGTTTTTCAAAAAGCTGGGAATATGAATCTTTCAATTAGATATCAATCAGCTGCAGGATACATAACTTAAATCTGATGTACAGTGTTGGAGCAATAATGCCTGTATCACATGCTTGGTAATTTTGTTATGCTTGCAAGAATGCTTTCGGTCGGCCACAGTGCAACATTCTTTGCACTCTTCTCCTCATGGTAGACAGATGTTAAGACTAAGCAGTCTTTCCTCTCTGCTCTTGATTATACAGGTTGACTGAAAATGCACTCTGAAGTTGCAATCCTATGCACACCAGCTAGGAGCAAGTCCTACTGAACTCCATGTGTGGTATGTGCAGAGGGGACAAGTTCCGATCACTTCTCCCCTCTGCAGAGCTCCCAAACCTGTTCCGTGAACCCCCTAGAGTTGATTTAAGGGGCACGGGAGGACATGGGAGAAGTCCTGTTGCATAAGCAGACCTTGTTCTGCGCACCCAACAACTTAATTGAACCCCACGCAATGCAGAGGATTGTGTTGTTCAGTTTTATTGTTTTACACAGGTCCAAACCCTTATGAAAGCATCTCTGTGCATCATTTTAATTTATTTTTCCTAGGAAGGCTTTGAATTCCTAGAGATAAGGCTCCAATGTGGAAGAATGTTAGCCTAGCTATTGTTATTATTTATTATTATTAATAATAATATTTTCAAGGGCCAGCACCAGCAAGGATATGGCTGCTGAGTGAAAAAAGATGTTGCATGCTCTTCAAGTCACATGCGGGTTGCGATCAAACAATGCATTTCAGAAGCACAATGTGGAAGGTCCTTACCTGAGTGGATGAGCATGTGCTGTTTTAAGTTCTGAATACGGGTGAATCGAACACCACAGGTGGGACACTGAAAAGGTCTATCAGGGCCATTTGGGCTGGGTCTCTCTGTGCTACTGGTTGAAGGAGCAATATAGAGCTGGTAAGGATACTGGACATTCTCCAATCTGAAGAGGCAAGCAATCACTCTTTTAGAGGGAGATCAAGGAAAAAAATGTGAAATACCTAAACGCAAATATGAAACAACAATGAAACCTCAACAACAAATTCAGAAGCAAAACTGAAGTTCATTCTGCTAAACTGTATTAAATCCATCAATCTCCTAAAAGACTGTTTTGGCTGCAGTGGAATTCTTATGGAAACTGATGAACAGCATGCTGGTAGTCAATGCATGAAAATGAATAATTTGCATTAAAATACTGTCACAGTGAATTTGCAACTGAATCATTGCTAAAGTAAGCCTTTCAGAAAACTGGTTACATTTGTGATGGGCTAGTAAAATCAAAAGTGCGGCTGCAGTGTCTGGACCGAGAACCAGGCTTAAATCCCACCTCTCATCTGAATTGCTCGGGTGGCCTTGTACAAGTCACAACAGCAGTGACTTACCTCACCATGCTGTTAAAATTATTTATGAATTTGTACCCACTGATTTTATATAGAATCAATGCAGTACAAAATAAAATAAACTACCAAATAAAACCAAAAGCAGACGATTATACAATAAGAGACTGATAGTTCTGAGACTGCACACTCCTTCCCCATACCCCAGCTCAAGGTTTTCCTGCCAGCCTCAACCAAGGTTTAAGATTGGCATAAGAACTGTTGATACAATGATAATGGTATTTAGTACATGCAACTGGTTATGACTTTGGTATTCAATCACCTTTCCTCCGTGGTATAACAAAGTTAGGCTGAAAATTGGTGACTGATCCAAGGGTACCCAGCAAGCTTTCTGACTAAAAGAAATTTGACCTTCTGGGTCCAAAACTACTACCACACTGGCTGTTTTATTCTGGAAGGCTTTTGGGAACTTTTTTTTCCCTAAAGGAAAGGCTTTTAACAGTGCCGTGCTGTTTTTATTATCTGTATTTTAATAAATTTGTTTTTTTTTAACATGGCTTTAATTCTATTATAGTTTAATAACTTTTTAACAATTATCTTTTATGTTTTTAGCTTTTTGTATTTTATCTGTGTTGTTTTAAATTCTGTAAGCTGCCTTATGTCCCAGTCTGGAGAAGAGGCAGGATACTACTACTACTACTACAACAATAAATAATAACAATGCCCCTCCTCTATTCTTTAGTTAAAATCTCAACCTCAGAACCATTTCAGCACATAATCAAGCACTAACATTTACAGCCTTTCTAAATCATGTGATCCATTAGATATGAACTGTATCTTACTCTGCACAGAAATTGCATACATGTGTGCAGTCTCACAGCATTCTAGGCCCTGCAGAACACTTCTCACACTGTGTGTGTACGTACCGGTCATCATCATCTGCATGAACGTTACCACCAGAGGTACTCTGGAGTGTTGGCAATCCCTCAGTGACCCCTTCATCTATTGAACCTAGGAAGTTAAAGAAACAACACACATTAATCTTCAGTTTAATAGAAGCATGTATGTACCAAGATATATAATCAGCTCCGTAAGAACTTTACTACTTTGATTACACATTTCAAAAGCCAATGATCGCAAGGATGGCTTAATAAATAGTTCAATAATAAGAATGTGTGTCTCAAAATAAGCGACTAAAATCACAATCTGTTTGATTTAGGGCCCATGGGTCTGGGAACTACCTATCCACCTGTTATTTTTATTTGCCCTAGGTACTGATATGGTTGGACTTGTATTAAGCTTTCTATCTTACTCTCTTTCTACAAGTAGGTCCAAAATGAAAGCAAGTTAAAAGTATTTTTCTGAAAAATAAAAAATTATACTTTTTATTTAGCTGTAAATTAATCTATCAACTCATATTTAAGTAGAAAATACCTTGAGAGGGATATCAAACTGACATGTTAAATGGTGCAATGCATGCAGAAAGATGCAAAGACCAAGTGCCCAACTAAAAAGTAGTCTCTGAAGTCCACATATTTTTCTCACAAGCTCCCTCTTCTGTGGCCCCCCAAACATGATTTGTCGTGTGCACAATACGTTCCCAAGCAAAGTGAACACAATGACCTGTTTTCTATGCAGTAAGTTTAGAACACTACTATGCACAGAGGCAAATACTTGTTTTACTCAGTCTACATTTAATTCTTTGTATCTCCCAAATCATAATTGTAGCATATCATAAATATTCAAAACAGAAAAAAGGAACAGCAATTTTATTAAATCGTATTAGAAATTATGTAATTTAATGTTCTTTTACGGAAAACACTTCTTGGAGAGCATCACTGTTGACAGCAAGTGTGGCTTTGGAAAGACGATGCTTAGACATTGATTACTGAGGTTGATAAATTGTGTATGCCTACTTTTCTTGGCCAGACCTTGCTCACCATTCTTAAAGCGTCAGCTCCTGGCTGGCTCATTATTAATCTGAGGCTGTGATCCTAAAAATACCAGGAAGGCCCATCAAACTCTGCGGGGCTTATTTCTTAGTCAGCACTTAAGTCTACAAAGCCATTTAAATTGTACAAGATCCCTAAGTGAAGATCTATTGTTTAATTATGTTAAGAATTGTAACTTGTTAAGAAAATAAAAACAATGGCTTTGTACACTCATATAGTTAGCATAGTTTTAACAACTTATTCAGATTGTGATTATATAAAACAGCAGATTCATAGAGTAAGCTCCAGGCTGCAGGCATAAACAAATAAAAACAACATAAATGTTAATTACACAGTGGTACCTCAGGTCACGTTGCCTTCGGGTAACGTTATTTCGAGTTACAAACTCGGCAAACCCAGAAGTTTATACTTTTGGGTTTTGTCATGTGCGCATGTGCAGTAGCGCTCTATTGTGCCGAGCGCATGTGCAGAAGTGGTGCCTCCGGATGCGGACTTTTCGGGGTAAGTACGGACCCCCGGGACGAATTAAGTTCGTATCCGGAGGGTCCACTGTACAGTATGTACTTTATATATTGAAAATGTCTGCGTGTATGTAGACATTTGCTTGATTTTTAAATCCATTTATTAAACAAAATTGAAACTATTAGGCAACACAGATTATCTCTGTAGTCATCTTCACAATTATAAGTGAAAAATCTGGCAGATGCTGCCAATGGCCCCCTTCCAGCTCTAATCACATGCGAATAAAATATACATATGCAGTAAGTTGCACAATAATGTGGATGGGGATTACCATTCAAATACACAATAAAATGTTCATGCCATCCAAAACGATACTGGACTGTATCTTCACTTTGATACATAGCAGAATTATGTCTACTATTCTCAATCTAGTGAGGGATATGTCTGTGTTAAGTCTGATTATGCACCCAGATCTACTTAAATGGATCAGGAAATTAGGTCCCCAATATTGTTTCCTTCTCCTTTTCTCTGAACTCTGCAAAATCTTTCCTCATATTGTCTTCCTTCCTATAAACCAGCTATGAAAAATACTAACTGTTCAGCTGGGTCTCTAAATGTCTGCCTCAAACCACAATATAAAGGTAATTCCTCAACCTTTGGCCTTCCTCTGCTATCTCAATACTATTAATTAAGCTTATGGCCAAGGCAAAATGGGCTGGGGTGGCCTATGTTTTGTTTTGCATTAAACCAATTATATTTCCCATTCTGTAACACTGTATCAGCTGTGTTTAAAGCTTCAAGGCCATTTTACTCACTACCAGTTATTTTGTATAAATATTCTAATCATAATAAATTGAGTGCTTCTTGCTCTTTCCCCAAAGCAGGCAAAATAATATTGGCATCTATTGGTTTCTGCTAATTTCCCCCAAATAAGCAAAGCAATTTTGGTATTTACAGAACAACTGCGGTGTGCAGTAGTCTCCAGAAAAGATGTAAGATATGGATTTATATGAATGTGCCTGCAAATGCTGGTCAGGAAGGTGTGACGGAAAAGTTTGATTTTGCTGGGCAGGTTGGTTCACCAAGTGTTTTCTTTTTCTTTTTTCCCTGCCACCAAATGGTTAATGAATGGCAGCTTCGGATTGGCCGGGGTTCAAGGAGAGGGAGCTGAAAAGGAGAGGTTTTGGAGAGACAGTTTGGAGATTGGGATAGAGGTTGGGAGATAGGGAGGGAGAGGAGAGGAGAGGAGAGGAGAGGAGAGGAGAGGAGAGGGAGTTGGAGAAAAGAGTCTCTGCGCTTAGTGTGAAGGACAGTGTGTGGTGTCCTGTAAGAGTAATAAGCCAGGAATTAACTGGGAGGCTGAGACTGAGCCAGGAGAAGTAGAAGCTGGAAAGATACAGTCTTCTTAGGTCTCACTTAGGTCAGGAGGGGAGAGATTCTTCTACAAAAAGAGAAGACTCCCAAACCATTTAAGATGGGTGTGGTGATGCCTTGGGTCTATTACTTGGAGTACCTTGGAATAGGGTTGTCAAAGGGGTGTGTAACTGACAGGAAGTACCACCTTGTTTAAGAACCAAAGTATTAAGCGGCAACAGCTGTGCAACAACTGAGAAAGAACTGAAGTGAAATAACATTACAATCTGAAGTTTCTTATGTTTTACCCACTTTGTGTCATAAACTTCCTTTGTTAAATAAAATCTTTCTTGTTTCTTTGGTCAAATCATGCCTGAGACTCCAAATTATTAAGTTTTCCCTCACACAAGTCCACAAGATAATCTGGGGTAGTTTGTAGGAATTCGTGGAATTGGGTGTTCTGTCAGGTGGGTGCACTATATTTAAGTGAGGGCGGGCCCAACGGTGCGAGGGGGAAAAGTACTGTTGCACCGTCACAGAAGGCATCTAGTTACTTCTGTGCCAAGCATGCAATAATATCCCAGCCAAAAAAGGAAATGATCGTACGCTTAAACTTTTAGTTTGGTGACACAATGCTATTCTAAAATTGTGTTTTTAAATGATATTTTACTGAAAATATTTGACAAATATAATTTCTGTATGCCCTCTACCCCCAGTAAACCACAATGCATGATGTGGATTATGGATGAGTAAATAGATTAACCAGAGAAGCATCAGAGACATGTGCTCTCTTAGGACTGCTGCCTGCCTCTCTCTGATGATCTTTATTTTA
This sequence comes from Podarcis cretensis, assembly GCF_951804945.1. NCBI lineage: Eukaryota > Metazoa > Chordata > Lepidosauria > Squamata > Lacertidae > Podarcis > Podarcis cretensis. Next base: position 18,197,764 of record NC_137185.1, read on the forward strand.
GAAGTGGGGAAGCTCAAGTAAGGAACAGAGAGCAGTGCAGTCAAGCAAGAATCATCAAAATGCAATCTACTTCTTGAGCAAGAAACCCACCGAAATGAAGTTATGCAAGATGCTTAAACAGTATTTATTTCATAGGAGATAGTGAACCTCCTAGTGGACTGCAACCCTCATCTTCAAGGACTCCAAAGACAGCCACCCTGCAGAGAACACTCTGTTTGCTGGTGCCTTGTGTAGTTACTAACGGCAGCCAGCAAGGAGCCTGTTGTGAAGAACATCAGAAGAAAATCCTGAGGGCCTGAACCTTGAACAGTGCCCCAGACAACCAGCATCTTCTTGAAATCCCATTTTACAGGACTGGTAAGAAAAAAAAGGAGCAATTGAAGAAAAGAAGTCACAAAGCAGACATTACCGCGGGGGCCCCCCAATGCAGGAATAAACTATAACAAACGAAACGCAAGTACACACCTGATACACAGTCCATCACTGAAACTGATGAGGCAAACAAGTATGCCTCATGCCATACCTTAAGTTAGATACATGTTGATTTTTGAAGTGGCCATGGCTAGTATTGCTTCCCCCCACCCAAATGTATGGAATTATGCCTCCAAATTCCCAAGAAAACTGAATAAAGTTTGACCATCTGCTATAGCAGCTACTTGCTGTGCCAATGGAGTTCCAGCATCAACAAGGACTTCCCCATTCATTTCAATGTGGGACAGATTCTGGGGACATGAAGAACTGCCTGTGACACCAGACAGGAGAAACCCTTTAGATGCTGGTACCCTTGTGGGCTTATATGTATCCAGAGCACCTGCAGAGTTTTAGATCAGATCACAGATCTTTTAGGCTGGCAAGTTGCTGTTTCCCCTTGATGCTGATTTCAGGTGGGGGTTTTTTTTGTCTGCTGAAGCTTCTGTTTTACTTTAAATGATGCCATAAACTATATTCCACGCTTTCCATGTGATGATTTTTCATAACTGATCGCATGTCACTGGCAACTTCTTCCCTGAACTCCCACTTCCATGTGTTTAAGGGCATGGGTCAGATTACATCAGTCAAGTGAACCAACTTCTTGCTAAAGGAAAGCTGCCAAGGGAGAAAGAACACTGTCTCCCCCATTAATTTATAAACCACATTCTCACATTTCTGGCAGATTAGTTATAAAGCGTCTAGCAAGATAATGAATAACACATTCACATTTGTGTGCCTTCAATTCAAAGAAGATTCACAACTGCTAAAGTCTGCAAAAGCTCTAGTAGGTGAAGCAATTTAATTTGAGCAGAAATACTACCAATATAGAATGTCAACATAAGAGCTATTCAAAGCATGATGCAAAAATAGCAACAGAAATATGTTGAGGCATGTGCCACTGGAAAACTGTTCCTGCTTCCTCAAAGCAACAATGCAGCTGAGGTAGCATGACTGGACGGCTCACACATTTCCTCCCTGAAAGGATCAAGTCAGAGAGACTAGTCACCCCCCACCCCTCAGGCCATAATCATAAGCACACTTCCTAGGGTGTAAGACCCATAGAACTCAATGGGATTTACTTCTAGTTGAGTCCACTCTGGTTTATTTTTATCCCACTTTTCTAGAGGATAAAAAATTCCCACAAAAAGCATTTACTTCTGGGTAAATGAGCTTAGAATGAAACTATAAATGAGATGTTTAGGTTGCAAGACAGAAGATTCAACATTGAGTTGCAAAGCCCATCAAAGGCACTTCACACTATTTAGACCAAACAAAATGGTTGAGGAGCAATGAAAAGCAATCAGCGCTATTAGATAGCATTTATAGAAAAGCCTATAGAGCTTGTTTGAAAAAAAGTGTCACTCTATTATTTGAAATATTTACATAACAAGGTGAAGCCTTTATAGACAGTATCCAACAATATCCAATAAAATCACAACAAAACATGTAGAGTGATTGTACCTATAGATGATGACTGTGGGCTGATCAAGAGGTCCTCCTGAACTTGTTCGCTTCCTGGAACCGTCTGCTGATCACTCAGAGAACTTTGGGATGCACTGACAGGCTGCGATACTTCCTCATGGACTTCCTCGTCGCTTAACCTTTCCACTTTAACACGCACATCTTCTTCAATGACCAGAGGTGAGCTGGCCTTTGTGCTCTCACAAGTCACATAATCAGCAATTCTTCTAGCTGCTTCAGATGGACCAGGCACTTCTAGAGTCCGAGAATTTTCTACTTGCTTCACCTTCTCTGACTGAAGTCTTCGGTCGATTCCAAAAGGGAAAGTCCAAGGAAAAGCTAAAGAAGAGTCTACAGGGTGACTTCTAGACTCTGCATAGGAAGCTGAAGGATTCAGAACCTGTGGTGAGTTTGTCTGAGTGCTACATTTAAGTGGACTTTCTGGTGACATGACTATGTAGCTTTTACGTTTCCGTCGTGACTCTCTGCAAACAGGAATGGTTCTTTCCACCACACTGCATTCAGAGGAAACTGGAGAAAGGCTGCCATCTCGAGAGGTAAAGTTGCAATTTGCACTGTTTTCCTGTCCTGTATCTAGCACCTTTTCTTGCTGGCTACTAGGAGTGTTCCACAAAATGCTCGACTTCATGAACTCGGAACATGTGCTAGCAACACTGAACATTTGCATATAGCTGGCCGCGGCCAAGACATCAATAATATTTTCTGTGTTAATAGACAATGTTGCTGTGTACGCATATTCCAGAAGAGGCATGAACCCAGTCACTGTCACGTGATGCAGGTCAAGTACACTTTTGCCGTCATCCTCTGCTTGGCCAACCAACTTGGAACGGAAGAAGTCACTGCAGGCAGCCAGTACCACCTTGTGTGCTCTGAAGATTTTGTCTTGGACACGAATGGTGATGTCGCAGAAGTGTCCGTCATTACGCAGCATGTTAAGCTTCCCAAGCATCTCCTGGCTGTGTGCAGGGGAATTGTGGGTAAATGTTTTGACGCCCATTTTCCTCCGATGTTTGCTAGGATCCACAATGCAAGAGATCAAAATGTGCCTAGAAAATAAATAAAAAGTCAACTGTGAAATTAATACTGTCTCACAGTTACTATGAAAAAAGTTCAGTGCTTGGGAATTCATCAGAAAATCTGCCATCACTACTGGTATGTATTCAAGTCCAACTCCGTAGGAATGCCCCAGTCAGTAATTTATTTCTATGCTGCTACAAAGGAGAAACTATTCTGCTAGTTTGCTGCCCACCTCAAATGACAGTATGAGGCTGAAATTCTATATTACTGTTGGTTGAGAGAGGATAAATTACTGACCATAGTTTAATATGTTATGGAAACAAGCCTGCCTGAGCTTCAGGTTCAAGTGCTCCCCATTCTTTTCTTGGGTGTGGTTGCAAGAAGGCAACTGGAATCCATAGGCTGAGGTTACTGAAGTTTATTGAAAAGAAGCCTATGGTTTAGTTGTACATCCAAGCTGGGCCATTAACTTTGGCAGTACAGAGTAAGGATTGTTCTTAACAGCAAGTTCTGAAAAACTGAGAAGTTTCATTTTGGTCATTCACTGATAATTGGGTTAGGGTTGGAATAGGAGCTGGACAGGGCAAAAGGAGCACCAAGGTATCAGGATCTATGATAGTTTAGCTCATAAGAGTGTGACAGACAAGGATGTTTGGTGACTCAGGTTGCAATAAAATGTACACTTTCCTGGGCTTAAACCCACCTGAACACAAAAGGGTTTACTTCTAAGTAAAGCATAGAATTGCATTATCATTGCAGGGTTTTTTTAAAAAAAGATTAATTACTGTATCAACAAAGCAAAAATCTGCATCTACATGCAAGACTAGCACCAGTGTGGCTAAAAGTATAAAGTTATGGAAGGAAATAAAAGATCATGCATGTTTAAGGAAGGCTGGCATCTACCATGCATTTTACAGGATAACAACTAAAACTTCATTTTAGTAGCAGTTTAGTTGTCCTGGTAAATTACTCATCACTCTGTTGAAAAACAGCCAATTTTGACCTCATTTTCCTGTCTTGTTCCTGCTTTCTCGCTCATCATATTGCAAATTACTTCAAGAGAAAATAATTTGTCTTCTGGAGCACAAAATCAACTGACTAGCATTATGGAGATCACATGGTTCATCTACTTCAATAGCTGAAAATTATGAAGGAAACACTAACAATATAACAAGGCAAAGACCTACTAGATTGGCTATACATGGATTTAGAATGAAATTGTGCCCCATTTAGAAAAAAAGAATTAAGCACAACACATCTTTTGAATGAAAGTGTCTGCAAGAAGACAAAGGTTCTGAATATCTATTAGCCAACATAAAATCGACTTCAATAAGTCCAAAATATTACTGATTATAAACTGATCTTTAAAAAATCCTTCCTTCTAATTTCCCTATCAGGCCCAATGCTGGATGGGGATACAATGGGTCCTGGACTCCTCTGAATTCCTCATTTTAGGGGTTTCTGCTACCTGGAAACCCACTGGAAGCACTTCTACCAATCTCCCCTTTTGACAGGTGTACCGGGAGCTCCACACTGGCGGAGTGACACTGATAGCACTCTGCAGTGTCTAGCAGGACTGGCCCGAGGGAAATCTCTGCCCAGTCCAACACACACACACCCTGGCACAAATCAGGGTCTGAAATGCACCTGTAGTCATGGGAATGATGCGGCAGTGGCTTTAAACCTCAACAGCAATTTAATCAAACTAGCCCTAGTACACCTGAGTGGCTGCATGTGGCCAATGGCTTTTCTTTATTCTTCCAACATGATGGGTCTTCTCATCATTCTTAGCCTAAATAGTAACCCAATCTTCCCTTCCCAACTTTCTTGCCGTAATCTATTAAGTTGTGTTAAGTTTAAGGCATCTAATTACTATAGAATGGTTATGATTTTGTGGGACATTGGTACACTCCTGTGAGGCTAGTGGTTTTAATAAATAAATGCTGAGGTGCACAGCACTTGAACGCGCTAGTAAGCAGAGCCTTTAACCCTACTGAAGTATATTCAACCTTTGACTTTCTGCCTTAATCCCATGTCAGAAACTTGCAAATCCAACTGGAGGTCCACATCCTTGGCTCTTTAATTAGCCACAGCTTTTAGACTCTAACCTAGCAGAAAAGAATAATCCTGCCCACTCACTGCAACTTGGCAGGATGATTATGATAGTTGCATCTAACTACTCTTCAGAAACTTTAGCACGGCAAAATGGCTATCACTCCAGTAGTATTTCTAGACCAAGTGAACAAATCACAAGAGAATGGGCTACAACCGTTTTTCAAATCTTGCTGCTTTCAATAATACTCATGGAATTCTAAATATAGCACAACAGGCTCCTTATACTGGAATGGGCATCTCAGGTCAACTTCTTAAGACAGTCTTATCTGAAAGATAACTTATAAGTATGAACTTTCCAACACTGTGCTATCCAAAATAAAGCTCAATAGCTCCTGGTAGCTTATATGCAACCCTGCACAATGTCCTACAGAAGTTAGAAGGATTTACTTTATTTAAGGCATGTGGATATTGCTCTTCAAATAATTATCCCAAGACAGTTTACAATGGAAACAAAACATAACAATTAAAACCAATGTAACAAATAACACGGGACGCAGGTGGTGCTGTGGGTTAAAGCCTCAGCGCCTAGGACTTGCCGATCGAAAGGTCGGCGGTTCGAATCCCTGCGGCGGGGTGCGCTCCCGCTGCTCGGTCCCAGCGCCTGCCAACCTAGCAGTTCGAAAGCACCTCCGGGTGCAAGTAGATAAATAGGGACCGCTTACCAGCGGGAAGGTAAACAGCGTTTCCATGTGCGGCTCTGGCTCGCCAGAGCAGCGATGTCACGCTGGCCACGTGACCCGGAAGTGTCTCCGGACAGCGCTGGCCCCTGGCCTCTTAAGTGAGATGGGCGCACAACCCCAGAGTCTGTCAAGACTGGCCCGTACGGGCAGGGGTACCTTTACCTTTACCTTAACAAATAACACAATTAAAACAACATAGCAATAAACTTCAATATCCAGTAAAGTACAACCTTCTTTCAATACTGGTCTGTAAGGTACCTGGGTTTCATGCCATGAAGTGCTTTAAAGGATTAACACTAGCATCCTGAATTGAACATGAGAACAAACAAGTAGCATACGTTTCTCAGAACTAGTAATATGTTCCCAATGGATTGTCTCAGCTAAATTCTGCTCCTCTATTCTCAAATAACTGTATCTTATTAAGAGTCTCAAAGGGCAGTTCTGCCTAACACATTGTAGTGGCTTAAATGAGATGTCACTAGTGTGAATCAGCACCTCCCCAAAATCCCTGTCCAGGAGAGGTCACAGCTGAAGTACCAGCCTCAGCTGCTAGAAAGCACTGCGCCACCACAAGGACCCTAAAGTAAACCTGAAAAGGCTTGATCAAGGAGTACTTCTAAGCTGTGAATCTGATTTTCAGAGTTCTTTCTCAAATAAGGGAGCTGCCCAGCCCCAGAGCCTTTGTCTTATTGTAATTTATTATCATTATCATTACTACTACTACTACTATTACTATCAGTTGTCTTACATGTGGTTGAAGTGAAAAGGGTGAATTTCAAAAAGGGGATCATTAAGAAAGGAATTTTAAAAATGCCTTTATACAAATCTATGCACCCTCATTGGTGTACACTTCTGGCCTCCACACCTTAAAAAAAAAAAAAATTGCAGAGTTGGAAAAGGTGCAGAGCAGGGAAAACAAAATATGCTACTCTCTTATGAGGAACTGTCAGAATGTCTGAAGCTTTAAAGCTTGGTGGGGAAATTGAGTTGGTGGTTGTGGGGACACATGATAGCAGGGTATAAAATTATGCATGATGTAGAAAAAGTAAATAGCAAGAAGTTTCTCTCTCTCATACAGTACTAGAACCTGAGGCCATCCCATTTTCACACACTGTACAGTTTAACTTGGGAATTTGCCCCTACAAGATGTGGTGATACTCACAAACTTGGATGGCTTTAAAAGAGGGTTAGATAAACTCATGACTAGCCATGGCTACTATGTTTTACCTCTACAACAGAGAGGCAATATTCCTCTAAATACTAGGTGCCGGGGAACAACAGCAAGTGAAAGCTAGGGTGCTCATTCATGTCCCAATTTTGTGCTTTTCTGAGGGGGCTGATTGGCCACTGGGAAAATACTGGACCAAATGTGCCTTTGATCTGATACAGCAAGGAAGTTATTGTCTTTATTTGCTCTCACCTAGTTGATTACTATAACCAGATGAATCAGCTCTCTTCTACTGCCCCACCTGATTTAGACCAACTTAGGAAACACAGACATCAGCATACTGAAGACACCTAACTGCAAACCCCTCTCACACTGGTTTCAAAAAGGTGTTAAATAACATGGTGGATAAGTGGCAACTTGCAAGACCTTTGGTACAAGCCATGCAGATTGGATTGGAATACTACATCACTATGCTCCTACCCTGCCTAGTCAGTCCAGGAAGATACCATGGTTGATGGTATAAAAAGCTGCTAAGACGTTGAGAAGAATCAATATGGTCGCACTCTCCCTATCTTGCAGTTTAAGTCATCCATTAAGTGACAAAAGCAGTTTCCATATCAAAACCAGGCCTGAAATCATACTGAACTGGGCCTAGAACAGGGGTGTGGAACCTCAGCCCTGTCTACCCAGTGCTCAGAACTCTGCCCAAGTCACACTCTCCCACTCATTCACTGGTCCTCCTCTAGTGCTTTTGCCTGGCTAGAATATGTCCTTGATTTGTGGCAATAACTCTTGGTTGTCAGATTGAGAGTGGTGTCTGACTGCATCCACCTTTGCTACACCTCAGAAAGTTGCATCACAAGGGACTATGGTCATAAAGCTGAATTAGGTTTCACACTCCTGAACCAGAAGATCAGTTTCATCCAAGAGACAGTCTTCACTCACTCAAGCACTTTACCCCCAAAGGGGATTATTTGTGATGGGCTGACAGTGTTATACCCCTTGGGGTCCAGAGCTGTTATAATTCTTAGAGGAGCAGTTGTCCCAACTGCCTCCTTCAAGGCAGGCATAAGCACTTCCTCTTACGACAATGTTTTCCTGAACCCAGACAGTCTATCCCCTATGGCTAGCTGCTATTATGCAAGAAGGGCAAGGCTCAAGCATGTAAGTCGATGGCTGTACCTCTCCAAGAATCCTGTTTACCTCTTCAGGTTGCAAATAGAACCAGTTCATTTTCAAAGACAAGTTCCAAAATAAATATCCCTAAATGTAAGTAGGTTAAACAGCACCAATACATTAGGATATTCAGTTAAACCTTATAAAAACACTTAACTCTTCAACAGTATCATGAGAAGCTGCAATCCTATGCTTGCTTACCTGGAGGTAAGCCCCAATTGAGCTCAATAGAATATGAGCATACTTATTCAGTAGCAAGTCTGGTAGTAATGGTAAAGTTAGCTATCCTTCATTTGCATTTATTTGATTCCATTTATTTGATTTATTTGAAAACCTGTGACTGAAAGATCTGCACCTTTCAACTGTGAGCTTTCACTTTAAGCTTCACAGACGTTAGAAAACTGAAGGGTTGCTTCAACTGAGACAAGCTCCAACTTTTTAAAAGTATGTTCCACAACTATATTTTCAAACATTCATTTTTTACTTAATGCAAGTGAGAAGAGTAAGAGGCTGTTATCAGTGTAACCTTGCTACTATATTGCAGAAACAATATGTGTGGCAGACGCCCAGATTCACTCCTGTATGAAATACATAAAGACAGTGTGCATTTTCATTTCAAGTGGATTACTTGGGTAGTAATTTCGCAGTAGCTCTGTTATCATGCAGCTATGGCTGGAACCCGAGGTCAAAGTCTAGGGTCCAACAGCTGGGGGGAGGGGGGAAGAAGGAAAACGACCAGAAAAATTTTGGGGGACGACCCCCATGTTAGAACTTGTGCCCCACCAGGACTGATGCTGGTTGCCAAACTTCCTATCATATTATTTCTATAATATGTTTATACTCAGGAGGTAGCCAGCCAAGCATGGGAAGGTTACAGATGCTCATTTTATTCTACCAGTACTGCTGGTAGAAGACTAAGAAATGGATCCCCAAATGCACATTTGGGTTAAAGGCGGCTCTTGAGTCTGAAAAAGTTTGCGACTATTGGTCTACTCTAGATGGTGTTATGATTTAAGCGAGTTTAAAATGAAAATTCATGCTCTATAGAATTTTCTTTTTTAAAATAAAAACAAACAAACAAGCTTGGCAAGTATGAGTTTTGTTTTTGAGCTAACATATCAGAAATCAAGAAATAGTTGTAAAGCATGGATTTACAATAGGAGAGAATGAATATATCACTTGTCTTCTTCACAAGTGGAGCAACATATAAGGATCTCCATCTCCCCTAGTGAGACCATTAAGTCCAGCCTCTAAAATTATCTATTGACCTGTAAACTGCAGCAGTTGTTTGACTTAATTTTTTCTTATGAAGCTTTTAATTTCCCCCCAAAACTTTTCACTTTTCTTATTTGTGCCTCTGAAAAGTTACCTTCCCAAAAGTGGTTTTTCTCCCCTGCAGCTTCCTACTGTTACCTGTTTTTGTGCTTCTGTGCTCAGATGTTCAAGGTGTGTATGCATTAGTTAACCCATCCATTCAACTTATGTAAGCCACTTCTGTGAAAGGAAATGACTTTCAGGAATCTTGCTCAAGTTTAAACAAGACAAGTACCTGGCATTGTCCTCACCCTTTCTAAATCAAGTCAATTTTTAGTCAATTGTCTGAACAAAACAGTATCTTTATAGGACCCCCCCCCCCCAAGTTTTGTCCCCCTACTACTGCAGAACTGATGGACACAGCAACATAACTAGACTGTCTTAGAAAAACTGCTGAGTTCAGATGTGTTGCTCTGCTGTGTTTGTTTTTTATGTGTGAATCAAGACCTGGCAAATGAAGATAATGGCTGAGTTGGCAGATTTGGCTGCAGTTTTGGGTGTGTATTTGTCTCTGGAAGGAGCTCTTCCATCTATTTACCTTTTGTTGCCCTGAGCCATAGGGAAAGGTGACAAGTAAGTTTTAATTAGCTATTTGCATTTGCTGCAGACGCCTTAAAAGAAATAGCCTAGGAACTGCTTTTGCATGTAACTTATCTGAGGGCTGTGCAAGACTGCTTATGGTAAAGCACAGAATGGCAGTGGGGGGAAAAAGAACCATAGAAGAAAAAGACAGTTTACTAATGCTCAGAGACATCAACGTATTACTTCAATGTACATGGGCTAAGCTCTAGCACGGCAAATATCTTCTGGTCTCAATGGTAGAAAACCCTGGTTCAAATTAAATGGAACCAGGGAAGAGAAGGTAAGATGTTCATCTGTGAAGTCATACATTTTACTGCATGTAACTGCCAGTTTGCACAAAAAGAATTACTGTTGTGTTTTTTGTCAATTAGAATCTGCGGAAGGCATCCAGGTAACTGTGGCCTCCTATGCAAAGTAAGTTTATTTGAAGTTTATTATGGTGAAAAGGCCCCACATGCCCTCCTCCCACTATGGAACTTTTTTCTTAACTTTGCAAACCCAGAATAAACCTATGTATTATAAAGTTTAAGATTAGATTCCTTCAAAAAATGTGGCTTTTGTTATTTCACCCAAACAGAATGACTAAAGCAGGCTAGATATTTAACTTTCCAAAAACTAGATCCAGCTTTGTCTATCTCTAACCTAGGGGTGGAGGGTAGTATAGGGAGAAGCATCTTATAAGATCCAAAATTGGGTAACTTGTTTTGAAGGACAACAGGCTGGTAAATTTCATTTGATCATTAATATGGCAGCTACTTCATGGGTAAAACCTCAGCGCCTAGGACTTGCCGATCGCATGGTCAGCGGTTCGAATCCCCGCGGCGGGGTGCGCTCCCGTTGTTCGGTCCCAGCGCCTGCCAACCTAGCAGTTCGAAAGCACCCCCGGGTGCAAGTAGATAAATAGGGACCGCTTACCAGCGGGAAGGTAAACGGCGTTCCATGTGCTGCGCTGGCTCGCCAGATGCAGCTTGTCACGCTGGACACGTGACCCGGAAGTGTCTGCGGACAGCGCTGGCTCCCGGCCTATAGAGTGAGATGAGTGCACAACCCTAGAGTCTGTCAAGACTGGCCCGTACGGGCAGGGGTACCTTTACCTTTACTTCATGTTACTATCTTAAACAGAAGTTTCTTGAATGTCAAATTATAAAAGCCTTCAAATGTGATATGATACTTCAAACGAGGACAATCAACTTGGCATGAGCTCCCCAAATCCCTTTCACTTGCTCTTCTTCCTTCTGTAGCTGCCGAGCAGTCTGAAAACCTGTGCTATAATTGCTGGCTGCTAGACACTGAACTGATTTTAGTGCACTGTGTTGAGGTTTTGCAAAAACCAACTGGGATGCTGCTATCTAATGGGAACAACTGAATGATTAAAGGAAACACCTCTACCAACTGTAGCTTGTTGCTGAGAATAATAGCTTTCATATTCAAATTAGATTAATACCTGAAATAAGCAGATTGGGTCCACTTTAAATAGCTGAGCAAGCTGCCTATTTCTGCTCAAGCAGTACCTGCTCTAATTTCATCACATGGAAACCTACTTTCAGGTAAATGCGTTTAGGAAAAGGTTATTCTTACCAAGACCAGTGGGACTCCTGGTAAACATTCTGAGGTTTGCAGTTTTACACACCTGTCTGCTTTGGGAACTGTTTGGCACAGACAACAGGCCTGCCACACAAGGCCACAGCAAGATAAGCAGAAGAGAGCTGTCCACTTCAGTTTACTACCAACTAACAAGGCATGCATCCCAAAATACTACTACTACCTGAATTGTTTCTACCACGATAAGCTTCAGAGTTATACCACCAGTAGATTTGTATAGCCCTTTTAATCGTTCAAAATGCTTCGCATGCATTATCTAGTTTTTACAACAACCCTGCAAGGTAGATCAATATATTCTCCCTCTCGATATTACAGATGGGAAGACTGAATCTATGCATTTATGCCACCTAACCATTTCATGGCAGAGGGTATAAATGAACCAGGGACCTCCTGATTTGTAACTCATCTCTATAGCCACTACACTATGTACACTATTTCCCTTGCTTCCATGATAATTTTAAGCCAGTGTGATGTAGTGGTTTGAAAATAAACAATGGCATCTGAGTTTCTTATCTTGAATTAAATACTTGTTAATTGTGAAACTCATTGAGCTGCCAGTATCTAATTTCCATTTCTCAGTCCAACTTACTGCACAGGTTTGTTGTGAGACCAAGAATATCACCCCTGCTTCCTTCTTGGAGGAAGAACACAAATGAACAGGCATATAGGAAGAGAAATATTTGGTTTGTGAAACAAAGTCAGGTGTGGATTAAAGTAACCTTTTCCCACTTTAGCTCCAACCTTGAAATTTATCTCTCATTAGGACATTTCCTGATGCAAATGCGCCCCAGAATGTTAAGCAGTCATATCAAATGCTCACAGCTGGCCCAATATGCACATAATGCTAAACCATAGTTGAGTGCTATGAGGACAAGCCTTTACAAATTTGAGCCAAGCTTGAGCTTGAGCCCTTCTCCTCTCATGTGGCTGGGAGGAGGGCTTCTACCAAGTTAATTTGGCTTAGCATTGCACACAAATTGGGAACTGTGGTTTACAACAAGCACTGGTTAGTTGCTAGACAACCTGCTTCAAATAATGAATTATAAAACTGGCTTGCTTAACTAACCGCAGTTTGTGGTAAACCATCCTGGGCATGTGGGAGGATGAAGAGGGTGAGTGGAGATACAAAATCAATGTTTCACTCAAGCACACAGAGGCTTATCCATACAATGTTACATGTAAACACATATGCTACCTTGAGCAAGTTGAGCATTCTATACCTTTCCCAACCTGGAGGCAAGCCTAGACATAGGGAAACCCTGAGAATAAGTATGATTTGAATTTTTAACCTGCAACACTATGGTCAAAACTTTCTCCTGTTTACCAGCAGATTTCTCCAGAATGTAGGCTCCATTATCTTATTACCGCACATGTAACAAAAGTACCGCACATGTAACAAAAGTAACAAAAACCGCACATGCACATTTCTTTCCTTGTGAATTACCAATTTGGTACTGGGCAACAAAATGTGTTCACTGGCAAAGGTGTAAACTACAGAGGAGAAAGCAAGCCCCTATTTTTTATCAATTACCACAATGTGGCCAGTCATATTTGCAGTCATCTTTAGGAAGAAAAGCCTATACAGTAGACCCTTGGCTTATGTAAACTTTGGGCTGCGAAAGCAGCAAACCCGGAAGTATTCTTCCAGGTTTCGTCGCTTGCGCATGCACAGAAGTGCTCTACATGCCATGCACATGCGCAGAAGCAGTGCCTCTGGTTGCAGAAACTTCAGGATATGGCCGGACCTCTGGAACGGATCCTGTCCACAACTGGAAGTACCACTGTACACCATTTCTTAGTCCACCTGTGCTTTCTCCTTGGATGAAAGATCATTTAAACACAATAATGGTTCTAATGTGGGCTTGTTAGCATCTGGTGAAATAAATTCAGATTTTACTTCAATCAGCCAATCTAGTCTAACCCCCTGCAATGCAGGAACTAAAGCACCCATGAGAGATGGCCATCTCTCCTTTGCTTAAAATCTCCAATGAAGGAGTGTCCACCACTTTCCAAGGCAGTCTGTTCCACCGCCAAACAGCTCTTACTGTCAGAAAATTATTCCTGATGTTTAGTCAGGATCTCTTTTCTTGTAACTTGAATGCATTGGTTCAGGTCCTACCATCTGAAACAGGGAAAAAACCAAGCTTTCTCCATCTTCCATGTGACAGCCCTTTAGATATTTGAAGGTGGCTGTCCTATATCTCCTCAGTCTTCTCTTCTCCAGGTTAAACATAGCCAACTCCTTCAACTGTTCCTTTATTATGTTGGTCACCCTCCTCTGATAAATCAAGGCTAAAATCCAATGCAGTTTGACAACCTTATACCTACTGATTTTAATGAGAATCCACATGCCTAACTTCACAAAGGATAATGCTGCATAGATTAGAATCTTTACTTTCTCACTATAATCTTGTAAAACAGACTACAGGTGAGCAGAAACAGAATCTCATCCAAGACCATCCCCAGTCAGAGTTGGGATTTGATTCCAAGCTATCTCTACAACAAGTTCAATACTGTCAGCAGGGCTATGGTAGTTTATCTAGAGGTACATGCAAAAATTAAACACCTTACAACAAAGAGTCACTGACCAAAATAATAACAATCAACTTTCTGTAGTGAGATGTCCCAGTTTGTACAAAGAGAGAAAAAAAGGAAACAAAGCTATACCTTAATAGAGTAATGTTGATGAAGGAGAGAATTGAGATGGTGTTAAGAAAAGACAGGGAAAGAAGTAACTTGAAGGGAATGAGGTGGAGAGTTACATAGGAAATGATTGTACAGGAGCAACAGATTAGATATTTCCCAGAATCTTCTGGGCTTTTACTTGCTTGTTTTTAAACAAATGTCTGTCCAGTCACTATTCTACTAAATAAGTAAGTGAAAATCTTCTATTAGCTTCCAGTGTCCCAGTTTTTAAAAAATCTTATGTTGCCTTTCCCTTATATTCTGTAACCTTCCATTACCCCAAAATGTCTGCCTAAAGGTCTGCTGGGCACTGTGGCATATTTAAGGAAAGTGATAGAAGTCAATATGTAAAGGAAATGGAGTTTGAAGGAATTATGTAAGAATTGCTGCACAAAGAGTGAGGTTTTAAGAACAGAAAATGTATTTTAAAAAGTCTTACATTGTCAACAGGTGACAGATGCCTATGTTGTGGATTAGCAAATGTGATCTACATCACAGTGTAAATAAAATTAGCCATTAAGAAAAGATATGAGGTAGAAAGAGGCATAAGATCAACTTTTAAAAATAGAAGCGTAAGTGCAATAGGGCCCAATGGGAAATCTGTTAAGGGGTGACACAAGGAAAGGATGGCTAAACTATGGACTGCTACCGCTGTAAAATCTGAGAAAGGAAAGCAGGGTGGATAAATGACAGACAGCAAGGCAAACCTCAGGGAATTGACAATGATATTTAAAATAGATAAAAACCTAAAGCAATGCCAAGACAGTCTATTACAGCCTTCCCTAACCTGTTGCCCTCCAGATGTTACTGGACTCCAATTCCCATCATCCTTGACCATTGGTGTTGCTGGCCAGGGCTGACAGGATCAGAAATCCAACTACAACTGGAGAGCACCAGGTTGAGCAAGGCTGGTCTATTCAACAGTTAATGGGTAAGGAACTAAGGGGGAGCAAGAGAAAGGCAAAGCCACTATCAGGAATGAATTGAGCAGATGCCTCGTTTTAGGAAATGGTGAGTAGACTTATTGTTATTGTTGGGAATGATTGGCATGGAAGAAGCTTGTATGCATTTTTAATAATAATAATAATAATAGTAAACAGGTGAATAAATGCTGGTGAAGCAGTCATACTTATAGGCTGTGTTTGCGTGCAACCATGCAATACATGAATGTATCCAAATTTGTTTATCCCCCTTATCCAATCCCCCCCACGTGGCTCCTTTCTTTTTGTTTCCCATTACATTCTGGCGGGGTAGGGGGGCCTTCCCCTTACCTAAAACCCAAGTAAATAAATCACAAACAGCTGAGGGAAAGCGACAGGGCGGGAAAATCTCACGCAGGAAGGAGGCGAGCGGGGACAGGGGGATGCCGAGGGGTACCAGCCAAGGAGGGTCACAGAGAGCGCGGGGGGGGGGGGGTTAAAGAAGGGGCGGGGCAAGTGCAACGAGGGGCGGGGCTTGCTTCTGTGTTTCCCTCCATCCGCCCCTCCTCCTCCCGAATCCCAAACCCACCCACAGACCCCCGCCAACCTCTTTTAAGTCCCCATTACCTGCAATTGGCGAGGCCCTCTCCTCCTGGCCCAGTCGGTGTGTGTATATATGTAGATATATATATAAATATATACGACTTTCTGTATATATAAATATATGTGTGAGAGGCCGAGCTTTTCTTTTCCGTACCCCTCCCCGGGCCCAGAGGCGGCGGCGGCGGCGGCGCCTCCTCCTCCGCCCCCTTATCTGGGCCCGCGTCTAGGCCCGTGCTGGGCCATGGCGGCCACCGTCGCCGCCACTAGCCCCCTCAGCCGTTGGTTCTTCTGGGCTCGCGCTGCGGGCGTCAAAATAATAAAACGGGAGGGGGAGGGGGGAGAGCAAGCGAGGCCCGCGCGCCCTTACGCAGGCGCTCTCAGGTGGCCGGGGGTGAAGCGGCGGAGGGGAGGGGGGGTTTAATCTTAGAGGAGGCGGCGTCGCGGGGCCACTCACGCGCTGGCTGGGCGGCTGGCGCGCGCGCGGGGCCCAGGCGCTCGAACAGCTCTCCTCCTCCTCCTCCTCCCGCCCTCCTGCCTCCCTCCCTCCCTCCACGCCAGCCAGCCAGCCAGCCTAGCCTAGCCGGGCACTTTGTTTGTGTCCCACAATGCAACGCGGTGGCGGCGGCTGTTGTGAAGCGGGAGGGAGGGTTGGCGGAGAGCAGTGGGCGGGGCCACGAGCGGTGGTCGGAGAGGGCGGGGCCAAAACTGCAGGTTGGGGAGGGGGGAGGCGGCGGAGGGAAAAGCGTCTGGCGTCGCGTCGGCGCGCGCAGTGAGCTGGGGCGCGCGCTCCGTGTTTCGCGCGGCGGGGGCGAGCCGCGAGTACCGGGCCTCCTGAGGGGGAGTCGCTATAAAGCTTATCTTTCGGCGTATCCCCTGAGAAATGTTTGCGGTGTCATTATTTTATGTATTTATTTATATATATATATTATTTTTAAGTTTTACCACAGCGCTCCTCGGCTGTGGTAATAGGAGGCCCTTCTGCCTCCCTCTTAAAGCTTCGCTCTGAGGTGATTTCAAATCACTGCGAGCCTAAAATCATTTTTATCTCGGTAGGGAGGGGGGTAAACTGCATTGGGAACGGCGGGGCCAACTTCAGGGTTTCACGGCGAAGCCCGGGGAGGGATGAGAGGATGGCAGGTTGACAATCCTAATTCAAAATTTATTTAACAAGGAACCCACAATACACGTTGGGCAACCCAGAGTAGGCAAGTCTTTAGGAGGGTTTTTGGGGTGGAGATCGTGGTTATAAACCCTCAAATGGTTTGTTTGTTTGTTTCATAAGCTTTGTGATTTATTACTTCATAAAATTTATACACCGTTAGATTGTAGAAAACCCCAAAACTGTTTACGAAAGACAAAACGGTAAAATCAAGGAAAAAATGCCACATTGTTTTAAAGGATACAAAACAGAATAAAATTACTTCAACTTCCTAAGCATCTGGGTAGGCTTGCCTGAAGAGGAATATTTTTAGCAGGCCCACACACAAGGAAAGAGTATAGTGAAGGCGCCTGCTTAATCTCAATATGCAGGGAGTTCCAAAGTGTAGGTGCTGCCACGTTAAACAATTGAGTTCTGCATTTGTAAGATGTTACAAATGTGGACCGGGTATTTATGTGGCACATGTAGTAGCCAATTGTGCTGATTGAAATGGCCAAGTGGGCACATGTAGGGCAAGGTGATCTTGCAGGTAAACTGGTCCCACTGGTTGATTGTAAACACTGTCAAAGCAGTTTAAAGAAAAGCTATAACAATAAAATTGTCACTGAACAATTAACAAAAATAACTTGAAAGTTAAAAAGATAAAATAATAATAGAAAACAAATTAAAACTCACATTATTTATTATTTATTATTATTTTTTGTTAACCACCCTTCACCCTAAACATAAACAACATATAAATAATAAATATCTGTTTAACTGCAATCCTGAGCATGTCAACTCAGAAGAGGAATTATGTTTGGAAACATGGGGGCGGGGAGAGGATTTTCTAACCACAGTACAAGAATAAATACATAAGATCAAAACCCACCACGACGGCAACAGATGCATGTAAAACCAAAGCACAATGAAGAAATAATGCTTCATTTTGATGTTAGATTGGCTGCTAAAAATCTGAGATCAGTTGGGTAGATATGATTAACAACAGTGTGAAGAGTTGAAGAATGTAAGCAGACAGATAATGGGTTTGTTGAAACGTAACATACTTAATAATGCATTCAAGTTTTGAAAGTTTCAGGAGCTTGTCCTATTGGGTGCAATTTCATAATATTGGGTGCAATTTCAGGAGTTTTTGGAAATGAATTGTGATTTAAAAGAAGAAAGAATTTGTGTCAGTTTGTGATGGAGAGATGAATTATGTTCAGCTCCTTTTTCTTTATGAATTTTAAAGGTTTTTATATACATTTATTTATCTCTTCACACATGTATCTGCTGACATAGCCCCTGATCCACAAATGCTTATGCCATAATAAATACATTGGTTTCCAAGATTTGGCAAGACTTTTTGCTGTTTTTGTTGTAAAGGCTAATCTGGCCATGCTTCTGGAGAAAAAATATATAACGCATGCCAGTAACATAATTGTACAACACCAATATAGACTAAAACCTCAAAGCAATACTGCAGTATATACTTATTAAAAACTTACAATAAATCAGTTAAATAGCAATTCAGTTCAGTGATAGCAATTAATTTAAATAAAGTAACAAGAGTCATTAACTCTTTAGGAAACAGAACGGCACAGCTTCTGCCCATTTCAAGATGCCCAAGTGTTTAAAGCCATCTAAACTGGTTGCCATCACCATAATTTGGGCACCACATCTTTTAGCTGTGCATTATGCAAACATTACAGGTCTGTTTTGAAGGGAGAGGAAAGTAAATAAATGACTTACCAATATTTTTTTCCTGACTTCTTTGTTTTTCTTTGAGAGGGCTCCTGGCCTTTTAATTCTCTTGGTTTCGTTACCTCTTTCTGTAAGTATTAAGCCTTATAAAGTTCACTTGCCACAATTCCTAACTTGCCTGGCCAGTGTTTTCTAACATTCAGAAGAGGCAGTCACACACTTCCAGAAGTTTCTTGTCCTGCTAGTGGTTGACTGCTCTTTGTCAGATCCCATCATAAACCAGCTCCCCATTATGACCAACTGCCTCAGAACCATTGGGCATGTCCATTCTGTCCACAGTTGTCAAAGTAGAACATTCCAGTTGCGGACACATGTGCTTCGCCACATTCCTTATGAACACAATTTTTTTATTCACAATCCGAATAAAATCTGATTATAGAGCGGTTGTCAAGTAATGTTGTTCAATGGCTCTTCTATGAAAAATGATCTCCCTTGACCAATCTTCCTTCTCACCACCACAACATGGTAGTCTAGACTATAAGTGATTGTGGTTAAAGTAACAAGCAAAGACCAGGAGAAACTAAAATCTTCCATGATGAAGAAAGTACAAGGTGTATATAAAAGTGTACTTGTCGAACATGGAACAGATTTAGTAATATACACGAGTGTCTGTGGCTATTGATTTACATATTGATATTTAGTTAAATTCTGGCAAGCAAAATCTATTTCTAATTTCCCTCATAGGAAATTTTTATAGCTTCAGTTGTGTAAGTCCCAATGTACCAATGCACAACTTTACTGATAAATCTGCTCTTGTGTCCAATTTGTACCAGTTCCAAATGCATGACTAAGCCGCTTCTGGTGAACCAGAGCAGCACATGGAAACGCTGTTTACCTTCCTACCGGAGCGGTACCTATTTATCTACTTGCACTTTGACGTGCTTTCGAACTACTAGGTTGGCAGGAGCAGGGGCCGAGCAACGGGAGCTCACCCTGTCGCGGGGATTTGAACCGCTGACCTTCTCATTGGCAAGTCCTAGGCTCTGTGGTTTAACCCACAGTGCCACATGCGTCCCTAAGAAAAGTGTAAATATAGAGCAGTAAATCCCATTGAAATTTAAGTCACTGGGATTTAGGTCAATGTGATTACCTTGTGTGCTTTCCTTTATGTTGAAAGAAGTTCATGTCTTTATTCAATGTTATTTTTCTAGAAAAAGGGGCCGGAACTCACCATGAATGCCTCCCTTGTTCTTTTATAAAGGCAATGGCGCCCACCTGAGAGGTGCTGGAACTGAGTTCCAACTGGAAAAAAGCCCTGTCTTTATTTATTTAGGGCATTTGTACCCCACAGTTCAATACCAAAGGCTTACAGAATGGTTTTGTATAATCAGTTAAAGCAAGACAGTCTTTACGTGCAGATTTACAATGTAAAAGACAGTTTGGAATAGGAGTACAACTTCCCTTCCCATTTTCCCTTTTTGAGACTTACCTCAACCTAGGTTGCCTTTGGCTGAGCTAGAATGTGGCACTTAAGCTAGTGCAGTCCCACCTGAACCCAGGCTCAGCTCGTTCCAACCTCCTCTCATCCTGGTGGTTCTTGGTTTTGGATTGCACCCTAAGATAGCTACAAGCTGGTCTTGTTTTAAATTAAATATTCAAAAATTTTGCTTAGCTTCCTCATGTCCAGTCTACTGAGAAGATGATGTCACGGCTGGCTTGATGAACCACGTGTTATGCCTCTGCTACCAAGCCAGATCATCACTTAGAAAGTACTGGTCTCTAGTTCATTTTTTGCTAGGAATGCCAAGAGAGATTTATTAAAGAGCCAACTTCAAAAATTCAATTTCTGTAAAAATCTTAACCAAGTAAAAGAGGCATAGGAGTAAAAATGTGGAGAATTCATGTGCTAGCCTGCCCAAGGATGTTTACCCATAAAAAATTCCACTGAGTTCAGTAGGATTTATGCCTAGTATTTTTATGGTCAGGATTGTATCCTTAATTTATTCTTTAAAGCTCAATTTATTCTTTAAAGCTATGTGTTCATGACAGCTTATGTAATCAATAAAAATAATAAAACTAATACTAATTTTACAGCAGATTAAATTACTGCAGCAAAAATACTAAAAGCTGAAGTCAAACAGTCAAAAGCCAAGTTAGCAACCCCAAAATCATCTCTTTAAGATAGCCCTATGGTCCAGTAGCAGATCTTGGAATTTGGCCTGCAAGGCCATTCTGGACCAACAATACCCTCCTGTCTAACATCTAACATCATATGGAATCAGATCAAGGTTAGTTATTTTCAATCTAAGCACTAAGATAAGTATATTTTTATCTATACATGCTAAGCACCATAGTGCTAAGATCAAATATAAGCTCCCTAATTTTGGTGCCAAAGCTGTGAAGGTGCTGCTGTTTACTGCACATGTTCCAGCTTCCCATAATGAAGGAATATATAGCAGAATTATAATAGGTTTTTGAGGGAGTGAGTTCATATGGGAACAGGTGGTCTCCAAGGTATGTTGGTCCTAGGCCATAAAGGTCAAAGCCAGCATCTTCCCCATTTCAAATCTGCCTCTCCTAGAAGGGAGATGTTTTAGTTTCAAGGGACATGTTCCACTCCTCTAGGAATCTGATTTTGTTTCTGTATGCACATGTGTGTTGGGCCAGCAGCTGGATTAACTCAGCCCATGGTGACAGCTCTTTGAATGATGCCAAGTCGATTTCACTGGCCCATTGATTCAGTGCCGTTGAGAAGGATCTGCCAGTTCTGTGAACTGCCCCACTCATTTCTGTTACATTTCTCAACTTGCATTCCCATTTCTGTTTTCTCATCCAGTACTGTTTCATTTGCTGAGATTTTGGCAGCTGCTTCGGAGTGAAGTCAATAGTTGACTATGTATGTGGATTCCATTCTGCACAGATTCGGCAGAAAGAGGCAGTTGACATTGCAGTGTTTGTTCTATGTAGTCATTTATGTGTCCCGTTTCCTCGTAGACAGATGTACCTAAAGCTCCTATAGTGAGAGCCAATTCACATGACTAGTGTATGAGAACATCCACTTTGCAACAGGGATCCATGGTTGCTTTGACTTAGAAAAAAATCACTGGGTAGATTGGAGAACAGCATAGCAGAATAATCAAGCAATCACTTCAGCTGGAACGTAAGATAATTCTTATTGTCAAGTGAGGGTAAAAACAGATGCAAGATTTTAAAAGCAGCCACAACAGGTTCTGTGTCAGCTGCATGATCCTCTTTTGCAATATGAATTCATGTAGATAACAGGGTGGGGGTTATATTGAGATAGGGCTTCTAGTGCTCAGGCTCTGATACTTGTTTCCTGCACAGCTGTTGCTCTCTTTTCACCATAAGTTTGGAAGACTGAGTTCCATATCTACCAAATTTTGTGTGGCTCTAGCTTTAGAGCTTGCTCCCTAGCCCTCTTGGTATGAAGACACTGCTTAAGCTCCTGCTCTCTTTCCCTGATTGCTGCCTTGGATCTTGACCACTCCTGTCTGAGTGGGATGATACTCCTGATCTTTGTGATGCTCCGTTGTTGCCATGGAACTCAACCCTTACCTGTTTTTGACTATGTATCTTTTACTGGCCCACTTGGGTTGACAGCAAGTTCTCTCCTTCCCAAGTCTTGGAACCCAGCTGCCTGGGTCGAACCGTTGCTGAAGCCTGTTAATTCTAGATATATATTTCAAGTTAAACATCAGATCAGCTGTCAGACCCACCATTTCCCTAAAGGTTGGTGCCAAGGGTTGGCATGAGTGGCATCTGCAAGAGGGCCTACATCCGAGCAGGGGCCCCACTAGAAATAACTCCCATGGACCTGTTACATTCACCAGATGGACTATCCATCTGTTACAATACTTTTAGAGCAACTGAAATGTATCAAGGGCTTTGAGCCTAGGACTTGCCGATCAGAAGGTCGGCGGTTCGAATCCCTGCGACGGGGTGAGCTCCCGTTGCTCGGTCCCTGTTCCTGCCAACTTAGCAGTTCGAAAGCACGTCAAAGTGCAAGTAGATAAATAGGTACCGCTCCGGCGGGAAGGTAAACAGCGTTTCCATGCACTGCTCTGGTTCGCCAGAAGTGGTTTAGTTATGCTGGCCACATGACCTGGAAGCTGTACGCTGGCTACCTTAGCCAATAAAGTGAGATGAGCGCCGCAACCCCAGAGTCGGCCATGACTGGACCCAATGGTCAGGGGTCCCTTTACCTTTATTCGCTGGTACAAAGTACTGGCCCCCTTTTCTTTTTTGCTGCCCATGGCAGCCATTTCGTGCTGGCACCCACAGCACTTTCTATTGAGATGTGAGTGCTAGCACATATACATACACCAAAAAGCACTGGATAAATCTATTCAATTATATGGCCATCATTCACTCCCCCATAACAATCATAAACTTCAAAAAACAACCACCACCCCATTGGGCTAAACTTCCATTGAGTTTTTGAACTCTTGGAAACTCGCCAGCGGCCACCCTCCACAGGTAACATTTCTCTAATTAACACTGTCGGCAAGCAAAAACATTTTTCACATTTTGCCTGGATTGAAAATTGTACATTTGAACACAGCTGTTGTGTGTGCACTTCCCCCTGCCCCAATGATCCATGCTGCTGTAATATGTAATCTCTGTCCTCAGCCTACACTAACCCAGAGTTTGGTTCAAAAATCTAACATTTGCATTTCTCCTGTCTGCATCCCATCCTTTTGCATGGTTTCTTCTATTAAGGCAGATTGGAACGATGTGGATGCAAAGAATTTACATCCTCCTTACTATACTTTTGATCTGTCCTATGAAAAGCTATTAGGTTTTTGTTGGTTTTTTTATTTTAATCTTTTCAGTTTTATCTCTTGTTCTTAGTGACACTTGAATGGCACACCTGTTCCCCAAATCCTGGCTGAAGTCTCTGCTTGCCTCATTAGGTTGCTCACATACAATAGATGATTTTTGGTTTGAAACTTAGGAAAGAAAATGGCTAATGAGGCGTACTCCATGGTGCTCTTTTCTCTGCGTATTATACATCACTGTGTGGTACTTGAAGGGAAGAGTTGTATAACCCTTGCCCAGTAATTGCAAGAAAACACTGCAGCTGCACTGCATATGTTCCAGCTGAGCTTGTCATCTTTGCATCCAAGAACTTTTAATTGTGAGGCCCCTTGATGTAAGCCTCCCCTTATTCCCTCTTAAAACCCATCACAGCGGAAGGTGGCATCTAGAATTAATATCCTCTGAATGCTTCAAATAAAGATTTCTTAGCAAGCTAGCCTGAACTGGCATAATAACAATTGATAGAGCTTGGAGCGGCTGTGCTTCTTTATGCCAGCTGGGATTTTGAGTTCCTGTTTCCTTAGATACGGGATCATCTTTTATCATTCCAGCAAGGATCTATTATGCAAACTGTGGGCATCATCCAGCCAAAGCGAAGGATTTTTAAGTTCCATTGATTGGAAATAGAGTTTTGAGCATGTGCAGATCTAGAAAAATACCTGTTGTTTCAATTCTTGTATATAAAAGGTTGTACATTGCAATGATCCCTAGGGGTACATTCTATACACACTTTGTCAGCTTGTGAGCAACAATGAAAGCCAGGTTAAACTTATCTTCTGCCTTGGTGATCCAGCATTTGAAAATTGTCAATTCATTTGCACATTCCCTTTCTGAGTTCTATTT
Source organism: Podarcis cretensis (assembly GCF_951804945.1). Classification (NCBI taxonomy): domain Eukaryota; kingdom Metazoa; phylum Chordata; class Lepidosauria; order Squamata; family Lacertidae; genus Podarcis; species Podarcis cretensis. Next base: position 18,222,103 of record NC_137185.1, read on the forward strand.
CTTGGTCACACTGGAGTGTGACAGTGTATTGGAAACATATAGACTTGCAGAATGCTTATTATTTTAACTGAGACTTCCCATGAAAATGCCACTGCTGCCGAGGTTTTCAGCTGCACGCTTTCCTCTGTTTAGTTGGAAAGTCCTTATCATGCTCCCTCTCAGAGCCTTTATCACAAGTTGTTGCTCTCAAAAGTCTCAGTTGCAAGAACATTTGTTGGCCGCATCTTTGAAGCCATTGCCCGGAGCTCACCATTGCTTATCAGAACTGTTTTGTATCACTCTTCACAGCTTGTAGCACTTGATGATGGCTTCCTGTGAAACACTCTAAGCTTTGCCTTGCGATGGAATGCTTTGTGTTATCACAACTCCAGGAAACAACCCCTCCATATTTTATTTAAAAACCCTCACAGCATAGGGAATCATTCAATTAATGATTCCCATCAAAGCAGTCCACCAGCCCTGAACTGGGGAAATCTGGATGCAAAATCTTGAGCTTCCTGTCTGCACAAGGTGGACAACCATTTGTATCTTCTGGCTCCACGATAGCCCTTGTGGCACAATTGCCTTTCTGATATCACCATGGAGGAGATGACTAATATTCTCATGATAATTGTTGACAACCTAGATCTGTGATTGATTGACCCCATCCATTCTCATCATTCCGCTCCCCACCCAGGCTGTTTCCTTTCATGGCAGTTTTAGTTCTTCCTGCCATCAAGACTGGGATTTATTTTTGACTTGAGCATGTAGAGCCTTCATTCTTTAAAGCAGACGCCCAGGGACAATGACAGGAACCATCCCTTAGCCAGAAAGTCATTTTCCTTATCTTTGTCTCTGCTCCTGCTGTGTCTTCTTTCCTTCCAAAGTATGTTTCCCCCCAAAATGTCCAGAGTAAGGGAACTCTTTCTGCATCAACTTCTCTGCCAAGCAGAACTTGCATACCTGCAGTGGAACCATTGTGTGCTGCAGAGAGTTCTGGGACATGCCCTAGGATGTACATCCAAACTGTACATCCACTTGCATAGCTCATAGTGGTATATATCAGCTGTGCTGTTGCACAGAAGAGGGGGGGAATGTAACACAGGGATGTTGCAAACTAGCCAACTCTTCATTATTTTAAAGGGTGCTTTCAGACATCGGGAATATTGCATTAGTTTTCCTGATTATATTGCTAGCACTTTTGCCCCGTTTTAATGTTCCTTTCACACTGCTGTACCTGTTGCATTGTGGAATTGTGGCTTTTTGACTGCTATACAGGCATGTTGTGCTAAATTCCATTCACATCGGGGGCACAACAATGAATATCATTGGACATCGCTGCTCCCACTCTCTTTCTGCACATGTTATATCTGTTCCCCAATGAAAACAGCAGGAAAGTACTGTAAGCCAGTATACCACAACAAATTCCGTCACTTTACTCCCACATTTTTTGGGGTTAAGGGGGCTGGAAACATTTCCCCCCTCTGGAATCAAATAACACAGAAACGAGCCTTTACTATAACAACAACAGCAGCAATCTAATATAACAATAAATAATGATAATATAATAGAACAATTAATTATAGCAGTGATGACAGTAATCTTTGGTGCCCTGATCATAGTCTTGTTTGTTTTTGCTCTTTTTATATCTGGCATGCATATTGCTGCTCATTCCATTGCCAGGAAAGCAACTGGCATATTTCTTCCCTGTGCCTTCCCTGCTTCACCCTGTATGGCATTGCCTCTTCCTGGGATGATTGGCAACATTACAGCATTGAAATACACCATTCCTTTTCTGATAACATACTTTACTGTCTCTGAAATCTTGGCATTATGACTCTGATCAAGCAGCCATTAAAGTCAAAGCCTGTCATTAAAATATGCAGGAGTGATGGATATATTAAATGAACCTAGGAAGGGGAGGAAGGGAAGTCAATGAATGTATGGTTTAATAGAAGATGTTTAATTTGAAATATAAAATTTGAAAAGTTAATAAGAATTTAAAATGGAACAAAACCTGTTAACATGAGAGATGAAGTTCTGTTCCAGTTTGGGGCTTTGGAATCTGTTAGACGGTGCATCATCCATGGCCAGAAAATAGACTGACTTGTTTTGTGCCGCTTCAGCTTTTCCAAGTTAACAATCTCCCACATCAGAGTTCACAGCAAAGATTGCAGCTTTTTATTGTCTCCCTAGAGGACCACTATGCCATTCCTTGATTTATTCTGAAAACTTAAAAGGTTTAGTCCTTATCCTCCAAGTCCCCTTCTCAATGGAGGGTTTCCTAACTTTAAACCACAGCTCTAGGTGCATTTGGACTGGTCGCCACTGTTATCACTTGATGAATGCAAGCGTTATTGTCATGTGTGAATGTGTCATCACAGATTTAACACCAGAGACAAAGCAGACACTAGTCTGAAGCTTGGCAAAGAAGCGGGCACCCTGCCTACATGTGTTAATGGCTTATCAGCGGTGGTGGTAGCACTGTGATCATCACTAGGTGACTATTTATTATTTTATTTATTGAACTTAAGTCCCAGAGCTAAGGAGCTGAAGGTGGCATACATGGTTCTCCCCTTCCTCATTTAATCTACACAACAACCCTGTGAGGTAGGTTAGGTGAAAAGACAGCGATGGCCCAAGGTCACCCAGTGAGCTTCATTGCCAAGTGGAGATTTGAACACTAGTCTCCCAGATTCTAGTTTGACACTCAAACCACTGGTTCTGAGTTTCCATTTAAATTTCCCATAATGCCCCTGCAGGAGTGCTGTTCTGGAGCATTGCAGAAAATTTAAATGGTGGCTCACCATTCACCTGGCATGTGGGTTCAGGACAGGTGTCAGTGCATTGGCAGGTCCTACGCAAGTACTGGGGCCCATCAGCTGCCCAAGAGTACAAGATGGGAAAAGCAGGCGTGGACAGTGCTTTCCTATCATTCCAAAGACAATGTTTTTCAGTTGACACATACAGCTGCTGGTAGTAGCTCTTTAGAAATGGAAGCCCTCTACCGGTATTAGGGATGGGGGAGAATTTAAATTCCATTCACATTTAAAGGTGAACCTAACTAATTGCCACTTTCCAAAACAATGTTATATCCAAATTGAAACTGAAATTGAAATACTTTATTGTCATTTGTACAACTTGTATACACGAGCAACCCCCCACTCAGCTCTCTTAGTCTTAATTCCCCCCATTTACTGACGCACGCACACCAAACCTGAAAGTCAGTTGCCCTGTTGTTATCTTTTTATTCAGCAGCCTAACAGCCCACGGATAGAAGCTGTTCTTTACCCTGTTGGTGCAACTAATCATGCTTCTATATCTTCTGCGTGAGGGCAGGAGATCAAGAAAGTGCCGGCCAAGGTGTGAATCATCCCTGAGAATTTTCCTCACTCTCCTGAGGCAACGTTCTTCCGCTATTTCATCCAGTGGATTCACGGGACAGCCCATAATATCTTGTGCTGTATTCACCACCCTCTGTAGGCACTTCCTGTCAGATGATGTCAAACCAGCTTACCACACCGTGATGCAGTATGAAAGGACACTTTCTATTGTTGACCCGTAGAAGGAGATCATCAAATGTTGATTGACATCGTGCTTCCGCAATACTCTGAGGAGAAGGAGACTCTGTTGGGCTTTCTTAGCAGCCATCCTCTAAAATTCATCCTTGTGTGTAGTGGATCACGCCCTAGTGAAGTATACTGTGTAAATATGCCACCGGGAATTATCATTTCACTCAATGGTGGTCTGCTATGAAAGCTACCCTGAAGATTTCGATGCTGCATCCAACACTTCAAGTCCTAGTCCTCTGGTGGTTGGCAGGATGTGGTCCATAGGTAGCAATGAAAAAAGGTGTGTTGCTGATTATTAGAATTTTCAAAATGTGAATGACCGAAAATGATAAGGGAAGTGATAAATGATGCCTTTATTTGAACCAACCAGTGCTCACAAAGAGATGTGCAAAGTTTTGAGAAGCATTTGCGGACTGATGAATCTGATACATTTGTCAAGTACCGCTTGTGACTAATTTAATTTCCAGTCTGAGAAACAGTCCTGTGGTGCTCAAAGCTTGATACAGAAAGTTGCCACTGGACCCTGCAATCAATGCAGTATCTCATCTTGTAATCCGTTTTTTAAATGGCTCTCTGGAGATTTTATAGATAAAATTCATTTGGAAGATTTATTGATGCACATCTCTAATAAATGGTCTGTGCAAGATCTGAGAGTAGAAAGGAAGACAGTGAAGGGATTTAAGCATGGGAGTCACATGATGTGAGGAAATTTAGTGGCCACAGTGTGCAGCTGTATCTCACATAGGTTCCTTCTGTTTTGGAAACAGAATATGCTGCTCACATTCTCTTTTGATTTTCCAGCCCCATTGCTCTCTATTCTCTGAAGAAGACAGGAAACTGTTTTTCAGGAACAAATACATTTCCTTGTATTGTATACACCAGTTATATTTTTACCTTCCTCAAGTGGAATGCTAGACACGTATTTGGCTCAGCCTCTGTGTATAAATAGAATAATAAATCGGCGATCATGTCATGCTCTGAAAATAAAACGTAGCCATGATGTGACCTAAGTGTGGGGCATTTGCAGAGGTGCTGCATTATAGACACAGAGCTCATGTGATCTGAAATGCCCACATTGATAAAACAATGTTGCAAATAAACTAAATTTTGGCTATGGATATAGGTAGAGAGGATATACATCAGAACACACAGGAGAGAAGTGTATGAGGCTACAATTCTTGCTAAGTTGAGGAAGCTGGCAGCATTTTCCACGGCTTGTTGCATACATCACTCTTTGTACCATGTCAATGGTTAGTAGATTGCAAGAGATGGTGCCAAAAGGTTGGTCTCTCTACCTTAACTCAGAAGAAGAAGAAGCGTTTGGATTTGATATCCCGCTTTATCACTACCCGAAGGAGTCTCAAAGCGGCCAACATTCTCCTTTCCCTTCCTCCCCCACAACAAACACTCTGTGAGGTGAGTGAGGCTGAGAGACTTCAGAGAAGTGTGACTAGTCCAAGGTCACCCAGCAGCTGCATGTGGAGGAGCGGAGACGCGAACCCTGTTCACCAGATTACGAGTCTACCGCTCTTAACCACTACACCACACTTGTTATGTATTGAAGTTCTCACCCTGGCCACCAGGGGTATTGTGTATATAGTTTTCACTCAGGTCCACGTCAGTTACTTTAGGCGGGAAACCCTGGGTTGTTGTTGCTACAATGTTGATAGCCGGCTGCCTATAAAAGCAGGTTGGTTGAGCTGTTTGCTGTTCAGTTCTGTTCCAGCTTACAAATAAAGAGCTGCTTTGGAAGAATTGCTGTGTCGTCTGATGTTCACCCACAACTTAACAACACTGGATTTCTCAGGTTAAGCTTGTGGTCCACTAAGGCCCTTAGATCCTTTTCACAAGCCAGGTGGCCCCCATCTTATATTTGTGTAGCTCGTTCTTCCTGCCTATGTGCAGAAACCTGATATTTGTCCCTATTGAAATTCATTTTGTTAGTTTGGGCCTGGTTCTCCAATCTGTTGAGGTCATATTGAATCCCAATTCTGTCTTCTACCCCTCTCAGTTTGGTGTCAACTGCAACACTGCTAAGCATCTCCTCATTCCCTTTGAAAGGTATTGAACAATAATGGGCCCAGGACAGAATCCTGTGGCACTCTGCTTGTCACTTTTTTTCAGGATTACAACCAGTGCCATTGTTTGGGCTGGTTGTAAGGAAGATGGCAAGCTGAGGTGGAGGCTGGATGAAGGCTGACTGAGGTTGGTGGAGCTGTGCTCCTTTTGCCCAAATGAACCAACCTTCGCCGGCTATGGTCGTAGCTTGTGCTTTATCTCAAGTGTTACAAAATAATTTAAAGATTCTGTGAGAGAAGCAACTTGGGAAGGAGGGTGGTAGCAGTTGTGATGAGAGTTAGCTGCTTGTCCCTGGTTGCATGCTCTCACACAGACACTTTTAAGCTGTTGATAATTAGCTGGGTTTCCCTGACCTGTGTCCACTATACAATTTCGGGTTCCACCTTAAACAGGAAAGGTGTATGCATAACCCTGAGGTTTTATAGCTGTGGAAATTTGGAATGAATCCCAAATGCAAAACAAGAAAAAGGAAATCAAACAAAGGGATCTTAACTGAGGAAGTCTTTTATTCACAGCTAAATGCTAGCATTACAATCTGGCTATCTGTTTTTAGAAGATTAAAGGGGAGGGGAGAAGAAGGTTAAAACAAAACATTTATTAAAAAATTAGAAAGGTTTTTTTTTTTTTTTGCAAAGCTTGACTAGAACCAGCTTACTGGGTATTCTAGCTGAGCAAGTAAGCAGTTGAGAGAAAAGAGTGAGATTTCCCTCCCCATGCATAAAATGCAATTGAGAAGGTGGGAGAGGCAGCAGCATTGTGTAACGCAGTCACCCTTTCTCTCCCACCCCTCCAAAGACAGTTACTGTACACAAAATAAATACCTTTTACAAGAGGCTCAGTACAATGCTACAGTCCTTCACTGAAGGGAAACATATATACATATAAATCCTGTATATAACTTATTTTACGTACATCACCATCAATGCTACATGTTCGTTTGTTTGTTTTTATTTGAAAAAAGAAGGGCTAATTCAGGCAGGCATTCCAAATGCAAAGAAGATAGTAGCATTACAGGAGTGGGCAGTGCAGAGTCAGGAGGATGGGGCTGAAGACAAACAGCAGAATTTGAGTGGAATGATCCCCAAGGAAGCATCTTTATGCTACAGACTTAGGGCCCTTCCAGACTGGTGTTAAGTTTGTTTGCGTGGGTGGGTGGGTGCAGACATGTATTCTGCAACATGTCATTGACACAATAACAGTGCATGAGTGGTGGAATTATACTGGGCAGTCCACACATTATTTTGCTTCATTGTTTTGTGATACTTCCCCAATGTTACAGCATTACTGACTTCTGGAGGAGCACCCTTGTGCTGTAGCGCACCAAAGGCGGGACATTCTACCCCCACATAAAATTTGTGGTGTGAAAAGTTACAAGATTTCAGCAGAAAGCTATGGGACATGCACTGATTGGAAGCAAAGCAGTTATGTCTGCCCCAAAACCTTTATAGGCACGAACAGTATTGGATTTGGATTTGATATCCCGCTTTATCACTACCAGAAGGAGCCTCAAAGCAGCTAACATTCTCCTTTCCCTTCCTCCCCCACAACAAACACTCTGTGAGGTGAGTGGGGCTGAGAGACTTCAGAGAAGTGTGACTAGCCCAAGGTCACCCAGCAGCTGCATGTAGAGGAGCGGAGACCCGAATCCGGTTCACCAGATTACAAGTCTACCGCTCTTAACCACTACACCACACTGGCTCTCTTTTGGCCCTCTATTGAAAGCAGAATCATGTATACCACCACAGATACCACCACCACAAGCACAAATGACCATAAATGCACAATAAAAAAGGACTCTAGAGGGGTCCCTAAACTAGTTTAAATTGGGATTGTGTGAAACCCTTTTGAGAAATATTTAATCTTATCCAGTTTGTTGGGGTGTGTGTATCCTCTGAGGTTTCTTAGTTGTTTCACCTAAGAAGGAACCTCCAAATTTGCTGTGAACGTCACTTCAGTTGAAATCCAGCAATAACCTCAGGCATATGTTGACTCTCCCAGGTATACATCTTACTGTTTCTTTCTTTTTTTCAGCAAAGCATAACAGTACGAAGAACCAAATTGGGCTTTAAAAGGAGCAGCTTACTGAGTATGGTCTATTTTTCTGTATAAGGGAAAACCAAACAGCGGGCTGCACTGACAGTACTGATAGATGAGATGTTGCTCTCCCCAATTCCAAGACTAGCACAGGCTTTATGACAGCGTACATATCTCTAACACAGCCTCAGGAAAATGTCAGGCTAAAATGCCGGGCATATTCCAAAGAAGTGTTACTTACAGCCCGACAGAAAAGACGCACACAGTGACCTTTTGAGTTTTTGGAAGTGCATTGCGAGAGAGAAGAATGAATTGGGGAAAGGACAGCATCCAGCATCATGTTAGAGTGACTGGAATTTCACTTCCGGTAGATGACCTCATACATGGGGTGAAGACACACAGAGGATTTTAAGCATGTGGTATGAATGCACTTTTCCTGCCTTGGAAAAACATGTCACTTGTTCCAGTGAGTTGGGGAGGGAACGGTTTTGCAAGTTTCTGATGTATTGGAGAAACGCTGGCTTAAGTGGGTACCTCTTGACAAGTGCCCCATTAGCCTGGGCCTGTGACACTGGCCGCGTACCTCTTCCCTTTCTCCCAATCTGCTGGGAGTTCATTATTTTTTTGTAAGGCAAAGGATGGATGCATGGAAGAACAAATATGCATGTGCTGCTTTGATCTAGCATTTGACTTACCAGGCAAGACAAGATGCAAAGTTTGGTTGGCTAACAAAGAACTCACAGATGTTAAGAATGTTTTGACTAACTGGATAGCTCAGTTAGAGTGTGGTGCTGCTAACAGCAAGGTTGCAGGTTTGATCTCCATATGGGATAGCTGCATATACCTGCATTGCAGGGGGTTAGATTATATGATTTTCAGGGTCCCTTCCAATTCTAAGATTCTCTCTTCAGAATACAGCACAACTCATTTTCACAGTGCTCCTGCTTTTGCCTGATCTCCAGGTAGCATCATACAGTATGTAAATATAAATAGCAGGTAATCTCTCCTTTCTTATCTACCCATTCTATTTCTCAAAAAAGTCCAGATATTCCCCCTGATAAATGAAGTCTTCCTGCAGTTATTAGAGATAGGTCTGATTTGCATACAGCAGGGGTAGAATTTAGCACTATACCAAATTTTGCAGCTGGCCTTGACTTTTTTTTTTAAAGGGCACATTAAAAAATCTGGGGCTAGTCCTACATATAGTAGACACATTAAAGTTAATGGGCATGACTAACTTAGGTTCATTAACTTAAGTGAGCCTACTCTGAGTAGAATTTAGTTGCATACAACTCCCTGGTATACACATCCCAGAAGAAATAGTGTATGGCTTGGATTCATCTTTTGTTTAATGGGGGATGTATTATACCAGTAAAACGATTTATACTATTTTTTTTTTAAAAAAAAACCTGCAGTTTAATGTGAAACAAGAACAAAAAATAGTGAGAGGAATATAGGTATTATTTCTTACAAACAAAGGAGAACATCCAGGGATTATCCCAGATATCTGAAAGAATGTGAAGTGCAAGACTTGTGGTTTGGCTCAGGAAACTAACCTTCAGTCATAAGGAACCCTATCTTCTCTTCAACCTTCTTCATAGGGTAATAAATGTTCTTGGCTTCTATAGGAGCTCTCTGCATCCTGCAAAAAGGGAGAGTGGGACTGTTGTTGCCAAATGTCTTGTGTCTACAAAATTAAGATAGCTGTTTGGCAAGGAAAAGCTTTCTGGCTAAGAGTTCCAGTATTTCCTGTACTGGTCAGGTCTCTCAAACTACTTTTTGTCTTCCTGGTGTTTAGGAATTTCTGTTTCTGGTTGCACCCAGAACCTTGAAATGCAGTGGGAGCATCCAGGGTTTTTTGACCAGACAAAGTTCAAATTGGTGGTTAAAGACTGAGGCAACCTTTTTTCTTTCCTATCAAAAGTGGGATCTAAAACTCCAGAGCTTACTCCCTGGTTTAAATATACCCTCTTCTCCTTTTTTGTCCCTCCAGAGGATTTGGAACTGCCTTTTATGGAGAAGGGCTGTAGCATGGGGTTTTTGTGTGCAGGCAGTCCTAGGTTCAACGCCTGGCATATCCTGTTAAAAAAGCAGGGCTGGGAGCATTGGTGCAGTAGTCCAGGGTCATGGTGGGAAGTCAGAGACCCCTTACTACCGTATTTCTGTAGCAGAGTCCTAGTATTCTACAGCCACCCTATTCAGGATGAAAGGAGAGCTTTTTTAGTCACTGTGTACTTCAAAGATAAACATTTAGAAACACTGAAAACATAAGATGCTTAGTTACTATGCATATTAGATAATTAGGTATATTAATTGTATACAGTTATGTGTATATTAAGGGACGCGGGTGGCGCTGTGGGTAAAACCTCAGTGCCTAGGACTTGCCCATCGTATGGTCGGCGGTTCGAATCCCCGCGGCGGGGTGGGCTCCCGTCTTTCGGTCCCAGCTCCTGCCCACCTAGCAGTTCGAAAGCACTCCTAAGTGCAAGTAGATAAATAGGTACCGCTTTATAGCCGGAAGGTAAACGGCGTTTCTGTGTGCTGCGCTGGTGCTGGCTCGCCAGAGCAGCTTCGTCACGCTGGCCACGCGATCCGGAAGTGTCTCCGGACAGCGCTGGCTCCCGGCCTCTTAAGTGAGATGGGCGCACAACCCTAGAGTCATAGACACGGCTGGCCCATACGGGCAGGGGTACCTTTACCTTTACCTTTATGTGTATATTAGGAGAAACTTGCACTAAAATACTGCTGAAGTTTCAGGATTAGAGAGAGAGAACACAAACAGATGTGGAATGTGGAGATCTGAACTTAAAATTGGAAAAGTGAGAAAGTGAGAGAAACCTAAATTGGCAGATTCACCCATCCCTGATCACTACCAACTATATCTGTTTCAGGCTGCAGCTGTTCTCTCCCTCTGGCCGTTCCAGCGGGATAGCTTTTAAGCAGTCATTAACTGGCTCTGTTCAAGGGGAACAAAAACAGCTTCCCCTTTATTGTCAAAAAGGTGCTGAGGGTCAGAGCCCTTGCGTAATTGTGGATCCTCTGAGAAAAGTTCTTTTCCTTTTCATGCAGCCTTCACACAAAGCCGAAGCAGCAACAGCTGAAGAGCCCATCTTAAAACCTGCACCCACTGTGCAGAGTGGCTTTGTTTGAAAGGTTGCCATCTGCAGGAAACAGGGTCATCCTTGCCTTGGACTCACCCGTCTCAAAGCTGCCAGAGTACATTCCGCACTGTTTCAGCCCTGAGAGGGAGCAGCCAAGTAGCACCACGGAATTCCATTGCTTTTTCCCAAGAATGCACCACATCTCCCAATCTCCCAACAGCCAGATGCTGAATGACCTTCAGCGCTGGCATCAAAAATCCTGCATGTGCTAGATACAGAAATCTGCCTGTGCCTTGTTTCCACAAGAAAAAGCAAAGAGGAAACATGCAGCAGCTTTGATCACACCAACCTTCTGCTGATGGATGTTGCCCAGCAGCAGCAAAGAGTTGTTCCATGCGTTACGCAGAACGAGTTGGCAGACTTCTGGACTGTACCATTGAACAGTAGATGGGGTCATTGCCAATGTTCCCTCATGTAAAGAAACTCTCTGTACACCATGAACTAGCACGTCAGGGAGAAAAGAGTAGGGCAGCCCTCTCTGGGATCCAGGAAGCTTTCCAAGTGAAGCATTTTAGGAAAATATGACCCCATCATCAACAGTCTGATGTGATTCAGTCTAGCATTCTACCACCTCAAGATTTGCAATCAGTAGAATGTCTCTAACTCTTTGGCCTCCATCTGCATTATACATTTAAATCCGTATCATAGCACTTGAAACATATTCCCCTAAAGACTCCTGGGAACTATAGTTAATTTTAAGGGTGCTGAGAGTTGTTAGGAGGCCCTTGTTCCCTCACAGGGTTATAGTTCCCAGAGTTCCCTGGGAAAAGGAATTGACTACTGAACCACTCTTAAGAATTATAACTCAGAGGAGTTGGGATCTCATAACAAGCCTCAGTGAGCTTAACAAACCGCAGTTCAAAGGATTCTTGGGGGAATCCATGCCTGTTTAAAGTGGTTTGATACTGCTTTCAGTGTATAGTACAGATGGGCATGGGCATTACATTTCCAAAGCAGGAAGAGCCAAACTATCCTATTTTTGTCCCCAAATGCCCAGTGCTTTCCTTGGTCTGTTTACATGAAGAGCAGCACGGGGCCTTACTTTGAGCAAGGATGCCAAATGCCATGTTAAGTTACAAGGTGGTGGCATTTAATTGTGGGGAGACTCCATGCTGACCCTTTTGCCAGACGTGTCAAGATGGAACTTTAACAAAGTGAATCTGCTTTTCTTAAGGTTGAATCCAGCCTAGTTTCTCATACAAGTGAATTCTTAAGTAACAAGCTATTCCCCCTCCTCAACACCAAGTTAATTCAGGATATAATTCTGAGTCATTTGGACATTGGGGGCCTTAGAAAAGAAATTTGAGGACCACACAGGTTTTGATGCAGGAGGAAGCTTGTTATAAGCCCGTTGTGCACTAAGTGTAAAGGAAGGTGTTGGGCCAGCCTTCACTAAACTGATGCACTGGATGGTGCTGATGGGAGTTGTAGTCTGAAACATCTGGAGGGCACTTGATTGTCAAAGGTGCATTAGACAAACCAGGACTGACCTAATGGTGTACAGACTACTACATGGGTAACCAACACCATGTTGACTACCCTTGGAGTACTAATTCTTACAGTAGAAATGAGCAGGCTCCAGGACTTGAAGGTTCCACTAAAATAGAGACTGGGTTTTTGAGTCCATAGGTGGATAAAGGAATAGGGTGCCCCTATATTGTGACGCAGGTGGCGCTGTGGGTTAAACCACGGAGCCTAGGGCTTGCCGATCAGAAGGTTGGCGGTTCGAATCCCTGCAACGGGGTGAGCTCCCGTTGCTCGGTCCCAGCTCCTGCCAACCTAGCAGTTTGAAAGCACATCAAAGTGCAAGTAGATAAATAGAAACCGCTCCGGCGGGAAGGTAAACAGTGTTTCCGTGCGCTGCTCTGGTTCACCAGAAGCGGCTTAGTCATGCTGGCCACATGACCCAGAAGCTGTATGCCGGCTCCCTCGGCCAATAAAGCGAGATGAGCACCGCAACCCCAGAGTTGGCCACAACTGGACCTAACCGTCAGGGGTCCCTTTACCTTTACCTTTAAGCACATATTAAGCCCAGGATTTTGTTGTCAGTACCACATCACTCCTTGCAACTACTGCTTGTGTGTTTTTCTGAGTGCATACAGGGGTGGAAAGAGGAAAGTATGTTGTATGTTAAAGCCTTCTCTATATAAAAGTATTTTACTGGGAGATAAAATGTTCAGTTGATAGACAGTATATCTCAGGATGGTCCTGATTAAGCAGAAGTGAGGAAGGAACCACATGTTATGGAGGCACACCCTTGTTTCACAAATATGTACACTCCAGTTATCACAAATGCAAGGTTGAGGAGGAGCATGTGCAGGAAAGAAGTGGCAGCTTGGAGGGGTGCATAACTCTCCACACCTACTAGCTCTCCACTATCATCTGCTTCCAACCCCTGGAATATTAGCATGTGTGATCAACATAAGAAGCTGCTTTATAGTACTGGTCCAACTAGCATAGCCCTGTCTGCACTAGCTGAGGGCAGCTCTCCAGGGTTTCAGGTGGGAGTCTTCTTCAGACATACCTGGAAACTGAACCCTGGGACTGTTCACATGCAAAGAATGCATTCTACCATTGAGCTATGGCCCTTCCCCAGAGGTCCGAGAACCCAATCTTTGCTCCCCAACACACATGCTTCTCCTACTACATGCTGAATCCCATTAATTTCAGAGGAATCCAACTCTCACTGCTTAGGAGACGGGGGTGTAAGTTTACATGTGCCTCCTGCACTAACTTGTTCTTTGGCTTCCAGTATTTAACCACTGGAACAACTAGCAGGATCATGCCCGCTGGTGTAAGATTCAGAATGAAATGTGATATACAGTTAGGGCTGCCGGATAGTGTTACTGCCAAGCATTGGAGCAACGTGCGCATTACAATGGATAGCGAGGATAGTTCCTGGAACTCAGTGTAAGTATTTAAGTATTTCTGTCCTCTTGAACAGGAACAGTTGACTAGAGTATCCACTAGCAATGCTGCATCCTTCAACCTCCCTTCCTCCCTGCAACTCTATTCTATAGAGCTGAGGTTTGCTTTCTGAAGCAGTTTGTCACGCAAGCTCCACCTGCTGAAATCTCTTCTGCACAACTATTAAAGGTGCAGGAGTCCTGTCCTTTTTTGCTTCTGGCCATCCTAGTTCTCTTCTCACTGTCCCTGGAAATGCCAGAGATTGAACTCAGAACCTTCCCCATTAAAGCATATTCTCTGCTATCCTGGTACGGCTCAGTGCAAGCGTGCCCTAGTGAGAGATGGGAAGGTGTCAAGCTTAAGGCTTGGGCGCTCACCTCTTACTACCAGGTAGCATGGGGAACTAGATTCCTTCTGCTTTCGACAGCAATCTATGTTCCCGAGCATCTCCTTTGCCAGGGAGCATGGGAAATATTGATTATGATGCATTCCAGTTCAATTCACTGAGACAAGCAAGGTCTGGGAACTCCATTTTCCATGCGTCCCAGTGGCAAGAATAGTACTGGGGCCTAAGCTTGAGGCCTCTCCAGTGCTTTTTATAAACTATATAGTGATTTGAACTTTAAGGATGGATAAGCCATTATGAAGAATGTAGGGCTTTTAATTGGTGCACAGTAATTAGAGCTACAATCCTAAGCACAAAGTCTTGGGCAGAATTGGAATACAAGGGTGATATGAAAGATTTAGCAAAATAACAACATCTGCTGGATATTCTCTTAGTTTTTTGGGATGGAAAGTTGCAATTTTGATTCAGCGGAAATATTTTCTGAAGTTCTACATACTGCCATTATTTCCCCTGGTTGCTATAGCTTCAGCACCATTCCTGTCCTCCCCACTCTCCGAGTTGCTACTTTTCCTTTCTTCCTAGGTAACACATGGTTTTTAAGGGATCACATGGTGAAGAGGATGGCACTAGAATGTCATGTATCCAATCAGATTGATGGCAACTGAGAGACGAAGGGCAAATGGAACATAAGAAGAGGCCCTGCTGGATCAAATCAAAGGCCTGTCAATATTCTTGCATTCTTTTTCACAAGGAATGCCAAAAAAATACCATAGGGGAGATGTTTTTCAGCTTTTCCAAAAGTGCTTATAGAAACTGAGTAGCCTAAGCATGTGAAAGCCACCAATAGCTTTGTAGAATATATACCATATTTTTTGCTCTATAAGACTCACTTTTTCCCTCCTAAAAAGTAAGGGGAAATGTGTGTGCATCTTATGGAGCGAATGCAGGCTGGTCAGCTATCCCAGAAGCCAGAACAGCAAGAGGGATTGCTGCTTTCACTGCGCAGCAATCCCTCTTGCTGTTCTGGCTTCTGAGATTCAGAATTTTTTTTTCTTCTTGTTTTCCTCCTCCAAAAACTAGGTGCGTCTTGTGGTCTGGTGCGTCTTATAGAGCGAAAAATACAGTAGATCATACATTCATACCATACTCACATACCACTTTTAACAGTCATGGACAATCCTGGGAACTGTAGTTTATTAAGAGGGTTGGGAATTGTAGCTCTATGAGTTCAGCATCTTTAACATACTAAGGTTCCCAGGTTCCTCTGGGGGAAGTAATGATTGTTAAAGTGGTTTCATAATGCTTTAAATGTGTGGTGTGGATATGACCTTATCAGCTTTGGGAATGTTAACACTGTCTATGAGCATGATGCCATACACTTAAAGCAGAGACAGTAGAAATTGCTTTAGCTTTGATGCCTAGTTCCTTGATCCAATAGCTGTAATGTGATATTTAATCACTGTTTCCCTGTTTCATGTGCATGAACCTTGAGTCACCTTAGCATGAAAGCCAGTATGAAGCCATGGTACATATAATAAATCCACAAGTAAAGCAAGCTGTTGGGTGGGGAGAGGTACTGGGGAAATATGCGTAAATATAATCACATCCATATTATTATATACACTGAAACTGAGCCAACTATTTACAAGTAATGAAATACACAGTAGGTATTCCGCTTTCTTTTTCTGAATAATCGCCTTATCCAAACATGTAGCTGACAAACACATAATGGTCTGGAAACAACAAAGGTTTCCATAGAAAAGGAAATGCTAAACTGTGCTCAACCCAAGAGACGGCTGAGGTTCCTTTCTTAGACTGTATTACGCAACTGAGCAAAGGCATCCAAATGTTTTGGATCAATGAGCCTGTGTCAATTTTCAACGTATTTTGTTGTGTCTCGGTTTATAGAGTTTGTTTGCTGAACTCACTTCCTGATTTACAAAGCCTGGATCCAACTGGGAAGGGAGTTTTATTTTTAGGCCATGGCGGGACATTGCTTGGTGACGTTATCACCAAGGAACTGTTTTCAAGGACAATACTCAGAGTAGATCAGTTGAAATCAATTAACCCAAGTTAGTCATGTCCTTTAACTTCAGTGGGTCTGCTTTGAATAGGACTAGCACTTCAGTGAAGCCCAATTGTGTCTCCCTTCCCTAAAATAAGGAGTGGTGGTATACCTTTCATAGAGTTAAACCTATATCATCTTTCTTTGGTTCACAGCATTATTATTAAGCTTAACAAAGCTTCCAAATTGGCAGATGTTGTTGCATGGCAACGAAAAGGAGGATGAGCCACACCTGCCATTTTCAATCCCTAAAAGCCAGGGGTGGGGATTGAATGCTGCATGTCAGTGTCATTCTGCTCACACTGCTTTTAACCATGACATGATGCTCTAGTCAGAGAGCAGGTGAAAAGAGAGGTGAAAGAAGCCGCCTTATACTGAGCTAGATCCTTGAGCCATCTAGCTGAGTCTTATCCACACTGACTGGCCCTCCAGGGTTTCAGATAAGCTTGCATTTGATTGAGCCTGGGGCCTCTTGCATGCAAAGGAGATGTTCTACCACTGAGCTACAACTCTTCCCAGGGTTTCTATGTCCCTCATGCTGCTGCTCCCAATGACACGAGAGTGCAGGCATCAGATCAGTCAGCTGCAGAAGTTTGATCTAATGGAGAACCAGTCTATTGTAGACCATGGCCAACAAATCACTGCAAGAAAAACATCACCATATAATAAACACTGTATATAATAAGCCTTCGACTAATCCTGATGAAAGCCTGCAGAACAGGTTTGAATTGTGTACCTTGTTTTGCAGCTGAGACAACGGTCGGAAGGTCAGTTACTCCAGCAGAATCCTTCTGATTAGGAGCTACGAGTATCATGGCCAGCGTGGGATTAAGTGGCCTGCTCATTTATATACAGATATTCAACATGGGGGCTGGGTTAGGGGCCCACAGTAGATAGTTGCTATACTGATTATGGGAGCTGCATACTACTGAAAAACGGATTGAGGGTATCCCTGTATTTGAAGAGTGATAAGTTCTTAGATGCCATTTCTGTGATAAGACCCACAAAAAAGCTTGGGGAAAGTGTGAGCAAAATTCAGGTCCAGCTTAGGACCGGTTTATAAATTCTCCTAGGTGTAAAACAGTGGCCTGGGCGAAAAAAAGAATATTTTCCCAAAAATAATTACCATTATTCATCCAAAATCCCATGCTATTCCGCGCTCGCGCCCCTGAGGTAGATGCCAATTTGGAGGAAGACAATGCAAGAGAGAGAGAGAAAGAAAGTGGTTGGTATTCAATGCCTGCTATTCTTTCAAACAGGTCTACCCAGCAGGGCCTGTTCAGGTCAAATAGTGCACATTTGCCTTTAAACCTACATCCTTGCTTGGCCATGCCAAGCCTGGTTCGGGTCAGGATAGTAGCCTATGTTACACATGCCTCTGATCATGTGTCGGCCATCCCTCTGCCCTCAGCACTCTTGAAGCATGCAGGCGGTGGTAGCTGCTGGCGGCCGCGGCGAACCACATTTCTCTGAGGTGATAGGTTTCCCTGTGTAGTCAACGCACAAGGGGCTTCGTGTCCGCATTCCCTCTCCACACGTTTGAGAACAGGGGGACCAAGGCCCCATCTGCCAGATGGGGCACGGGAAGTCACTGCAGGGCTTGATGTCCTCAGGCTTGAGGGATTTGTTGCAGGCTGAGGAGACCTGCCCTTCCACATCCAGACACTCCACCGCTCGTCTCTGCCAGCCAGAGCCGCACGATTTCGAGCACTCGGACCAGTCTCCCAGGACCCACTGTGACGTTAGCATGGGCTTGATTACGTTGGCCAAGTTCTTCTCCTTGCTCTTCTGTTTGCTGAAGTGGACGTCCTTGGGGATAAAGAAGGTGTATCTCACCCTTGGGGGGAACAGCTCAGCGGAAACGGTCAACACCTGGACAGTAAGTGGCTCCGGGAGCTTCTGGAAACTTTGGATGCGTTCCAGGGTGGTAAGAGAGCCACTATATCTCAGTACAGTCCCCTTGATGAAAATGTCTTCTTCCATAGCTGAAATGGCAAGGTTTCCATTCAAGAGGTATTTGCCATCCAGGGTTTTCAGGGCTAAATAGTTTTGGTCAGGCCACACCCCTCGGCGACCGTGTTGCTTGATGTCAATATTGGTTGCTCCTGCGGGGATTGTGACAATGTCGTTATATCCAAATCTGTGGAGACCAAAGAGACGTGTTTGTTTGATATATTAATACTGTGGTGGCCTCTGGCTTTAAACAATAAAAAGTTTCATTCATTCATTCCTCCATGGTCAGATAATTTTGTTATGTCCGTGGTTTTTAAAGACTTGTTTTTATTTCAAATTTTAAATAATTATTTCATACCATTTTATGCAAATGCTTTTAAAAATTAAGGGGCATGAAATAAATATTTCCAAATAAATAATAAAATAGATCATGAATATGTATTCTATCTACCACAGAATGAAATTGGCTTAAGTTGTCATCTCTCCCAAGCTACCCCTAGACACTGTGGCTATGTCAGGGGACAAGGACCGCTAAGGGAATGCCTAGCACCCTCACCAAATCTGTAAGTCCCAGGATTCGTGGAGGTGGGGGAGAGAGAGGTGATAATTCAGAAGCAGTTAGGGCTGTTGCTGCATCAGGTGCAGCATCCTAGAAATGTAGCAGAAGCTAGAGAGACACTTCATTTCCCAAGAAAAGAGGGAATTGAACAGATAGGGCAAAAACAATGTGTTTTGATCATAAATGCAATGCCTTTTTTTAAAACAATTCCTTTATATATTCCTATCTCAAATGCCTGGGTGAAGTATTGAAAGAATACTGTATTGCTATCTGCCTGAACTTGAAGGTTTGTATCTCACTAGAGAACTAGGCTGACATATCCTTAACAATGGTAGGGTTCTCTCCCAGCCCTACCTGGAGATACTGGGAAGTGAACCTGGAATCTTCTGCATGCAAAGCAGATGCTGTCACTGAGCATTATTATTATTATTAATAATAATAATAATAATAATAACCTACTTCACAGCAGAAAGCCATCAAATAGCATACAAAATAAAAGTGGAATAATACACAAGCTCTCAAAACAATAACACCATTCCTACAAACTCCAGAAACAGCACAACAAATTTCTTCAGCTACAAAATTGATATTCCATAAAGGAGCATGGCCCCTTCTGCAAAGAGACCCTCCCCTGTCCTCAGCAAGGAAAGTGCTTTATACATCGGTTGATCTATCTTATTACTGTTTGCATTGATGGGCAGTGCCTCTCGAGGGATACAGACAGGGAACATTCCTAGCTGTGCCTGAAGACACCAGGAACTGAAACTAGGGCCTTCTACATGCAAAGCTATGAGCTTTCCCCTTTGATCTATGATTTTTGTGCTTTTGCAGCACCATCTTTAAATCCAGCTCCAGAACCATAATAAACAAGGAATCAGGTCAGCCATCGCCTCCTATGCAGTCTTCCTCTGGTCTACCCCGCCCTCGCCCAACCATCTCCCTCCTTCGCAATACTAGGATTGGCTCAAGCTGCCCTGGTCTGCCTCGTACTTAGATTTGTTGAGTGAGCCAGATATTTTCTTGCAAGTTGAGCCGTTGCCACCGCAAATCCCACACTTGTCTAACTTCTTGGGCGAGCCAATGATGTGGTCACAGCCAGCCTTGATGCACTGCCCACTCACACAAACAGAGAGGGTGTCGGGTGCACAGAGGGTCCCATCAGCTACCTGAAACAAAAACAAAGTGAGAGCAAAGTGAGGTTCCGTTGCCCTTCTCTGTGATACCATGATTTAGAACAGGCATTCCCAAACTCGGCCCTCTAGATGTTTTGGGACTACAACTCCCATCATCCCTGACCACTGGTCCTGTTAACTAGGGATGATGGGAGTTGTAGTCCCAAAACATCTGGAGGGCTGAGTTTGGGGATGCCTGATTTAGGATAACCCCAGTCTGCTAAAATGTACATACAGTTTGGACATAATTCTTTTTTTTTTTGCTTTTTCGTTTAGTTGCAAAAAGAAGCTCAAATGTGCTGTAACTAGAATATTAAGAAAAGTGAATAAGATGGATCATAATTGGAAATTGTTTTAGTTTAATAATGATATTGGAAAGCTGTTACTTTCAACTACAAGGAAACTCAGAAGGGAGGGACTAGAGGAAGTCAACCAAGATGTTTAAAAGGTTGGATTTGTAAAGAATTAAGTTTGTTGTTATTGTTTATTTGTTTATTGTTCCTTTTTTCTTTTTTCGTTCATTGATGTATTCCCCCCCGTTTTTTCCCTGTTTTTGTGTGTCATTCTGCTT